>NC_133931.1:126327620-127527620 GCF_031877795.1 Strix aluco
CCCCAGCAGAGCTGGCTCCCCCTGCCCACCTGCTGCCGATGCCACTATCCAGGGCTCCCACACTGCTTCAGCTGCAAGAAATTACAATAAGCAGTGGCCCAAACTCTTCAGTGTCCAGATCCAGAAAGACTTCAGTAGTCTGCAATAGGCAGGACATAGGCACCTTATCCTGCTCTTACCCTGAAAGGTTGTAGACACCTGTGCCTATTAAGTGTTCAAAATGAGCTATTGCACATGCCCAGAGCTGTCACTATGACAGAAAGCATCTCCCATGCAAGCTCATTTGTGCTTTTTTTATCATTTTAGATGTTGATACATAGTAGAAAACCTGGTGTCTGTAACCTCTGTGGCATGAAAGAGGCTGGGTTCACTCTTTTTAATGAGACTATCCTACTCACCACACTGTAGACCAGGTTGAATCTGTTCCACTTTGCAGCAAGCAGTAGCTGAGGCTTGGATCCAGGCACTCTCCTCAGAGTCACTTCTGGCCCTTCTGCATGGAAGCATCACCAGAACAAACGCAGGACCAGCTGCAGGACTTTTCTCTCAGGTGAGCACCTAAAGCACCAAGCTGGACAGGCACATATCCCAGCCTAATAGGTTTGTATGCTTTGCTGAACAGCAGCCCAAGTGTGGTGTAATGGGGAAGAGAAAACTCCCCTCTGGACTGACTGGACGTGGAAATGAGAGGTTGAAGTTCTCTGTGAACACTTACTAGAGAAAAGTAGGGTAGGAACAGCATCACCACGCTGTTTGAAAAATTAGGCACTTTTCTGCTGTGGAGAACAGCTTCAGCACTTCTCCCTGGGAGGTTCAAAGATATAAACTGCAATCACACCTAGGCCCCTGCCTCCAGGTTGCTGGATACCTGTGTGTCTGAGCTGTACAAGATTTCAGCATACCCCAGGCACTGCCCATCTCCCTCTTTAGCATCCTGGCTGATTTCCTAACCTGGTGCTGCAGGCAACTGGGATGGAAAAAGTGGACTCCTACTGCCCCCTCACTCCAGTGCCTACACTACATCTGGTTAGCCTTGCATTGAAGCAAAGGGAAGAACTGATAAGGATGAAAAAAGTCTTTTTTTTTCATCCCTCTCAGATGGGGATAACAGTACACTTTTCTTACAGATCAGTTCTGAAGTGCTTGTGAGTGTCTACAACATGAACTACTACCATTTCCTTGAATGAGCACAGAATGCAGGGAAGCAGGCTTTATAGGAGTGATGCACAACAGAGTCGCTACTTTTGTGGGGCAAGAGCTGTGCTGAGGTTTTGACTGTTTTAATTTCAAATCTTGCTCTGCAGAAGAAATTTTCAAAGTGCTCACAGGACTTCAACCTTTCACTTCTGCCCCCCAGAAGACTATGGTGGGCCAGAGGGCAGTTTTCTCTTCCCCATGCTGCTGCACTAAAGCTGACGTTCAGTAGAGAACTTGGTGGCTCTTTTTTAAAGGGGTTTAAATGCTGGAATCAAGTCACCAGTGAGGCAAGTTATTTTTCTATGCATTCCCTTTAAATATGCATTTACTCCATCTGAAGCCTTCATTTAGCTTCTGTAATAGAGACAAGCCTTTGGGAACTAGTCTTTCCTGGAAAATGAAGTCAATGCATCAAGTCAGCTGGTAACTTTGCAAAGGTGCTGTCTCAGATAAGGGCTTGCGTGAACTGTGTCACAGCTACGTAACTACTACGTTTTACAGAGCTGAGTTTTAAGGTAGTTTGGGCATTCTTAGCTCTTAGCAACCCAGTTAACTAGTATATGGAAGCAAGATTAATTTTTATTAGCTTGAAGTATCATATTTTATTCAAGTGATAAGAAATATCATAATACATTATGCATCTGCCAGTTATATTCCATTTTAGTTGGTTCCAAAACCTAAGCAGTAAATGAGTAAGACAGTTTATCTAGTTAAACTTAAAAAACAGCATTCCACACAACCAGTACTGGAGATGTCAACCGTAAAGTAATTCCAGCATTATGTTGTTATGGCTTTCCAGAAAGTCATAAAGTTAACAAATTAGAACACATCAAGAGCCATTTTCCAAAGGTTTATTGAAGTAGCGACAGGTTGCTCATACTGTGCTGGAAAAAGCAGTTTTATTGAATTCAGATACTTAAAAACAGTATTGCAGCACAAGATATTGCTATTTGTAAACTAGACTCCATTGTAAACTCTAATCCTTCAGGGAGAGTCAGTTTGCAAGATCTAAGACCTATTTCCTAGCATAATAATCTTGCGCTCATGGAAAAACTGCAGAAAGGCACTTGAAAGCTGTTTCTTCCTTTAAGACATGGACTTTTTAAATCTTGCTGGTAAGAATTTCTCCTGCATTAATAGGTAGGTATGCATCTTCACTTCAGCTTTACTCCAAGTCATCATGATGCTGGGAAGTTTCATTAATAACCTGTTGAAAAAGAGACACTTGCATTAAGTTTTAGCAGTAAGATTGCGGCTTTTTTATAGTTAAAATTGGAACATCCAGTACCGCAGAAATGTGAGCAGATGGGTATCAACTGTCTCTTACGAATGAGAAGTTCTAGTTGGTAAATAGTGCGCAGAAACCATTTAAGCTTTACTGACTTAGTCTGAAAACAGTGTCTTGTCCCAAACAGGTACCTCTGTTTACTGCCACATGTTTTCCTCAGGTGATGTGAGAAATCTTTTGAGAATTTGCTAACTTAGCTGAACTTAAATACTCCCTACACAGGTAACTGCCAGCCACTTAAGGTTTTACTATCAGAAGAATTTTGTGATTGTTTCCACAGAAGTCTGTTTGCTACATCTGTATGTTCAGCCATGCAACTCAGACTGCCAGATACTGTTCAAAACTGAAGAGCATTTTAAGGTAACCAGCTGTGATAGAAATAAAATCAAAGTTACCACCAACCTGTCCATCTCTAGTTTCGACGGTCTTAATTAGAAGTGTCCTCTTTGAGTGAGTGTCAACCATTGGCTGAGACTCAATGTTGGTTTCTGCAGAAGAAAATGTATTATTACCAATAGTCTAGATGAAGTGTCTCCTCAAAAAAAATGAAGTGTAACAGATTTTAGTGTCTACTTTCAGAATTCCAATTTAGTATATGAAGAAGTCTCCTGTTCTGAATAAGCCACTATTCTCCCTTTTCTCCCTGGTCCTCTTAGAGCACCTTCAGCAGGCATACAAACAAATCACTCACTACATACTGTTATTTAAAAATATCTGTGCACAGGAACAAAGTAGCTCCTCCCATCCAAGGTTAATTGCAAATATTGCAGTTATATCTAAGGAAAACATTTACACACAACTGCATTTATACAAGTTCAAGTACACGAGTAAAAGGAACTATCCAGAACCCTTTTGCTAATGATAGCACAACTGTCTAAACTGAAGTAGCAGAAGCAGCTTACCTCTCAGATTCAAAGAAGCAAAGGTTGGAATAGGCATGTTAATCCTGAAAGAAAAGAAGAAATGGATAAAATCAGACATGGGTATAGAGCGTCTTCTAGTAATTGCTGTTTAGAAAAGTGTCTGCGTGTAATTTTTTTACCTGCTCTCTTCACCCTCCAGCAGTTTTCTGTAGGTGGCAATCTCGATATCAAGAGCCATCTTTACATTCAGCAGGTCCTGGTACTCGCGGAGATGGCGAGCCATTTCTTCCTTCATGTTCTGAATCTCATCCTGCAGACGGCCAATAGTGTCTTGGTAGTTAGCAGCTTCAACAGCAAAATTCTCCTCCATTTCACGCATTTGGCGCTCCAGGGATTCATTCTGGAAGAGAATAATGAAGTCAAGCACTGCTGCAGTTCAGCCACTCTTCCTCACACTCAAGGCCCCTCAAATTTTTAAAAAAGGGAAGTTATGTTAGCATCCTTTCTGAAAATGCCCAGACATGTCCCGAATTTGTCACCTCCTTTTCTTCCCCTTGCAAAGTCTCAGTGGGTTACTCTGTTACTTGATCTGAGGTGTGCAATGTATTTGTTCTACCAGGTGCCAAAATAATCCCTTACAGTAAGACCAACACATGCAGTAGAAGTCAGCATGCAGACAGTCCTCAGTGAAGGGATTTGTAGGTGTACTACACACAGTTAAATCCATTTCAAGCCAGCCTTTAAGGCAGTCAGGTTTTAGTAACAGCAGGATTTGCACCTCCTTTCGACTGCTCCGCCAGCTTTTTTTATACCTTCAGCTGTACCTGACAGACAAGCCATAAACACTTTCTTTGAAAGTGTTACATAAACAGTGAATATTATAGCAAGAGAATGGACTCATAGCTTATAGTTTAAGTAAGACTAGCTCAGTATACCAATCTAACCAGTGCACCGTAGTGCATGCAGCCAAATTGAGTCTATAGCATCCTTTTCAAAAAGTACTAATATGCTGTTTTATTGCATGGGAGATCAGCCACATTCGCATCTGTATCAACAATTAAACTGCAGTGCAGTGCTTAAAGCTGCAAAGGGAAGAATGTCCCAACAACTGCCGTCTTCTACTTACGCTTCCCTTAAGGGCATCCACTTCGCAGGTGAGAGACTGAATCTGTCTGCGGTATTCATTAGCTTCTTGTTTGGCCTGGCGCAGGGCATCATTGTTTCTGTTAGCAGCTTCAGAGAGATCTGCAAACTGTGGAAATCCCCAGTTTGGTTAGCGTAACACTTCAACAGAAATGGTATAACAGACTTTTTTTAGACAGAGGCAACTGAAGCCATGACAAGCCTTAACACCTGAAACATTTAAATATTAGCACTGCTCTTAAAATGCCTTTCTATTTCTAATTGTTAAACTAGAATTCATAGTTAAACCTTTCTTATTTGTTTCCCCACCCTGTATGTTTCCCATCTTTTCATCATTTTTCATCCATTCGTTCACTCCTTTCTCCAGTATTTCAGCCAACATCTGCTTTCAGGTACAAGCACAGGAAAGACTCCAAGTATGAATCCATTATTTTGATGCCGTAGTTATGGCACAAAATAATGTTTTCAGCTGTACTCTTTCCAGACTAGGAGTTTAAAGAAGACCCTGTACCATGGCTGTGTTCATGTTCAGCAGAGAGACAGAGGAAACACTGAGTGCTACAGCAAAGCTGTTATGTTCAGTTAGTTCAAGTACCCAATAGATCTGAACAGATTTTACTTACTTTGGACTTGTACCACTCTTCAGCTTCCTGAAGATTCTTAGCAGCAACGCTTTCATACTGTTGGCGAACATCACGCAGGGCAGCAGTAAGATCAGGCTTAGAAACATCCATATCAATTTGGATGTGCTGTTCCTGGAGTTGGGCCTGCAGTTCTCGGATTTCCTTAGAGAGAAGCCGACACTCAGTGTTACTACACACAACATACAGAACATATGCAGGTCGGGACTCTGGGCCAGAATCAGTGAAGAGCTTACTTGCTCGTTAGACTGTCAGCATCTAATCACAGACCTCATTATTCAGCTTACCTCATCATGAAGCTTCTTCAAGAAGACAATCTCCTCTTGCAGGGACTCAACTTTGCGCTCAAGATCAAGACGTGCCAGGGAAGCATTGTCAACATCCTGACCAGAGAGAAGAACGATTAGCAATCTTACAAACTGATGCAGAGAAGTCTTCTATGGCAAGTTCACTAGCATACAGACTGATGCTACTTTTGAACTTTTTGGCAAGACAATATGAAATCAAGAGCTGTGAAAAACCTCTTTTGGCCACCTCCTACCCCAGCCTCAGAGACCACTATACACACCTTTATTTTGATTTTGGGGAACTATACAGCATATGTAGCTTACTTCATCTTTGCCAACATATGGCTGAGCATGGTCAAGAGCACACAGATCACGGTGGGTGTAAACCCTGCTTGAAGATGAAGCAGGTACTTGGGCCAGAAGCCAGCTATAAGATCTTTTAGCTTGACTACACTGAAAAAGAGTTAGTCTTTCAATTTGCAATCTTCCATTTTTTCCAGTGGGGCTTCAAAGTGCAACCCACATGCCTGCATGCCTATCAGTGGGCTTAATTTCTTGTTTACTTCTTATGGACTCCTTGGTGATTGGCTACAGATCCCTCTGGGTCCACAAACCACAGCTTAAAAGCATACTATTAAAGCTAGTGAGGTATGTATAGGAATTGCAAGCATTTACTTCTCCAAGCAGTTCAACAGATCTCCCTTGAGAAGAAGGTATGAGCATAAATGCAAATGGAGTCATCATTGCCTACACCCTCACAGCAGCTGGCAAAGACTCCACCTTTTGCTGGACAGAGATAGTCTTAATCAACAGCAAAAATTCATTTAAGGCATAACAGAAGATATGCCATGGGAGCAGCCTGAATTAGTTCAAAAACATACTTAAGACTAAACATTGATTGGTAACTTCTTGCATTTCAAATGTGCAAGACAATTAGTTTGCAAAGGGGACGATTGTTCCTTTCCTACTAGTTAGATACACAGTTGCATGCTTATGTTCACATGGCATCAACGTATCAGGTTTTCACAGTTTACTCTAAAGCTATTTTGGATTGCCCAAAGTATAAGCTTATCAGCAGTTCTCACTATTATGGCACCTTTGAAACAACGAGTGTTTTCTTTAGACTCCTAGAAAGCCATTCCTTGGATCACTCTGACTTTGGGGTAAGGTTCTTGCTCCAGAAGAATTCGTCTGTTTTCTTTATCCAGCAGAACACCCCTTTGATGTGTTATTCCATAACTTCCCTATCAATTCCAGTTTTACACCCACACAGTTCACATCGTCTCTGTTTTTCAATTCAGAGAAAAAATTCCTTAATTCATTTATTCTCCTCCGCACAAAAAAACTGAAGATCATTCTCGAAGGAAATTACATGGCTATGACCCAACATGTTTACGCAATTAGACAGACATCCAAAGAGTTTCCAGTGGATTTTACAGAAATTTGTGTCATGAAGAGTATTAAGTTGTTCAGGACAACTGAACACCTACAGGATTTTTAGGAGCTTATAATAAATTGAAAGTATCTTAAAATGAAGACACTTAGAAAATACGTTATGTATTTTACTATATATGTTATTATTAGTTTATCTGTATTTCCTAGATGTATGGAGAACCACATAAATAAGCTCCTTGTAGCCTGAGTGAACACAGTGAAAGGCATACATACATGCACCTGGATTACACACTGATTTTATCCTAGGAGATTCTGTAATGCCAGTCACGTAGTATGCAGAGTGGAGTATCCATGTTTACTTCAGACAAACCTCATGTTAGCCAGGAGCAGACCTGTTAGTCATGTCATAGGTTCAGGACCTGTTCCTTGCTGCCAGAGTAGCTGGCAAAACTGCAGTCAAGAACTTTCTCACTAACTGTGATGTTTGTTTTGTTCCAGAGGAAAGAACTCCCTGAACCTTTAGGTTTAGTTTATGCAGTACACCCCTCCAGCATACGAGTACAATCACATCTTTGTTCAGAAGAATGAAATTAAAATTCAGTACATATGAGTTGAACAGTCTCTAAATCAGGTGGCTTTTGGAAATATAAAGTCTAAGTTCAAGTATTTGTTCACTTTCTTTTAAAATACTGGTATACAACTGCTCCATCAAGTAAAAAGTAAATTTGATGCTACATCAGAACAGTAAAGTATCTGCTGAAGTGTTCTGAATCTACATATACAACTTTCCAGTGCAAGAATATAATGGTTTAATAAAAAACTGTGCATTTCATTACAATGGAAAGCACAACAGGATGTTTCAACTTCAGCATTCTGTGAATTTAATTTCACTTGCAGAACAATACTTATACTGAAACAGATTTAGTTTTCAAATCTTGCATGTCAAACCTACATTTTCACAGTAAGGAAAAATTAGGTATTACCATTGTTCAAATCACACTAGCATGCACCAGTTATGTCATGAGCGGATTTAGTGTAGTGTTTCCACAGAAAATGATTTGCAATTCTTATGCATAAGCTATGATTTAGGAGGTTAAATGGATCCAGTTCTGACCGTTCTGCACACACAGATCTGCTCAAGGCTGAGCTCCTGAACAACCCCTTTCCAGAGTGCAGGGAAGAGCTGGATAATGAATGTGGGATATGCACAAAGCCAAGTTCACTTAAAAGCCTAAAGCCTTCACGAAGTTTAATTGGTCTGAAATAGAGGTAGACATGCCCTGAAGTTCACCAATTAAGTCTGAAAGATCATTTAAGCCAGACTTAAATCAAAGGATCCTTCAATTGATTTGAGCAATGAATAAGAATAGATTAAGTTCTCTGAAACTTAAATGCTTCTGCATGGAACTTCGCACTACGTTAAATTGGCTTAGCACTCAAAAAACCAGAAGCTCAAGTTAAGGCAGTATCTCAGACTGTTCTGTTTCAAACTTCTGTCCCCAGAATGCCAGCAGAGACTGAACTCCCAGACTCCAAATGGGAGCAGGTGTCTTGGTTTCCACACATTAACTCATGAAGACTCCTGCTCTCCTTCAGAGACTATAAATATACTGTAGTCAAAAGCCTTGCCCAGGGAAACACTGACAATCAAGTGATGATTTCCTGAACAGTGACATCTGCTACGCCTATGAAGAGCTCTGAGACGAAGTCAGCCTGTGGCCAGCTGTCTGGAGATAAAGGCAGTCACTTCCAGCTGGAACGCTAGCAATGCCGCTTTGCACCAGCAAGTTTAGGGAAGAGACCTTGTTTTGAGAACGCACATTCCTAAATATCTCCTAGTCCAAACAAGGCTTAATCCAAGTTGAAAGATGGCTTTGCACAAGTGAAAACCCGAGCTTAACGCTTTTTGAACGCTGTTTGCACAGTTGGCTCTGGCTGTCATGTACATTTTAATTTATCTGGGTAACATCATAGCATCCTACTGAGACTAAACTCTAAGGCAATTTGTTTCCTACGTTAACATCTTGTTTACAGAGGATTAAATTCTATGTTCTTAACGGACATCCTGAGGAGGCAAACTTGACTGTTCCGACCTTACCCTAAGGAACAAATTGTCTACTTCTTGTCAGCAAGCACCCATATGAAAAATTTTAAATTTTAAACTGTTGTCCAGTAAGGCACTGACCAAAGCGGCTCATTAAAAAGGAACTGCTTTGTATAAAAACCGGACCATATACACGATAGACACTTTTTGCTAGAAATATGCCTGCACCATTACACATTTAGTAAGAATGCAGCCCACTGCGCCCTCCCCTCCGACACAAAGGGATCTATTATTTCAATCTGCTGCCACCACACTTGCCATAATGCCTGTATCTGCATTCCACGGTGAATCCCATAGAAACCATTAATACCCTTCAGCCAAGCGAGCAGATGGCCCCCTTTCACTTTTATTGGATCGGAAAGCGATTCCACGTCGGAGCGCTTTTTGTAAACCAGGCTAGACTTGGATAAAGCAAGACAATAGTTCCCCCCCCTCCCTTCAGACCGCAGCATCCCCCTAAAGAAAACAAGGAGCGTTTGCGTGAGAACCGCTGGAATTCCTTTGTGCGGGGAAAGCAAACTCCTGCAGCCCCGTCCTCCCGGCCCAGGCGCCGCCGCCACCTCGGGCTCTCGTTCCCTTCCCCCCGCAGCCCCCGCAAACCTGTCTGAAGGACTGCAGGGTGTTCTCGGCCTCCTCCCGCTGCAGCATCTCCTCCTGCAACCTGCAAGGGGTCAGAGACAGCGGTGAGGAGGGAGCGGGGGGACCCCCCTGATCCCTGCTCCCCCCCCCCCCGCCCCGCACAGCCGGGGATGCTCGGGGGCTGCCTCCGCCCCAGCGGGCAGGGCGGGCAGGGCGAGGTGCCGGCAGCCCCCCCCGCCCTCCTCTCGCACACTCACTTCTCCCTCAGCCGCATGATGTCGTCGGCGAGGTTGTCCCGCTCCACTTCCACGCGTGCCTTGTCGTTGGTGAGCTGGTCCACCTGCCGGCGCAGCTCCCGCATCTCCTCCTCGTAGAGGTCGCCCAGGCGGGACGTGCCCTTGCCCTTGAGCTGCTCCAGCTCGGCCAGCAGGATCTTGTTCTGCTGCTCCAGGAAGCGCACTTTGTCGATATAGTTGGCGAAACGGTCATTGAGCTCCTGCAGCTCCACCTTCTCGTTGGTGCGGTTCGCCTTGAACTCCGTGTTGATGGCGTCGGCCAGGGAGAAGTCCACGGAGTCGTGGAGCCGCATGGGCGGCATGCTGCTCCGCAGCCGCACCGACGTCGCCTTGGTGGCGTACATGCCGCCGGGCGAGGCGGACACGTACCGGGCGGTGCTGGGCCGCAGCGAGCTGCCCAGCGAGTAGCGGCTGCTGGAGGTGATGTACCGGGTGCCGGTGCTGGGGCGGCTGCCCCCACCGAACATGCGGCGGTACGAGGAGTTCTTGGTGCTGATGCTCATAGCGGCGGCGGGCGGCGGCGTGGGCTTTGTAATCCGGGAGCGGAGCGGGGCAGCTCGAGAGCGCAACGGGCGAAGAAGGGCGGCGGCCCCCGCCAGGGCCCCTTCTTATGGGGCGCCACCGCCCGCCGCCGGGCCCGCCCCGCCGGGCCCGCCCCGCCAATCGCCGCGCCGCCCGCCGCCCGCCCCGCCAATCGCCGCGCCGCCCGCCGCCGCGCCTCGCCCCGCGGGGAGGGGGCGGTGGCCGCCGGGCCGGGAGGGGGGCGGGGGGCTGCCCGCCGCCGCCGCGGACACAAAGGCGGGTGTACGGGGCGGCTCGGAGAGGAGCGCAGGCAGGGGCAGCACCCCTGCCTTCCCCGTTCGGCCCAATGCGGCTGAGCCCCGAGGGCCGGCGGATTTCTCCTCGGGGCTGCGGGAGGGCAGCCGCCCAGGCGGGAGCGGCGGCTGCAGACAGGGGCGCGGGGGGAACCCCAGCGCGGCCGCGGAGGGCGGCGGTGAGAGCAGCAGCGGCACCCTGGGCTTGGCGGGAGTGGGCGCTGGTCTGTCCCTTGACTCCCATGTCCCCCTCCGAGAGTCAGCGCCGGGAGCGCAGGGCGGGGCGGCAGGTCTGGTGTGCCACGGGGACAGGCAAAATACTCCAAGTAGCCGAGGGTGCATATATTAAGAAAACCTCCACGGGTACGATGTGTGTATATATATATATATACACGTATCTATATACTTTTTTGAGAACCTGTTTCTTCTTTCTCAGCTTTCTGAAAGAGTGAGGTCAGGGAAGAGTGACGCTAACTATTCACAAAGGGCTGCCACAGGTCCAAAATAAACGGGCAGAAAAATAATCTGTGTCTTCTTTAGCTGCCTCCCGTGGTAGCAATCTCAGCTCCTGCTTCTGTGCTGAAGACACACAGGCTAAATATGTTTTCCCTGTACCTGGGTGAGCTACCTTACCTTACACAGGTAAGGCTTAATTCTGCCATTATTGTAACAAAGACCTCAGCAGTAACTATTCTTTAGTGTGGACAGTAGATTATTGAAATAGCTGCAATTATGATCTTGGTTGCAATCCTTCTAATAACCAAGGGGCGGGCTTGATTTTAACAAAGGCTTTTTTCTGCACCGTTGTACCCAAATGACTTTTCCTATTAATTTCAGTAGGCACATGATCAGAGTCTTAGGAAAGCACCTGGCAAAATGATAATAATTCATTAGATATGACCTGTAAATATCCTGTGTGTGTAGCATCAAAGGCCAGACAAAAATCCCAGTGTTTCAAGAGCAATTTTACTATCAAAATGGGGCTACCAGCGGTAGAGAAGAATGATGTAGGTAGTACAGGGCAATAACAATGGCATAAAATTTAACCTTAGACTGAGTAGCAGCAGATTGTTTTTGGTATGAATGCAGAAGTTGTTTAAGGGAGATAACAGAATCCCTGACATTTAGATAATTTATCACTTGAGTAGCCAAAGCACAAAGCATATTCTCTAATCCTGCACTGGCATGTCAGGTAAGGGACATCTTTTTCCTCTTTGCTATGGGAAGTGAATGATACAATGTAGAGGTATTATCTGTAATGTATTATTTCAGCACTTACGGGATGCAAAACTACCATTGATTTTCAATTTCTTTTAAATTGCAGTCCTGCAGAAGCAAACACCTTCACTGGAAATTCTGATAAACCTGAACACGAACAGTGGGCAGGAAGAAAGGTAATCTTCACACCCCAATTCACAATGAAGTCAGCTATTATACCTCAGGTATTGTACTTTACAAGGAAGAATCGGAGCCCATATGTTTTATTAAGGATATTTATTTTTTTGGTAAAGGAAACTGTACTTTAGTTTCATTGAGATGGCAACCAGAAGTGCAGGAATGTAGTTTGTATCTAAATGTAGGTCCTTGAGGTTTTAGTTTCCTTTATTCACTGAAGCTTAGTCAAGCAAATGAAGCTGACAAGGTTGAGCTACTGAAGTGCTTGCAGCGTAAGTCCCGGACTACAGCTCATTCCATTCACCCACTGAATAGGAGGCAGAGGTCACACGGCATTCCTGAGGCTAAGGGTACCCGCAGCCCAGCCTGGATGCTGTTGTGCTGTCCGGCCCTCTGAGAGCCCTTTATTTAAGCCATCAAGTTTGAGCTGTAAGCCTTTGTGAGCCCTGGCACAAAAGTACACACTGCTTCTGTGAGCAGGCAAAAAAGTAAAGCAGCACATAACCAACAGCCTCACAGATTAAAGATGCTTTACTCAGAAGTACTGATAGTTTTAGCAGATTGTTGGCTCTTTAAAGGTGCGCTGTGCCCAATCTCTTTTTCCTAACAGAGCACAACTTATTTATACTCCACAAGCACTTTAATGGCACACACATGCAACAGTCATCCTTCATTCAGAAACTGCTTTGCCCCTAAAATTCAGGGAAATGTTTGTTTTAGTAAATAAATATGACCCACTCCCCATGTTTCAAGTGTAATTTCCATATGTTTATGTCACTGCTGCCATATGTACTCTTGGCCACCTGCCTCATTGCTATTTCTCACTATGATATTTTCCTAGAAATGTTCAGATATTGTCAGTTGTCAGGACTACAATAAACCTTTAAGTAAGTGACTTTTTCTGGTTGGGACTTACACAGATGCATAAATGGAGGAAGCTCTAAATTTCTTGTGAGGCTGTAATAAATTTAACGCACATTTGCATCCCAAACCCCAAAGGGGAACAAGAACTGGTCTTTTGAAAAGTGAAAAAATCTCCACAGTACTTGTCAGGAAAGACTCTGTATCTCAGTGTAGCCATAAAAATCATGGAGAGTGTACTTATTTGAATTGAAATGAAACCATAGTAATCAGCCTAATTTTAAGGAAAGTGCTATGGGACTCTTGGAGACTGTGGCTGGTCAGGATCTTGACCGCTTCGTACCTGAAGGACAGACAGCTACAGCATCACTAAACACCACATTGGGGATTATTCATAAACTATTGTTTGTCATCTGTGTTGTTTATTGAGATGCCTTCATTTGCATTTCCAGTATGCAGTCAGGCAGCTGCCTGGTCACTGTGTGATATGTCTTACCTCTACAGAGGTAGATCAGAGGTAAGGCAATGTCACTCTTAAAAAAGGAAATAGGTATTTCTATCGGGAGCCTTTCAGTTCACACTGCAAAATCTGGTTTGGCATTTTTTGGCTTTTTGCCAGAGAACTGATTTATTGTTTCACTAACAAGAATGAGATACAGAATCAAGCCCTAGAAGTGTAGCAAAAAATACTGGATTGTTGTGTAACTTTCATTAACAGGGAAAATGGGTGTGCACAGGGAGAGGGTATAGATGCCTGAACAGCTTTATACTGAAAGTCTGTTACACTAAAAATGAAAAGGTCCTCATAACAGTCAGAATTTTTCTGATTTTCTTGCACAAATATCTGCTGGTCTGAAAACACCACTGAAAAGACTGGCATTCACATTTTTTTGATTTGCCATTTCATTTAAATAGTAAGAAACTAGAAAAATTTAGTCCAAATATTGAATGTGCTTTCCAGCTATTCTAGATCTTGACTAAACAGATGTGAATGCTTTCATTAATCAGATGTATGCACTTTTAGTAAAGTTTCTGCTTCCAGGAGGTATAAAATGACCCATAAATATTAAAAACCAAGGGAAAACATCCTGCTATGCAAATGCAATCACTTTTGTTGTCAGTACCATACAGCAACCTTAAGTCCCGGCATGCATGGGGCTGTAGAGACATTCCTTCATACTTCCCCTGCTCCATGAATATTGAACAAACTCCAGGCAAAAGGGATCTGCTTTAACATGAGGATACGAAAGACTCTTACCATACTACAGCAAACTGAATAGGGACTCTCTGTACTGCTCAGCCACAGCAAGTGCTGTGGCCTATTGCTTGAGTGAGTGCTCTACCTTTTAGTCTAAAAGAGTACTTCCTCCTTCAGCTGTGGTCTGAAAAGACTAAGACTGCTATGGTTTTGAAAACAGAAAGGTTCCTGTTTCCAAAAAACTGATTCTGGCTGTAAATCTTCAGCTGGGGTTGTCCCCCACTTTAGCTGGGAGCTGAGTGTAAGGAGGAGCCCCCAAGAAAGGCCAGTGCATCCAGGGAAGAGCTGATTTTTCTGAACCCAGAGAATACCCTGCACGCTGCCTGGGAGAAGATGATTTGGGTATTTGAATACCACTGGGCTGCAGAACATCTAAACGTCCAGGCACTGAAGTCTCCCCTTGTGAGTAACTTCCTTGACTAATTATGGTCTTAAGAAAGAAATTGGCAAATTCTTTTATGAAATCTATTTTTAAAAAGATGTTGCCTACAGTCGTTGCCAGTGTTGCAAAGCATATCAAACTGGTGTGACTAGCTGCTGATTTTTTCAAGGAAATGACTAGGCTCTATACTCAAAACTAACCAAGTCTCTCTGCAATATTATATTTTAATGTAAAATGAACTATATGAAACTGGCAGGGGTTTCATCACTAGGGAAGTGTTTTGAACATAACTCATGCCAGCCAGTTGCATGACTTCCATTTCCAAAAATTATTATTGTCGTGCAAAAAGTTCCCCTCTACTATGGTTTCTAATTGCCAGAATAGGACATATTATGTATCAAAATACGATGATTCTGTACCAATTCGGGTACTCATTTTCAAAGCCAGTACAGCCCTCTGCCTCGAGTGCCATGATTGTCTCAAACACCATGCACAGTTCTAGCAACCCAGACAAGCGAAAGAGAAGTTTTTCAGCTCTATCATAGGTATAACAATTTATTTAATCCATCCCTTAAACAAAAAAATGGATGACAACCTGTATACTCCATCTGTCTCAGTAGTAATACACTGACTGCTGAATGTCAACAATACCTTTAGCAATGACTGGGACATAAAGGACAAGAGGTTTGGCGTGGTTTGAGGCTCGATGCTCAACCTGAAACTCTTTAAGCAGAACTAATTCCTGAATGCACAGAGTCCCTCAGTCTTGGTTTGGGTGCCCAAAAATAGATAATTTGAAATTTTAGCTCTCTGCTGTCCTTGTTTCATGAAATTTCTATTTTGCCAACTACCAAGGAACTGTTCGAGGATCATGACAGGCACTTTATAAACACCATTTAACTTAAATATCAGATAAATGATTTTAATTTATAGTCAGCTTAAGCTTTCAGTAGGATCTACGTAAAATGTTGTATAACGTGCAGGGCTTCATTCTGTCCTTTGCCACATTGCTGACTTCGCTATCGTGACCTTGCTGTCAAGAACAGTGCCCAGTTGCTATCCCCGCAGTAAGCTGTTGGCACAGGTAGAAGTCAACAGCGTGGATGAACATTCATTTGTTGCATTACAATGGGAAGCCATAATATTAATCTGTCTGTGATCACTGGTTCAAATTTTGAGACTGCAAACCTTTTCAAAGATGAGTCATCCATCCATCCATCCATCCATTCTCTCTTTTGGAAAAAGCTGAAAGAAGTGATTCTAGCATGTCATTAATGAACCCTTTCAGTTAGACATTTACTACTTCTTTTTGGCCAAGGTTTTTTAAAGCAAACTGCTTAAAGAGCTCCTCCAGCCAAAAAACAATTAATTTTGAGGAGTGATTTCATTCTTCTCTCTCCCCCAGTTCCATCACTTACACAAAGCATAAATAGCATAATGTTTTCTTGCCATGATATACCAGGAAATGATGATGTTCTTTCTGAGGAAGAGGCAGGACACAGCAATGGAATTGTTAATTGCATGCAGCAATTGTTCCATTCTTCCTTTGAGATGCCCAGGACAAGCAGAACACTACTAGCTCCTCGAGGGCCAAGTTTTTAGTCTATTTCTCAGTCCAAGTTCTTGTGCCAAATCCTTGGTTCCAATGAGACTCATAAACTGAGCGTACATTGTGTTAGCCATTCTGGGATTAGTTGGCTCCTTACAAAGGGAAGAGGCGGTGGTGCACACACCCCAAAGCTGAGAAGGCTGAGTTTCTAAGAAGACGAGACTGGTTTTACATGCCAGCTCTATGCCTAATTTTCAAGCATAAACATATTCTGTCCAGTTGGGATTGAGGAGGCAAGACGATCCAGATTTAAGCTGATAGTATGCATAAAATAGTGGGCTACAGGGAATGGAGTGGAAAACTTATTAAGTATGTGTAGAGCAGATGGTGCATATGGCTGGAGAAGGAAACAAGCAAATATCTGGAGGAGTGGAGGCATCCATATTTTCTCAGGTGGAAAGGTGTCCTGCTTCCCATTACAAAAACAAATTCACTATCTGCCTGAAATTTTCCTTGAGAATTTGGTCTTGTATTTGGTCAATGTTTGTGTGTGTTTGTTTGACATGGATTGGGCACCTCCTATAAACTCCATGACATGGAAGTTACCAAGCCTACCATGTAAGTCCGAAGCACACCAGGATGAAACAACAGGTCAGATGTCAGGATCTTTCAATGACAGAGAAATTATTTACTCCAAATATGGTAATAATGCCACTGTCCTAGAGTTGTATTCCGAAAATAATCAACTTCTGTGGTATCAAGAAGAATCTTGAGATATATCCTGCAGATGAAGGACATAATACTATTGTACTACAACATACATGGTGGCTGGACTGGTAATCTCAATGGAAATTATGAACAGTGTAGGTTAGTTAATTACTTGAATTTAATTCTGTTAGTTTTTGAACAACTGTGTCCTATACCATAGGAACTGAGTGCTACATCTGACTTGGCACTGTAACTGCAATGAAGTCATCCTCAGGGACTTCATCTGACATGCAGGGTTCCCAACAGACAATTCCAACAATTTCCCATTGTATTTCACTTATGAATTATGTGAAACATGTTTGCTGGAGTCTTAAACCAGCCCAACTCCCTACAGCTGAATATTGACACTGCCAATCCATACTGGCATGTGTCTTGCGCAAGGAGATTTCTTCAGAAAGAACTATTTTAGGCTTTCTTGACTCATTTAGGTTAGGCTTATTGGGGCTTCTTTCTCCAGACTGTCTCAGCAAAAATAACATTTTAAATTCGTAGCCCTTTTTCTAAAAAAGGTTTGTTTCAACTTTAGGAAAACCCAGAGCTTTTTGTTCTTAGTTGAGGCGATACTTAACTGGGGGAAGGGACCCCAAAAGACCTAGCAGCCGAAAATGACACTTTTATATTTTAGCTAGGATTTTTTGCAGAATAATTTTCCAGTTTATCCTTACTTTCAGATTATACTTACAAAATCTCACAACTTCTTCAAATCCATGCTTTTCTACAGATTATTTTCCAAGAGACTTTCTGGTAGAAAATAGCTGTGTCCCAGACGCTAAGCTTTAGTATATTCATATGCTTGACAAACATTTGTAGACACATCCAAAGTGAGAAAGAGAATATATTACAGTGCAATCACTTCTGTAATTACAGTTCATAATTGATTTCAATTAGCTTTAAAGTAACTCATTTGCAAAGTGCCAGCAATATAGCCAGGGTGGAAGACACCTCCGTTCTGACTAGGGACCAAGTGCTCAGCTTCTTGGGCAGGCTTTACAGTACTTACTGTCTGCAGTTGTGGTTTATCTAGTTTCAGCATAGCTCAGCAGGACCACAGTTACAGCTCTGCTGTGGCTGCGTTAGAGATTTTCTTTCTCTCTGGAGGAAACACCCTACTCCTGAAATCCTACCACCACAGCAACCAGCATAAGAGATCTCATTTCCTGTGCTAACTACAGTCTTAGTCAAAGATTAAACTCATCACATGGGACTGAATGAAAAAACAAAGTTTGGGCAGGGGCTGAACTCCTTAAGAGACAAATCTGTGTATACAAAAGCTTTAGGTGATATGAGATGGCCTTGTGAGCAAAAGACATGACCACGCCAACATACAGCTACAAGTCTTTCTCAGTTTGCACACTATAGACTGTGCAAATCATATGGGGATGCTGGAAGTTGAAGTTCCTGCCTTAAGCAAAAAGGTAAGAGGCATATCCAGGCTCACCTGGCACTCTTTTTCTCTCCTTTCCCTCATGCCCCCTCCCCCCGAGAGAACAGCAGGGGCCATGCTGTTTCCTCCTGCCCCTGCAAGGGAGCTGGGATCTCCCACGCCATTACCTCATCCTGCCGGAGCGGCTTGAACTGATCCTTTAACAAGGCCTGGCTCCCTGCCTGCTGTCACCCATTTCCTGTGACCCCTTCAAGGGTCTGATTCAAAACACATTCCTTGCAGCAGCAATCTTTTGGCTGACTGCAGTGGGCCTTATAGAGCTCACGGTCCGTTTTGTTCAGTCCAGTGAAGGTTTTGGGGTTTGTTTTTCTTTTTCTTTTTTGTTTGGCTACTAGCCTTTTTTTTGTCCTTTATTTTTTTTGGTCAAGCACTGGAATGTGTAAGTACAACAAAAAAGTCAATAACATTACATAAACATATGCCTCTCATCCAGCCAGGGTGACCACTGCAGGCCAAACATAACAAACAGGCCAGGTTTATTTAGATTTATATTTATTTAAACCAGAAAAGTAAAGATTTAATTAGAGAAGCAATGTATTTTTTATTCCTTATTCCCTACAAAGTATATGCATAGCTCCAGAACCTGAAAATAAGATCCCAAAATGGAGAGATTAATATATTTGAAAAGAGAAAGGTTAAAAATGTTTGTGTCTGATGACTCTTCCAAATAATTTCAGCTACATAAATTTCCCCTGTATAGAGTTCTTAGAAACGCATTGGGAGAGGCTAACAGACCTGGTTTGATGTGGGTTTCATTTCTAGTCTTGCAGATGCGTAGCACTATAAATGAAATCGTAGGCTTCGTTAGCCATACTGGCACGGCCCAGCAGGCTTCCCAGAAATGCCACGTCTGTCGCTGACAACTACCTTTACCGAACATCAGTTCAGCAGAAAGCAAGTCTGATAAATTCCCTCGTGAAACATTACATCCAGTACAGATCGATTTGATAAACTGCAAAAGATTTTCAGTTTTATTAGTAACCTACTGGGCCAATGGTTATGGAAACAATAATTTATGCTAGACACTCTCTGAATTTTTTCAATTCAGTGGTTGCATTGCAAGGGTATGACACGCCTCACATTCTTTCGTAGCCACAGTGATTTCTGACCTAGAACATGAGCTTCCCTTCTAGACAGCTGAGATCTCTGTATATTCTTCCTGATCCTCACTTAGGTATTTAGTAGGTTAGACTGGACATTTTGACACAAGAAGCATTGTTTCTTGTTCAGCCATCAACATTAATATTTGTCTGTATGAAATTTTGGCCGATCACTGTGAATGCACTTGTAAACAGCCAGTGTAGCAGCAGAGGGAGATTCTTCTTGCTTTCTCTCCACTTTCTGAATATAGAGAAAATGCTCACAAACACTTCACAGCTACAGGTCTACTAGCTTCCACTACCTAGCCTTATGTTGAGGGGTTATATTCAAAGGAAACTTCAAGCACTGCTGTGGTATTGTGGCATCAATAAAACCCTGTGACATGCACTGCAGACTGGCAACCTCCTGCTCACAGCTGGGTGCAGGCAGAGGCCTTGCTGGCATGTCAGTCTCTGCTCTGCTGCAGGTGGGAGGGCAGGGAGAAGAGCTACGTGTAACTGCAGAAGGCTTGAGATGCCTATAAAATGTTTTGTGCATGTTTGTTGTGTGCATTTGTTGCTGGTGTGAATTATAGAACACAACAGTGAAAATCTTTTGTTCTCACGTTGAGAAGAAGAGTACATGGTCCTGTCATAGTTTGTAATTTTACCTTTCAGTTGCCAAGTACAATGCAGAATCTTAAGGCAGTGTTTTTTGCATGTTTCTGTGATGTTGTTTGGCTGCATTGTTAACTGTAACATTTTTAACAATTCTAAAGCATTTTAAGAAGAGAAAATATTGCAGTGGTTTTGTTTGCGTGTTCCTCTTAACCACATGTAGCTGTTTCACTGGATGTGTTTATTGGTTACCAGGGCAACAGTTTCAGATCTAGCACGATTACCTGTATCATACCACTCATCAGAGATCTGGGCAAACTTTGGAAACTTCTACATTGAGGAAATGCTGCTAGTTGCTAGGAGGCAGGAGCTTTCAAAAGCTGTATCAATGAAAATGCTGATATCACATGCTTATGTCAACGGCTTTAAAAATGTCATTAAATGATCAGTTCGCTTAAAATATATTTTACTATAAATATATTAGAGTCAAGAAAATAGCTGCTTCATCAGTCCATTAGCATAGTTCTATAGATGTGCTCATCTAGAATAAACTAACATCTTTTTAGAAAAGCATATCAGTTGTTACTTGAAGTCAGCTGTATTGTTGAGGCATAACTGATATTTGAAACAGCGCATACCTGCGTCCTAAAAAATGTTAAGAGTCCAGAGGTGGACACTGGACTCCAACTTTGTCATTAATCTCCTCTGTAAATCAAATTAAACATTCATTGAGATTTACAGGAATTCATCCTATATGCACAGAGAGGAGAAAGAAGGAGCTCTCGCAATATCCAAATTTCAGTAAGTCAGAGAGACTTTCCAGTTGGGAAATTCTGCAGACATGTGGCTGCTTTGGGGTCACAAGACAAAGAGTGAGCAACCGTTTAGCCTGCCCCATGGCAGTGGCAGCATGTGTTAGCAAGATTTTCTGAGTGAAGTATGAACAATCACTTTCACAGGGCTCATCCTCTCTCTGCAATATTCAGCTTTCTGTACGAAGAATGATAGGAGTGGCCATGGATGTTAGCCCTTCTCGGCCATTGCCCCAGCATGTGAAATAAGCAGGGTACCTTAAATACTATTTATGTAAGGTCTTACCCAAAAGGTATGGGTGTTATTATGCTGACTTTACATTTATAAAGAAAAGAGCACTAGAAGTAACTGTTTCCAGATTCCTTGTCTTAATTTTGGTCCTTTTCACAGCTGTCAATTAATAATGAGAACCAGGTTAGGGCAGACACAGTTAGACATAATTACAAAACTGACTACTGGCAGTTGTTTAAAAATGAGCACTAGGGAAATTTTGGTGTTTCCCATTCTTTGCAAGAGCAGCTGATAAAATCCCATCCACATTTATGAATTTCTTTGTTGCCAGAGTGGAGGCGTGTTGATCAGATTCTCCAATTTACTACACTGGTGGAGGAGGTAGATGGAGGATTTCCCCTGAGCAGGGAATGTTCTACTGCCACCAGTACAGCAGAGTCATCTGTGCTGCTTTCTCCATCAGACTCCACCTTTCCCATATGTGAATGAGAACAATACCTTGGAGTCAGGGAAAGGAGAGGGAAAAGCAGGGCTCAGCTATGTTTCCCTGTCTGATATAAGGAAATATTGCTCCTCTGTAGCTTTAATTGCTCCAGGTACTGGGCAGCTCCAAATAAATTAACTGCTTCTGGCTGCCTACAGCTCCCACTCATCAGAGTATCTAGCATTGCTGAAATACTAATACAAGGAGCTTAAACTCATTCATCAGCTTTACTAATTTCAGTAGTCTAAAAGCTGCCTTTTTGTTCACCTTCACCTTACATCTGTATTTTGAAGGGGTCCTACTGAAGTGTGTCTTCTTAGCTGATAACAGCCTCGCTCTTTGTAGCCATCTTCATCATCTTGAACCCTCTTCTTAGGAGCCTTCACTTTGTCCCATGACTGTTTTCTTCAGCTGGCACATTCCTGATTTTGTTATGCCATGTGATTCACCCACCTTTCTCAGTTCTTCATCAGCCATCCAAGCAGGCAACCTGCCTCAGTGCTGGTTGCAATGTGTGCTGCTCTCCTCTGGTACCTTGACTGCTGCATTTCCTTTCAGAAATTCTAGAAGTAGACTTGGACTTTGTGTTTTAGTCACCTGCTTACTTCTATGGCTGACAAATAAAGCAGCATCCCCAGGCTCTGATGATGAAGATCCACAGGTGAATGACAGAACTGTGTTGAAAAATCTGGCAAGGACCAATATTCTTACTTTGAATTTTTGTTTCTAATTCCACTGTTTTCCACAGCTGATGTGTCCCATATTATGGAGAAGCACGTTAAAAGGCAGCAGATTTCTCTCTTATTTGCCCTCCAGTTTAGCTAAAACTTCTTCCTCCACAGAAAGGCAAGAGGTAGGAGCTGCTACTATGACAGGCTGTATGAGGCAACTTCTAAAGAAAAATAAATATTTCTCAAATCTACCTTATTTTTGACAAGTTTCTAAGAAGCTCCACAAAAATATGATTAACTCAAGAAATTATTAGAGAAACATGTTCAGGGTGGTTTGGTTAGGTTTTTTTAGTGTTTCTTCCTCACTTTACAATGTAAATCTGCAAACTGAGGCATTGGTGAGTGTCTACCTGTATATGGTAGGTAACCCACATAATTGTGTACAAGATATTTACTCTGTTATATATATATGTAGATGCATCTGTCTAATATTTGTTTTAAAACCAAACTACTTTTCATGGGCAACAATGTCTTTGAGTTGCCTCTTCCTTTTCAATTTAGCAACGGCAATTTCGTAGTGTTGGGGCAAATTAGAACGGTTTCATCAGTTATTTCCTTCCTTCCTGTTCCACCAGCGGTGCAGGCTTTGAAATGACTTCTCAAAAACATCACTGCATGCAGAAATCACAGGACGCTTAGGCTCATAAAGCTGTCGAGGGCCATTCGTATCAGCTGCCCAGCTGGACAGCAGGCCAGCATGCACATGCCCGCATGGGGATAGAGCCCCTTTTGCTGCCCTGCGTCCCCCTTCCCTCCCCGTGCCCTGGCCAGGTACAAGCCACACAAAGTAATTTCAGCCTCCAGCCTGCCCTTCCCTGCTGCCCTGACGCTAACAGCCAGGCTTGGCCTCCGCCTCCCTGGCAAGCTCTGGACATCCTGTGGTGGCACAGGGCCTGAGGAAGGGCGATGGGGTTGGGGATTTCACTGCTGCTCTTGTGAGGAGCCCTCAGCCAGGAGGAGACGTAGAGCCCAAGGGCTCTGATGGTGGGGAGAAAGGCCTTCTCCAGAGCCCCCACTCCCGGGAGGGTGCAGGTGGCAGAGCCAGCATCAGCCCCACGTCCACCTCAGGGGGCAGCGGAACCGGTCATGCCAGCGGGTGGCTTCATCCTCCGGGCCTAAGCCCTCTTCGGGGTTTAACGAGCAATTAGCAACGCCGAATTAAGTCGCTGCTCGGCAGCTGGCGAGGGCTGGCGTGGAGCTGTCAGCCCTGAGGTGCTTGGAGGAGGGCGGGCAGGTGGGAACGAAAGAGCGGCGGAACGGGCGGGCGGCGCTTGGGGAGGCCGCCGGGAGGGCCGGGCTGGGTCGGGCGCCGGCTGCCGGAGAATGGCGCCGCTGCGGGTGCTGGAGCTCTACAGTGGCATCGGGGGGATGCACCAGGCCCTGAAAGGTACAGGCGAGCGGTCGCCGCTAGCGCGTCCCCTCGGTGCTTGCTGCCTCCCGCCCCCTCGCCTGCCTCCTTCCCCCCCCCCCCCCCCGGTGTCGCCATCTTCTCGATGGGACCCCGAGACCTGAGGAGAGGCTGTGGAGGGCGCCATTTTCTCGATAGGGTGGGCTAAGGTGGTCATTCTCCTCCCGCAGCCCGTTCCCTAGCCCCCTCCCACTGTCTTGCACAAGCACGGTGTGGAAGGAAGCGGTGGGGTGGAAGGGCGTCCCCCCATCCCAATCCCCGGCAGCATAACCTCCCGCTCTGCAGGGGCAGGGAGGTGACCTTATGGCGGTGGGGCTGGTGTTAAAGGGGGCCGGGGCCGTCTCACGGGCCTGCAGTTAGGGACTGCGTGGGGGTGAGGCGTGCGGGGCACGGGGCAGCTGAGTTTTGGCTGGCGATGTGTTTGCGCCGGGCGTCTGTGGCTGTAAACCGAACAGTGCCCGGAATCATTCCTGGCCTGCTGGGTGGCACCAGGTACCCGGGAGCACGCTGGGATGGAAATTATGGATCCATGGTCCTGCTTCGGCACGGGCAGCTGCTCCTGGGAAGGTTGTGGTTTTGTCTTCGTTAATACATGCTCTGTCTACTGGCAAACTCCAGCTGCAGATGGGATCTGATCATGCAGACGCACAGAATGATGGTCAAATTAGCCAGGGCTATTTGACCAAATTAGCCATTGGTGTGCATGCAGACTTGGTTTTCATTGCACTAGTTAGGTGAATAGCTGATGTGTGTTTCATATGTGAGACTGGTATAGCATTTTCTAGATACGAAAACTGGTATAGAGAGTTCATGCTTGACCATGTGCCCAGGTGAATTTTTGATCAGCTACGAGGAACCCTGAAGCTGAATTTGCTGTATTGTTAAGGCCTGGGTGACCTTCAGCAAGTCCTGTAGACTCTGACTTGGCTTCCCTGAATAAAAAACTGAGATAGGGCTATTGATCTCCTTTGTAAAGTACCCTGGGCCTTGTTACTTTGAAGTACAGGCTTCAACAAAAATTTTATAATTGAAGGGAATTACCATAATAATTTTAACTGCAATCCTTCAAATACTTCAGCCTTCATAAGCATTGACAGCCCTTCTATTATACTCTATAACAGAGAGCATTTTCGTAAAAACACGAGGTGAAAACTTATTTTGTTAATTTTCCAGTGAGCTGAGTAATATTAAAAGGTTATGCTTACAGAGTAAAATCCATTTAGCATCATTCATTCACTTAAAACATGCAGTTGGCAGTGCAGCATTTTTTCTACCATCTAGAATGTGTATATATGTTTTATATGTATAAAATGTGTAAAAATACATGACATACTGAAATAGGTACCTACATTGTTACTGTAAATAATCCCAGCTATTTGCTGTAGGGATGCATTTTTCTTGTTTCCATAGGTATCCTTAGATTATAAAGAGCAAAATATATCTTTGTATGGAACTGCAGCTTGTGGAGTTTTTGTGGAATGAAAAGAGGGTGTTAGACATTGTATATTGTGTATATGGCTGTAATAGTAATACTCTCCTTTTCTAGTAGTCTGGTTTCTGAAGTGATGGGGAACTATCTGCATGTGTACATATTTCCACTGAAGGTGGACTGGTTCCTGAAACTTAGCCTATACCATGGTTCTTCACTCAGCTATTGGTTATGTGTTGGTGTGTGTGGTGTGTGTATGTATGTAACAAATGCTTATTGAATATTATCTAGCTCTGTTCTTAATAATAAATATCTTGTGAATGTTTGGTAATGTTTTGCAATAGTTAATACATTGTAATGCCAGATGTGATATCCTGTGGATGGTGACCTAAGAAAGTGTCATTTACAACACAACAAAATACTTAAAAGAATGGGAATATTGGGAATGCAGCCTTAGAAGATGAGCAGAATATTGTGAATTTGTGTCCAGTAGATAGTTACTATGCATATAAAGGCTTGAGAGCATGTATCACGTTTCTGTCTTGTGTAGTTAGCAAAGTGAAGGGATTAACCAAACCCCTTGTATTATTTCCTGAAAGGGTAAATTTCTTTGCAAGCTTACTGTTTTCTGAACTTGCTGAACAAATGCATCAGTGTCAGTGCGTGTTGTAATTTGTGTTATTCTGGGTTTACATTTGACCGAAGAAATTACAGTAAGTGTGAAGGGTGAGACACAGATTCTTTTGTGGTACCAGCCAAAGCAGGTGAAGGGCTGGTGTATAAGAGGAGACTTTATTATTTGTGTAAATGACCGTAGATAGTACTAAGTGTTTAATACCAACTGAAATTTGCAAAGCTTGCAGATACAATGCTATTTGCGTTAGAGTTGGTATAACTTTTTTCAAATCTGGGTGCTTATTTTTCTGAGAAGCATATGAGAAAGCCCATAGGCATTGTTGTCTTGGAAGAAGTTCAAACCATACAATTCTAGATGAAAATCCTGTTCTGAGTGGTGTTAAAACTAATAATCAGGCAGTTTGAATAAAAAGGGTTCTATGTGATTTGCACTGAATTAAGTATTTAATGACAGGTCGCTATATGAAACTGGTTTTGATTAAATTACATTCAGGAATACTGATATAATCAGGCATTTTGATCTTTTCTGTTGTTTTTCTAAGTCTCTTAGACATCTGGATTCAATTTTCTTATACAATTTATGAAGGAACAAAGTAAAGTCAAGGGGGATTTAAGTGTCTGCTTTTATGTGGAAATCAAACAGAAAAAAGTGACTGTTCCTCTAAGTACTTTTTGTATATAATAACAGGGTTTCTTATATGTTTTAGGCCTATAAGTGTATGTGAAACCATGCTATTTGAAAATGTCTCTGATGCAATTTTTTGGATATCATTTAGCAGATGGCAGACTGTTTGGCATCTTCCATTTAAATCAAATAAGGAAATATTAGAAGGATTTTTTTTTTCCATATAGATATGAAGCTTGAAAAAAAGGCCTTTCTTTTTGCCAGTGCTTTCATAAACCAGATACACAAGAGATGAAAATTATGTGTAATAGTTTATTTTCTTGGTATGGTTTCTAGTGAATCTATACAGCCAAGAAAAATAATAGAAACATGTAGAAAAGAGAGAGAGCATGGAATACTTCAGTATGGCAGCGCCCCAGGAAAGCCACTTGTTCTACAAAAGGGATTCTGCAGTTCTGGCAAGTTCTGGCTCAGCGTTGGTTCTTGGCCGCATTATGTAGCCAGCTTTGTAGCCAGTTATGTTTAGCAGAGCTGGTCCAACTTTCTTCTTTTCTGTGAAATTGCCAGTGTTTTCAATTGGCAAATTGGTGTTTTCCAGGAAATCTGACACTGCCTTTTCTACCTTGATGCCTTTTTGGCTGTGATCTTCCATAAACTTACTTTTAGAATAGCATATACTTGAGCTTGCAGGATGAGGGTGTTTATTGTTTTGGCAGCTGTCATGAAAGTGGAATGCATTTGGCACCAAGTAGTATGCAGTTGGTTTTGAGATTGCCCTCACCTACAGTAAGAAATAATTGAATTTTAATAAATTCATGGAAGTTTATATTCTCTTATAAGTGTTTCTCTATTAACAGTACATAGAAGTTATTAGTGCATAGTTACATAGCTGAATCAGGTTCTTTTTGACAGTGAAAAGAAGGGTGTTCCTGAATTTAGATTTCAGTCCAAACCCAAAAAAGAAAAATCTTGGAGTTTATCTAGCTCTCTGTTGATACTTCACCTGAGGATAATTCAGCATATGCAGAATTTCTAGGTTTAGATTTTGAATACTTTATTATAGTATTTTAAGTTTAACAGGAAAGACACGCAAAAAAAGATATAATTTAGAAAGTTTAGCTTGATTAAGGTCAGAAGTCAGTGAGTCTGTTCAAATTCACACTGTTGAAAGACTGAGGCAGCTAAGAGATGGGAGTGAATTTCTTCCTTCTTGCCACCCTGTGCTCCAAGCTTTGCGAGATTTATAAAAGTTGATGTTTAGATCATATATATCTAAACCTATGTACTTTTTATATGTCTGTGAATGTATTCTTTATATATAAAGTGCAGAGTTTCTGCAGTGAAAAATAGTGGTTTATTTTTAGAAAATCTATGGCTACAAATTCATTTCCTTAGCAACTTTCCATCAGACAAACAGCCTGCTCTTCCTCATTCCCAACCAAAACAAACTTAAACTGGTTTATTAATTTAGGCAGTTTTCCCATAAAAAATGGGTTCCAGGTCTCTGCCACAAGTGTTTGTAATCTGCCAGGTCACTGAAAAAAGTCTCTGTGCATAAAACATGAAAAGACATCTTTTAAAAAATACTATAATTTTGCAGTGATAAAGTTGGCGATATTTTTCCACTGCTATTGTTATATTTCAGTTTTACCGAGTAAGAATTTAAGCCTCTTGTACTCTGTCATCTCTGTTTATTTATTTTACTTGATTATCTCTGTGAACTGCACAGCATAATAAACTGGTGTGCGTAATTACACTGGGCATAGCTATCTCAGGAGAAGAAGCAAAGGAGACGAAACAGGCAAGCAGCTTTAGGTTTCAGCACAACGCAAAACAAAAATATTGCTGGTTTGAGCAAGTTTTTACACCTAAACTCATTTTGATATAATGCTTCTCTAAAATATAGCACTTCATAGCACAGGATGGTGCCAGTTGTGCTGTAATGTAAATTTGCATAGTTTATATGGCTGAACATGAACAAATCCTGTACAAATAGAGCAGTGATAAAAGTTGTTAAGTATCCTGCAGGAAGCAAGCCTCAAATTTACTGATAGTCACGTTGACTGTAGCCACGGGCAGTTCAGCCTAATCATTTCAGCCAACAGCTGACAACTCCTAAAAGAAATCTTTACTCTCTGTTTTAGAAGGAAATGGGACTGACAAAACATGTGACTAATCTTCCCTTTTCCATCTGTTTCCATATACCTGTTAGAATAGATAATTGTTCTGGCTCTGATTTTCCAATGCGCTAAGGTCCACCAGGCTCTGCCCTTGGTGCAGCACCATGTATTTCATGTGCTCTGCTGACATTGGTGATTCTATTACAAAATACAGTGATGAATATAAACAGATCTATGTTCATTTTAAGGTCTGCTAGAAACACATGACAAAGGAATCGATTCTAGAGAGGAAAAGGACAGATATTGTAATGTCAGACATTTTATTTTCAGCATTTGAAGATGACACCCTTTGGGTTTGTTTTTTCCAAATCAGGAGCTAATGCATGTATCCTGTCTTTGTTTAAAATGCTGCGCCTTTCAATCATTACAGCAGTGTCCCTTTCACTCGAGTGACTACTACATAGCTCAAATGGCTCATAAGCACTGTGTATACCAACAAAATAGAGAATTGAGACCCAAAGTTTGGTTGCTGCCTCTTTAGGCAATTTAAATAACAGTTAAAGAGTTCCTGCTATGTGGACCCTAGAGGTTTCAAGACTCAAGTGTAAAATCAGTACTTTCCTAATAGGATGCCACAAATTTGAGTTCACCTGCTTTCAACCAAGAGAGTATTACAATCTAGTCTGTCTAAAAATAAGCCGTAACATGTCTCCTCAGTAACTTCCTCATCGTGTCTGTGGCTTCCTTTTGAGCTACAACATCTCATAGAAGTACAAAGTCTTGGTTCAAAAACTGTGGTGTTGAGGAATATTGCAAATCAAGTATTCAAGCAGCTACTTAGTTTCACTTAGAAAATGTGTATTATTTTTTCTTTAGTCTGCATAAAATTAAATTGTTTTCTGCATAGTTGTAATTCTTTTAAATGGCTGTGTTTTGAAAACTGGGCATACTTGTTTGGGGGAAAAAAAAGTCTTCAGAGCTGTGTATGTTTCTGTATTGAAGTTCTGCTATATATTTTGAGGAATTGATTTAACATTTCACTAAGTCAGCAATTCAGCAGCATTTTCATATTCCTGAGTTTCTTTTGTGCCTTTTGTCAGTGGCAATAGAAACAGAGTCTTGATTCTGTTTTTTTTAGATTCTGCTTTCTTTTTTATGATACATTCCTACAGTCATTTCAGCTAATAAATATAAATGCTATAGCAAAACAATATCACAGTTTGACATTGAAGTTATGTAAATTTCAGGAGACGGTCTTTAAAAATATTTCATTTTTGCATTGTTTGAAATTTACACAAGCTCTTCTTTGTTAAGTCGGATGTGTGAGATCTGCTTGTCTGCTTAAGCTCCTTCATGCATTTCCACACAAATATGCTTAATCAGCTTTTACAGGGAGTCTCTTCTCTAACAGAAACTCCCAAGTGAGCCACAGCTTTGAGTGAAAAGCAGAAGCTTTGAAAAAATTATCAGGTCTTTGAATTGGGAAGAGAGGATGTTGGGTGGAATAGATCAGGAAAAGTTCCTGTCCCTTTTCCATGTGGGTTAACACCTCTGGTTTAGACTGAGCATTGCATTGCATTGCAAGGGGATTCAATAAATGCCTATTAGCTATGTGCTCTCTTTCAGTATTTCCAGGCATTTGGGTCTGTGAAGTCCCTTGATGTAAATCCCCAGTTCTTTTTTCCTGTATGTATGCAGGGAGAGATTGGATTCATGTTAGTTAAAAGGGTGAGCGTCTGTATCATGGGTTGTGAGAGAAAGCACACTGCCTGCCTTTCCAATTGTCATTTTTATCTGCTGTTAATTTAGATAATAATTTGAGGTTCTTGATTTTATTTTTTTTTTTCCCCTTCTTCTGGAGTGCCTGGAACACGCAGTAAGGATCAGCTTGTCGGGATATTTTAAGAACTGAAAGAATAAACAAGAAAAACAGTCTCTTAAACAGCACTTGAAGTTTGTTCCCATTACTTAGGTGTTACAGCTTTGTTTTAGGAAGATGAAAGTGTTGGTTCTTGAATATGCTTGTAAATTGAGGCAGTCAGCCTGCTAAGGTGACATTCTTTTCACGCTAGATGTCAGTGTTAACATACCTGTTCTGTAATCTCAGGTGTAGTCATTCAGTTGGCCTGGTGGATACACCTCTATTTAATCCTTCCGTTACAATTTACAGTGAAAATGTCAAGACGGTAACTGTGAATAACGATTTATATGTTGATCCTTAATGGGCTGCCGTCTGTAAATCTTTTTCTTGTGAAACTCCTATTCTTTTTGCCCTCTGTTGCACGAAGTAAACGCAGGAGAACTAGGCTGGTCTTTGTTAAAATGTCTGCTGCAATCTTTCCAGTACCCAGATTTCTCTTTCATCTTAGTTTTGAATAAGATGGCCTTGGAAACCTGAAAGATAGTAGATGGGTGATAACTGCATCACTCAAATCCACTGGGGACATCATAGTTGTATTTTTATCCTCTCAAACTGTAAATAATTAGCTGACTAGCTGTAACTCATTAGATGTCTCATAAGGTCATTTGTTAATGTGTTACTTGACCATGTTGTGAGACTACTCAAAGGCATGTGGCTATTTGCCTTGTTTCTTTTTTGCTCACGAAAAACGTTAAAAAATTGCCTGTTTCATCTGGGGTTTTGTAATGGTGACCATAATGTAAATTTCTCAGTGGTTGAAACTGGTCTTGTCTATCAGGAAGTATGGTCACTTTTTTCTGCCTGTGGCTATAACGGTGACCATGGCCTATCTTCCTGGATTAAAAAGCCTCAGTGAAGGTATTGTGCTTAGTAATAATAAACAGCGTGACATGATGAGCAGTGAATTAAACGCTGTTCTTTTTATGTCTTTAGCTTCTGTAGAACCTATTATTCTATTACTCTATAAATTAACCATTGCCTATTTACATTCTTTTTAGTGTATTTTTCTTTCAGGATTTTAGCTGTTAGTAGATTTGTCACAGCATGCTCTCTTCTTTTCAATAACATCTCTAAGTGTCCAGAAGGACTTCCTTTGATATCAAAAGAGGAGCTGCCAAATGTTGTCCTTCAAAGCGTTTGGTATTTTGCGGACCTTGAACTCAAAGGAAGCAGCAGTTGTGTTCAAGGCCCAAGGTTTTATTGGCATATAAGCACAAATGTTTTTCAAGCAACCTCTTAAAGTTTTATTGCAAGAGTAGATGTACCTCAAACATATTTATTGGTGCTGTTTTTTCACCATGAGAAGTAGTATACTTCTAAGATACCACATTTAGTTTCTGTAAGTTGTCAGTGGCTGGAGAGGCTCAGGCAGTGGCAGGGAGGCTTGGCAGGTTAACTCATGCTGCGTTCCATTAGCTAAGGAACTTGGTGGCCCCAGAGACCAGCTGAGTGCAGGTGGGAATGTTGTAGAGATGCACCCTGTTTGGAGTTTATGTGTGACTGTATCTACAAATTAAGTGTGCAGTTAAATTCCTTTTTTGGATACGTAAGGCAGGGAAGTATTTACCATACAATTAGAAACATGGTACATTTTTCATACAAAGTTTTAAAGGCAACACAGCAGAGTTTGATCATGTAATTTCCCTTTTATTTTTGAGCATAGCTGTAATGCAAGTGAACAAACACAATTTTCCAAGAGTAGTAAAGAGAAGCTACAGTTTTCAAATTCCTTTTTTAATTTTAGAAAGCTGCACATATGCAGAAGTTATTGCTGCTGTTGATGTGAATACTCTTGCCAATGAAGTCTATAAGCACAACTTTCCCAGCACGCTGTTATGGGCAAAAACAATTGAGGTGAGTAATGAATGTCTTTTTTACTCTAGTCTGGTATTTGCAGAAATAGTTGTCTTCACTATCTTTATTAGTAACAAGAGAAACAAAAAGGTTTAATTTATGTTGTTATGAATATAGCAGTTTTACAATAGCTTTGATTTCTTGTGCTATAGTTGCATGTTGAAGTTAGAGGGATACTCACTGCAGTCCCTTTCTGAAAGTCTTGACTGCTGCATCAAGAAACGTTACATGAATGTCAAGAGGAATGCTTACCACCAATAAAAGAATGACAAAAATAATATTTTTTTGATTAAAAAAATATTTTCATGTACTTTGAAAGAATTTAAATTACTTGAAGGCATGCCTCCTTTTGTAGTTATAGTTGAGCTTAGTAAAACACAAGAAAATATACTGGATGGGTCAGTCTTGTGGTTATTTTGTGGGCTCAATAGATCAAATGTTTTAGGAATTCTGTCCCTTTTCCAAATTATATGAAGAACAACTAGGTAAAATTAGATTCTTTTTTAATAACTGAGGGGCAAACTAGGCATGTCATTTTGCCTGGATTTAGTTAGAAATTACTATATACTTATTAATCTTCTTTTACAGTTTTACAACATGACAGTAATAGATACTGAATTTGTTTTAAGACACCATCTTAAACAAGACTTAAATAGGTGGCTAAAGGTTAAATGCTTATTCAGCACTTCATAATAACAGGCTAAGTGACAGTTTACAGTTTTATATGGGAAAAGAACAAGAATGCTTGCCTGTGTCTCCTTATAGTAGATAAGAGCAGATTACAGTCAGTAAGATCTTCTTCAAATTTACTGGAAAAAATAGCAGCTTTTGTCTAGTTTCTGTGGGCAGTTATGTTATATTTGCTATATAGATACTCCCCAAAATATATAAGGCAGTGATTTCTTTGTCTAGCTCATAGTTACTTGATCATTATCCTTCTTCTCTCCTCTTGACCCCTTAATATGTTGTCCTTCTAGTGTTTATTAAAATTTAGTCTAGAGAAACTTGTGACTGTGTAATTAATTCATGCCACAGACCTAATTCTTTCTTCTCTGAACAGAAATATTTTCGCGAAGTGAAGCTTTCAGCCATATAATATCTTTGAGGGATTTCTGCTGGGCAAAAACTAGAATGAAGTAAACTTTACAGGGTGCATTGGTAGTGAGCTCCTAAGAGTTGAAACCCACAGTTTGGATCTGTAAAAATACTTGAACTACTTTTCTGTGCACATATTTTGTCTTTTGAGAAGATCTAATATTTTGTCACCTGTTTTGAATATATTAATATTGGTTTTGGTGTACGAAGACTTCATATCTAAATAACAATACTTTATTTGGAAGAGGAATGAGGAGAAATAACTAGTCAGCATTTTGATGTGATCTACTGAAAGAACCACTACACACCTCTTCTGAAAGAATGAGTAGATAAAAACTTCATGATTATGTGTAGATGCTAACATCATTAGTGGTTTTGATTTATATTCAAAGCAATTAATACATATTTGCATTGTATGGTTTGACAAGATAGAAAAGATGGAAATTACTAGGTTAAATGGGAGATTAGATCTTTTTCTGCTAGAAGCAGCATATAGTGGAAGTAAGAGAGGTAGTTTGATCTGAAAGATGACTTGAGAGTTTCATACAGTTTACAACACTCAACATTCTTCTATTTTTTTTTTCCTTATTCAGGGCATAACACTGAAAGAATTTGACAGATTATCTTTTGATATGATTTTGATGAGTCCTCCCTGTCAGCCATTTACAAGGTAGATATAGCACGCTTTGAAGAAAAGTGCAGTTATTACAATGTGTGCTGTTAAAGGAGAAATGTTTTCAAGGGTGACACTATGTGTGGTTCATCTGTGTATCTTTCTCTTCCTGAGCAAAGATGTTGTAGCTCTGTTCACCTTGATGTTTACTGAAGTAGAAGAAATGCAGCAATTTGAATCTTAATTATTGGTTGCATTTCTTGTAATATATATTTTAATTCAGTTTAAATTAAGTAAGCTTCTTAGAGCACCTATTTTATGTACTGTATTATTTCTCTAACAGTGAAATTCAAAGATTTTGCTGTTTAGGACTATTTCCCTTTAGGTATCAATATAATCTTTTCCTGGGGCAACTCCAGAAGGAGGATTGGAATGTCTCACTTCTGCCTGAGACTAAGAGTGTAATCTGTTTTTATTTGCACTTTGAAAATTGCATGTACACACTAATAGTTTATTTTGAGGAGTATTTCTTTTTTATCCAAAACTGGGAGGATAATGACTTTGAAATTATTTTATGGATGATATAGAGGAATATTTTGCTGATTAAGTACTGAATTTACTGAGATGTTATTTGTCAGATTAGTTTCAAATTCATATCATTAGACAGCAGCGACCAGTGGAGGTAAGAGGCTAGTAACTATACTCATGTAAAGTAGTAACTTCATGAAAAAGTCCGTTGATGATGGAACTGCTTGTGTAAGAAAGTATATCTCATTGAATGGTCTAAGATTAAAAAGAAATCCCACTGAAGTCTTGCTGATCTATAAAAATGTATTTGTGTAAACATATGATGTATATAGGAATCATTCATTCAAACTATTATTATTTTTATAATACAGTGAAAAGAAAAATCTGTGTGTGACTAATTAATTTAGAGACATGCTAAAGTGCTTCTACCAAGGCTTTATTCTTTTTTAAGAGCTAATACAAGTTAGAGGAACACAGGCCTGGAATCGTTATATTATATCATTTTTATAACCTACATGAGCTGTCCAGTTTAATGTTACAAAATTGGTTACAGAGTTATTCATGTGGGGCTCAATCCTGCAAAGTGGTGAGCACTGAGGCTTTAATTCATAGAAATAATTTAATATATTCAATGTAAAATAGTGGGGTATTCCCAGGAACCCAGTGGGGGTTTTTTGTTCTTTCAGAGCCAAGTATGTTCAAGGGGTTTGCTGGACAAGAGCAGAATGCTAAACACTTTGCAGACTGGGGAGTGGATTTCGTTACTGAATGCTTCAGTTTTAACCTTGCTGTGAGCTGATGGATTCCAGGGTTAGACTTTCATTCCTTAGAGCATTTCTTAGGACACTGGCTTTGTAAGCAGGTCCTCATGTCTGTACATGGTGCTTTTGCAGAATCCCTTTTTGAAACTCAAAGCAAAAAGTGTCAGCATTCTTAGAAAGATGTAAGTCAAATGTCAGTCTGTTCTGAATAATATACAGGTGTTTCTTCATTCTTTCTTAGAATTGGCCTGCAAGGTGATGTATCCGATCCACGGACAAAGAGCTTTCTCTATATCCTTGATATTCTCCCAAGGTATAAATGAACTTCTACCTCAGTTCTTAAGCCTTTGTTGTAACTAAGTACATCTTTTATATTTCAGCAAGACAAATAATCTATAATGTTTTACAGGGATACTACTAGTATTGTGTTGTATTACTTATTTGTTTTCACATGATTATATGTAACTTATAAATACTTGTGTTTTACTAATGCCATTATCATCTCATAGTTACTGTGTATTCATTGTCTGGTTTTCTTTTTATTGTGTGTCTGTTTAAACTGTGGCTGTATCATAAATGAAAAAAAATGAGTTATTTTCAGTTCAACATCGATCTTGCACTGACTTTATGTAGAAGCAGAAGTAGGTAATGTAATAGTTTGCTAATAGGCATTATGGAAACATGAAAATTGTTTGAAATACCAGGTTAAAAAAAGCTTTAATTCAACATTTAGCACCTTTTGAGTAGGTAACATTTGAAAGTTTGTTTAAATATGTTATAGACTGCACAATACGATACATTTTCTGACCCCTTTCATTCTTTCTTAAAGTGTGTATTCTGCCTTGTGGTGCTGGGACACCAAAATATCTTGGGGGCAGATTGTGTATTTTTGGTTTGTAATACAGTTTCTTGGTTTGAGAAGTAATATTAAAGAATTCAAATAGCAGTGCATTGTCTGAACAGTGCTCTTGTCTTTGTATTGATCTGTCATTTTTGCCTGGTCAGACCCCAGTTCCTAATAAAATAGCCATAATTATTTGTATTATTTATGCCTTAAATTTTGAAACAGTAAATACAGACAAAGTGGGTTTTGCTGACTTAAATTGTTCTTCTTGAGAGTGTTAAAAATTAGCTCCAAGCAAGGCTTGTAGTCTTTTTTGGGAAGAAGATGCACAGCACTGTAAGAACCTTCCCTGGGGAAGTGGAACAAGCAGTTGCTCAGGGACGTTATCCAGTTGAAATCTCTGCTTCTGGATTGAGATGTCCACTGGGCACCAATTGGCATGAGCCTGAGCATTTGTGTCAGTTACAGTCCACCAGACACTTGCCATTCCTGGTGGCCCCGCTTCTGCTGGAGACTGGAACAGCTGTTCTCTGTATATTCCTTCGTTGGTTAATCTTCTTGTCAGAATTGGAGGAGGACGAAGGGAGGTTTGGCTGGCCTTTTTTTTTTTTTTTAATAATGCTTTCTGCACAGAAGGAAACTGGTACCAACAGCAGCCTTTCTTTCAAACTGCTGTTAACACTGGGAGAAAAGGGTGTTCATCTTTCTTCCAGAAACAACTTTTTTTCAGCCAGCAACATTAAATGGGACTACTTCTTCTTTGCTCTTGTCATCAACAGTTAGACAACACAGACACAGAAGGGCTGAGTGACTTGGCTGGGGTCACCTAAGAAATCTGTGGCAGAGAACACAGAATATAATACAGATTCTGTAGCCGAGTAAGTTAGACAACAGGTAAAAAGAAAGATTATTAATATACCCCTGCTTCTATCAGAGACACAAAAATAGGGAGATAACGTGGGTTTTTAAAAGTTGCAAAGGATGTCTTTTCTGGAACAAGGAATGTTACTCAGTCCTCCAGACTGACCTTTCAAAATGGTAAGTTAAAAAGAGCAGATAGCATGTAAGTTAATAGTAGTCCCTTCCTTATCCTTAATGGAATCCTGACCTCAGTATTTCTTTCCGTTAAACTGAGACACAGTTAAGAGGCTGGCTGCTTTTGCGACACTGTTGTGCATTAATATGGAAACATTGCTTTATGGTTGCTGTGGGCTTAGCTGGATAAAGGGCAGAAGGTTTTCCTTCTCAAAACCAAAGCTTTAGACACTGCAGAACAAATGTTTCGTCATGACGATGCAAAGATGCTGGGCTTGGTTGTGGCACTTTATCTCAACACCCCATGAGACCCTGCTGGTGTCCCTTATCTCCCTTGGGCAGGTTGTTTCCTGAGGCAGTACTTACTGCAAGCAGTCTGTAATATGTTCAGGATGGTGGCTTCTGCAGAGTTTCTCAATTCTAATAGATTTATGTTTTACTGAGATAGTGTTTGTGTATTTTTTGGATATGACATGTTTGCCAGACATTCAGTATGGAGTATTTCAGCCCAAAAAAGGGAAATTCTTAATATAGGAGTTACCACTTTGCATTCTAAATTGGTATATGGCATGTGTTCAGTTTATGGAAACTATAAAATAATTTCTTGTCCTTTGGCTGTTCCTACCTTATGTTCAGCGTTTTGTAATGAAATGTTGGTGAAATGAGGCTCAAAGATAGCCTGGAAAAACAAATATTAGAGATATGGAAAGGACAGTTTCAGGATCTGGAAAGACCTAGGAAATCCTTGGAGCACCTAGCCAGCAGTCTGACCCAGATGGTCCGGATACTGTCTGTTTATCGTGTCCAAGCCATAACCCAGGGAAATCTAATGCTAACAGACACATTTGTAATGTTAATACCTGCCAATTACTTAACACGTACTCTTTGTATAACGATTACTTGTCTTGTGATCTGTTGATCCTGTATGAGCTCTTGCATTTCAGGCTATGCTCTGGGTTCATTACTTTAAAAATAAGTTTCATAGTAGGTGGTGATGATGATGATGACTGTGGGTAAACATACCAACAGATATATTCTCCATTCCTCTGCAGGGAATTTGGCTGCTGCTGCTTTATTCAGTTTATTTTTTTTTTTTTCACTATTATTTTTAGTATTTTTAAATTTGACTTGGCATCTTGTATGCTTTCCAATTTCTTGTGAAATGCTTTAGTTCTTTAATTCTTCATGTGAATGTCTTTGATAGTTAAGAACATGCTAAAACAAATTCTGCTGTGATTTGTTCCAGTGGAAGTCCAAAGACACTTACTGACTTAAATAAGCATGGAGCTGCTGTCTGGTGGCATTAGTATCCTTTTTCTATATGCTGTTCTGAGATCCCAGCGTGTGACAGACATACTGTGTCTACATTAGCCTTACTAGCGAATTAATCAGTGCCAGGGAATGTTCCCAGAGACTTGAATCTGAATCACTGATGCTTCTAAATTGTTAGAATGGTCCCTGGCAGTATGGGCATGTTCCTTTCTCCAGAGATTTAATATGCTGGTTTTGGAAATGAGCCTTTTTCCAGACCTCTGCACTGATCTTGCTAAACCTCAGGTGCCTCCTTCCCCTCCCTCCCATCAAAATGAAAAAGTGAAGTATAGAAAATTGAGAGTATCTGCAGTTTGATCTCTAAACATGTAGTATTTCTTAAAGCAATTGGATGAATACTGATTCTGATGTGTTATCACTAAAGTTGATATAACTTTTTGACATTGATTTTGGGTTTAAGCACTTTAAAATGTTTTCTGTTCCATGGCTAAATAGTGATCTTTTTTTTTTTTTCCCCCCAACAATTACCTTTTCTATTACAAACTCAATCTGTTGAATAATAATATTATGCTTTAGGAAATGAACAGTGGTAAGCATTTTCAGAAGTACGTGCATGGGATACAGGAGGGTACAGCAGCCCATCTGAATATAAGTGGGTTTTGTTGGTTTTCGTAATTACCAGCAGTCCACGTGTTTAATTCAGTTGGAAATAATTTGATCTAGGCAACCTTGAAAATTGAGGTACATGTTTTTTCAAGGATGCTAAGCTTTAACAGCTAGCATGATATGAAAATACTTTGATCTTTCTTGTAGCTAAAAAAAATCTGGGTGAATATAATGTGGTTTACAACTTGTTACTATAATTTGTGGATCTTTTTTTTTCCCCCTTGTAGACTCCAGAAGCTTCCAAAATACCTACTTTTAGAAAATGTTAAAGGATTTGAATCCTCGTCTGCAAGGTAAAGTCTAATTTATGCACATTTTAGTTTTTAATAAAGGACATTTTCTTTAGAGGGGGAAGGCAGGATTTTTATTCCCTAGAATTTAAGTTAACAAAGTAGTGAGATGGGACAGCTAGCAGCTGTGGATTAAAAATACTGTTTTAATTTAGGAACGAAAATCTTAAGTTGTGAAAAGAACTTTCTGATTAGCTATTTATTTCTCTAAGCAGATAAAATATAACAAGTTGACTGCATTAATTTTATTTGATGATCCAGTGTCCTTTAGAAAGGGTCAATATGGATTTTCCAAAGAACAATAACAATAGGTATAGCACTCGGAGGTTTTGGGGTTTTAGCCGTGACAAGAGTTCATGGTATCTTGTGTTAAGATCACAGTACAGTACAGGGGCTTTCTTCAGTACCTTTGTTGATGGTAGATTTATCACTGGTTCAAGGTTGCCATCAAATGGTCCAGAGATATAGGATGAAGACTGTATATAATCTTTGTCTGAAATGTGGAAGAGGAAAATTGTCAATAAGGTTACCTAGTGACAGCAGGAGCATTCTCCTCTCTTGTGGGCAAAGCAGGCGACAGGGGGTTGTGATCTTCCTTATCATTCCTTGCCAGAATTCCTTCCTTAAAGCACCAAGAGGGCAGCCAGCCTGCATATCATGCTCCTTAATGAATATGGCAGGCAGCTGGGAAACACGTTCAGCTCTCTCAGTGTAACCAGTGTGCAGCAGTCCTCTGTGAATACTTGAACACTTTGTTGGAGGTGCAGGCTGCTGCTGTAGACCCTGTGATTCCCTAGGCTATTGCTCACTGGCCAGTGTTTGGAACAAGCTGGAATAAGTTGTAGTTCAGAAAACACCCCAGTCAGAATGCTTGCTTTCTCTTATGACACTTGGGGTGCAATGTCACATACAGTGCCAGGTACAGGTCACAGGTCCTGCTTTTTGTATAGTTCTAGCCTGCTGCAGTCTGTAGAAAAGACAAGTCTTTTTAAGATTTCCATTGTAGTGATTTCCCATTGTTTATAGAGTACAGTCCTACCTCACTGTTATTATCAAAGCCACCAATTTTTGTCATCCCTTGAGTTAGCCCTTTTGTTAGGTTTAGCTGATGCCATGTATGTGACCAGAGGGAAGTAGTGAGCTATTTGTAGTGGTTGTAATCTCCCGGTTTGTAATTCACAATAAAGAGAATGTATTGCCCTCTGTTTATCTTCCTTGTTGATACACTATAAGTACTCTCCTAGAGATGGGATATTTTTTGAAGGGGTGTTTGTACCAAAGTAGGTGTGAGATACCTGTGAATGTGTAGTAGTAATTTTTGGCTACAGTAACAATAAACTTTGTATGTTGTTTCCTCAAGTTCAGAAATGGATGACTTCATATCAGTAATTCTCTGTCCAGTTCTTTCACTGAATGTGCTGAATATTTTGATATCTAAGGTGTTGCATTTAATGTTTTTTATTTAGGATAAAAAAGGGCCTAAAGGTTGTATGAAGGAAGTAATTACTTTTTGATTCTTTTCACTGCCAGAAATGAACTTTTGCAAACACTAGAAACATGTGGATTTAAATATCAAGAATTTCTCTTGTCTCCAACCTGTGTGAGTACTAAAAATGCTCTAATATTTAACTGTTCAGACTGCACTGAGCCAAGAACATTTGAAAATGATCTGTTGTGTTAGAAAACAGTAATGCTCAGAGCTGAAGATACTCTTTTGAATGAGAAAACCACCGGGCCTGACATCTGATTTTTCATCAGTATGCCGACATAATCATACTGCTGTTATTGTTCAGATACTAGTCCCATATTGCTTTGCTACCATTTGATATTTTTTTAAAAGGCATGAATTTACACCATGACCAGGAAGGTGGTTTTCCCTGCAGGAGCCTCATTGCTTCAGAAATGCTGATGCCTGTGAATTTCCCAGCATGGAAAATGTGACTGTGTCATTTGTGCGAGGAGGGGCTTTGTTTGCATGTTTCCCTGGCAACTGGAAAAAGAGTTGAGAGAGATTTCAGATTGCACAGGACTGAATAGAATCAGTGAAGTACTGTATATATCAGAGAAGCTGATAGAGGGTAGGTTGAAAACCAGTTGTGGTGCATTTTTTTCATTGTTAGATGTCTTATAATCCTTGTTCAAAAAGACAAGGAGATGTCTTTTTGCTTTTTTAATGGAAAACAGTAGCACCTGTACCAAGAAATGGTGATACATGCGGTTTTTTTCTTTCTTTGCATGAGACTTTGCTTACATTTCTGTTCATCTACAGAGAAAGTAAAAACCATGAGGTGCAAAGAATAACTACCCGCTTGTTTCCTTGAAAATACCTAGGCATGGAAGTTATAAGTGTTTAGGATATGTATTAGTGTGGCATAGTTCTATTACTGTATATAATGGTAGATAACTTGTATGATGCTATAAACCACTTTTTCTCTCTTTATCACATGGACTAAAGGCTTGTGGATTTTGCTTACAGCTTGGCATTCCCAATTCTAGGCTGCGATATTTTCTAATTGCAAAGCTTCACCAAGAACCATTTTCTTTTCAAGCTCCTGGTCAGGTGAGTCTATTAGCGTTGCCTGAATTTCCTTTGTTTCATGGAGATTGAGCGTTACTTTCTCAGTTTAGTGATGTGTGTTGATGAATGGAGAGAGGGATAAGTGGTATCAATAGAAAAGTTAAATTCTGTCTCTTTTTTTTCAGCCTGAGTTTTGTAAGGACTGAAATACGTGCCAGTGGCTTAGATGGCTTTAAACAGTTGGGGGACAGTGGCCGATAGTGGGCTAGAAAACAATGCATTCTGCTACTTTTTTCACACCCTTGGAAAGGTGTTTTTCCAAAGGCAATTATGTGTGGTTGTTCCTGACATCATTGCTGGTAGGTCAGCAAATCTTGGTAGTAACATTTTTTGAAATCTTCATGAAAATAACATTGAAAGATTATTTGCTTTATTCTGAGCATCTCTGAAGGAATTCTCATGCAGAGTCTGCTGTCAACTTGTTTATCAAATGCAGTTCTTTAATTTTTTTTTCCTCACAATTTGTTCCTAGATTTTGACAAGATTCCCAGATCAGGACCTAGAAGACTTAGTCAAGGCCAAAGTTGCTGACAAAGTTGTTGAAGCTAGTTCTTTGTCTTCTGAAGAGAAGAATCTGGATCCAAACATTGGTCCTGATTGCAGCAGCAAGAAGAGTTTACCAAAAGGAGCTTTTCTTTTTAAGCTTGAAACAGTAGAAGAAATGGAAAGGAAACATAGTCAGGACAATGATTCCTCTATTCAAATGCTGAAATATTTCTTGGAAGATGAAAATGAAGAAATGGGTCTGTATTTCTTACCACCAAAGTACTTATTGCGCTATGCTTTCTTGTTAGATATTGTTAAACCGACCTGTCGGAGATCCACATGCTTTACAAAAGGGTAAGTTGCATAGAAGATGTCTTGCTGAATTGTGTCCTGAAATTTTAAGTGTGTTTTTGCTTGTGTACTGTAAATCAAGAAGAGCCATTTCATCAAAAAAACCCCAGGCCTCTGGAAAAAAAAAAATCTCCTTATATAGTGTGCTTCCTGGTCCAGTGGAATGCCAGCATGAGAATCTGTCTGGCAGAACATCATGTACCCACTCCAAAAAGGCATTCACAAAAGAAAGTGCCATTTGTTGTTGACCTTCACAGAAGCTTAATTACCCCTGCGGAAATATGGTTCCAGTAGACTGGTATAGTGCTGATTAATTAATGAATTTTTTTATATTGTTCAATGAAGTTACAAGGTGTCATGCATGACAGATCTGTTCCTCATTAAAACTGTCTCCACTGTACATTTTATTGATTTCTTGGATTTTTCAGCTCCATAGGTCAGAATAGCTGTGGATTGGCCATATGTCATAAAACCAGTTAGGTTGCTGCATTTCAGATCATATTTGACGGAGCAGAACATCAGTGCTTTTCTGTCTAGTAGTTTTCTGATTTGTACTTTGCAATTTTAAGTTTGATTGCTGGAGGTTGTTGAGTGTTCTGAAACCCACAGACAAACAGTCAGGAGCTTTTCCACTGAGTGCGTTTGTATTGGAAAATGCCAGATGGAGCCTGGACGTTTGTGGAAAATGTTAATATCGGTGAATTTTTCAGATTAGTTTGGTGGGTGCTTTTTTTTTTCTTTTAATTCTCAGAGTGTTTCAGCAACATGACTTAGCTGATGAGTTAAAGCTAATTAGAACTAAGGTTAAAGCTAACTAGAAATTAGACTGCCAGATTGACAGAGTTCTGCAGATTTTGTGTTTTCAACTTTTTGACAATAAAAGAGTTGAGAAAGAATTTCAAAAGTTCAAACTTTTTGCAATAGGAACGTCCTTCCCCCAGCTCTCATTGACATACACCTTCAGTGCCCTCGCTCTTTTGAGTTGTGGGGGATCAGCATGTTGTGGAGATCTGTTTCTTAACTAGAATAGTCAAATAAAAACTTTAGGCCAGAATGATCTCTTACATATCTGACGTTTGCCTCGGGTGTAATCAAAAATAAATTGGCCGCTTGTGGTTTCACTGGAATACGTCATGGTAGTTTGTGGTCATGTTTATCAAAATCACACTGAAGGAGGCTCTTTAGTTAATATGAAGTCTTTACATATAGTGGTGGGAAATCTGACATTGAATGTGACTGTTGCCCTTCTGCTGATGTGGAAGGAGCCAGACCAGATAGCTGTGGTAGTTCCTTCTTGGCTCAAAATGTAGGAATCTGATTTACAGTCTTTGTTTCCTTTTTTAAGAGCCTTTGGGAAGGAAGGTTTCCAACATGGCTCTCAATGTGGTCATATCATTTACAGCTCTGCATTAAAAGAAAGATTATAATTACATCTCAGGCTTCATCCAGGTCACTTTCTGAGGCCAAGAATAAGTTGCTGCTGTATATGTTCTAGGAGTTCTGGTTTTATGTTTCTCCAAAGCTTGAGATTTAGGAAAGAGGACCCTGAATGAAGCAGAACAGTAATCCAAGTAGTACAGAGAATCCCTCTGCTGAGATGCCTGTCTGGTGTCTTTCTTACAAGTCATCAGCTTTGAGACTGGAGGAAAAATTTACCTCAGTTTTGATTGGTCTTCAGTTATTTCCAGCAAGGTTTGTGTGATGAGGATAATCCAAGTATGCCTTCTCCAGTCCTTGCTAATTCAGGGACCTCAAACACCCGATATTTCATCAGTGGTTTTTGCCTTTCTGCCTTTGTCGTACCAGTACATCTTCTGAAAGGCTTTGGTGGAGTACAGGGCAAAATGTAACAGCCTGTGATGCATGAGAGATCAAGCAGAAGATCCTGTGTTCACTTCGGACCTTGGACTTCTAGGCAATTGGAAAATGATTGCTGAGTTTCTTGAGACTACAAACATCATGGTTTCTCTTAAGAGTATGTTTGTGGTGACTGAAGTTGTGAGAGGAAGTTGTCCATTTTAAAGGACAGAGCAAATTAACTACTTCCTTAGATACAGTGGTTCTGGGCTTACTTGTGAATTCTTGATGTGGTATTGAAAAGAGAAGCAATACCTTCTAAAATAGTGTAAAACTAGTTACAGAGACTCTCTCTAGCATTATAGAAATTACCTTTTTGTTAATCACAGGACTCAATATACCCAGAAATAATATATTATGTGTATGAAATTAAAAGGTTTTTTTAAAAGCTTACAGAAATAGAAGGGGGGGGGGGGGGGGAATCCTGAGTCAGATGAAAATTGAAGACTGTAATTTCTTAAGCCAACTTCTTTCATTATAACTGGTAGTGAAATGTCAGAAAATCAATGCATCATTTTTTACTGTGGCAAAAATTACCATCTTTAATTATGTTCTGAGTCTAAAGTAGGAATGTTAATTTTTCTGTAGTCAGCAGCTGCAATAATAATTAATAACAATCCAGCTAACATTGGCCATCTGCCCATATTTTTGTTGAAAAAAAACCCAACACGCTTCTTCCCCGGCCCCCAAACCACTTCTACACCAACTGGGGTTTTTTTTGTGAGGAGTGCTGTACTCTAGTGCCAATTATTTAGACTTTTATATAACATGGATCCTATTAAAAGTTGCTTTTTCCCCAATAAAACTCTAAAATACCATTGTGAACTTTATCCTCATTTATTTATTTTGGCTCGGATATAATCATCTGAAATACAATCAGATGCTATATAAGAGGAACATCAGGATTCCTCAGTGCTATGCGTGTTACATTGTTTAACTTGTTGCATTTTCAGGATGCAGTTAAGCAATTAAAGGTGATGTATTTACAACACAGTTGGATTCCATGTGTTTTTCATAGAATCACAGAATGGTTTGGCTTGGAAGGGACCTTAAAGATCATCTAGTTCCAACCCCCTGCCATGGGCAGGGACACCTTCCACTAGACCAGGTTGCTCAGAGCCCGGTCCAACCTGGCCTTGAACACTTCCAGGGAGGGGGCAGCCAGGTTGCTTCTCTGGGCAACCTGTTCCAGTGTCTCACCACCCTCACAGGAAAGAATTTCTTCCTTCTATCTAATCTAAATCTACCCTCTTTCACCTACCCTTTTAAAACCATTACCCCTTGTCCTATCACTACACTCCCTGATAAAGTGTCCCTCCCCATCTTTCCTGTAGGCCTCCTTTAGGTACTGGAAGGCTTTAAGTACTAGAAGGTCTCTCCTGAGCCTTCTCTTCTCCAGGCTAAACAACCCCAACTCTCTCAGTCTGTCCTCACAGGGAAGGTGCTCGAGCTCCCTGACTGTCTTCGTGGGCTCCTCTGGACTCGCTTGAACAGGTCAATGTCCTTCTTATGTTTGGGGCCCCAGAGCTGGATGCAGCACTCCAGGTGGGGTCTCACAAGAGCAGAGTAGAGGGGGAGGATCACCTCCTTTGACCTGCTGGCCACACTTCTCCTTGATGCAGCCCAGGATACAGTTTGCTTTCTGGGCTGCAAGCGCACATTGCTGGCTCACAGTTTTTCATCCACCAGCACCCGCAAGTCCTTTTCCACAGGGCTGCTCTCAATCCACTCATCACCCAGCCTGTATTTGTGCTTGGGATTGCCTTGACCCATGTGTAGGACCTTGCACTTGGCCTTGTTGAACTTCATGAGGTTCTCACAGGCCCACCTCTCAAGCCTGTCCAGGACCCTCTGGATGGCATCCCTTCCCTCCAGTGTGTTGACTGCACCACACAGGTTGGTGTCATCAGTAAACTTGCTGAGGGTGCACTCGGTCCCACTGTCTGTGTCGTTGACAAAGATGTTAAACAGCACTGGTGCCAATACCGATTCCTGAGGAACACCACTTGTCGCTGCTCTCCACTTGGACATTGAGCTGTTGACTGCAACGATTTGAGTGTGACCATCCAGCCAATTCCCTATCCGCCGAGTGGTCCATCTGTTAAGTCCATGTCTCTCCAATTTAGAGACAAGGATGTCATGTGGGATGCTTTGCACAAATTCAGGTAGATAACATCAGTTACTCTTCCCCAATCCACCAGTGCTGTAACTCTGTCGTAGAAGGCCACCAAACTTGTCAGGCACGATTTTCCTTTAGTGAAGCCATGTCTTCTGTCACCAGTCAGCTCCTTATTTTCCATGTGCTCTAGCATAGTTTCCAGGAGGATCCACTCTATGATCTTACTGGGCACAGAGGTGAGACTGACTGCCCTGTAGTTCCCTGGGTCTTCCTTTTTTCCCTTTTTAAAAATAGGGATTATTTTTCCCCTTTGCCAGTCAGTGGGAACTTCCCCAGACTGCCACGACTTCTCAAATATGATGGACTTCATCTGCCAGTTCCCTCAGGACCTATGGACACATCTCATCAGGTCCCATGGACTTGTGCACCTTCAGGTTCCTTAGATGGTCTTGAACCTGATCTTCTCTTACAGTGGTCAGTTCTTCGTTCTCTTGGTCCCTGCCTTTGCCTTCTGTGTCTTGGGTGTTTTGGCTGGAGCACTTGCTGGTGAAGACTGAGGCAAAAAAGTTGTTGAGTACCTCGGCCTTCTCCATATCCTGGGTAACCAGGTCTTCTGTTTCCTTCTGGAGAGGGCCCACACTTTCCCTAGACTCTTTTTATCATCAGCGTACCTAAAGAAGTTTTTCTTGTTGCCTTTCACATCACTGGCCAGATTTAATTCTATCAGGGCTTTGGCCTTCCGAATCTGATCCCTGGCCACTCAGACAATTTCTCTGTCTTCCTTCCAGCCTACATGTTCTTGCTTCTACCCTCTGTAGGCTTCCTTTTTGTGTTTGAACTCATCCAGGAGCTCCTTGTTCATTCATGCAGGCCTCCTGGTGTTTTTACCTGACTTCTTTGTCAGGATGCATCGCTTCTGAGTGTGGAGGAGATGATCCTTGAATATTAACCAGCTTTCTTGGGCTCCTCTTCCCTCCAGAACTTCCCTTCCATGCTACTCTGCCAAGCAGATCCCTGAAGAGGCCAAGGTCTGCTCTCCTGAAGTCCAGTGAAGCAAGCTTGCTGTGCACCCTCTTCACTGTCGTAGGGATCTTGAACTCCACCATTCCATGGTCACCACCCTTGAGCTTCATATTCCCCACCAGCCCCTCCTTATTGGTGAGAAAAAGGTCCAGCATAGCACCTCTCCTCATTGGCTCCTCTGTCACTTGGAAGTTATCATCAGTGCATTCCAGGAACAGTCTGGATTGCTTGTGTCTGGCTGTGTTGCCCCTCCAACAGATATTGGGGTGGCTGAAGTCCCCCATGAGGACCAGGGCGTGTGAACGTGAGGCTGCTCCTATCTGTCTGTAGAGGGCCTCAAACGCTCAGTCTTCCTGGTCGGGTGGCCTGTAGCAGACCCCCACTAAAACATCTGTTTCTGCCTTCCCTTTAATCCTGATCCATAAACTCATGGTCGGCTCCTCATCCATCCCCAGGCAGAGCTCCATGCACTCCAGCTGGTCATTGACACAGCAGTTGACATCCCATCCTTGTCTCCCCTGCCTGTCCTTCCTAAAGAGCCTGTACCCTTCCATTCCAACACTCCAGTCACAGGAGCCATCCCACCACGTCTCCCATGATGTCAACAAGATCATGGACTGTAGCCCTGCAGGTGTGCGCACAGCTCTAACTCCTCTTGTTTATTCCCCATGCTGCGTGCGTTTGCATAGAGGCATTTAAGTTGGGCCCCCATTGAAGCTGACTTACTGGCTGGAATTCCGTTGTGCTGCTCTTCAGGTGCTCTCCTGCTGACCTGTGACCCCTCTCTAGGCTCTGGGCATCTATAGCTGGCACTGGCATCAAGCTGGTAGGAGTGGGATGGATTGAGGTTCTCTTCCCCTGGCAAATTTAGTTTAAAGCCCTCTTCGCCACCGTGGCAAGCCTATGACCGAAGATGCTCTTCCACTTCTCTGACAGACAGACCCCATCAGCTCCCAGTAGCCCAGGTTTCTCAAAGCGAGTCCCATGGTCTAAGTAGCCAAACCCCTGGCTGTGGCACCAGTCCTGTAACCAGTTGTTGATTCACCAGATTAGGCTGGTCCTTTCAAACCCCTTCCCTTTGACCAGAAGGACTGATGAAAAAACTGTTTTAATCTGCATCAGTGTTTAGGGCCTTTTGTTCTGATCCTAAGGAAGACTTGCAAGCACTTTATTTTAAAACGAGTGTTGCTCTCACTGATACTGGCAGAACTACTCATAAGCTTTTTCAACTGAAGAAAAACTTCTCAAGATTGAGCATCTGGCTCATTATGTCTGTGCTGAAGGGAGACTATTCCTTTATTCATTGTGTCATTAAAAAGCTTGAAACAGAAGTTGTTCCAGTGCCTTGCTTTAGAATGAGCCGCAAGTGGAACAAAAGACCTTTATAACTGTCTTTACAGATGCACAGATAAAACTAGAGAATGGTATCTGTGAATGGTTGATGCAGACCACATCCCTCTAATACTAGGGATCTTCTGAAGTTCTTCCACTGTGCAAAAACCATCTGTTGACTTGACTCAGTCTCTCAGTTCAGGACATTCAAACACTATCACAGTTAGACCAGCAGAGCATGTTTCTGAAAGCCCATAATTATATTTAAATGATAGCCTGGAAGAGACTACAGAGTAAACATGTTGTTATGAAATCAACCACAAAGCATCCAAAAAAGCTATCATATGGTTTTAGAATGTAAGTTTGCTTACTGTTTAGTTGGATTTAATTTTTTTCTTTCTTCTTTTTCTTTCTTTCTTCTACTGCTCTGCATAGGTGCCTGGCCATTGTCCATCCCTTCCCTCTCTGGAAAATCCACAAGCAACCAAAAGTTAAACCTGGCTGAACCACTTTGTTTCTAATGGATTAATAAAAAAGCTGAAGGCTCACACTAATGGTCCTCCTTTGAATGCGGAGAGCTGATTTGAACCCCTAGAACCATTTGGCCTTTAACATGTTTTGCCTTAGTGTAAAATTGGTTTTGTGCAATGCAGATGGCCCTTTCTGATGGTGCTGTGCTCGAATTCCTTGGCCTTGTATAGTTGCCTCATATAAGACATTAGTGTGGATAAACCCTTGTGCATTGATTGCAGACTCATCCCTAGAGAGCAAGTTCAGAGGCTACTGCACTCCAAGGGTTAGCATTGTTAATAACAAGGCCTTTTGCTTTATCTGTCCTGGAAGCTATTAATCAAAGCAAAGGAACCTAAGGAACTTACCTGTATCTTTGCAGTTGTCAGTGCTATGAGGTCTGATGAAAGTATTAAATTAAGATTATTACTGTTGTTGTTAAGGTACGGACACTATGTAGAAGGGACAGGCTCAGTTCTGCAGACAGCAGTAGATGTACAGGTAAGAATGTGTAGACTAACATATGAGAATTACTTGTTTTAAAACTATTTTTTCTGTCTTCTGCTTTGTTATTCTGAATATTGTAACAAAAAAGCTTTTAAAACTACATTTTATGGCAACCGAGTTTCCAGTTGATTTACTTTGTGTTCTTAAACAACAGTTTATTTAAATCAAAATTATATGTGTGCCTCTCTCCATGGAGAATATGTGTTGCTATTATTTTATTATCCATAGTGTCATACAGAGATTTCACAGGGATATGTGAAAACATTAAGAACGACTAATTCTATGATTAAACTACAGTACAGTGTTGTGAATCTAGGGCCATTTTTTTGTATGCAGATGATCCGGTAAATATTGTCAAATGTTTTACATGTTTGAATTTCAAAAGTATTATTTATCTGGGAAGACATAGTATTTTGAAAAGTTCTACTGTTGATACTAAGTTCACCGCAAAGTGATATTTTGGCATTGGGGAAGGTAAAAATAAATGTATTGGTGAATCATCATTCAGATACTTTTCATAAAGCCTGTTTTGTACACAAGCACCTCCTCTTGCACTTCTGTGCTGTTGACTAATATTGTATGGCATTTCTAAGCATAAGAAGAATGCAGCTTTGGAATTCAGGATAATCTCAAAGCGAATGTATTAAAACAGCTGCATGTATACAGCTTAATTTGCGTGGATGGTCTGCTATATTAAGTCACTATCCTGTCATTAACAAATGTTTATAATCCTTTGATTGCCTCATTAAGTATTGGTATAGCTTGTAACTGGAGGAAGAAATGATGAATGCCATCATTCAACATTGATTCTTTCTTGCAAGTCCATGTGTTGAGACACTGGCTGCAAAAACACAACACCAATCATACCTTCAACAAAACCACGCTATTGTCTTTGGCACTGTGATAAAGAAATATTCTGTTAAGATGTGAGTGTTAAATTTTGCATATTTGGCCTGCATTGATGATATGTGTTGTTTTGGATATTCTTCATAGCTTGAATCAGTGTTTAAACACATTGAAGATTTACCAGAAGAAGAGAAGCTTATGAAATTGTCAACGCTAAAACTGAGGTACTTTACCCCAAGAGAAATAGCAAATCTTCATGGATTCCCTCTGGAATTTGGTATGTGCTAGAAAGTACCCATTTCTACATCATTCTTCAGAAATGTCAGTGTAGTCTTTTTACTGGGGACTAATCTATGCTTTTTATTTTGCATTTCCTTTTGGACCGTTCAGTTCTTATGATTGGTTCTTGGTATTCGGCTAACTCTGAATTTCTCTGAATTTCCACTAGTTTTTTATATTTTATAAGAGCCAGCTTCTGCGGTTAGGTTTATCTCCATAAGCTAAGAAAAAAATTTTGGCATGGGAAGTGCTCTATTACTGAATGGCAGTGAAGGAATACCTTTGTTTAAAGTTGAAACTATTTATTCAGCAGCCAGCATTACTCACAACTGTGGTAAGACAACAGATCCTGCCAGTTTAGGCGGTCTGTTAGTGGTTCTCAGTGTTTGAGCTGCTTGCTTTCTCCCTTCCACACATTTGCAGCTGCTGACAGAAATGGAATTTCAGAAGATACAGATACTTCTTTGTTCAGGAGTAACCAAACTCTTCAGTTAATGATCTTTTAAGTCATCTCTGTTTTCTAGAAAAGGCAGTCCTAGCCCTTGGTCAGTTACTTCATTTTCTAACTGTTTTTGTGGGGAAGAGGGAGTCAAGGAACAAGACTCATCAATATCAGTATATTGTACACAGGTCAACCAGAATTAAGCCTGAAATAAATTCATCAGAGTTCCCCTTGTAAAGAAAGGCAGGCAAGGAAGTGTAGCTGCAACTAGCTGCTGAGGAGCTTGGCCTGCTGCTGTCACATCAGATCAATTTAGTATGTCTTGGCAGCAAAAGCTTCTGCAGAATAAGACACCAATGATCTTGAGTAATTTACTATATTTTTCTTCGACTTTCTCAGTGACTTAGAGTTCTGAGGAGTGCCAGAAGTTTTTATATATTTCTTTCTTTTGCAATTTTAGTTTATTTTCTCATTTATTACTTAGGTGTATTCAAAATCATTACATTCAAAGAACATTATTAAGGTTGAAAAGTCAAGCATTAGAGTTGTCAGCACTAAGCTTACTTGCTTAAGATTATTTGCAGGAGTGTTACATGCCAACATGCAGTATTTTTTCATAGCCTCTCTTTAATAAATTTGTTCTTTTTGCAGATAGCCTTTTTCTTAGCACAGCTCTGTTCCATATTGATATAGGCTAGTGTAAAGAAACTTGAGCTAAACGGGTGGATTTGACTTGTATAGGTTTATCATGCTGTTCAAGCTCCCCTTTGAGCACAGAATTGCCCGTTTTCTCTTTTTTAAAAAAATACAGATTGTGTTTTCCAAATGTTAAATCAGTCTTTGCAGCATCACTGAGAGGTGTAGTAGGGTTAATATGGCTTGTATTTTACAGAGGGAGAACTGAGACAACGGAGAAATTTATTTCTGAAGACTCCATTAATTTAGGGCGATCAGTTTGCGCAACTTGACCTTCACTATTTCAGTGTGCTTGGAATGATACCACGCTTTCTCTGTTCAGGGCTTATCATCAAGGTCAGCTGTGAGCTTCGGTATTTTTGCAAACCAGAACTGAACTCTCAAGACAAGTCAGGCTTCTGAATTCGAGGAGCATCCAGGTTGTCATTATCTGCAAAGTGCTCATAAATCAAACCTGTCTTTTGTCACCTGGGAATTGCGGAGGGAGGGAGAGAGACAGATTCCACCTCTCAGAGGGCAGTACCTTCTGCCTTAATCACAGGACCTTCTTTACAGTTCTTGCAGTTCCCTGCCTCTTTATATTACTTTTCCAACTTCCACAACACATGAAACAAGCATCTCTCATCTGGTGGCTTCCTCTCACGTATACTCCTGAATCATAGGCAGAACAAGTTTTTCCCACTGCGCTGAGTCACAAGTCTGACATTTCTTTCCTGTGTGTTTAATCTAAGACATTTCCCATTTTGTACTTAAAAAAAGTGTTACTCAGCTCTAGGGTGATTGTAATCTCTGGTGAATTTAGGTAGTATAAGTTTCTTCTGAGGATTTGCAAGCTATGGGTTTTTTTGAAAATTGCTGTATTTATGACTACAGCAAAGGGTGTTTCCCTGACAGCATTTCTCCCATGTTAAACTTCAAGTCGTTATTGTGAAGTTGGTGTTTTCAGAGGAAAATGTGCTAGAATTTCTCTGCTCCTGTGTTCTGTAATGACAGCAACATTTGGGCTGAAATTTTCAATAACAGAAAGCCTGGAGATGTACCCACTGCAAATATGTTGTTGGTCCAAGGAGCTAAAGAATGACAAAACTGTAAGCTGAAAATGAAGTGAATGACAGGAAGATTTGTAACAGATGCTGTTACTAGCTGCAGCTACAGTATTATTCATGAAGCAGGTCATCTGGAGTGCCATTAAAAGTCATATAATGGACAACCAGGGGATCAGGCCTAATCAGCATGGGTTTATGAAAGGCAGGTCCTGCCTGACAAACCTGATCTCCTTCTATGACAAGATAACCCGACTATTGGATGAGGGAAAAGCTGTCGATATTATCTACCTGGATTTTCGAAAAGCATTCGACACAATTCCCTATAGGATTCTCATAGAAAAACTGGCTGCCCATGGCCTGGATGAGCGAATGGTCTGCTGGGTCAAGCACTGGCTGAATGGACGGTCCCAGAGAGTGGTGGTCAATGGAGCTAAATCCAGCTGGTGGCCGGTCACAAGTGGTGTTCCTCAGGGCTTGGCCTTGGGACCATTTCTGTTCAACATCTTTATTGATGATCTTGATAAGGACATAGAGTGATTCATCAGTAAATTCGCAGATGACACCAAGTTAAGCGGGAGTGTCGATCTGCATGAAGATAGGGAGCCACTACAGAGGGACTTGGATGGGTTGGATCAGTGGGCCAACATTAACGGGATGAGCTTCAACAAGGACAAGTGCCAGGTCCTGCACTTGGGCCACAACAACCCCATGCATGGCTACAGGCTTGGGGAGGTGTGGCTGGAGAGCTGTCTGGAAGAGAAGGATATGGGGGTTCTAATTGACAAGCAACTGAACATGAGCCGGCAGTGTGCCCAGGTGGCCAAGAAAGCCAACGGCATCCTGGCTTGTATTAGAAATAGCGTGACCAGCAGAAGTAGGGAGGTGATAGTCCCCCTGTACTCTGCACTGGTGAGGCCACACCTTGAGTATTGTGTCCAGTTTTGGGCACCTCAATACGAGAGGGATATTGAGGTGCTGGAGCGAGTGCAGAGGAGGGCAACGAAGCTGGTGAAGGGCCTGGAGAATAAATCCTATGAGGAGCAATTGAGGGAGCTGGGACTGTTCAGTTTGAGGAGGAGAAGGCTGAGGGGAGACCTCATCAGTCTCTACACCTACCTGAAAGGACATTGTAGAGAGGTTGGTGCTGGTCTCTTCTCACAGGTGATTAGTGACAGAACAAGAGGGAATGGCTTTAAACTGCAACAGGGGAGGTTTAGACTGGACATGAGGAAGAAATTTTTCACAGAAAGAGTGGTCAGACAGTGGAATAGGCTGCCCAGGGAGGTGGTGGAGTTTAAGGGTTGTTTAGATGAGATGCTGGGGGATGTGGTGTAGGGGAGAACTTTGTAGAGTAGGGCTGATGGTTGGACTCGATGATCCCAAGGGTCTTTTCCAACCTGAATGATTCTGTGATTCTATGATTATCAGAAGAAACATGATTGTGTCTAAATGGTTCTATATTTTAACAAATTGATGGCCTTTTCCAATACATGAGAGCCAGGGTTAAAATGACTGTTCGTTCTTAACATTTAACAGATTTACTTGTGCTTTTAACATCTAAATGTATAAATAGTAATTGCACTATAGGTCAGTGAAACACTGCAGTCATGTGTCTGTGGGTCCCACAGCAATATCATTAAAAGTGATCAGAGCATTCTTGCACCTGCGACCTGCATTTATGAGGGTGATGTCAGGATGCCTTTTCCATTTTTTCCTGTTAGTGATGTATATAAGCTATTAGGAAACAAATGGCAGCCTAGTGGAAGGCTAGCGCGGTGAGGTAGTGCGTGTTGCCAAGACTGCAACATCAAGTAGCATGCATGACCTAAAGGACATGGTGAGAGCTGTGCAGCAAGTGCCAGCCTACTGAGTTGTGACATCTGTCCTTCTGATGTAGGCTACACTTGAGCCAAGAAGATAGAAGGTGCAAGATAATGTTAACAGGCAGATGGAGGAGGCTTGGGATAAAGGAAACAGTGAGCCCTGAAAATTAATTTGGGCTTTCAATTGCCAAGAGGCAGAAGAAGCTGAAATGTTCAGGGTTCAGATAAACTTCTTGAGCACATGCATGTGTATGTGTGTGCATAAATACATATTTATTTTTATATACTCTTTTAAAATGTGTAGATTCTGTACCTTATTCAGTGATTTAATGTGAAAACTCCATCTAAGGAAATGTGTGTGGGAGTGCAAGTGATTGTTCCAGAGAACGGTTGCCCAAATGTGAGTGCCAGGAAGCTGGGCAGAGTGGATGGAGCTGGCAGAAGATGTGTTTATCAAAGCAGTCCACATTCGAGGCATTAATAACTGGCAGAGAAGAATGGAACAACTCCTCCCAGACACCACCTCCTCAGCTTTCCACCCTTGGCTCAGCAACTGTCCAACCATGTTCTCTCCTGACCAATCCCTGGAAGAGGAATTTTCTGAAGTGCTAGGAAAACTTCAGAACATGTATAGCACTGCTTGCACACACAGTGTGTTTATGCATCAAAGCTAATCTGACTGGTGATGACCTTGGGCTCAAAGTTAGGTTTTCTTTTTGGGGAATGATCAAATAATTGAATGTGATCAAGTTTCAGCAGCTTAGCAAATGACCCTAATGGTTGAATCACCACTGCTGTTCATCTTTCACTCAAGTTGAACCAATGGACTTTAGCTCACAGATGGAGTAAGCTAAGAGTGTAAGCAAGGACAGTAACAGCAGACCAGCTGGCGGTTGGCAACTTCCTCATTCTCAGAAGCTTGGTCACCTTTGTGCGCCCAGTGTACAGCACAGCCCTTTCACAATACCTGGACCAGTTTATTTTTTTCTGGGCCTCCCTTCTTTCTGCCAGTCCATGCACTTAGCATGTGAAGAACATTTCAGATGCTGTCTGTATTTCTGAGTGCATTTGACAGGGTCAGCATTGAATTACATGGAAAATTGTTCAGCTGCTTGATCACTCACTGAATAAGGCTTGCTCTTAGCTAAATCTGTGCTGCTGGTATATTGCACTGTGAGACTCGTTTGATTTGTCTCAACTGCTTAGAGGGGCTCAGAAGTACAATATAAAGCTTATTGAGAAATGCAGTGTAGTCCATCTGCAGAATCATCACTTTTTCTTTGTGCTGTGGCCATGTTGCTTTGGATGTTCTCAGAGTAATGCTTGTGCAGTGTTTTAGGTGCTGCTGCCTCTCCTTGAGGCTGCTGCATGTTTTGAGCTATATGAAGAGAAGACAGATCTGCATTAGTCACACAATAGAGCAATGTTTTGAGGCTTCTTGTAAAACTTTAGAGATGACAGTACTGCTAATGGAAGAACTGATACAAATCCAATGAACTGGTTGGGAATTATTTTTGTAACTTCATGTATTTTAGAGGGAGGGCAGGTGAACCCTGCTGCAATCTGTGATAACTGAACTGTTCACTGAAAAAAGTAGACTAAAAGCCAGGAACAAACCCAGACTAATGACGTTTAACTATATGTTTTTTTGTTTTAGGCTTTCCTGACAAAGTAACAATAAAGCAACGCTACCGTCTTCTGGGAAACAGCCTCAATGTACATGTGGTAGCAAAGTTGATCTCTGTTCTACTTGGATAATTCAGAGCCTGAATCTGATGAATACAGACTGGTGACAGAAAATACTTCCATGTTTCAAGAGAAAGCTGATGGTAGCTAAACAAAAACCATACCTTACCAAACAGTTCTGATATATTTTTAATACCTTGATGTTATGGTGGATTTGCACTTCAGAGGTGTTTTATTTAAATGGAAGTTTCCAGGCCTTAATTACTTTATTTAAATGTCCTTTTTAGTTTGCAAAATAAAAAAGAGCAGCATTTACATGTGCCTCAATGAAAATTGTTAAAACTATTTTATCTTAAAGCTGTCTTCTCAGTACAGTATGAAAAAGCTGTAAATGTAAAAGCTGTTTTAATTAATTGCAGAGACCAAGTTCTACATGTAAAATGTCTTCATCAGTAAATATCAGTGATCCATTCCTAAAATATTTATTGTATATATGATCTGAAATTTTGATGTGTTTTTGTAGCTAATTAGACTATTCAGTATTTTTATACGATTTTTAAGATGACACAGTGTCATCCTTAGTTTATGATTGTCTCATCCTCTCTAAATACTTGTAGGTTTCTGGAACCCAACTGTATCTGTCTGGAATGATTTGTTTTAGGTGCAGCTGAATAAAAATATTTCAGGATTATCACAACCCTGACAATAACTTGCCTGTTTCTGTTCTCACTTATATTATTCAGGATAAGATCATTGAACCTTACACAAGAGCTACAGATAAAAGACATAAAAATGGCAAGGGCTACAAAGAGTAGCAAGAAGGGGTCTACAAGTATGTCAGCCAGAAAAGGAAGGTTCAAAGCAAGTGTACCCCGGCTGATGAGCAGGAATGGCAAACTGGTAACAATGGATGAGAAGGCTGAGGTTCTCGACAACTTTTTTGCCTCAGCCTTCACTGGCAATCTCTCTGCCCACACCTCTCAAGTGGAGGGACTGCAAGACGGGGACTGGAGGAGCAAAGTCCCTCCCACTGTAAGAGAAGATCAGGTTTGTGACCACCTGAGGAACCTGAACATGCATAAGTCTGTGGGGCATGATGAGATGCATTGCAGAGTCCTGAGGGAACTGGCTGATGTAGTTGCCAAGCCACTCTCCATGATATTTGAAGTCATGGCAGTCAGGTGAAGGCCCTGGTGACTGGAAAAAGGGAAACACTGCACCCATTTTTAAAAAGGGTAGAAGGGGCCACCCTCGGAACTACCAACCTGTCAGCGTCACCTATGTGCCTAGGAAGATCATGGTTCAGATCCCCCTAGGAGCTATGCTAAGGCACATGGAGGACAGGGAGGTGCTTCGATACAGCCAGCATGGCTTCACCAAGGGAAAGTCCTGCCTGACCAACGTAGTGGCCTTCTGTGATGGAGTGACTGCATCAGTGGGCAAGGGAAGAGCTATGGATGTCATCTATCTGGGCCTCTGTAAGGCCTTTGACACGGTCCCCCACAACATCCTTCTTTTTGAATTGGAGAGATATGGATTTGATGGGTGGACTCTTTGGTGGATGAGGAATTGGTTGGGTGGTTGCATCCAGAAGGTAGATGTTAATGGCTCAATGTCCAAATGGAGATCAGTGATGAGTGGTGTCCCTCAGGGGTCCGTACTGGGACCAGTGCTGTCTAATGTCTTCATCAGTGACACAGACGGTGGGACCGAGTGCACCCTCAGCAAGTTTGCAGATGACACCAAGCTGAGTGGTGCAGTTGACACACCTGAGGGATGGGATGCCATCCAGAGGGACCTGGATGAGCTTGAGAAGTGAGCCCATGTGAACCACCTGAGGTTCAACAAGGGCAAGTGCAAGGTCCTGCGCATGGGTTGGGGCAACCTCCAGTATTGATACAGGCTGGGGGATGAAGGGATTGAGAGCAGCCCTGTGGAAAAGGACTTGCGGGTGCTGGTGGATGAAAAGCTGGGCATGAGCCAGCAATGTGCACTCGCAGCCCAGCAAGCCAACTGTATCCTGGGCTGCATGAAGAAAAGTGTGGCCAGCAGGTTGAGGGAGGGGATTCTCCCTCTCTGCTCTCATGAGACCTCACTTGCAGTACTGCGTCCAGCTCTGGGGTCCTCAGCACAGGAAATACATGAACCTGTGTCCTGGTTTTGGCTGAGATAAAGTTAATTTTCTTCCTAGTAGCTGGTACAGTACTGTGTTTAGTGTGAGAATAATGTTGATAACACACTGATGTTTTAGTTGTTGCTGAGTAGTGCTTCTCCTAAGTTAAGGATTTCTCTGTTTCCCATGCTCTGCCGGCAAGCAGATGCACAAGAAGCTGTGAGGGATCATGGCCAGGAGAGCTGACCCGAACTAGCCAAAGGGATGTTCCATAACGTAGAACGTCATGCTCAGTATATAAACTGAGGGAGTTGACTAGGAGGGGCGGATCGCTGCTCGGGCATTGGTCAGTGGATGGTGAGCAATTGCATTGTGCATGACTTGTCTTTTCTTGGGTTTTATTTTTCTCTCTTTGCTATATTAATTTTCATTACCATTATTATTGTCATTATTAGTAGTAGTATTATAATCATCGTAATATTTTATTTTATTTTAGCCATTAAACTGTTCTTAACCCACAAGTTTTACTTTTTTTTTCCTGAATGTCTTCCCCATCCCACTGGGAGGTTGGAGGAGAGAGCAAGCAGCTGCATGGTGCTGAGTTGCCTGCTGGGGTTAACCATGACAACCTGTTGGAGTGAGCCCAGAGGAGGCCATGAAAATGACCAGGGGGCTGGAGCCTCTCCTGTGAGGCCAGGCTGAGAGAGTTGGGGTTGTTCAGCCTGGAGAAGAGAAGGCTCCGGGGAGACCTTATAGCAGCCTTCCAGTACTTAAAACAGCCTTATAAGAAAGATGGGGACAACCTTTATATCAGGGCCTGTTGTAAAAGGACACAGGGTAGTGGTTTTAAACTAAAAGAGGGTAGATTTTGACTAGATGGAAAGAAGAAATTTATTACGATGAGGGTGGTGAAACACTGGAACAGGTTGCCCAGAGAGGTGGTAGATGCCCCCTTCCTGGAAACATTCAAGGTCAGGTTGGACAGGGCTCTGAGCAACCTGGTCTAGTTGAAGATGTCCCTGCTCATTGCAAAGTGGGGTTGGACTAGATGACCTTTAAAGGTCCCTTCCAACCCAAATTATTCTATGATTCTATCATAAATTTAAAAGCTCCATGTTTAGGTTCCTGTGACATAAGAACTGGAGAATAACTAAACAGGCTGTTTCTGAAGAATTCTGAAGAATTCTTCACAAAACTTAGCAGTAGTACTAGTGTATGTTGGGATGAACCACTGCATACAGCCAGCCAGAGTGCCACAGCTGTACACCATCTCACAGAGCCGGACTGAATGTTTTTTAAATCATGAAGTCTTTGTGAGTTTAATATCTCTGAAACAATAGAGAAAATTATGGGAAACTGAAAGCCTTCTAAAGAAGCATGTGTTCCAGTTGTTCTCTTTCCTTGCAGGTAATATTATATTGGTATCTGGAGAAAAAACAGCTTAAGGGAAGAAAAGGCGAGGTGATACTTAGTAAGCATCCATTAGGGAGCTGGTGTGTCACCAAACTGAAGGATTTCTTTGATTGGTCATAGTCCCTGTGCCCCAAAGCAGGAAGTCATCAAAGCTGTCAGTTCTGAAAAAGACTGATTTTTTTTTTCTATGGGATGACATAGGAACAGTCATGGTGAATTGCATCTAGGCTTGGTAATGCAGGAGAAACTAAAGACTGTAGAGAAGAGAGCTGCTGTAGAGATACTGCAGCTATTCTCATCTGTTGTAGTCCTGAAAAAGAAAAGGACTACTTTTGTAGTCCTTTGTTATTTTGTGCCAAACTTCATCTTATGCTGACTCTTTGTGTATTTCTTCTTCAGTCTTGATTTGCATGCTGCTTCTGGACTGTTAAAACCAGGAGAAGCTTGAGTTGACCTGCTTCAGCCTGTCTTACTCTCCAAGAGCATTTGGACTGCTTGGGTTGTTCCAGCTATAAAAGAGAAATAGAAATGGATTCTCCTAAAAAAGCTCTGGAGTAGGCTCTAGAGAAGGATGAGGTTGGCCTCTGTCTTTACCTGGTCTCCTGTAGTACTGTAATGGCAAAAAAGTGCTAGACTAATGTTAGGCTGTGCCTACTACTAAACTGCAAAGAGCAAGTCTGTTTTAGACAGTGTTATGAACCATAGTTACCTGTTTACATGGTGGTTATTGTGTAGATTTATCAGCCAGATCAATAACTCGTAGCTATATGGTCTTGTTCTTGGGAGAAATGTGATAATAGGAAGATCTGCTGCTATCTAACATAACCCAAACATTGAAATGAAAACAAAGGAGATCGATTTTATGTATAAATTGGGATTTCTTTCTGCTAATCCATGTAAATAGTTCATTTTCCCTCACTATAGTAATATTTGCCAAATATTACTATTAACAATTAATTTTCAATTCCTTAATTTGTAAACATGTTTTAATGATTTATATGTCACTCAGAAGCAAGCAGTATTAAAGTGTAAGTTGGAAGTTATCTAGCTGCATCTAAAACTGATATAGCAATACAGCCTGTTACGTGTTGACAGTGAATTGTAATTCAGTGTGATTGTGAAGACTGAAATCTGTTTTCTAATCAGACCTGTTTCTGAAGGAGGTATTCTGAAAGAACAGATGTCAGAGTTGTAAATATATATTTGTGTATTGTACCCCTGCTAACCCTGTAATACCAGTGCAGCTAAATTGAGTGACTGCTTCTTATCACATCAGTTTGTCATTAACAGACTCGTTTATTGAGCTCTGCTGGGTTGCACCTGCTTGACCTCCCTTGATGATCACGTTGCTTCCTTTTCCAAGCAGTCTTCTAATCGTAAGTGCTTTGCAGCCTACATTAGTGCTGCACTTTGCAACTTCAGCTTAAGCATTTTCACAGCAATGAAATGTGATTACAAAAGCAGCTAAATGCAGGTAAATTAGTGAAATCTGGAAGACAGTTCTGGAAAGGGAAGGAGATTTCCAGAATCTGATTTTTGGTTTTGTAGCTCACTTTTTCTTCACATCTGAAACACATTTCATTATCTGAGTGAGATGATGTAGTTGCATTCCCTGAAACTTGAGAAGCTCCACTGAGGAAAAGAATGTCATATTTGGTGGTGTTATATTTATGCAGTCATTTTTGAAGCTTGCCGGTTGGCTTACAGAATGTTTTACCTACATAAACTTGTCTTTATCTGAATTAGTCTAGGGATTCCCTGTACTCATGAAGAAACCTGTGTAACAGTGAAGTTACTAAAATACCGTTTAACGCAGTGGGTTTGAATATTTTTTGATACATGAACTGAAAATTTTCCAGTGGAGGTGCATACTTCCATGCAGTGACTGTAAGGTGCCTGCCCACAGGTTTTTATATCTCACCTTTTGCTGACCCTCTTAGGAGGAGTATAAGGATCATCAGGAGTCTGTGTATTACATGCTGGAAAAATACTGATCTGTCATAACACTATCATTATGTCAGAAACTTAGTCATGGGTAAGCCCATTCTTTTTTCTAAAGAAACATCTCGATAGAAATCTGAACAGGTCCAATTGTACAATTCTGTTTTAGCAGTTGTCGCTTGTTTCTAGAATAAATAGAAAATTTAGCAAATCTCAGGATGAACAATTCATTCTGAACTCACCCTTTGATTTCCCTGTTCTATTTGCTTGCTATTCATACTGAAGTTTAACACTTTGTTGGCTTATTGTGTAAATATTGAATTATATTTCTTTTCCTTAGCACTTTAATATATTTTGCCTCTTAGGTATTTGAAACCACATATGTGTTCTGTTTATTTTTTTCTGCATGGTGTTTAAAGAATATGTTGTATGAGTAAGGATTTGGAGGAGACAAAGTAATAATTGGTTAAGAACACTAGACATTTCTGGGCAGTCTTATATAAACAGTGTATAAAGTAGAAACAATCAAGGAAATACCTGAAGAAAAATAATGTGAAAGTATAAGAAACTAGGCACAGAGCCCTAAATGAATTCCAGTAACCGTTTTCTTGTTTAGTAACAACTTGTTTGAATAGATAACTGATATCCAAGATACCAGGGAGAATGAAGTATTGAGTAGTGATAGTATGTCAATTTAAATGTTAATTGTGAAGAGTGCGAAGACATTTGTGTTATTTATATCTTTATTTCATTTCACGGTTTGGGGAATTTATATAGCTGTTGAAGAAAAGAAATATGTGGGCTTAGATGACCAGGCAGCCATCTGTGAAGAAAAGACAACTGAGTTGTTCTCTTTGACTTTCACAGAATCACAGAATCACAGAATCATCTAGGTTGGAAAGGATCTTGAAGATCGTCTAGTCCAACCGTTAACCTAACACTGACAGTTCCCAACTACACCATATCCCTCAGTGCTATGTCGACCTGACTCTTAAAAACCTCCAGGGATGGGGACTCCACCACCTCCCTGGGCAGCCCATTCCAACGCCTAACAACCCATTCTGTAAAGAAATGCTTCCTAATATCTAGTCTAAACCTTCCCTGGTGCAACCTGAGGCCATTACCTCTTGTCCTATTGCTTGTTACTTGGTTAAAGAGACTCATCCCCAGCTCTCTGCAACCTCCTTTGAGGTAGTTGTAGAGGGCGATGAGGTCTCCCCTCAGCCTCCTCTTCTCCAGACTAAACAACCCCAGTTCCCTCAGCCGTTCCTCGTACGACATGTGCTCCAGACCCTTCACCAGCTTCATTGCCCTTCTCTGGACACGCTCGAGTAATTCCATGTCCTTCTTGTAGTGAGGGGCCCAAAACTGAACACAGTAATCGAGGTGCAGCCTCACCAGTGCCGAGTACAGGGACAAGATCACTTCCCTGTCCCTGCTGGCCACGCTATTTCTGATACAAGCCAGGATGCCATTGGCCTTCTTGGCCACCTGGGCACACTGCTGGCTCATGTTCAGCCGGCTGTCAATCAACACCCCCTGGTCCCTCTCTGACTGGCAGCTCTCCAGCCACTCCTCCCCAAGCCTGTAGCGCTGCTGGGGGTTGTTGTGGCCAAAGTGCAGCACCTGGCATTTGGCCTTATTGAAACTCCTACAGTTGGCCTTAGCCCATCGCTCCAGCCTGTCCAGGTCTCTCTCCAGAGCCTCCCTACCCTCAAGCTGATCAACACTCCCACCCAGCTTGGTGTCATCTGCAAACTTACTGAGGGTGCACTCGATCACCTCGTCTAGATCATCAATAAAGATGTTAAACAGGAGTGGCCCCAAAACCGAGCCCTGGGGGACACCACTCGTGACCGGCCACCAACTGGATTTAACTCCGTTCACCACAACTCTTTGGGCCTGGCCATCCAGCCAGTTTTTTACCCAGTAAAGCGTGCGATCGTCCAAGCCTCAAGCAGCCAGTTTTGCCAGGAGAATGCTGTGGGAAACGGTGTCAAAGGCCTTACTAAAGTCAAGGTAGACAACATCCACAGCCTTTCCTCCACCTGGTCCTTTTGACCGTTGGAGGAAGCATGGACAAGGGATTTTTTGGTAAGAGCTCTGATAAAGTAAAAAGCAGAGTTGGAGGGGCTAAATTTCAGTAGAATACAGCACTTTTAGGGAGAGAGGGTTGTTGGAGGGAATTTCAGGTGACAACTCTAGTTGGGTACCCTTCACTGGGAATCAGAAATCTCTGCATCAAAGAAGTCCCTAAAATCTCCTCCAGAGGGGAGCCTCTCTGATTTTAAACACAGGAATACATCCTGAAATCCCAGCTTCATTGAGAGCATGCTTGTCTTTTCCTTTTGTCCATGCATTGGGCTGTTGTAACTCAAACATTTTAAAATTACAACCTGGCAGTTGGAAGCAAATTACATTGACGGTGCTAATATATTTTTTCATACTGAGACACTAATAAATAGTTTTGATTAGTTCAGATGCTTGCCCTGTATATATTTTAAAAAAGAAACTAATCCCATTCTGTTTCTAAATATTATACTTAAAAATTGGATACTACTCAGAATTAATATTTCTGAGTGGCATTTTGACTGTATATTGATCTTACTGTGTGGTATTACTCATTCATTGTACATATGTTGTAAGGTGAAGCATGGGAAGAGTTCAGAAGACCGGACAAGTTCATGGAAGAAAAATTTTTTGGGAGTACCAAGTAAGTAGAATTCTGGCTGAAGAAGTTTCCAAGCTGCAAATAAATGGAGGCCAAGAGTGTAACTAGGAGAGGTACTGTATGTGTTTGCCCCTTTGTGTACCCTTCATTTCCAAACTATCTGCTCTTGGCCACTGTTGGAGACAGGGTACTGACCAAGGTGTATCTTTTTCTAACCCAGTATGACAACTCTTACTTCCTTATATTTGTATGGTGACAGAACGCCAATATTTTTAATCACACCATCAGTACACGGCAAATGATTTACGGACTTAGCTCAGATCTAAGCCTCTCAATAAAGCCAACAGTACAGAATAGAACAAATCTGAGGGCGGTTGCGCAGCCAGGTCTATTCATGGCTTTAGGGTTGTTAGTGGAGAAGGGTGATTATACAAATGGAAGTCCCTAAAAATAACTCCAGTGTGCATTAAAGCAATTGGAATGTGCTAAAAGGAGTGGAATAATCAATAGAAAATAACAAAGCCAATGTAACTGACTGGAAACTTTTCATGAACCTAATTTCAAAAAAGAATGAAACAGAAAATAGGAAGCATCAAAGTGGGTGGTGGTTTGTAGAAACAACATGTAGGAAGAAAAATCAGAAAGACAGAGGAACCAAAATATGAGTCTTATAATGAAACTGAAAAACTAATATATGTGATAAAGGTACCCAGAGAGAATTGGGACAGTAGATCAATTCCAGCTGAAGTAGCTAACTAAATGAAAACTCATCTCTGTTATTTGCTGTTAAAAACTGAAAATGTAGATTTCCTGGCCAGTTAGTTTAACTTCATCAGCAGGTAACTTATTAACTTCATCAGCTGTGTTGAAGGAGCAAAATCTTAAGCAGGTGTCAGAGGGCAGTATGCTGAGAAGTAAAATAAATCCTTAAGGAATGGTGTGGGAAGTGGACCCTTGCAGCTCCTGCAGCCCCTGAGGAATACAGCATTGTTTACACCAGTAATTTCCACATTTGTACCATGAAGGTAGCAGTGCTGCTTTATATGTTATGTGTCACTTTTGAACCCTGGACTATTACTAGAAAGAGGAAAGATGAGAGAGGATAAAGGAAAATGAAGATGGAAGTACTGGGAGACATGACCTCAGCTGAGGGGAAACTCAGGTAAACGTGCATTACTTGGGATTAAACCAGCAACAGGGCTGGATTTATAATTACTTGCAAATATTTGAGTCATAACATTGAATAGCAGGGATCCTTCTTGCATCTATAGAACAAAATAAAGGATTGTTAGTCTTCCATTAAAAAATTAGCCAGGTTGAGATTCACACCAATAGTTGCCCTTTCCCCATATAAAAAGGGAGCATTGTCAAAGACTCATGTCATGTCTCTGCATCTGAGTTGCCTTCCTAAGTGCAATTAATGTGTATTGAATTTTTGGCCATAATCTGAGTCAACTCTTGACTTCTACAGCAGAGTCTTTGCATTGCAGGCACATACTGCTGGAGAAGTAGAGAGACACCACCATATCATTTTACACAGCTACACAAGATGGTGGTAGATTGTAGTCCCTGCTAGTACAGGATGAACTTCAAACAGAATTAGATGGAGACAAATGCTCCATTACTTCCTGCCAAATCTGTGCACAACCTATACTCTTTAGAGGTGTTTCCTCAGCCGTAATGTCAGTGAGGTAATGAACGATCTGTCCCGGGGGGAGGTGTTCGTGCCAGCTCTCTGTGTTAGGAAGAACAGCCCCTATTCTTATGCCAGACATTTGCAGGGTTTCCACTCTGTTCCTCCAAAAATGATGTCTCAATTCAATATATTTCAGTAAAATGAAAAGGTGTGGACCTATTTTTCTCCTTAAAATGGTTTATAAATTTCCCAACTTGGCCAGCCTAAGGTGCATTCACTAGGAATAACAAGCAAATTAACTAAAATCTGGAAGGTCTAGTGAAATGGAAAATAGTGTGTCATGCAAGGCTTAGATAGATGTCCAGAGCTATCTTTCCATCCTGTAATCAGTGCTTAGTCAAAGTCACCTGGTCTTCAAGTCAACCATTTTCTAAGCTGTAAAGCCTGCATGAAGAGAAGGTGAAAACAGTTATTTCTTCCTCCTTGCATTAGCAGCTCTCTTCCCATCCTCTATGGTTTATTGCTCATTGGTCATTTGGTATATTGGAGTTAATTAGTTGGATAGGTAAGCTTGAATCAAAGATTGACAGGCAGCAGAGAGGGACAATGCATACTCAGTATGCAAAAGAAATGGAGAAAAGGAAGGGTTTTGTGGGTCACAACCAAAGTCCAGGCTGAAAACTGTCAGCATACAATAGACTTTGTGCAAGGAAGTCCCTGAAGTTTGCATACATTCAACTGGCCTGCTAGGAAGTGCAGGTTTAGTTGGCCCATAGTTTCTTCAAGTTGACACCCAACTGACAGTTACAAAAACTCGGTAGACAGTCAAAACAAAAAACAAAACAAAACTATCAAAAAGCTGTTGACAGACACCATACTGACATGAAGAGTATTGGTGAGCACTAGTTTAATGGACAGTACCAGGATACCCAGAGGCAGAAGGTGTCCTGTTGGCTAGACAGAGACGTTGATAATTTATCTATGCTCTTCTATTTGTGAACAGAGGTTTCAGAGCAAAGAGCAGAATAGAAAATAAAAAATTGTTGTGAGGACAGATCCTCCATTGGTGTATATATCGTAACTCATTTGGATTGAATGGAGCAGTGATAGTTTTCAACGACTGAGGATACAATTCTGTATTTTTGTGTAAACACTATCCCCTATGATGGTAAAGGACAACACATGGGGATTCCTCCTCATGTTCCTCTGTTCTGTCAGCAACAGCTGATAAACTCGATCTGGAGGCCACGGGCTGCTGCAGAGCAGGTGAATATCCAGAGGGCTGAGCTGCTGCTGCTGCACGGGTAGACATATGGGATGGGCTGTTCCCCGTGGGCTCAGGAGGAGCTTCACCTCTGCCCTTCCAGCCCTCCAGGCAGCAGCCATAACTGTTGGGTTAGCTGTATCACAGTCTGTGTGAGCGCAAGAAAGATGGTCAGCAGGCTCACACTTCTGAATTCTGAGATAAGTTTCTATAAAACACAGATAATGTAATAAAAATCTAGGTTTTATGCAAACAGCAGAAAATAGTGGAGGTGATGGGTTGCAGCCGATACAATCTCAGACATTACAGTTATTCACAGTAAGGGCCAAGTTATTATCCATGGCAGCACCACAAACATTAGCTGTCCTGGCTTCACACTCATTTTCACAGTCCACCTCTGTCTCTTTTTGAGGTGACATTAATATTTTTTGTTGCCACATCTGATTTCTTCCCAGGGTGCTTTGACCTCATAACATTTCTGTCTGTGAAAGCTGTAGAGTTTGTCCAGTCCCCCAGCTCCAGGGCATGTCCCACAGATCTGTCTGTGGGACGTCTGTAGGTGACAAGTGCAAACTGGAGCAGAAAGGAAGGCTGGGCAGGGTTAGGAAATGCAGGAGTTCCATGGCCTCCAGGAAGGTCTGGGACTTAAAGGATCAGTGAATGGTGGCTACTGTTATCTTCAAGCAAGAGCAGCTACAACTGTTGCTACTCTTTTCTTCTTAGGGTTTTGAAATGTGAGCAACCTGAATGAGTTGTCTACTAAACAAAAAGGAAAATCAAAAAGAATGGTGGTGGGCTTGAAGGTTCAGGTAGCTCCTAGCATGAGGAAGGAAAAGATACACAAAGCTCCCCTCACCAGGGAGAGGAAAACACAGCAGGGCCTTGTGCAAGGGCAATATGGAGACTCTGGCAAAAGCAAAGGGGAGGTGGGATGTGGACTTTGACATGGCTTCCAGCAGCAACAGCCTGGACCTCAGAGAGGTCTGACAAGCATCTGGGTGGGACACTTGAGAAGGCTGCGAGGTACTGCTGAAGGGTAGAAGAAAATGGGGTCAAGATTAAAATTTTGGCTCTAAGAACATATTAATTTGCATTTTTTCATTACTTTTGAGCCTCCTTTTAATTATTCCTTGATCTTCTGCATTGTCTGTGGCTGACCGTGAATTTGGGAGCCCTAGTGTGTGCAGTGAAGTCAGCCTACACATGCCAGACAAAATGCAGTCCCCTTGGTGTGTGATCATCTCCCCAGGATCTGCAAACTGAGTTATCCTTGAGTCAGAGCAACCATATTTGGTTAAAACTGTATTTTGCTGTTGTAATCCATGGGATGCTGTTTGGTACTGCTAACTTGTTTGTGTCATCTGCCCAATAAATTACTGGCTGGAAACTTCTCTTTCAATACAAATATTCCTTGCCAGCCACTGTGGGTTTTATGTGTGGGATTTGGGGTTTGGTTTTTTTGGTAACAATCTAGGTCCTTTAGTGCTGCCAAATAATCTTTCCTTCGCTCATGTGGTGCAGCATGTGGGGAGAGCGAGCTGTTCCCGCAGTAGCCAGCTGCACGTTACAAGGTGCTCTGAGACACAGGGGTGCTCAGCTGTATAAAGGTCAAAGAAATAATGATGAAATGCACATAGATTTCAATTAATGATCTTTCAAAGCTCCTGGAACCGAAAGACAAAAAGATAAAAATGCATTTAGTTCTAGAGGATTTGCATGCTGTCAATCTTTAATTAAGATACCTGAGATAAAGTTCACCCTTGCAAGACAAGACAGCAGAATGGGCACCTTGTGAATAAAGAGCTGTGTGAGAGCAAAGGGCACCTGGGCTTACAACAGTACACTTCAGCACTGGAGGTTTTGCTTCAAACACAGGACAGCTGGAGGAGAGCAATGCTTTGGGCTGCTCCTGCTCCTGGGCTTTTAGTTGCATTATTATTACTTACTGGATTGAGCTGTGAATCAAACCATTATGAAAAAAAGAGGCAGAAAAGAACCATTTATGATGAGCAGTAAGTACCATTGCTTGCAAATGCTTTTGTTCGTATGATGGCTTCTAAGTGCCAGTAATGGGAACAGAATGACTTTACTGCAGCTCTTTTTTCACATACTCTTTGGCAGATACATGTAATTAAATGATCTCTTTGTCTTTTCCATAATACAACAGGCCTCGTTTGTCCTCAGAGCAGGGTAATTTAGTGTTCCATGCTGGCTCCAGAAAAAATATTGAATTTAGAACTGGACCACTGGGGAAAATAAAAATTAATGAAGAAGACCTTGCAGAACTTCTTAGTCAGGTGATGCAATTACTTTTCTGTAATATGTTTTTGTTTTCAGTTTTGCACATTAATAGTTTGTCTTCAGAACTTGTCTTAGCAAATGTGTTTTGTATGATTGTTATATTATCTATGTCAGCACTCTAATATGAAAGTAAGCTTATTGCAGCTATTGTAATCATGCCATTACAAAAAATAATTAAAAGATTAAATTGTGTATGTAACAGAGCTCTCTGTATTTAAGTGGACTTCATAACAGTAAAGTTAAGCGAGAACAAAACTTTTCTAAGCTTTTGAAAAAGCCAAGCTTGTTTCACATTATCTCTGTTGTTTAAACTTAGGTGAGAGAAAGTAATGCAGAGATTCAAGAACTTAAAAAAGCCAATGGTGCCTCTCAGAATGTATCCCAGCAGGTTGCTCTGCTGACCTCCAAGGTGAGCCATGCCCTTGTGTTAGCCTCCTCCAGCATTCACAGTTTTCCATTCCTCAGATTAACATCATTGCCTGATTTATTTTTGTATTTCTGTACTCCAGTTCAGAGAACTGGGGCAGAGTCCACATTTAACATCAGCTCAGAGTCTATGTTTAATGTTGAGATACTTATTCAGTAACTCTGGAGACAATGGAAATATTCCTGCAAATCCCATAATTTCCAGTTACCAAGATTCTTCTTTTGTTCGCTGTCTACATCTCTATGGAATATATCCTCTAATATTTATTGAAGTGAAATCCCACTAAATTTAGGAAATGGACCATATATGTTCTTATAGTTGTTAGCTGACATTCCATTCCATAGTTGAAATAGGCTATGGGGGTTTGCAGTGGAAAGAAAAGACCTATGCTGTAGTTTTGTCTCTACCCTGCTACTAAAGATTTTTCTCCAACAGAAGATTTTGAAACCTTTGTCTGACTTGATTTAAGTGTCTTTTTTTTACAGTGTTGCCACAAGTTCCTTACAGGAAAATCTTTTATAGCCTAAAGACCTTTCTTTAGGGAAATTGTGCTAATATGTATCCATCGTATTCCCTGATTCAGTTTCAGCTTGCTGTTTATCATTATAACCCACTGAGATATGATGAACCTTTTCTTGGCTTTGATGTATTGTCTCAGACCTCCGTCCTTTGCATGCATACGAGCACCCGAACAGTCCCACTGCAATATTCACATTCTCAATGTTGAGCACCTGAATATATCTTCACAAGACTGAGTCTTGCTTTCCGGAGCCAAATGGGGACATATTTAAGCTGTCATTTTCTGAACAGCCTAAACCACTAAAATCCCAGTGAATGGGGCCTGATTTGAACCTGATTGTCACCTGGTTTCATATACCAGCTATTATCTTTTCTCACAAGAAAATACTTTGTTAGCCTACCGACATCCAGCACATACCAAGCACAATGTAATTTGCATTTCTCTTGCAGATTGTGAGTCTTGACAACAAACTTCAAAGCTTAGAGCAGGTGAGTAAACGGGAAGCAACCTAGAGATCAAAAAAGAAAAACCCAGCACCAAGTAAATAAAGTGAGGTTACAATGATTAAATAGCTAAATTATTTCCTTCCTCTCATGCATTACTCAGGAAAATTTTTTTTGGTAACAGGAGGTAAAAAAAGCGCCAAGATTTGTGGAGGAGGTGAAATGCCTTCTTATGAAATATAAACTGTGTAGGAGCCTGCATTCCTTAGAGGAAAAACAGTTGTAGACTCAAGAACAACTAGATACCAAGAAGAAGTAAACTCTTTCTTCACTGATCTGTGAGGACTGGGAGAATTCAAACTGGATTTTGTATTGTACTGGAAATAGCTAATTTTCAACTGTCACCTGATTCTGCACTGAGCTTCTGACAAACCAGAGCTGCCAGTAAAAGCAGTTGTCAGATTAGTCACCCATGGAATTGAGAAGACAAGATAACCCTCCATCTAGATTCACAGTCTGCTGCCAAAGAACAGTCTCTATTAATACTTACTTCTTACAGGGCTTTTCTCATCCTAGTGCTTGCAGCTGGCCATCTTGTGTAAGACCAATCATATTAGTCATTATTTTGTACAGGGGTAAACGAAACAACTCAAAACATTTACGAGTCAACCTTGCTGAAAAAGAAAAGGGGGAGGGAGAACCCAAGAAAGAATGAAAAAAAAAAAAAAAAAAAAGGTTTGTCTTGAAAATAAATGCTAATGGAACACCAAATAAGCAGGAACCTCATTTTCTGCTCTTTTTCTGGGTTTCAGGCTATCCAGAGGAAAGCCTGCAGTAGTAACCCCTGTAAGAACTCAGGGACCTGTGTAAATTTGCTGGATGGTTTCTTTTGCCTCTGTCCCAGCAACTGGCAGGTGAGTCTTTAGCCTCCTTGAATATGGAGTGTGTATTTTAACTGTAAGGATACATCTGGCTTAGCGTAATTGTCATGAAGTGTAACTTTTTAAGGTTGCTCAGGACAGAGTGACATATACTGAACAGCAAAACAGCAGTATCACACTCATTGTTTGGATGAAGTGCAACACGTTTTCTTCTTGACATTATCAATAGATACAAAAAACCTAGAGCCCAAACCATTGGGCCAGACTCTGCACTGTTATCTGCAGGTGATGGCCCATGAAGTCAGTGATGCTTGGCAGTTCCTACAGCAGAGAATTAGTCTTTGGTTTTTGCTGAGCAGTGGACTGAGCTGCATGCCTTGCTGTTGATCTCATGCAAGGATAGAGAGAGAATGGGGGGAAAGGAAGGATATTTATTCAAGCTCAAACAAATAAGACAAATGGGGCTGTAAGTAATCAATCCCATTCTGAGTTTTTAAAATCCAAATACTTTACTGGGAAAGGGTTTAATGGTGCTGTTACATGCACTAGAGATGGAAAAGTTATATTTTCTTCTCAAAGGCTCTCAACTTGAAAGTTATCCCAGCAAGATCTGGGTCAAAATTGCTGTGCTTTCAGTCTTAATAAAACAGCATCTCTCTATAGAAACAGTTTGAAAGAAAGTTTTCTGAGCCTTTTACTAGCAAGTTGGAAAGTAAGGGGGGTGACAGTACTATGCTGTCCATATGCTTTCTACAAACATCTGAAATATTTTATCCCCCAACTGACTGATAACCAGGGTCACAGAAACACAGCTGAAAAATTGAGTTTTGTTATAATGTTTCATAAGGGAAGCTGTGTTGATAGCAGCCCGTGGTTTGTATATCTTTGGAAACTATATTAAACATTGGCTTCACGGTTTGCTTCATTTCTGAGTTATTTGGAAAATAAACTGGTTTTCCATTTCATCTTAGGGCCCCCTGTGTTCAGTGGATGTTAATGAATGCCAGATTTATTCTGGAACAGCGCTAGGCTGCCAGAATGGAGCCACTTGTGTGAACACACCAGGCAGCTACAGGTAACTTTCCAAAACTATACACAAAAATCCTATGAAAAATACTCTGCTATTTTTGCAGAGCATATCACCCCTGCAGCACAAGTTCTAGGAATATATCTGTTTAGTATCTTGCAGTCTGTGAGAATATAAAATCCTTAATACACTGTACACAGAGCCCACCACAGTCACAGAAGGCCCTGTGAAGCCATTACCTGCTTTGACACAAGAAGAGCAGCAAGAACCAGATTTATCATACAGCCATGCTGGGGAAGAAGGCTGCAAATTGTAGACTGTCTCCAGTGACCCAGCCCCCTGTTGTAGGTGCAGATGCTTTAATGGAAGTTTACTGCACCATGGGATGTAGGTGGGGTGGTGAGATGTGGCATGCTGGTCTGTAACCAGCACTTGACATGCCCACCTAGCACAGCCGTGTTATCATCCCTCTGTTATCACCTACCCCTCGAGACCAAAGGGAGTGAGGAGGTGAAGGAGGTGAACAGCTTTGGCCCAGCAAAGGCTTTGAGTAGCTGGAAACCTCCTGCATGTATTGGCACCCTTGATCAGTGGCATTCCCAGCGCACTGCATAACTCTCAGAAATGCCTCCATGCCCTCCAGAAATACAGGCACTGCTGAGACTGCAGCAGAGCAAGCAATGCACAATGCTGCCAGGCAGAAAGGGAGGAGAAATGCTGTCTCAGCCAGCAGGCCAGGAGGGTGCCTGGGCTGCCTGTGTGCGGGCCCCCATAGACATGCTTCATCCCCCAGGAATGTATCCTTCTCTGGCTGTGCTCAACTCCTTAGGAAACATACTCTTGTTTACAGGGCAAGCCAGCCTGAACTTTCTGTGTCTTATTTACCAAAATGTCAAATAATCTGGTAAATAAATAACTTTCAGATATAATACAAAGCAATCCCTGTGCAATGGGAACAAGCAGGCTGGAGAGCATGCCACAGCTTTCTGCAAAGCATTCTGTCTTCTGCTTCAGCACAAAAATCTTAGCCCCCGCAAATATTTGCTTGGAGTAACACTGGCTTACAGTGCTTTGTCAGTTCTTGGAAGAACCTCACGCAAGGGAAGTTCTCCTGCAGTGCTCCTCACACTTCAGCATTAACACAGAGCCTGCTGAGGCCTCACTGATACGTGATGCTTCCTGTCAGCTTTTCTTTGATTTTAAAGGATGTTTCTAGCTTGCCTGCAGCTGACATTTGTCAAGGAAACAACACAGAAAGCAGCTTGCCTTTACTTACTGTTTCTTACTGTGCTTGGAGATGTGGTGTGCAGGTATGTGACTAAATTAGTGTTTGAGAGGACAAACTTTCTGCCTTTCTCGCAAGTGTTGTCACTGTGTTAGTACAGTCATGATTCCTGTAAGTTTCTTCCCCAACGTAATTCTTGCCCTCCTTGGTCCTTGCTGTATCAGTGCCTCCTGAAATGAACTAAGACCTCTTCATAAGTAATCCAAATCTTAATATTACTGCTTTTGCATTACACACTCAGGATTATTGTTTAGTCTTTCCCCAACCCCATTGCACTGTCTTCACAGTATCCCTTCACACACTGTCTTACTTATTTCTGAGTGCTCCCCAGATGCTAAATGCATCCCCAGATAGAGTGTGATGTTCCTCTTTTCAACAACTGTGAGAACATTGCTGCTAAATTTTCTGGGACCCAGCAACCCAGGTCACCCCACTTCTGTTCTGGTGTGGTTATATTCACCAGTGTGGACTGCGGGTAAAGAAAAGGATGATATTTAACTATCCATAGCCCCCAGAGATAACACCAGGTGAAGGGCAGTGCTGGATTAGGTACCGTGAAATGGAGCATAATACAGTCTTCACTCCCTGTTCAGATTCTTTACCTGCGTGCTTCAAGCTGTAATTCAGGAAAACACTAAAGTAGGAGGAAAAAGAGCAGGTATTCAGGAAATGCCTTCCTGAATTGGGACCTTAATGGGACATTCAGGGACCATTCATCCAACATCAGTTGGATGAAAGGCTGTGAGAGTCCCTGAGTCTATCAGACTTTTGTGTCAGAACCAAAATCATGGGGGGCTCATCACAACATACCCTCAGCAATGGGAGAGAACCAGGGCAGTGCTGAGCAGCAGTGCATCACAATTTGGCTGCAGCTCCTTGCAGCATGACCTACTTCTTGAAGCTGTTCTCTTAGCAACTTCAAAAGGGTAACAGATTAATCTTTGCCAGACTAGGCAGGAGACAGTGCTTGTTGTCCTCCTCTTGAGCTGGTGAGATTGCCTTGCACTGTCCTTTGGAGCTGAACATGAAGCTCTGAATGTACTTTGAACATACAAAGGTGATCTGGTTCCCTGACCTGTTGCCTCAGAGCTTGCCTAGGATGAGCTACTGCACTGGAAAGATGGTGTTGGTCTATCTGCCCTCTCTTACAATAATGAACATGCTGTCTTACAGTACTGCAGACTGCAGTTAAGCATTAAGCTATTGTGGGTTTTTTAAGCCTAAATTCATCCAGGTTGCTTGTGCTGGGTGCAGCATTTAGTTACCTGTGATTGACTTATCAAACTGCTATTTCAACTGAGCATGTGACACCCTGGCAGGAATGGTAGCAGCCAATTAATAAATTGCTCCAAGGTCCAGATCATCTGCACTGAAAAACCCTGATTCAAAATCTGCAGATAAATGCCTTGACAGAGTAGTTTTCATTAGTCAGCTTAAAAGCGATTCAACGGGGGTGTGCACCTGCCATATGTCTCTGTGAGAAGCAGACATCAGCAGATTTTGCAGCATAGAACTTGTCTCACTGTCATTTTAATAAAAAGCTAGTGAACTGATAGGAGGCTTTTTGCAGGTTTAGGTCCCTTTCAGTTGTATTTCAGAGCCTCAGATTTGGTCCACGTGGAAATAAAGAGTCAAAGAAAAGGGACGTATCCAATGGCTTGGAAGTTCCCAATTCTAGTTTCACAGTGTAGGTACAGTGCTATGACTAAGGTGTGCCCTATAAATAACAATGTGATGCAGCTGGCAGCCTGCAAACCAGATTCCTGCTGTAGAATGCCTCCCCTCAGTCCACTACTTTGTTCTTCCCACCCTGTCAGCCCCAAATGCCTCCTCCTGCCCACCACACTCACCTGAAAGTTGGGCTGCTGCTGCTGAGACAGGAGCTGCCACGTCTTGAGGTGTGCTTGTGAAGGTATCCTGCCTCCTGGGACAGGCCAGACATGGCATTTCTGCGTATTACTAGAGCTAGGGCTTTAGACACTTGGCATCATATGAGGGTCATAAACTGAAACACAAGGTTAAGGTGCTCTCTGAATGAAGTGGGGATTTCCAGGCCCACGTGATACTCTGTTGAAGTCTCATGTTAGACATTTCTTTTTCTCTGGATTTGCACTTACGAATGTAAGAGAAGACTGTGGATTCTCCCATAGGGTCAGACAGTCACGGATATGCCCAAGTCCCACGTGACTTTCGAGTTTCTGCTGAACAGGAGCCTTGCATCTGTGCATAATTATTAGTGGGATTGTCAGTATAGATATATGTCATTATATATACAGATGGATTTCATAAGGAACACCACATAATTAAAAGATCTCTTACTATGGCAATATATGATTGTTAAGTGCTATATGAAGACAACATTTTGGTTTTCCTGTCTGCTTTCACCGTTAGCTGCTCCTGTACTCCAGAAACCTATGGGCCCCACTGTGCCTTGAAGTTTGATGACTGCCAGGAAGGATCTGAGACACTCTGTGGTCATGGCATCTGCATAGATGCAGACAGGGATCAGCCCAACAAGGTAAGGAACAAAGTGTAAGTTTCACTATACAGCACAGCATGAATAAGCAACAAATAATGCTGAGCACCACAAAACTGCAGCACACACTGCTGCTGAAAAAGAGCAAGAAATGCCACTGTACAACATAACCTAACCTCTCTGTTGTCCCAAGGACAGCAGAAAGAATTGAAAATGTCTTGTTCAAGGTACTTGTCACAGTATCAGCTCTACATCCATACGGAGCTTGGGAATATTCTTTGAATAAGTCATAGTCATATAAGTCATCTGAAGCATAATATTCTTACTGTTCATTATTTGGGGAGTTCTAAGTTGCTAGAATATTTTATTACTTAAATGATTTAGAAGGACAAATGTAATGCATCTTGTTTTTCCTGGGAAAAGGCATACCTGTGGAACGTTATTGTCAGTGGCCTGGGAGCCACCAGGGCTGCATAGCAGCTGGGGTGGCTGCTGCTCATCTTTGGTGCTCCTCACTGTCAGCTGGACTCGGTCTCTGACTCCAGACGCTCTCCAAGCATCTGCACTGGGTGGATGCTGGCACACACTTGAGCAGTCTTCTGGAGCAAGCAAGCTCATTCTTTCTGGGAGAAAATCTGGGTACAGGGTGTTCACTCCAAAGGGACACACGGAACATGCCAGCTTTGGCTCTTTCCACTCAGAGCTGCCCTCCAAAACGATCCTGCCGAGTGCTCCTGTGCTTCTTAACACTCCTATACACCCATGCACCATTCCAGACACACCACATATTCTTTGTGTTATGCTGTAAAATAATTTCTTTGCTCAATTTGTAAAACTTTTCACAGCTCATCACTTGTTTTCTGCCTATTTTTTGTGGAGAAAATGTTTTAAAAGGGTTCAGTGTTGGCTTAACTGTGTCTGCTCCTGTGACAGTCAACAATAAAGCTCCCATTAGCTTTATTTGGACCAAAACTAGATAAATGCTGAAATCTGGCCATTGGTAAAGTTTACGAGAGAGAAAACTGTTTTCCTCAAAGAAAACGTATATTTGCCATTTAATGTCAGTGCTGCACATTGCACAGATTACCGAACAGTTTGCTTAAAAGAACACAGGCAAGCTGATTTCAGTTTGCCTATACTGATCTGTTTACCTTGGTTACAAAGCAGTTTGATGACTTTTAATTATGCTTATGTACAGCTCATAATTGCTGTTCGTTTTCTCTGGGAGCTTTGGGGTCAATTACAGGTTTCTTTCATGAACATAATGAATGAGCCTGTTGCTTCCATAATCTAAATAGGTAAATTCAAAGGGAGAAATAGGCTGAGAAAACTACTGAAGCAACTATAAAATAGAATGTGCAAACCATGTAATGCTCTGAAAGCTTTCTTGCTATAGTTTGAAAGACATTTTGTAAAATGAACTCCTCCTGCCCTTTTCTTGATTGTTCTAACTGTCTTAAATGTGTATGCAATGTTTGCTGTGGCAGCCCAAGTACCGCTGTACCTGTGACACTGGTTGGATGTCCCCTCCTGGCAGCCCTGCCTGCAGTGCTGATATAGATGAATGCAGCCTCCCTAATCATCCGTGTTCACAGAATCCGCTCGTGCAGTGCCACAACACACCAGGCTCCTACTCTTGTGGTCCCTGCCCCACAGGTATCATGTCCTTCCACGCTCTCAGGTAGGAGGGGGTGGCAGTAGGTAGTACTGCCCGTATGTCATAAGCACAGACACAGGATCTAGATGAGAGTAACTCCATGAAATGCTTTGGTCTGTATTCTAGAGAATAAATGCCTGCAGGTTATGTCTTATCCAGGTAATGCATGCAGTGGAGTCTAAGGTATGATTTATCCCATCCTGAACTGAGCATCTAAACAGGTCTGATGTACTGTCATGTCCATAGGAACCTTCACGTCCATCGTGTCCTATTACCTTCATGTAATAGGTCCGAGGTGCTTTCATATCCTTGTGCCCACTGCCCTAAGGCAATATAAAAATCTAATAGTCCCCTCAAGCCATATAACCTATGATTTGTCTTCCTGAGTTGGGTAGGTGGTGTGTATAGGAGTATTTGAAATATCTAACCAGAGTTATGATAAAGCTTTGCTGCAAATTGCACATGTATACACCAAACCAGAACTGCCTCCTCTTTAGGTTAAAGTCTGTTTGATTTTGGAATATCCAGAATACAGTTAAAATAAAATGTTCTTGCACACACATCTCCACCCTGTTGTGTTTGTAACCTGTTTTGCAGACCAGTATTAATTTTAGTCAGTTATGAGAGGGACAGGTCTTCTCCTGTGTTAATGAAATGAAATTCAAAAGTCATATTTTTCTGCTTTGTGAAAAGATCTGGTCAAAGAAGAAAATGAAAAGGCCAGGCATTTTCTATTTTAATGTCTTTCCTATGCTTCTTTCTAGGCTGGCAAGGAAATGGCTACAGTTGCCAAGACATTGATGAATGTGAAAGTAATAATGGAGGCTGCTCAACAGCGCCAATGGTTCAGTGTATCAACACAATGGGATCCTTCTACTGTGGGCTCTGTCCACCAGGTAAAATGGATTTTTTGGTTGATGAAACTATGGAAAGGCTTAAGAGATGAAGATTCAACATATTTGAGCCTGGTTTATGGTAGACTTAAGAAGCTGAAGATTGGTTTTTATGTAAAAAAGTATCATACACAAAGCAATACTGTAATATAGAATGCAGAGTCCAGGTATATTCAACATTTGATAAGCATTTGGTATATGAACATTTGGTAGAGTATGTCCCTAATGGTGACCCTCTGAAATGTGTTTCTGTTGTACTAAGTAGCCCTTTTCAGTGTTAGAGCCTTGGTTTGACGAAGTACTTCCTTTATAAGATCATTAATGGGAAACAAGGATTGCGTAATTATGATAGTAATTTCATTGTCTGTGTTAACTGAAAGAGTATCCTGTGTGCCATAAATCTGCTGTATTGTCTGTCTTAAAAAAAAGCCTGGATAATTGTCACGCTCTGAATGCTGTCTAAGAAGGCAGTGTTTCCATGGCAGTACAGGTCAAGCAGTGGACGTCATGACATCTTTATCATTTGTGGTTTATGATTTAAAATGCTTTATGAAATGCATGCTATCAATACTAGAAATACTAGCAGGAAAAAGGGTTTCTAATTGACCTTTCAATTGCTATTTAAATGGCAATAGACTGTAGGTAGCGAAGGCTCTCAGTTACTGAGCGCTGAAGGGCTATCACTGTGCTGGAGACGTGGCCTCAGACAAGTTTTGATGTGGGATGCAGTGGACCTCAGCTCTGGCCGTGCAGAGTTGTGCTGCAGTGCTTTGATCCTGCTGAGCCTCCCGAGAGGAGCTGGATGTTGTGTTTGAGAGCCCAGGGCAGCTCTGGCATGCAGCAGGAAGCCTGGAGGTAGTTGGGGCTGGCTGGGTGCAGACATGTAGGGAGGGGCAGCACATGGTGGCTGAGAGAGCTGAGCTTCTGTGGCCTCACTGACCTCCCCTATATTTGACTAGCACTAATATACCTTTTTTCTAAAATCATGGAAGGATTTAGTTACAATCAGAATCCATCCCTGCAATGTAGGAGCTGCAATAAGTATGCCAGGTTTTACTTCAATGGTTATCTCAACTTTTTAACTTCAGAAGAGTATGATTTTATACCATAAATTAGTCTTTTTCTCACCAGATGATTGTTTTGCTGTTGATTCTCAGAGAACATAGTTTGTTACAGACTGAGATTTACCTCTGAACAGGTTACGAGGGAGATGGACAAACATGTACGCAGGTTGATATCTGCTCAATAAATAATGGAGGGTGCCATCCTTCAGCTACTTGTACCTCAGCTCCAGGTATGATGCCTTCTCAAAGACTGTAAGTAATACCAGTATGAATCTCATGAAGGGAATGGTTAGGCTGAATCCACTCTGTAGCAACATATTTAGATTGCAGCCACTTCTCTGCAATCAGTTTTGCCTCGCCCAAAGGAGTTTACTGGCAGGTTAGCTAAAGCCAGCAGGCCTTTCCACAGACACTGACAGAAATAGATTTAGGCTCCACCAAAGAACAGATTTCATCATAAAAATGTGGAGATCTTCACCATTTCTCTTTGATGCAGTTTTCCAATTTCAGCTTCCTCTTTCCATGAATACTCTTTGACTACTCCCACCGTTTCCCACGAAGGTGACCTTGGGCTCTCAGGTATCCAGTACTAGGGATCTTTACATGGTCAAACTGGACACTGACCAGGGAAGGTGTCAAAAGATCAAATAAGTTAGAATTATATAAAGGTTCTGCTTCAAAATGTCAAGGACCTTTACTGTCATTGGTATTGTCATTGTAACAAGGACTGAATTACTTTGTGTATTTTGTCTCATCTCCCAAGGGCTAATGCCATTTTGTTCCTGCGCATCTGGGTACACTGGAAGTGGATATGGGCCAAACGGGTGCTCTCCTCTCAGTGATACCTGTCAGCTGCAAAACCCTTGTGCAAATGGGCACTGCTTGGTAAGTGCTGGGCTCCTTGCAGTTAGTGACAACGTTATGTCATTATAACCAGTACAACAGGGAGACTGGTGAGACTGAAAGCTGAGTGCAGACATACTAGAGGTAACGAGGCAAGGTCAGCGGGGAGTGGGTGATCAACAGGTATACCTGGGAAAAACAAAGTTGTGTTTCATCTGTGACACATGAAATGTAATGTTAATTAAGTTGTGTTCCAGGGCACACAAGCCATTTCTTTGTGTCTGAAGTTAGAGGCAGCAATCTAGGTACTAATAACCTGAGAGGTTGTAGCTGGTACCCCAGGCTAGTGATGGGATGCTGGTGCTGGTGGGGGAGAACTGATGAATGGCTGTCCCTGGTGGGACAGAGAAGTAATTTATCACCTTGGATCATGGAGGAGTTACCCATGATAGCAAAACCAGTACCTCTGCTGTCCTTCAGACTGTTAATAGCCAGTACAGTTAGTTGTGTGTTCCTAGGTTGATGTTGTGAGAGCCACCCTGGAATCTCAGGCTGTTTGTATGGACGAGGAAAGGGTGCTTCCTGGGAATTTGTTGTACTCCTGCTGGTAGCCGAGTGTTTTGGACCTTTACTGATTGGTGGTGTGAATTCATTCTCATGTACAGTGACCATTTAGTTTGTGTACATGGACCCTGTGAAGGCCTTTTGGCTTCCTCAGTGAGGTGTGCTGTGCTTAGGGAAGTCCATGCTGTAGACCTGGGGGTTTTGATAATTCTGTTGTGGAGGATATTTATGGTGATGATTTTGGAGAAATGTTCAGAAGTCATAAATTTGTTGTTCCAGTAGATCCTGATCCCATTTGTCCACATTGGTCTGTGGATATCCTCCTTCTGATGATCCTGGGAGGCAGGGAGGAAATACAATATGGACTTGATAGTGTTAGGTTAACAGTTGGATTTGATGATCTCAAGGGTCTTTTCCAACGTAAATGTTTCTATGTTTCTATGATATGTTACCTTTCCCATTTTTTGTGTGAAAGGAGATGATCCCCTCACCTCCACTCGACCCCTTACCAGCATTCCTCGCTCTCTGTTCTGTAGGTACCTATTGTCTTTTCACTCAGGGGCCTTTTGTGCCCAGATTTAATCTACTTTTTCTGACTATTTAGAAACTATTTATTTTAGTCAGTCTGTTAAAAGATATGACATTTTCCCCTAAATAACATATGACCGTAGGCAATCATGTCTACAACTACTGCATAAAGATACTAACACAGTCAGATACTTCAGTAATGGGACTATAGAAGCATCTAATAAAATAGCGGAACAGCAGAGCTATATTTGGCCAGTGTAATGACAGATGAAATGTAATGTTAATTAAATATCAGGCAATGCAGATCAGAAAACACCTTTTTACCTTCAAATAAGCATTTGGAGCCCTAAAGACACAGCAAAATTCTTTTCCATCATACTGAAAATCTCTGTTCAGGACCCAGAGAACATGAACAGAGAATGCAAAAGGCAATAGAGACTATAGCACAGTGATTGTGTGTCATCAAAGATAGGATTGTTAGCATGTACCTTGGAATACCATGTTCTGCTTTATCTACAAAAATCATGTCTATAAAACAAGAAATACAAGGAAAGAGGGCATATGAAATTAAAGTAGAGATATGGAAAGACTTGATTATGAGAAGTAGTAAAGGTTGAGACAAAAGAAATGGAAAAGCAACATAAGGAGTAATACAGAGAAGGCAATGAAATTGTTCCCATTTAGCATCCCTTGGGGTGCAAATGAAAGTTAACAGCCCACATAACTGCAGTGCAGACTTCCCAGAGAACAGGCTTGAGAGAAATGATTTATAAACCACTGTTATCTTGACTTGCTATTTATAAGGTTTAGATAATATGCTTGACTTGTTTCTAGGGTGATCATTTTAAACCAAGCAGTTTTCTGAATGGGTAAATGAGTACAGATTTTGACTTTCTAAAAAGTAATTTGAAAGAGCCCTGCAAAGAAATAACTTAATAGAAAAAGCAAAGAGATAGATAATCTGATCAGGCTTTAGATTTATTTTGGTATTCACCAGTGACCATCAAGGTCATTAAATTCCAAAGGTTTTATTTCTTTGCTCTGATATCTACACATAAAATAAGTGTAAATATCAGTCTTTCTGCCATCTACATTGATTCCTTTAGGTGATCCATGCTTACTAAGTTTACTGCATTTGCTTATACCTGTAGGCAACGATCTCTGGATATTTCTGCCTGTGTTATGCAGGCTGGACAGGCCCTAATTGTACAGAGAACATTGATGAATGCATTAGCAACCCATGCCAGAACGGGGGGAGCTGCACTGATGGGGTCAACGGCTACTCCTGCGAGTGCACCAGCGCCTGGACAGGACCACAGTGCCAGACTGCCCAGCAAGGTACGGCCAGGACCTCTGCCCCCGGAGAGATGGGGCACCAGGCTTCAGCGAATAGATCCTTGGTGTATATGATTAATATCTGAGAAAGAACCAAGTTATGATGGAAAAAAACAGCCCTCTTCTTGGTGGATTACAGGTCCCAATCCAAAATCCCTGGAAGTCAGTTTTCCATGAGTTTTGTTTATAGCTGCTTTGTTTAGCAGGACCATAACAATGAAGTTGATCTGCGGATTCACTGGCCTTGACTAGGTGCCAGACATCCTAAAATCAGATCTCTGTTCCTGAGAAAGTGTTCTGGTAAGCCTGTTTGGAAAGAGGATTCGATATAAGGAGAACAGATTTACAAGAGAATATATTAATGTTTCTCTTTTGTGCATACTATTTCATTTGTCACGAAGCTGAGAGGTCCTGACATTTTTAGTCAAGATGAAAAGCCAGAAAAGGTTTTCAAACAGAAATTTAATGAAAAAAATGTTATCCATGAAAATGGGGGACTCGGAGTTTTAGAGTAACTGCAAGGTCCTGCCTTTAACATTTCTTCTTAATATCACTTTTCCTGTTTGTTTGGGATATTTTTGTCATTAATTTTAATTAAACAAGGTCAGGATAGCATTCCAGTGAGCGTCCCTGTGGCAACCATCTGTCAGATGTCTCATATTTATTGCAGGTTGCTGTGAAGAAAGCAGATTAACTTTTCAGAGAATACAGAATGTAAAACTTTCACTGAGTCCCTGTGAAATCTGCTCTATTTTAGAGCTACTTCAGACTCTTTCCTATTTTCCTTAAATATCTAACCAGTAATGTTTTAATAATAAACGTGTAAAAAAAAATTGATTTTTAACTATTCATAATAGAAGGGATAGAAAACCAGTATTTATCCATCAACTTTTTGTTTAGTTCTTAATCAAGGGAAAAATAATACATTTTATGACATGGTAATTCTGAATCTGCTTGACAGATGGTGAGATGTTTTAGATGGACACTTCAAACAAAATTATGTTCTTTTTACCACTCCTTGAAACAAAATACTTAATTTCAGTTTGTTGAGAACAGAATATTTTTTTAGCATCAGTTTGATGTTAAACTCCAGCTGCTTGTTGCACACTGTAGCTATAGGTGCACTGTATTTTGGGTGCTTTATGGGCATATTCTTCTGTAGGTGATGGGGATTCCCAGTTCACAGCTCCCATTTGTTGAACGGCTCAGTGAGAGAAGAGACCACAGTATATCAAGAGAAGTATTATCAGGCACAGAAATCTGACCAAAAAGAATAAATGGGACAATAAAATATCTGAAGGATAATTTCTATGATGCACCACTACTGAGAAAGGCAATTTTATATTGTGTTATCTTCAAAATGTCATCTCCTGTAGGTGAAAAATCTAAAGATTCAATCCAAAGGTAGCCTTCTGGAAACAAACTAGTTGATGGACATTTTCCTGAGACAGAATCAACATCTTTTGGCACTGTCCACATATTCCAGCTGAAAATCTTTTTTTCTTTTTCCAGGAACTACTTTTCTTTCAGGGAGTAATTTTGCTTATTTTTGTGATGTCATTCCACTATAGAGGAAATCCTGAAGACTCTTTTATAGAAGTATCTTTCACCCTTGTTTTAAATGTTTAGGAAGCCAAAGCTGTGCAAGAAATTTAGGTTTTGTTTAAGTCTGTATAGTGATAGCACAAATTAATCTATTTCATTTTCTCTCTCTTTCTGCAGTTTGTGGAGGATATCTCTCAGGCTCCAGGGGGACTTTCAGTTACCCTAACAACCCAAACAGCCAGCGGTACAATGGAGGGGTCAGCTGTGCTTGGGTTATTCAAACTAATCCCAACAAGGTAAAATAGAGTTCAGGTTAAAGAAACCCTCACTCTGCAGGACCCCTCAGATCATCAGAACAAATGTGACCATCTTCATGCTACATATTCCAATATAGCGACCCAATCCCCTCAGAATAAATAGTTTTTCAAAAAGAATAAGTTTTAGAACCTTACAAGCCTTCAGGCTACTTAGCCTAAGAATTTGCCTGGGCTACTTTTTCAAGGTTTTTGCTATGCAGCTGAGGGATAGAATTTATTCACCTACCGCCAGCTAGAGAAGGTGCCTGTTTTACATTGCTTTAGCATGTGATCTGTGAATAGCTGCATGAGAAAAGCTCTGCTCTGACGGGCTCCACAGTTGGTTCATGAACTAAGTGACCCTAGAACAATTTCACGTTTCTGATTTCTGAGCACCAGAAAAGCAAAATGTTGAATTCATATTGTCAATGGCTTTGTGTAATAACAGCAAGTGAATTTTTTTAAGGATTAGTTTTTAAATGTTGCACTCAAATGTATGTCCTGATTCTGATCTGTGACTAACAATTCCACTTGTGTTATAAATAACAAATACTAAATATGTTACTTCACACTTTAGCATGGGACTTCTTATTTGGAATTTAAGTATTTGATCTATTTTTGACATTTCATGGAATGAATTAAGTAGTTTTATAAATGAGTGGTTGCTAGTGGTTTATACAGCATTATATATATGTGACGTATCCTCAGCTTTAAGCCTGAGAGCCACTACTGCCTTCAGCAGAGCTATATTAAGGCACATCAGTGAGGAATCTGAACATACATAAAGCTCTATAGCTGTCATTACAGTATCTAGAGTGGGCTTCTGAGACACTGATTTTATATGGGCAAAAAAAGATAATTTCCTTTTTTTAACTCCCAAGACAATGCTTTCAACCATCGCAAGGATGAGAAATGTTAATTATCTGATGAGAAAACTGCCATGGGAAACCTGGAATAAAGTATTTTATGCTGTATTTCGAGTCTTTCACATGACTCGAATGTATAATGTATAAAATGTATACATATATATATTTCACATACATAAATACAGACACAGGAAAATTATCTCAGTTATTAGTTTATAGAAATAATGCTCTTTCCAGACAAGTTCCCTGTTCAAATTCTTTCCTATATATTTTCTCTCTTTCCTTTTGACCCTTAAGATTCTGTAATAGCTGCTTCTGTCCTGGAACTTTTCAGGAAATGGCATAATGGCTCCAAAGCTCATAGATTCTCACAGTTGCATGAATACATTTATCTGCTCTATACAGTGTTACTGCATAAACAGTGTCTCAGCCGATGGAAAAAAAGAGATTTCTTGTTTTGTTACTTTCTGTTAGATTCTGCGTATTATTTTCCCATTCTTCCAACTGGAAGCAAGTAATGAGTGTAACACTGACTTCCTTCAAATCCATGATGGGCCTTCAGCATCAATGCACATGCTGGGAAAATACTGTGGCTCCTCACCTCCTGCAGAGCTTTTCAGTTCCCATAACTCCCTGTATTTTTGGTTCTACTCAAACCACACCATTACAACTGGAGGTTTTACCGTTCGGTGGGAATCTCAGGATCCTGGTAAGTTTGATGAAATGTCAAGTAATTTAGCATCTTCATGGCTTTGAAGCAAAGTGAATTACTTATTTCCTTTGATTAGGAAACATTAGGAGCAGTAGGACAGTATTTTACTAGGGAGTGAGGCTAAAATGTAGACATGTATATAATTTAAAAATATTTGAAAACCAACTCTAGGCCTCTGCATGAATAACTTTCTGCTGGTTTTTAAGGCTCCTTTATACGTCCTGTGAGGAATCCCCCAAAGAGCATGTGTTCCTGGAGATGCTGTTCTTCTGATTAGATCTCTTTTCTCACAGAAGTATCTAGTACTTTGAGGAGGCAAGTTACGCTTTTTTGGCACTGACAAGTTGCAAGAGGCTAAAGAGGTTGAACCATGCTTTCCAAGCATGATAGATTGTTGGGAATTTGATTTTAAATTATCTGTGAGCTTTGAGGTATGATTTGTTGCACATTTCTGCCTGAATTCTTGGTAATGCCACGTGTGTGATTCTTCCAGGAGGCCTGGCAGTGCATTTCTATAGATAAACCCCAAATCATGTTGTGCAATGTCAGCTCACTTCAGTGTTCTGTGTATTGTCTAGAAATAAAATAGTGCATTGGGTTGTGTCTTGAAAGAGCCATAAAGTATAAAAAGTATAGAAAATTCAGGGGGCAAATGGTTTCTTTATTTCCAGAAAGATTTACTGAAATGCTTTTAATGTGATTTTTGGTTTGGGTTTTTTTTTTTCTTTCAATTGACATTATTAAGTAGATAATTACTAATTGATGAATAGAATATAGATACTGAAAAGTGAAAACATATCTTTTTTTTTGGGGGGGGGGGGGGGGGGAAGCAAAGAGGGAGAGAGATCTAGATGTGACTAAACTAGCTATTCCTTAGGTATAATACACAAGTTAACCCTACCACTCCCAACAGTTATGCTGAGAGGAATGGGGTTTTTTATTACAGGTATATAAAACCTTCCCTGTAATCCACACTTTTTAAAAAATTAAAAGTTTTGTGCATGGAAACTAGTTACAAAGTACAGAAATTCAGATTAATTTTGTAAATCCAATTCAAAACACAGTGCTTCTGATCATTCTTCTAGAGATATTTCCATTATAACTGGGAAAGAATCTTTTACTGTGCAAATCAGGAAATATTTGGAGTTCTGCTTTTATAATTAAATTGCAGAATTTAAAGGAATAAGTAACTTGTTGGTTTGCTTGGCTTGCTCTTTGTTTTTGAATTTATTCTGTATCCCAAAGTGGTACCTGGTTTTGACACTACAGGAGAATTCATCTTCTGACCTGACATGTAGTGTTAAAGACTCTGTTCTTACATGTTTCTTTTCTGTTAGAATGTGGTGGTGAGCTGACAGGTACTTATGGCTCGATAAGCTCTCCGGGATACCCTGGTAACTATCCTGTAAACAGAGACTGTTTCTGGACCATCTCAACCAGTCCTGGCCTCCTCATCACATTTGCTTTTGGCACACTAAGTCTAGAACACCATGAAAATTGCAGTTATGACCATTTAGAGGTAAAGTTTAATTGTGGATTATGACACCATTTTATGGCTATGTTATTGCAAAACAAGGTATTTCAAAACTTGTTGTACATACAGAAGGGGACTGTTTGAAAATTAAATCCTGGCTTGAAATGCTTGTTTGTACTTACTTATTCCAGCCATCAATGCACAGTCAGATACAGGCAGTATATCAGAAAGAGGATAACATCCTGCTCCACTGAAGTCAGTGGAAGTCTTGCAACTAAAGAGGATGGGATTCAGGCCAAATACCTGGTGGGAAGCTTTCACTTTCTTACAAAGTTCAATCTCCAAATGCCTTGTCAAACGTAAACCCACAGAGAATCAATCAGCCTAAGAAAAACTATTAAGGAAGGGGATCTAAGTGTAATAGATTCATATTACAGTACAGTCCATGACTTGATGTGTGAGCTAAGGTTTTTTCTCAAGTGCAAAGTAATGGTTATAGAACTCGCCAATACCCGAAATGGAAATGAAAAGATGGTTTGGAATAGCATGTTCTCCAAAATTGTGCAATGCAGAACATGATTTCAGGAAAACAGTTCAACAATAGATCTCCTGATACTTTCTTTCCCTTTCACAAAACTTTTGAGAGTCTGTTTCTTGGTTCCTGTGTGTTTGGAGTAAACTCCCTACGAGCTTTCCTTCCACCCACCATCTACAACATCTCCTGGGGCCCCCAAGATAACTTCAAGAGTGTTGATACTGTTCATAGTTGGCACACATCTAATATTCCTAAATGCTGATCTATCATTCTGCCTAGATTCGAGATGGTCTTCTTCCACAAGATCCTTTCCTTGGTAAATACTGTAGCACTGGATCTCCACCCCCACTCCAAACCACTGGTCCGTATGCATGGATTCACTTTCACTCTGATGACTTAGTTACTGATAAAGGCTTCCACATCCTCTATACAACATCTCCTGGTAAGTAAAATCCAGCATTAAAGGTTGGTCTGTGACATTCCCGAGATATAGCGAACAGCATATGAATGGACATAATTAACACTTGCTATTTAATAATACAGAAAGCCTCTTTGATTTGCAGCCATTGTACAGAGGCAGCCTAAACTGAGTTACCATACTTGTGAGTATCTCAACTAATGTATTTTTTTCTTAATACAGCAGATCCAAGTTGTGGAGGAAATTACACGGATAGTGAAGGGGTTATCATGTCCCCTTTCTGGCCTAACCCTTATATCAACAACCGACAATGTATCTATGTTATCAGACAGCCAGAGGATGAAAAAATATACCTCAACTTCACCCATATGGAGCTCACAAGTCACACTGGCTGTTCATCGAACTATATAGAGGTGATTTCTCTTAAGCAGTTGATATGAAAGGTTGATTACATGTGTGTACAAAACCATGCCACATAATTTCTGTCCCAAGGGCCACTGCAGAAATAGTTGTTAATCAAAGGACTAAGTATACCAATTTATTAGGGTCCAAAAGTCACAGGGGCCAAAAGAGCAGAACTGTACATTTGAAATGAAGCAAAGATAAGAGAACAAGAAAATATGTCCAGCTTAACACTAATTCTTAATTGGCTGTACGTGATTAAGGTGGAGTTTGGACTTTTGGTAAATGCATGTCAAAAGCAAGAAAAATAGAATAATGCCATAGCCTCTATGCAGCATTTTCTGGAGCCATGGCGTTATATGGAAAATCTTGTTTTGGCACAGAAAGGAAGCACACCATATATATATATTTATATATACATTCTTATGTGCATATATACATATGTAAAGCCAGGAGTTTATTGTTAGCATAACTGAAATCTTACAAGTCTAACTCAAGAATTGTTATTAGTCTAAATCTAACTACTATAGAAAAAATAATAGTGCACTTAGAAAGTTTCTATATGGAAAATGTAATAATAATACAATATTAATGTTGATACCAACTAGGATCCACTTGAGGTGATTTTTATGTTTGCTTTTACACCTAGTTCTCTCTTCATTGGTCTGCAACTTCATGTTACATCTGAATTTACTACTATAGGGTGCCTTTTAAGTATGCTAGGTACCATTTCTTCATTTTCTTTGTTATCCCTAAACCAGTTTTGTCCAGCTCCAGGTCTGCATTTCTTTGATTGTGGGTGAGGTTTGGCATGGTGCTGTGCAGGCCAGGGGCTCCCAGGGGCCATGGGGGCTCCCTGGAGGTGCAGAGCAGGGCCTCACAGCCAGGGCCTGTCCCACTGCCATGGCCAGGGAGCAGGGCAGCCCCAGCATTGGGCACCTCCCTGGGGATGGGGATGGACCAAGGCCAGGCCAGGACATGGGCATGCGGATGAGCCTGGCTCAGCAGAGCCCGTGACTGGGCAAGGCAGAACTGTGGGGAGCTGGAGATTGGCCCTGCTGCATTGTCGCTGGGGAGGGGACTCATGGCCCTGGGGGACTGACATGGGGTCCCGGGCCATAGGCGGAAGCAGGGCTGGGCCAGTGAGTCCTGGTAGTGCCCTCAGGGCCTGACAAGCTCTTTATGTTGGTGGCCTGTGCCCCTTCTGTCACCTTGTCCCTGTTCTCCTCTGTGCCGCACCCTGACTTGCCATGTCTCAAGGCATCTGCTGTCGTACCCGGCCTGTATATCTCCATGCAGTCATAAATACCTCATCCTACATGGAATGGCTGCTGGGTACCTGCTGTCTGTGTAAAAGCGTGGCTGCACCACATAGAGGTAAACAGAAGTAAAACAAACTGGGCACAGACACCCCGTTGATTGGCAAAGGTGCTGCCATATGGGCAAAGCAGGTGGGAGCAAGCCCTGCAGCCCCTGCACAGAGCTGGGTCCTGCACTGTCAGCTACACAGTTAAGTGGCAGTGCGGGTTTGGTTTTGTGTTTAATCTCTTCTTGACCAAGCAAGGAATAGGCCCCTGTGAACTCCGTGCAGTTAATCTGTTTTTAAAAGATGTTACTGTGCTGACATCGTTCCCTTCCCTCCTCCTCTAATTCAGAGACTTTGGTTGGAATGAAGTGTAATTAATTTCTGAAATGAGAGGGGAAGTGTGTTTAATGAAAACAGACAGCTTTTGTTTGTTTGGCCTGGTACTCCTCTTGCCTAATTGCTGGCAGAACAGCAGCTAAATTCACAGCAGCCAGAGAAACAAAACCATTTCTGTTGAATGCGATCAGTTTGTATTAGTTCAGCAAGGCATTTACCTCGCTGTTTGCTGATCAGTCACAAGCCATTCAGTTTCCCTGTGTTTCTGTCCTCTTCTTCCTGCCCTCTCACTCAGTGACTCAGCCCAGAGCAGAGAAAAAGGACCGACATTTTCTGACTGGGACAGTCGGTACGACTAAAGCATTGTGCTCTTTTATCAAGGCCTGATTTTCCACATACGCTTTTCTAAAATACTGTCTCACTGGGTTTTATAATGAAGTTCAGCTAGGGAGATAGCTTTTGGGTGTTTAAGGTACTTTAAAAGTCACTCTCTGACAATTGTTCTGTCACTTTGAAAAGGCTCAGATTATTCCTATCCCTAGCGATACCAGGAAACCTGCAGAGTTTCCACAGGGGCCAGACACAGATCACAGGCTCTTGCTCAGGGAGGGATGTTTAGTCTCTTACTGAGGAAGAAACAGCTTGAGACCAGGGATCTGCAATAAGAAACTAGAGACAATAAAAATTCTTAAGAAAGACTGTGACATCGTGCTGCAGACATAAGGTGTTAGCCAAGGCAGCTCCTTCTCCTTGCCATCCTTCTAACTGGCAATAGGAGACATTACTCATATGGTTTAGAGAACCTGTTATTTTTATCACTGCTCATTGGGCTTTATAAATCAAAAATGTAAGGAGAATCAGCTCAAGAAAAAATGTAAACTCCTGTGAACTATACTTCTGTAAACTTTCACTGCTGTCCAAAGATTTTCTAAATATTCCGGTACAAATTCTGATCTCAGCTGCTCTGCTGTAAATCCAGAATAATTCTGTCACCTTAAACTCAAGTCCTAGGGAAATTAAAAATATCTATTAGTCAAAAAGCCATCTCATCAGCTGGAGATTGCCAAAGCTGGGCAAGCAGGCCAGCCACTGCCTGCTCACCAGGGCACCAACAAGGGTCCCCTGCCTTCTCTCCCAGTCCATGGAGGAATAGAGATGAGGAGGATAGAAGAGGTGCTGAGAGGGACCTGACAGCTGGATGTTCCTGGCTTTGCAAATGATTTCACTGGAATGATTTTTTGGGGTTGACAGCATATAAGTACATTTAAAAGCAGCTCCAGCTACATGAGCTATCACCACTTCTACAGCAGAAAAGAGCTGTTTTCTTTTTAAGAGAATCTTTGGGAGAAAAATTTCATTTTTTGTCTCGGCAAATAGCAGGGGACCTGTTTTTTGGACTTCAGCTTGTTGGCTGCCCTCTTGGGCACCTCAGAGGGCATTCAGAGCTCGTTGGCTATACCAGTGCTCTGTCTGGTCCCTTGGATGCACCTATTCTTTCCCACAGACTGTGGGTTCAGAGCCTGAAGTTCAGAGGTGAAAATACCTCTTTCCTTTCTAGTCTCATTGATAATCAGGATTTATAATCAACTTTGGGGAGAACACATAAGATACATTTCTTCTTTGACTAGCAAATTGTTTGAGGTCAGTAGAGTCACAATGCATAAGGTAAAAGCCGAAAGTGATTCCTTCGTAAGCATCATTGTCATTATCATTCATTGAACCCTTCAGATAAAGTAATGGAAAGACATCAGTATACCTCTTTATTGCTTTAGGGGCTCAGAGTTGTATCTCCTGTTAGTGAGCTGTCTGGCTGCATTGATGTATGGGTGTGGTGGGACATGTGCTTTTTCTGGAGAAATGCCACTGAAAAATCAGTAGAAGCTTTATGGCCAGAGCAAGAAAATCACAAAGAAAATACCCCCTTTTTTCCCCAGCAGATTCTAGTGTTGGCAAAAATTTCATAGCTATCACTGGTGAGCACCTTACCCGTCTCTTTCATACTAAAGATGTCACTTTTGGAAGCACAGGCCCAAATTTTACTAAAGCTGAGAAGATCTGTTTCATCCTAATGTCCTGTGACAATAGCATGTGTGTGTGTCTTCTGTGCTGATCATCCAGTCCTTCCTTTGAGCTCTCATGTGCTTGTGGCAATCACTGTGATGACTCTGTCCCTCTTATTTATAAGTAAAATAGTTACTCATTTTGTTATTTAGCAGCTCTTGTGAGGTTATAATTTTATCTGGATATCAGATCCCAATGCTTTTATGATCTGACATTTTTTTTCTTTTCGATGACTAGGTTCGAGATGGTAACAGTGAGATGTCTTCCCTTATTAGCAAATTCTGTCATAGTGCCGTCATGTCCCCAATCACTTCTACCAGCAACAGTCTCTGGATCAAGTTCAAGTCTGATGCTTCTGTGCAAAGGGCTAGCTTCAGGGCCATTTACCAAGTTGGTAAGAGGAACTGGCGACTTGCAGAGTGAACTGATCTGTGATTTGGACACCTTCAGTCATTTCTGTGCTATATTATCTGTATAATGGGTTTAAGACAAACTTCAAAAGAAATAAAAGAAAAAAATAGAGTCAATTTATTTATTTATTGCTACTTTTAGAAGTGCTAAGATGATGTCTGCAGTAGGTCTGTTGTAGGCACTCCTTGCATGCTTGGAAATGCACCCTTCATTGCTTCTATTAATGAAAAATCGCTTACTGCTAACATACAAAAGATGATATAGCTGTAATTCTGCCTAAATCTTTTAACTTTCATTTTTCCTATCTTTTAGTTCTTAATCACCAACAAATCTGTCTGTCTGTGAAACAAATGAGTCAAATCCATTAGTTTTCATGGCACTGTTAGATTGGTCTCATGTATATACATGTTTATGCTATACTTATAGCAACAGGTTCTTTTAAATACATTCTTAATACCACTTGGATGATCTGTAGTAGATGCTGTAAAAAGACAGGTTTTTATGGGTGGTTTTCTTCTAATTTCATAGTGATATTTGATAGACATCACATTATTCATTCCTTGAAACCATTCATTACAAGTACTGATTCTTGGTGTTTCTTGGCAGCCTGTGGAGGCTCCTTGTCTGGAGAAGGTGCAATCCATTCACCTTACTACCCCAGGATGTCTCCTCACCCAAAGACCTGTGAGTGGATCATCTCCCAGCTAGCTAGTGAAGTGGTGATTCTTAACTTTATCGATTTTGACATTCAAAATACAACCACTTGTGACTCAGACTACATTGAGGTAAAGAATAATACACATATACTATGAATAATAAATAGATTCTTATGTGTATGTTTCTTCTTATACTCATCTCTACCAAAGCTTTTCCAGGTTCATAATGGGATCCCAAACCTTTTCTTGGTTCTCCAAAGATGATATGACCATTTTGATAATCAGAGACAAGTTTCAGGTGTCTTAAATAGACAGACCTAGTTTTGGAGGTTTATGTGCTTCTTAGTGTTGAGGGTGTAAGATCTCAGCTTTTCTCTACCTGACATGCTTTGGGTGGGAGAGTGCTTCTCTGGCAGTCATAAAGTTGCTTTGTATGTGCCTGTAGTAGAAACCATGCTGAAAAAAGGGTAGGGTTTGACTTACTAAGTAGCTCTTTTATATGGTTCTTATGAATTCATTTATGCTTAAAACTTTAATATCATAGAAATTTGTATAGGATATTTTGAATACAATGTTCTTCAGGTCAGAGATGGCAACAGCACAGACTCTCTTCTTTTGGAGAAATACTGTGGTACAAATATACCATCTAGAGTGCAATCTACACAGAACAATCTCTATATCAAATTCAGAGCTTCCTCTCTTACCAACTTTGGCTTCAGAGCTGAGTACTGGCCATTAGATACAGGTAAGGATTTTTTTGTTGTTTTCTGTGTAGAGTGTTGGGACTTTCCAAATTTTCCTGTACACTGGAAACAGCTGGCCATCAAGTTTTATCATGGTGTAATAGGAGATAAATTCTGAATCTGTTACTGTGTGGTATGCATTGAGGAAAAAAAGACAATGAAATTTCAGAAAGAAAAGTAACCAATTTTAGAAGTGCCTAACTTTTTTATAAATATACCACTTAATCTGATGTTTTAAATCTCTACAGTATGTGGAGAGACTCTCACTGGAGCAGAAGGAATCATTACAAGTCCTGGCCATCCAGCTATCTACCCACATGGCATTAACTGTACCTGGATTATCAACATTCAATCCGGCTACCTCATCCGCCTGACATTCACTTCATTTAACTTGGCATTTGATTATAGCTGCAGAAAGGATTATCTTGAAATATATGACAACAGCACTGTGCAAAAATTGGGAAGGTGAATATGTCCATTAGCTGAATGTAGTGAGCACTGTTCTATTGCTCTCTACATCCAATTCGCTTCCTTAAATTTTGTGTATAGATTAATTTCTCTGCATTACAGAACCAATAGCGGCAATTACTCTGCCTAGGATAGTAAAGTCAGCTTGCTTCCTTTGACCATGGGATGAGAAGCACATTTAATAAATACTATACTGGGAGAAACTAACTTGTGTCAAAAGGACAACTTTTTTAAGGACAGGTTTCAATAGCTGGCATTGTCCATTGTCATTTTGATTTATGTGAAATAAGTTCAAAAGAATTAATAAATCTGTTCCCAGAAAAAGCGTGATTTGAAACAGTTGCAGAAGTGAAAGAAAGATTACTTAAAGATTGTGCATTTGGATCTCAGCAAAAACTAAACCAAAATCTGCATTTTATAGACTTTTTTTTTTTCACTTTCTCCTGATATGTGATTTTATCTTAGGGAGGAATCTTTTGTTTTTTTCCCCTTCTCCAGTTGGGGTATACACAGGGTTTTCTTGCCACCCTATAATTCAGGAACATCTGAACTTCTTGGGAACAGTATCCAGCTGCAGCTACAGACTGTAAAGTAGTTGGCTGACGTGGCAGTATTTTGGAAAATAAGGAGCAAATTACTCTCATAACGGAGAGTGTTTTGCAACCTTAGTCTTTGGCTAGCCACTCTGACTCCTGCAAAAGAACAGAATACATTGTAGGTACAGCACAGAATAATTTCTGTAAGAATTTGACAACTTGATGAACAGTTTCTTCTCTGACTTTGCCCCACAAGTGAGATTTGTACTCTTGTACGTGTAGTGTGCTATTTAGTCCCATGATACAGGGTATATGGCTGGGTTCTGTATCATCCAAAGGAGACATTGGTGTATATGTAACTGTTCAAACTTCTCAGGAAAGCTGAATCCAGTAATATAGACATTTTGTAAAGTACGGCCATTCAGTTTGGGGCATCTTTTTGCTGCAGGTACTGTGGAAGATCAATTCCACCATCTCTCACTAGTGGTGGCAACATGATGATGTTGTACTTCGTAACCGATTACAGCATTGCATCTGAGGGATTCTCAGCTAATTATATCTCCCTGGATGCATCAAAAGGTAATATGTCAGTCTCTTCATTATGAAAATTAAATGTTTTCATCTGTCACTAAATAACTACTACATGAAACAGAAACATTATTTTCTGTGTTAACAGAAAACTGCCTGGTGCCTCTTCCCCCTTCTTATTTATCCTGCTTTATTCACAATCTTTTTCCTCTCTAGGAAAGCAGAAAGCAATTTCTGTAAGCAACACTGCTGTTTTCTTTTAAAAGCCAGTAAGAGCTGACATGGCAGAACTGCATGAATTATTTAGGAAAAGTATTTTCTGGGTTTGTTTTGTCCATTCTGAGCTGAGTATGTGTGATCTAGGAAGCTTAGCAATCATGGACAACTCACTTGAATGAGAGACTCTCAGGTGCCTTAAAAATTAATTTAGTCCTTATTAAGGTGCAATACTGATGATGCACAGAGAAATATCATATAGGATGAAATTTGATAAAACAGCAAAATAACCTGAAAGCACAAGCTGTTTTTTTCATTACGACAGAGTGCAATGTTTCTGTCTCCAGAAGAGCTCAAGGCTCCTGTAATGCATTAAATCTGTTCTTTAAGTATCTCCTTTTAAGGGTCCAAGACATACATCAGCGGGGTAAAGACTACGAAGAGAAGAATGGCCATTCATTCCCTTAGTACACTGAAGCAGAGAAAAACTGAGAAATTACTCTGAATTCTAATTGATTTGAAGGTTTTCCAGGGTGGGGGCACATCTGTGTTTTCAAACCATGCTGCACCCACCATACCTGATCCAGTGTTTACACATCTCTCCAGCACTGAGAGCATTTTAGCAGTGACTGAGCCACACTTGAAAAAGCAGCCTCTTGATGAACGACTATTGAGTTTCATATAACCCAATAGATGTGGGTCTGCTATTGCTCCTCTCACTGCTACACACAGATGTGTAGTAGAAGAGGATTCATGTGGTAGAGGGACAGGTTCTGCCTAGCAGAATTAAACCATAGAAGAGGCAGAGTGGGACAATGAAAAAAAGTAAAAATGAGAATACATTTGTAGCTGGATTATTTGTGTATCCATCATTAACCAGTTCCTAGGTGGTTTGTGTGTGTGAGTGCAAGCAATGTGGGATTTATTAAATGAATACCAGAAATTCATAGTACTCATCTCTGCAGCCATAAACTACCAGTGGCTGCTCATTGATTGCTCTTAGTTTCTTTAATACTTTTGTTTTTTCTACTTTCTGAGTTTCTCCAACCTGTTTAAAACCAGCAAAATGTCCAATTTCTATCTTGTGAAAAATAACTGCTTTCTTGGTGGCAGCTTGGAAAATTTGGCTATTATTTCAACTTTCAAGCATGTGTGTAATTGAGACCAGTACAGATTTTGCCACTGTTTTTATTCACTACCAGATAACCTACAAATCCAAATAATCAATTTTCTCAGCTGCCTTCATTCATACTTGAGTTATCTGGCATGGAAACCAAAAAGCTGGTAAAAACAATTAAGATTTAATGAGACCTATTCCAAGGAGGAAATTTCTATTTGTTAGAAAATAATAGGCCAAAACCCAAGCTGTACTTTTAAAAATCTTTCCAAGAAAGAATCTGTAGTTTGAAAACTGAGTTCTTTCTAGTGGTAAATTGTGAAATTATCAGCCTTATAAAGAAAGTCTTTTATGAGCCTGTTTTTGCATCTGCAAACTGTAACTTCTGTGAATATGATTGTTGCTTGTTAATGTGATATTTTATCATTTACTTTACCCGAGATTAATATTTCATGGGTCAATTTGATTCCTTTCTAACTGTTCTTATAGCAGCTTTTCTCACAGTTCAAGATCAAAATATCCTTTACTCAACATTAATCTATATTTCTGTCTCCATGTAACCCTGTATGTTTCTCTGGGTTTGTTAGTTATCTCAGTGCTGTCCAGCTTCGCTGTTCCGCCTCCTCTCTTCCATATTGCCCTCCTTTACCATCACCATGGTGATTGGATTTTCTCATCTTTCATCCAAAGCACTGCCATATGCATCATGTGAGGTTCAAACTGCATCAACACTGTCCCTGGAAAGGTTCCAAACTATGCCTTAAAAATGCAAATCTGTTTTTCTTCAATGCTATTAACTAGAAAGTGTATAAAATGTTTATATTAAATTAGAACTACATAATATCCTCATCCAGGCTCTAAAACAGCAGGTATGATTTTCTTTTCCCATAATTAACGCAGATATGTTTACTACTCTTCAGCTAAACTGGGTTAACTCTCAATTTATTCTCACTTAGACCTAGAACTATGATCTGTAGAATAAATGCCTTTTCATTTCAACCACTATAGTTGTGTAAGTATGGCAATGTAGCAGATAACTACTGAAACTCATAGTAATAAACTTATAAGAGAAGTTGAAACTACGATCTGTTTTCTTTACAGAAATTTGTTTCTTTTGGTCCCAGAGCAAGCTTAGCAGCACTATGAAGTTGTCATAAATACTGGACTGCTAACATTCATTTTTTATTAAGAATAAAGTGTTTTGAAGATTCTGTGGCCTGAGAGAAGGCAAACACATGTGTATACGTGGACTTTGCTGTGAGAAGCAACTCCCCACTTCCCTGAAATCATATCAAGTTTAGTTTTCCCACTGTGAGATGTTTAGGCCTGATATTCATCTTATGTATATCCAGTTACACTAAGGTAGCAAATTGCTGAACATAATCATATCTGAGAGAGTTACCAAAGCTCTGGATTTTCTTTTTTCTGTACATCTGCTGCCTATTTTCATTTTTCTGCTAAGGAAAATATGGTTCTAATAATGTTTCTTGTTCAGTAAGAACCCTTCATATTTTTGAGCTGTTTTCTTAGCCAGCTAGAGTGTAACCATTATCAGAACTGGTCAAAGCTGTTCTGGTTCATATTAGACATTTCAATAGGCTTTTGCCTGGAGTTATTTTACAGTGAATGAGCTATTGAAAAGATGGACAAGATTATCCCCCCCAAAAAAGAATAAATAGGAGTAAAACAAAAAAAAGAATAAGTAGGATTGAAAAAAAAAATTTACATAAAGCATACCTAATTTTCTTCTCTGTCCACCTTCGCAAACAAAGTTTTTGATAGTGTAGTTTATCTGTGATATATTAATTAGTTGAAAAGCAGCCTGAAAATAATGGCAAAGCTATATTTCCAGTCAAAAAACTTGAATGCCGCAAGATATAGCCATGGTCCATAAAGTGCAAACAATTGTCTTAGCAGTTTGCCAGCTAGTACTGTGAATACTTCATATGGCAGCAATACAAATGGAAATCCTTCAGTCAGACATGCCCCCATGACAGTTGTTTAGAATGTATACTGCCCACTTAAACTATCTGTACCTCAGATGCTTAGTTCTTGGACATCTTTCTGTCTTTTAAAGAGGAAAGACACATGGAAACCAAGGTAATATTTGGATTTATTTCCTAGAGTCCAAGTCTCAAGTACCAGATAGACGAATGTCTCGACAGCCATGTAAGTGTTATGATAGATTATAGGGTTTTCTTTTGCCTATCTTGGGTGACCACACCACAAAGAACCCATGTAAAATTATTGAAAAGTCTTTGAATGGGCTCAGTCTTTCCTGGAAGCGTTGCTCACGGTCTTAAAAGACCCAAGCCAAAATTTTCCAATAGGAATAGCACTAGAATCAGTGCATATATTTTATTGTCCTCGACCTCTTCACAAGTGGGAATTCATTTGTTTTACTTTGAATTGGGGTTTGGGGGGGATTTTTTTCTTTTTTTTTTTTTTTTGTTTCATTTGTTTGTTTCATTAAAGAGGCTTCATTTTATCCTTTCTTCTGAGAAAAGTCAGCCTTAACAAGGTTATTAGCAGATTGGCTTCCTGATAGAGTTTTTATTCCTGGTCTTTGTCAGGCTTTGGTGAAAGGTTAGATTTTTCTTCCTTATCATCCTGAATTGTGAATTACATTATTTATCAAGAGGGGTAACTTGGTTTTAAATAGCTTCGTTGTGTGGTATATGTTAGCTCACAATGACTGACTGGAGAAGTCAGAGTTTGAGAAGGATGAGGAAAGAAAGAAAAACATTTGTGAACTCATGGACTTAAAAGTGCCCCTGAAAGCAATGTATAGATTTGTGTGTCATCTTTATTGATAGCTGAATACAAGTTGAGATTTCAGTTCCCATCTTGCTGACTGAACCCAGTAATTATTAGGAAGATGTTGCCTGGCTTTTCTCTTCAGCTGAACGAGCAAAGACAAGAATGGCAAGTAATGTCTGACCAATATTTGTGTGCAGAGATACAGGGCATGGTGGAACAAGGCTGAGCTAAGATATAAAAAAAAGCTGAAGTCCTGCATGCATCTTGGCATCTGCTCAGCTCATCCCGAGTCTCAGGAAAAAGACTTAATAGTCTGGCAACTGACAACTTGTTAGGCCACTGTAACTTGGTTATGTTTCATCAGGGTATTAGTCTGCCTATATATGCCTATATATGTGTATATGACTCCATAGTGTGTGTGTGTTCATATGTAAATCGGCCGAAGATAGTCAGGGATTCTTTTTGAACAGTTGCACCCGGTGTTTCTAAGGAGTTTGGGTCTGAAACACTACAAAGGACCTTTGTGTGCCTTCTTGCTAAAAATCAAGCCTGTTAGCATCTGCCAGCAGCAGTAACAGAAAGCCCTGAAGTGCAGATGTGCCTTTCCATTGCCTGTGGAGAGACATATAGTTCATGTGATAGTTTCTTCCTTTTTTTTCTAAACATGCATAGTATTGCATAAAGATCTAATTGTTAGGGATCCCAGTTTTCCTTTGGCAGAGTGAGATCAAAAGAAAACTCCCATTTTACATATGACACTATAGTTTTATTTTTGATTAATTAGAATTGTTGCAACTGATTAATATCTCTTTATGGGAAAAAACATGGATATAATTTTCTGTGGTATGCATGATTGCATGAGTGAGTGGTACAAAAGCTGGCATTTTTCTCCACTATTGGCTATTACAGTGGGTTGCTGCCATTTATGGCATTTTTTTCAGAAGAGCAAACACATTCAGTACCAAAATCAGAAAGCAGATTGAATAGGTTTCAAAACCTCACACACTGGCAAAGCAAGATCTGCGATTGTCCTCGACAATTGCTTCCTTCTTCTGTTTTTCATGAGCTGCGATTTGTCTTCAAACTAAACTCAATTTATATTTTTTCCAGGCATATAATAATCACATTATGGTGTTAGACTGCATTCTGAACTTTGGCAAAGGAGTCAAAGGACTTTTTTCCTGATAACTTTGCTAACAGTTTTCACTGAAAGAAATATTACTGCCCAAGCACACCCCCAAATGCTGTGTTAGTGAGGTGAGTGGAAAAGGGGAGTGCTGGCTCTCCTGCTGAAAGTAGAACACAACAAATGAATCCAATTACCAGAAGAGAGTTGGCTGTCATAAAATGTGGGTTCATTTATGCTTTTCCTAATCCTCATAGCAGTGTATGCTTGGTCTACACTTGGATTTATTTTACTGTAGCCAGAAATCTGACGTTTCTAAGGCAGTCACTGTTCTACCTTCTGTATTTATCCCCCTTAGCTCATAAAGAAGATTGTTATGTGAAGTGTAGATCAGTATACAGCATCCAGTTTAAAATAGCACACTTGGGATATGAGTTTCTGTATGGATTACTCCCAAAAAAGCAAAGTTTGGTGAGGGAGGGAACCTATACAATTCTGGATAAAAACGACACTGATAAAGATATTTTGGCTTCCATGTTGCTAATTTTACCCTAAGGACCCTTATCTAGTACATCAATTTTAATATTCTCGAGGTTGAAAGCTAGTATTCATGGTCTCAGACTCTAAGTAAATAAGGAATGGCAGTATTGCAACAGCTCTAACCATTAAATGTGCATGAGTCAGACACCTACCCTTCCAAAATCAGGAGGAAATAATTAGTTAAAAATAAGTAACCTAATAAGTATACACACATTCTCATTTTATTTTTTATTGCTTTTTGAGTAATGAGCTGTTACAAAAAACTTGGGTCACATTTCTAAGCCAGATTTCTAACCCTGCAGGCAGGGTTCTCAAGAAATCATATGGCTTAAGGATATGGGGTTTGATGATAAGCCCTACATATCATGAAACACCATGGGAGCTGGCAGCACAGCAAGGGCATTATAAGGATTTATAAAGCAGCACAAGGCTTCTAAGGTGACCAGGACTAACCTGATTGTTATATTCATAGATTAGAGCATATCTGTGATGGAACACACAAATGACTAAAATTCTAGGTAGAGACTTTAATAGATGATGATTTTAGGTAAAGTAATGCATGAAACCTTTTTGACTTGTCAATACTAAAGTACAACCCAATGGCAGAAAATTTTTGGCTTGTTCCTGTGTCATGTTTCTTTGTTCTGCTTGTGATGAATTAGGAACATGAGTCTGGTAGCTAGCTTGGGGGATATTTATCCCACAGAAAACATTTTCAACAGAGGCCTTCCAGGAGACCAAGAATGCAAACAACCACCATTTAAAAAGACCCCATTAAAAGCAAAAGTGTTCTAGTAGTTAGAATGGATAGAGAACAGACATGGAAATGACCAACCTCAGACATGGGGAACCTGAACTGTAATTTCATCCCTTCCCCCTACTGAAGTGTTAATCTGTGCTGTGTTAGAAAACAGGTTCCAAAGATCTGTGGCATCCAGCTTAAATGAGTATAAAGTTAATCATAGTATTTTGCTTGCTTTTTGAGTTGCACTTTATAATTAGCCTAACCCTGCCTATATGATAGAAAGTATTTAAGAAATCTACTTTTGTTTCTTATATTTGCAACCTGTAGGACCTGAAACAGGGGAATGAAGGACTAGAGTAAGTCTCCAGGGTCATAAAATCCAGCCCACAATTTTATGCCTTCCCCCCATCCTCCCCCCGCTTTTTTTTGACAAGATCTACATAATGTGATCCCTTTCTTAATTAAATTAATCAAATTGTATCTTAAAAATCAGTGGGCTCTTTTCTCCTTTCTGCATATGTTATGTTGGTTGGATGATTGCTCTAGAAACTCACTTCCTGATAGAAATTTTCTCCTAATTTCTGTGTATCTGTATTCATAGACAGTTTTTAACTTCAGAGCTTGTACTGTCATTGAGAGTGTGTTCTAGTTTTCTTTTCTTCATGCTTCTTGATGTTTATCTTTCTTTTTTCTCCTGCATTTGCTAAGCTAAACAAGTTAATCTCTTCTAGTGTCTCTTGCCTACTAACCTACTAATTTCCTGCTATCTCCACAACCTCTGCCTTACTTGTTCTCATTTGATTTCCAGAACATCAGTGACCATGGTTTTCCACATTTTTCCAGGTGACATGTCACCATTACCTTGTGCAGTGGCATCAAGATGCCCTGTTTCAACTGAAAACACCTGACATGGATCACGTTTCTTCTTGCCCTTTTTGCAGCCAGGTCACAAACCTTACTCAGACTGTGATCAACTAATACACGACATTTGTTTTCTCCAAAATAAGTCTCATGTACTGTTGTATAGCAGATATTTTTATTCCTAGTCCTTATGTTTGTGTTTTCAAAAGAGCTTTTCAGTTATTGCTCAAGTCCACACTATTCTTTCTAGCTAATAACACCAAGATGCTTTTACAGTGCTCACAGAAGAACTGATGTAGCTGGTTTTACTATAAGACCTTAAGTAGAACAGCTTTGTTCTCACAATCTAAGGATTATACTATTTTCCAGCCAATTGTCACTTATGACCCAGAAAATGGGAAAAGAAATTTAGATATAAAATCCCCGTCTGCCAGGTTTGATCATGGGGAATGCCTGAGAACAATATAGCATCTCCTTGTAGCTAGAGACTGCATTCAGTTTCCACCACCACTGCTTTTCAGAAATTCAGGAATCCTACCTTTTGTGTTGATCAAGACATCCCTTTCAGTTTCCTTTCTCTGCTTACCTGGGTTTTAGGTCAAAGGTTAGGCAGCTGGAACTACTTTTGTGTTGCCTATTTATTACAGACACAATGTTCTGGTAAAAACTGAACAAATCAACTCGAATATAAGAAATCCCATGAAAAAGCTGGATTCTGGTTTTAGTTTATAGTGATGGCATTCAGCAGTAAGATGTGTCCAGGATGAGGCATAATGCATAGGAGCACAGGATGTTTGCTCCTCTGTCTGTTGGAAATAGAAATTTCCTGTTAATTTATCATACATATTAAATTAATTCATACTTGTTTCTTTTCTTTTTAAAGTGTGCTCACACAACTACAGTACTGAAACTGGTGTGCTGACATCTCCAAACTATCCCAATAACTACCCTGTCCGGATGGAGTGCATATACACCATTACAGTGGGAATAAACAGACAGATTGTGCTGAGTTTCACCAACTTCACCTTGCAAGGGAATAAACGCTGTACAGAAGATTATGTAGAAATCAGGCAAGCCCAATTATTTCTCATGTCCTTATTACTGATAACCATGGAAGTTGTCCAAATCCACTTAGACATGTTCAGAAGCTATAGCATGTCCTGTGCTATAGTTAAACCTGTGCTGTCAATGTGGGATAAGAACTTACCAGAGAACTTTAAAGGCTACCTTTTCCTCCTCCCATCCTGCTCTGTTGTTGGCTTTCCCACTTGAATTCCAGTTCTCAGAGCAAGTGGAGTATGTGGTGGATGAGGAATTGGTTGGGTGGTCACATCCAGAAGGTAGATGTTAATGGCTCAATGTCCAGATGGAGATCAGTGATGAGTGGTGTCCCTCAGGGGTCCGTACTGGGACCAGTGCTGTCTAATGTCTTCATCAATGACACAGACGGTGGGACCGAGTGCACCCTCAGCAAGTTTGCAGATGACACCAAGCTGAGTGGTGCAGTTGACACACCTGAGGGATGGGATGCCATCCAGAGGGACCTGGATGAGCTTGAGAAGTGAGCCCATGTGAACCACCTGAGGTTCAACAAGGGCAAGTGCAAGGTCCTGCGCATGGGTTGGGGCAACCTCCAGTATTGATACAGGCTGGGGGATGAAGGGATTGAGAGCAGCCCTGTGGAAAAGGACTTGCGGGTGCTGGTGGATGAAAAGCTGGGCATGAGCCAGCAATGTGCACTCGCAGCCCAGCAAGCCAACTGTATCCTGGGCTGCATGAAGAAAAGTGTGGCCAGCAGGTTGAGAGAGGGGATTCTCCCCCTCTACTCCACTCTGGTGAGACCCCACCTGGAGTGCTGTGTCCAGCTCTGGGGCCCCCAACATAAGAAGAACATGGACCTACTTGAGCGGGTCCAGAGGAGGCCACGAAGACAGTCAGGGGGCTGGAGCACCTCCCCTGTGAGGACAGGCTGAGACAGTTGTGGTTGTTCAGCCTGGAGAAGAGAAAGTTCCAGGGAGACCTTATAGTGACCTTCCAGTACTTAAAGGGGGCTTATAAGAAAGATGGGGACAAACTTTTATCAGGACCTGTTGTGATAGGACAAGGAGTAATGGTTTTAAACTAAAAAAAGGTAGATTTAGACTAGATATAAGGAATTCTTTCCTGTGAGGGTGGTGAGACACCGGAACAGGTTTCCCAGAGAGGTGGTAGATGCCCCATCCCTGGAAACATTCAAGGTCAGGTTGGACGGGGCTTTGAGCAACCTGGTCTAGTTGAAGGTGTCCCTGCTTATTGTGGGGGGAGGGGGGTGAACTAGATGACCTTTAAAGGTCCCTTCCAACCCAAACCATTCTATGATTCTACATTCTGTTTTACGTTTATTGTCTTTAAACAGCAGTTATTCTGTGATGTAGCACTAGGAACATATACTGGCATCACCATTAAACTTAGGATATTAGCATGGAGATTTCTAGTAAATTTTACAGAACAGAGACAAGTAGAAGAAAGTAGTATTTGCAGAAAGGTTAGCTGCATGCTTACTACACAGCTGTGCCAAGTACACGTCCTTTCTGCTGTGTTGCTGTATGGGATTTGCACTGCAGTGTCAGTGCACCCATTCTTCTTCTCATGAGCCAGCTCTCTAGATGAACCATGTCTCCAGAATACCAGTGTATTTTTTTCACTCTGAGCATGCCATGAGTTTCCATGACCTCAGTGAGCACCATGATAGAACTCATTCTGAACATTATACCAAATATTCTTTATGAGTTATTCCTTGGTAAGTAGCGTCTTATTTTTTAGAACCAAACAAAAAGCTGCTTGGTGAAGTTGAAGTATTGAGATTCTGAATTTCTGCTGAATTAGCTGGTTGTTTTCAGCTGTATATACAAACTGGAGAAAGTTATGAAAAACTGAAAGGCTTTTTCAATATTTTCTAAGTATTTCATTTTTTCATTTTAAAACAACAATCTGAGATTAAATTTAATCTAAGAGTTAACGCCTTAATTTGGGGTAGATCTGAATTATAAGAGGCTTTTTTTTCACTTTTTCAGCTTGAGAACTGAAAACATTCATTTATTGCATAAATCTAGCTCTGTTGTCACTGCAAAGAGCTCAGCAGCATCAAACAGGTTTTAAGGTATGGCCAGAACATTGCTAAGTGCAACTCAGCACATTTCTGCTGCCATAACTGGATTTCAGATTGTCTCATCAAACCTGATAACATTAAATGGGGTAGCTAGATAAGTCTTAGGTGAGGTGCCACTCTGTTTTCTTGTCCTGAGGTGTCCTCTGATAAATTGCAATCAGTCAACTAAGAAAATTGTTCATCTGACCACAACTGCAAGGACCGAGATGCCTGTGAGGGGAAGCTCTGGCACAGTTCTTCAACTGCCAGTAGCCTGAGACAGTGGCAAGCAGTTTAAGCTGTGAGGATGACAAGAAAATATAGTGGCAAGGTCTAAGTAGAAATTTCACTCAAAAGCAGGTATAAACCTGTAAAAATGTAATTGAAAGTATTATTGTCCACTTAAAAAGCATTATATCAAGATTACACCCATATATAGATATAAATATATTTATTTTTGTCCTAATGCCTGTAGGGTATTTGTAATATGAAAATGCTTAAAGATAAGGTTAGAAAGCAATTGGTAAGCAGGTTGTCACCTTTTTTTTATTCCCATGAGACATGCGCAGGTTGCAAAAGAGAGTATTAGATGTGCATCCTGATTACAAAATTAGAAAATATTACTGGAAATATTGCTTAATTTAAAAATAGGAAATAAGTGATTGTAGAAACAATTCTGAAGGCTAAGAAAATATTTCAAAACATGGATCAGGTCTGAGGAATGGGTTCCTATTTGTGTGGTGGCAAATAAACATGTTTTTTTCATAGGTCAGCTCATCTGGTTTGGTGCCAGGCTAAACAATGAGAAGCAAGCAAACTGTTATTTATTCAAATTAGAAGATGACCTTTGGTTACACCAATGATTGTCACCTTGTAGAATACAGAGAATATCCTGCCTCTGTAGCATCAAGTCTACTTGAGACACTTCTTGAGTCTGTTATTGTACTGACAGACTCTGGACAGGCTGCTGAGATGAGAGAGTAGACATATCCAGCAAGCAGGTGCTTGTGGTAGGACTTCTTACTGCAAGTAGCAGTACTCCTCCAGTATTTGGTAGCTGTATTGCTAAAGGTTAAGAGCCAGGATTCATCTTTCCCAGGCCTGAAAGAATCCCAAGATTTTTCATTTGTTGACATTTCTCATGGTTTCCCTCTTTGACCCAAAGTTTTTCTTCTCTATCATTCTAGAAATGGAGGCTATGAAACTTCTCCTCCTCTTGGAAAATACTGTGGTACAGACCTGCCTCCTGTTATAATCTCTCATGGTAACAAGCTGTGGATAAAGTTTGTAAGTGATGTGTATGGCACAGGAAATGGATTTTCAGCAGAGTGGGATGGTACATCAGCAGGTAAAATGACCACATCAAGTATGAAACCATTTTACACATCTCATTTTTGATCTTTCATTTGTATTTAATTTCTCACCTTTTCCCCCACATCTTTTCTGCTTCCCATCTTCTAAAATCTGTCTGCTAATTATATAGCAACATATATTCATGTTGTTAAAATCAAGGATACAACTTCCTTGATCCTTGGGCTTTCTTTTTCTCCATGGGGAAGGATATGCTATTCCCTAGATATAATGTAGCATCAACTTCGGTGTAACCAAGAATTTAGTGAAGAGGTTTCTATTTGAAGATTAACTGTCTATCAGGAGCACTATTCAAATTAAATAGTTAATATTTCTAGGTGCCATAGGCTCTCTTCTGCTTACAATACTGTTGGCTAAATGCAGATTTTTGGGGCATCACTGAAGATCAGGGCATGTGAAGGTGGTCAGCAGTGTGAATCTCACACATCATGTCTAATTCTCTACTCTTCTAGCTGTTAAATTTTGGGTTGGTTTCTTTGCCATTTTCAGGTTGTGGTGGGACTTTGATGACAACTTCTGGTATCTTCATGTCTCCCAACTACCCTATGCCATATTACCACAATTCAGAGTGCTACTGGTTGCTCAGAGGAAACCGAGGAACCCCATTCGAAATACAGTTTGAACAGTTCCATGTAGGGTATCAACCAAAGTGCGACTTTGATTACCTTGCGGTATGTACCCTGTGACACTTTGCACTGTAGGAGGCAGCTGAGTGTGATGAGTACACAGGCAGGGAAAAACACATGGCCTTGATCTTCAAAGGTTTGTAAGAGAACAGACCTAGAACAGGAAATCTCCATGCTGACATACTACTTTCATATCACAGAGCAGTGAGAGGTAAGGTAGCAGTGTCTGTGTAGCTACTGGTAGGAAAAGCATTTATGTCTATGCCACTGAAACAAGAATCTGTCTATATCTTTTAAATTTGCTGTGTTCTGTATGCTCTCTTAATAAATTACAAGGGAAAAGGCACAACAGTGTCAATAACCTTATTGTTAATCCCAGATTTCATATTTGAATTGTTGCATACATTATTTGAATTTTAATAGAGTTGAAATGGAGTATAGTTTTCCCCTCTTGGTAAGTAAGCCACTCAAAACCCACCAGTATTCAGTTACTGGTTTCCTGTTTTTCCACTGATTTGCTTGTTTCTGAAATGCCTGTCAGGCTTCCTCTGAGCAGAAAGAGAACTTAACCTTTTGTATACCCAGTAATAATTCCCTAAGCAGACATATGTCATGGGGAAATTACTTGGGTTTGTAATGCCATCAGCTTTATTAAATTTTTGTTTGTTTGTTTTTTTAAGGTATATGATGGCAACAGCAGTAATGCTAAACAGCTAGGTAAATTCTGTGGGAATCAGATACCACAACTCATCCATTCCACTGGAGACAGCGTGTACGTAAAACTAAGGACAGGGAACAGTCTGCGAGGTGAAGGTTTTTTAGCCAAATACAAACAGGGTAAGTAAGTAAAAGAAGATGAGAACATGTTTCTACAGTTCAGCTTGTTCCTGAAACTGCTTCTTGCAGCCCATGATCTTACCTACTCATGAGCAGAGGACAATGTATAGAGCATATTATTGACCCAGATTCTCTAGCGTGCACAGTCACAGAACACAGAGAACTAAAAGTTATCTGCCCATCTACCCGTGATGGAGATTATCTCCTCCCTAGAAGAAAGCTGGTGAGGTGGTTCTACTTCTATTACCTGCACATATAGACATTAAGTTGTCCTAGCAAATGGTTTATGAAAAAACAAAGCTATTCATCCACACATGACGCATACAATAATTAGAAGAGTGAGGGAGCGCTTTAAATTCCTTAAAGATACTCCTTAAAGATATCACAGATTCATCTACCATGTACATTTCAGACTGCAAAGTCAAGACAATATATTAGAAAAGGGCTCCCCTTTCATTAATTAACCAGAAAGAGCACTTTCAAAGCACTCAGATGTAGAACCCGAGTGATCAGATAATGTGATTTACATTTTACATTCATATTTAATTCCTGAAGATGCATCAGAGACAGCTTTCAATGGCTTGTCCAAAAGCTAAAATTATGTAGGAAGTAGCGGTATAAAATAAGGATGCATAGATGCCAGCTGCGTTTACGTGTACCTGAAAGAAAAGTAATGATGAATTGGAAAACATTGCAGAGGAAAACATGGTATGAAGTTAACATTCAAAGGAACCTTTGTGTCTGATATGTTTCTAATAAAATCCTGATGGCAGGGGGTAGCAGCTTTTACCTATGTTGCGTTCTTCAAAATCCATTTTGTGCTCTTCATCCTGTTCTTTCAAAGAGTTGTGTGCTTCAGTGTAGCTTTGCAGACAAGCTCCACTCCACCTGACCCTGACCTTCAGCTGTATCCTGAGTATTTTGAAGTCCTAAAAACACAGACCTTACTGCTCTGTAAATCATTTGGAAAGAATCAAAAAAATTTGCAGGAGGTAGGTGTATTATCCCTAGTGACAGACAATAGAAGAGTTTTGCAAGTGAATCTCAGCTATTTCTGCTGTTCAAACACTGCAGATTTGCTCTATAAAGCAAACAGCCTGTCCTGCTCCCCACCTCCTGCCCAATGAACTGAAATGAACTGAATTTACTCACAAACAAAATGAGAAATTTTAGCCTAATAAAACCATTACACTGGTCTGTATACTGTCTCCAGACAAGGGATTGCCCACATTGATATTTTCTGTCTTTAGTGAAAGGTAGATACAGGAAAATGAGACTTGCTGACCTAATGTCATAACTGTAATTTCACTCTTTATCTAGTTTAGGTTTTTTTTCATTTTCTCTGCACTTCAAGAAAAGCTCTCATTATTTCAGGTGAGTGTCCAGTTCTTATGCTAGGTTGTTATTGGATGACTCACAAGGAAAATCATGGCTCCTTTTTAAAGAATTTCATGATCACTTCCAGTTCCTGGAGCTAGAAAATCCAATACAAGTAGTGTACCAGAGATTATGATTTTTTTCTAGTTTGCTGAAATAAACCACTTTAATCCATTAGTCAATCTTTGTCGAGCATCCTCCCCAAATTGTTTCAAATGACAGGGCAAATTTCTGTTATTAGTTTTAAAAAAATAAGTAGAAGAAAACATGTTTCAGGAATAACCATGTATTTAGAGTTAAAGAAACTGCCAGAAAATATATGTACTACATATACTGATGAGTCTGCAGGTGTCAGAAAAGAAGGACATAACAGAACTGAAGGATTCAAGTTTGGAAAGTCTGGATTTTGTTTGCAACATATACAATATGTTCTTCAATGGGTCACAGTCTTCTCTAATCTGTGAATAAAAATATTTCTCACCTTGTAATGCTATCAGTAACTTCAATTAGTAATTTTTTGAGATACTGGGTTAATAAGCACTGCACAAGTATAATTTATTATCACCTTTTTTTCAGTTTGCCAAGAAGTACTGACTGTTAATCGTAGCCATGGCATATTGGAAAGTTTAAATTATCCAAATAATTACCCATTAAATGAGCACTGCAGCTGGACTATCCAAACTACAAAGGGGAACACACTCAACTACAGCTTCACAGCCTTTAATTTAGAAGATGGATTAGACTGTGACCGGGACTTCTTGAAGGTATGTACCCAGATTCTAGAAACAAGAAAAATCAGGTCTTAGGCAGTAAAGAAAAACAATAAGGATGTAGAAGACCAAGGGAAAATTTATCTAAATTTAGCCACTAAAACTCAAGGGTTAAGTCCAAACAGTTTGTCCCTGTTTCCTCTGGAATCAGTAGGGAGTGAAGCCTTGCCAGAGAGTGCTTCATCCTACCTTAAAACAGGTGTCTGCAATGGGGAGGATGAATCACTTTCCAGGTGCCTAGATTTGCCACAGAGAGTCTAGCTACCACCTTAGATTAGATGCACTGGCTTTTATGGGTGAAGTGAGATGTCATGATTCAGGTTCATGTAAAGAAGAAGAAATCTTGAGATTAGTAAATTGATTGCAAATGGCAATTAGCCCAATTATTTTAATCTAGTTTTTATCGGAGGAATGGGGAATGTTCAAAAACTTTAAAATGTGTTACATCTACATTTTTAAAGGGAGGGTTGTTGTAACTCCTTTTTATATTTTCCTTTTCATAATTAGTCTGCTTCTTTAAAGGATCTGAAATGAACTGAATTTACTCACAAACAAAATGAGAAATTTTAGCCTAATAAAACCATCCAGTCAATCTAAAGCCAAGTACCCTTTATTTTAATTTCCTCAAAAATTTTATTTCTAGGCCAACTGAAAAGATATTTCCTCCCAGTTTTGTACTTCATACTGCGGGAAGTAGAGTGTAGCCATGATCACTGCTGCTGTATTGAGGATTATAATCTCCTGCCTACAATTTCACTGTTTTGATGAACTAATCCATCCTTCAGATCTCACCCTTGTACAGGATGCCAGCACGTAGCCCATGTGCTCTACTTACATTTTGCATAAGAGGATTTGAAATTTAGAGAAGTGTTAGGGAAGGCTACTTACAGCCAAGGAGAGGGCTAAGGAATAGTGCCCACATATCTGGGGATAACTACTTACACTGGGGTCTTGCAGAAGGTCCAGCAACAGGCCTGGTGATGGGCTAATCTGTTCCCTCTAGATGTCCTCCCTCGCTCCCTCTACCTCCTTACAATGCCAGCTTTCACAGCTCAAAATTGGTAATAAACTGGCAAAAGTGGTGTTCTTCCAGCTTTCTTCTTTTTGTGGTCAAGAATGGAAAAAAAAAATAGACGTGAAGAAAATAAACAAGGGAGCACTGTATTGAGAAGTAACTATTAAACCCTGGTTCATTTTTGTGAGGAGGCTGAAAAGGAAACATTGGAGCCAAGTGGAGAGGCCAGTACTAGTCTCAAAATGCCTAAGCCCTTGATCCATGAAAAGCAGGAGCCGTGCACACAGTAGCCAGCCAGTGAGGAGCAAGAGACTTGCCAGAAGACGCTATTCTAGACATAAGTCAAGGCTGGAGGAATAGTGCCAGAGGCAAGGACCTGATCCAAAGCATTTAAAAGAACAGAAATATATCAGAGAGAGTGAGGAGACAGGGAGTAGAAAAGTACTTGCACTTTTTGTTTTAACAATTTTTCAGTGCTTCCAATCAAAGAAAATACAGACTGAAAGACATATAAAGAGGTAAATGCAAGGGAAAAACAGAGTCATGGGGTGTGTGTTAAGGAGGCTTTAATTTGCAATTCCAGTGACATTACTTGCAAATCTTTCTCCAAATGCCATTAAGAAATATCACTTGGAAAAGATGTTCTCATTTGGTTGTTGCATGGTGCACAGATATGTGCCATAGTGTAAAAAAGGGAACAAGGTTGAACCAGCCAGGGAACTGAATAGTGTTTGCTCCCACCCTGCGTCTTGCGAAAGGGGAGCATGTTGGCAAGGCTGTGAGTGCTCTGTGGTGTAGGGGAAAGGGGGAATCATCTGGAACAAGTGTGCAGTTCACTTTCTAAGTAGACTGCAGATATTTGGGACTTTTTTGTCTGAAATTCATGTGGAGTCTAACGCCACTGCAAACTGGAAAAAAGGTTAATAAAAAAAACCCCGACTCATAGCTGTTCAGCTAAGATAAATTACTTTTCTGCCACATGCTAGTTTTGAGGTTCTTTTATTGCAAAGAGGCCTAAAAGAGGAAAGCTCTGATGCCCTGGCTGAGTATAAACACTGGGAAAATAGAGGTATAATCCTGTTCACTGTAGTCCAAGTGGGTGGTGTGTGTACCACGTGCCAGAGCCCTTCACCATTTTCTTGGAGGAAATGGGAAGCTGCTGCTCAGACAGTTTGTATGTAGCTGCACTCACAAACTGGAGTGGCTGCTGGTGATGATCAGGTGCTCTTTTTCCCCAAGAGCTTTTAGGTGCTCCTTTTCCTATCTCCTTTTGGGTTTGGTGGCAGCAGCTCTCCCACCTCAGCCCCTTGCAGCAGGCAGCCACACCCTACTTGTCTTCTTAACTCCGTGGCAGCCCTGACAGTAACAGCCTGGTGCTCCGTGGCAGCTAGCAGCTAGCAGGCTTAGTGACAACATTTGCTGCTGCTTGCTGGGAGGCTGGGGATGGAAAGGAGAAGAGTTAGCTGTTAGGTTAGATTAGGTGATGATCACAGTTGTGGTGGTAGAGGGAGTAAAGTAATAGGTGATGGAGAAGGACAAGATTAAATGTTGCAGAGGTGTTAGGGCAAAGAGTTGACCTGTCTGAGCAGAGTACAATCAAGAAGTGGCAGTTGCAAAAAAACAAAAACAAACAAACAAAAAAAAGAGAGTAGCAGAGCTGCTTTTAAAAGTCAGTGGGAGAAACAGATTCAATCCATGTGGACATATTTTCATGACATCGCAAATTTCTCAAACTAGGGCTCTGATTTTTTTGAAATCTTTCTGAATTCTGAAGGAGAAAACCACGATGCTAGGTGGGGTGGGGACAGCTAGACTGGGCAAACTACGTTCCTGAGTACTGCTGGACCTGTCCCACTGGACACTATGGGTTTTGTCCCAGTCTCCATACAGGAAAAGGCCTGTTCTTTGCCTTCGTTTTAATTAGGGCTTACACTTCTGACCCAAACCCACATGTAGTATACAAGAGCACTTTGCCTTATGATTAATCCAGTCTGATATACACAGAATATATCAATTTGCTATTTGCTCCCTGGCTTAGTCTACATATGAGTCAGAAATTAAATATGTAGAATAATGACAAAACCAAAAGTTTCTACACAGAGGTATTCCTAGTGGTTGTCAGCTACCAAAGATATTATCATCACTTAGAGCAAATAACTGTTTCAAATACCAGACAAGGAAAAAGATAGTCAGATATCCAAAGAGTACAAGTAAGTGCAAGTACAGAGTGTGGCTGTCCCAGACTGAAATGCAGTCACAGCCGTACGATGAGAAGTCAGCTATGTATTGCATTACCTATTTCCTTTTCTCCTTTGATCATGGGATGCTTCTTGTGAGCCAGACTGCCGTTTGCAGCAGCTGGCTGGTGTTACTCATGGTGAGCAGCATTCCCCCTCTGCCGGGAACCTTGAGTGACTCTGACTTGGTCTGGCCTGGGCAGGGCCTGCAGCTCCACCACTTCAGCATGCACAACTTTATATCTGTGTCAGGTAGGAAGGAAAAAGCCCCGTTCTTCTGACTTGGTGGAAATTTTCTGCCTCTGTGTGTAGGTCCCAGAAATTGAGAAGGGGCACTGTGTGAGGGAGGCAAAACTGCAGTTTTTTATAATGTCAGTCTCTAGCACGAATCTCATATGAGCACTTTCTCAAGAAATGAGCAGCGTGCAGTGTTCCATGGCCTGTCAGAGGATGTTGGCTCATTGATAGTAATGCTCACATGATGTGTGACATTTTGGATATGAGATTAATTGCTTCTGATAAAGACATGTATAGAAGTGGCAATAATATGGTACAAGGCATACCAAATAGCAGACTGTTTCCTAGTGGTGCTGCATTAACTGTAATTAGATTGGATGGTCTTTAAATTATACTGCATGCTGTGGCTTGGCTTAATAACCTAACATTAGTTTTTCTAGAGGAGTCATCAGGCTGTAGCCAGTGAGATATTGCAGACAATGACATAGAAATGTCATTCCTTCCTCTACATTCACCAGGTTATTAGCTGAACAAGCATATATTTAACTCCCCATCTTTAATGATGAATTACCTTCTTATTGAGCATGACAGAACATAACGTCCACAGAAGCAAAGCTATTTTATAAGTAAGGAGAATGTCATGTTATTGTCCTGAAGATCTAAGTCTTGCAGTAGGACTGAAATGTACTCCTTTCTTATCCCAGAAAAGTACAATTTGAAAAACACTAATCTTTCAGTCCTTCAGTGACAATCTCCCTCTATGTTCTTCTGCTCAGAAAGTACAATCATCCCTTGAAGTCCAGTCTGTTTAGCATCTGCTTTTAATAGGTACAGGGAAGACCTTGCCTAGCCTTTTGCAAGATGCCACCAGCCTGATAAGCAGATAGTAAAATTGTGTCACAAAGCAAGACAAGTTTCAGTTCTCTCTGTTTGAGTCTCACCCCTTTGGTTTGCGCAGCATGTTAGTCTAGCAGCAAGGATGGAATTTTCATTGGCTTAATGCAAAAGAACAACTTATGGCCTGATAACAACAGTAGCCGTCCTTCTGCTGCAGGGCAGAACAGAGTTCCTCTTTGGAATAAAGCACTTCCTTGCTTGCTTACTGCCAGTGCACTTAAGCAGTCCAGACTCTTTCAGCAATTAGGCTCACAGGGGTTAAAATACTATTGCACCCTTATACGTGGAATATTATCAAATGAGTACAGTAATTAATGTGGCATCTGCTTCTGAAAACTGTTTCATTTCCTTCTGGTGGTAACAGGATATGTCCTTTTTTTTTTCTTTTTTAAACCACAGTAGCATTCCAGGGATGTGCCATAATATCCTTTTACTCCATCTGGGAATACTGCATTAGATAATTGTCGCTTGCACTCAGCTGGTCATCCTCTTTTTTTATTAGCTTATTATAGGGAACAAAAGAAAGCTTACCCTGTTTCTAGTTTTACTCCCTTCTGTACTTGTAATTAGTAAATATGCTTAAACCATATTAGGAGATTAACATTATTACATTTATTTATGAGTGTGCCTTTTTAAGTGCTGCAGGAATTCTCCAAGCACAGAGAATGGCTTTGCTTATGGCCATGCATTGATTTATAAAATGTCACTGGTAGTACATCACCCTGGGGAAGCAGATGATATATTAAATATACCCATCCAGGTTCTGCACACAGACATCAAATTACAGCCTGCCGGCCAGACTGCAGTGGTATCCATTAACTTATTACCATGCAAGCTGGCAGCATGCCAGCCCATCCCTGAATTCCTTCAGGGGTTTATGGGCCTCCACAAAAAGTCCTTCAGTGTGAGACTGTAAGGATAAAAGCGACAATTCTCCTTGGGTTTCTGTGGCAGGCCTCACCATTGATATACAAGGAAATCTTAGCCCTTGCACTGATTTCCATTGAGAGATCTGGATACTCAGAAGTAGAGTGTTAGGCCAACAAGCTGCCCGCCCTAGACAAGACTGGCTCAGGACTCAGATTTTTGTTTTCCCAATTGCCTGCATTACCAGAACCAAAGTACACTTTGGCTTTTCTGTTTGAAAGGTTACTTAGAAGCAGACGTACAAATGCACACAAACCCCCTCACCCCTCAAGACAGCTAAATTAGTCAGTGATGAAAGGATTGCATGGTGCCTACAGAAACCTCAGATGACAAGAAACACGAGTGAAGCCAGCACAAATTCTGCTCTTGGACTCACAAAATGAGTCAGACCTTCATGGACTCAGTGTTTTCCACACCCTGCCAGCTCAGAGCAATGTGACTTTGCCTGTACCTTCAGGAAAAAGCACTGTACAATGAAGTGACTGTGAAATACCACCATATGATGGTAGTGTGCATGCCCCTTGTTGGGGAAAGGGCATTTGAGACTCATCTAGTTGCAGCTGGAATCTTCTCTCCTCTGTTCTTCTGTATTCCAAATTTTGCTGGAAAGCCTGACCAGCATCTGTGAGACTGTGCAATGAAGTGGCTTATCCCACTCAGCACAGGCATCACAATACGAAATTACATGGCAGCTGGAGAAACCCCATCTGAATTGGTCAAGGCTTCCCCTCATTAAAGGGAAGTCCCCCGAAAACTCAGAGGAAACCACACTGGACTTTGAGGAAGGTCTTGTCTCTCCCCTCCCCATTGTTCCTATAAACAGGCAGTTTTGCTTTCCTGAAAGCCTAAGAGGCAGGAATATTTCCCTTTTCTCTCATCTTCATTTGCTGAGACCAAGCTGCAGCTCTCCTTAGTTGCCATAGTTATTCATGATGCAAATTTTCTCAAATGGGGGATTCCCAGAGAGGATCCTGCCCTGTCTGGACTCTGATAGTATGATGTTGCTTGCACTGGCAGTTCAGTTCATCTGGGCTGTCAAAGCACGTGAGAGGAACAGCACTCAGCCCTGCACGCAAGTCAGCAGCACTGCAAACTGCTCAGAAGCCCCTGGGCTTTTCAGAGCAGGTGCACCTTCTCCATCCCACCCCCCCACCCCACCCCCCCCCCACCCCGCCGATTGCTGTGTCCCTAAGCACAGCCCTGTCTCTTAGTAAGGAGGTTTTCCCACAGTAGCAGCTTTCAGCTGAAGAATAACTTTGGAAATATTATTGTCCTAAGCTCAAAAGCAGTCCTGATCCCTCCACCATGAGTGGATTCTCACTGAGAGGAACTGTCTCAGTTTCTGAGGCGTTGAGGAAAGCGGGACCTCTACCAAAATAGCCACAGCCTTGTGACTGGGCACGTGTGATCCCACTGCCACAAGGGCATGGATCCCCAAGCAGCCCCATGGTCAGCAAGGGCAGGAGAGACACTTCAGGGACACATTTGGATGCTGGCCTTGACAGCAAACCTCTGCCTGTACCTCAGGGAGAGGCACTGGGTCAGAAACAGGACACGGGGGCAGCCTGGGTTTGCTCTGGGCAACGGAGCTGTGATTTGAGGTCAAAGCACCCACAGTGGTTAGCAGAAAGGCAGGCTTTTCACACGGACTCCTGCACTGGACTGCCTTGCTTTCAGCTCAGCCTGCTCCATCCAGTGTGCACGGGTGAGGCTCCAGAACTCCCCATTGCAGGTGGCTGAGACTTTTTCCATCCAGACAGCATGGTGATTAGGTGGAGGTGCTCTCCTAGTACAGGCTTGAGGATCTAAAATATCATACTGAACAAATAAGGTTTTGAGTGCATGTCTTGGGGTTGACTGACTAGGTGGATGTCTCCTAGGCATTGCTTTCTTAAACAGCATTTGTTTCCAACTCCTGTATCTAAAACAATTTTAAAATTTCATTCAAAAACATACCCTGCATTTCTTACATTCTTATAATAAATCCAGAGCCTTGCTAAAGAAAATTAATATTTTTATATCATTTGCAGAAATAAATCTTTCCTAGAAAGACAGGAATGAGAAGATTTGCCCGTAGTTATAAATTCTTATTTTCTTTGAGAAGGTAGTAAGTGGTAATGTAAGAGATGAAAAATTCTTTTAAAAAAGTATCACTGCCATCCAATGTGGAATTTAAATTTGCTTGAAACTTTCAAAGAGCTCTGAGTATTTCAGGCTCAGGTTACAAGACAAAACATAGACTCAGATACAACTCTTACTATTAAAAAATGAGACATTTATACATTTCCATATGTTAGATAAATCCCAGTGAGATTAACCAGTGTGTCTATATGTCTAGTGATACACGATGTCAAACTCCATTGTACTATGGAATAAAATTAATTAGTAAAAGTGTGTTATTGTGTGGAGACATGAAAGTTGCCTACAGTGGTCAGAGCAAGGAATTTTATCAAAGGTCATCTAGGGCATAAACATATAAATAATCCTAATTAGAATGAGTTCTTAAGGAGGGCTTCTTTGGCAATTGCAAATACTTCTCATCATGCAAGCACAAACATAACCTTACTTTGTTCTCTGATTTGTGCAGAAATAACAAGGCTCCACACAGTAAGTCGCTCAAAGTCTTAAGCTGCCTTTGTTTCTATGAAAACTATGTTGCCGTGGTGCTAAGCTAGAGCAATGTGCCTCATCCTAGAGCTTTAGTTTGGGGTTTTTTTTGTCTGGCTGACAGACCTGCAGGTTCTTAAGCTTTTACTCTAGTTCTAGAAGGAAATGTGTTGCTTGGAAATGGATTATTTTTATTTGTGTTAATTCTTGCTTTAACAATTAATGGTGATCTCACTTTGGAGTGCATTCTGTTACTTGGATGATGTTTTTGCTGATGTTATTGTCTGGTTTTTGCTTCATTTTTCTTTTCTGGTAACATATTTGTTGAGATGCTGTGAAAATTTCCTGTCCAAAAACTGATTCATTCAGGAAGAGCTGCTCAGATACCTCTAATCGCTGCCTCTAATGTTTAGATCCATCACAACAATCCTGTATCAGGTTTCCCACTTCTAAGAGGAAAGGGATACTTCTGTGTGTCAGAATAGTTCTTTGAGGATGTCCTAGAAGCTCTAGCAATGGGTGGGACACTCACAGCTACGCTGGTCTGATCCAGGTACAACCTCCTTTCCTGAGTTCTGTAAATACAGCCCAGTGCTGTTGCTGCTGGTCCCCGTGAAAAGGCTTTTGGACTGCAAACAATTTGTTTCAAGACTCAATTTGAGACAATTATTGATATAATTACTCATAATTATATAACAAATTAATGACATCTGATAATAGAATTATTTACAGTACAATAAAGTGAGAACTATCAGTATTCATAGGATGGATTTTCCCCTCATATGAAACTGAAAGTTCATCTTTGAAGACTCCATCATCTCTGGATTGAGACTATGTGTTATGCTTAACTAATTATGTAAGGATAGGTTAGGCTGGGGGTTTTCCTTTATAATGATTTTCCTGATGAAAAAATGTGCCTTTTCACAGAAATAAAGTTCTCCAAAAGAAAACTGAAATTTTGCCCTAACAAAAAAATCAGTTTTCTGCCGGGAAGACTGAACAGATGGAGTCCCACTACCTGTCTGGGAAGGCTCCTGCCAGTCTCACTTTGCAAGAAGGAATAAGCTTGACAAGGCACTCAGCTAGAAAAATGTCGCTGCTTTGAGTATGCCCAAATGGAACACGTTCAAAGTTTCTTTCCTCCCATTTGTTTGAGATCTTTATTTCTTTCCATGCAGCAGAAATTCCATTTTCCAGTCAGCTCAGTCCTTGAGCTGTTGCTCCAGTTCTGGCAATGAGCTTCTCTGTGACACAGGTCGCTTTGCTTTGCTCCTCCAAAGAGAGGTGAACAGTTGTGGCCTCCAGAGCATCAGTGACATATTTCCAGGCTGAAGAGTCAGAAGAGCCAAAATGTAACACTGGTGACCATAATTCCTCCCTTGGAAGAGCTACCCAAGCCGATCCCTTCCTTCAGCCTTGGCTAGCCCTGCTGTCCCAGCCCCACTCCAGTGTGCAGCAGATGGTTTTCAGCTGCCACTTCACTGCAGGGCAGTCCTACAGCTTGATTTATCCCTTAGAGAGCTAGTACCTCCCCTTTTTACTTCTGTGTCAGCCTATACACTTGCTTCTAGGCAGCTTGATAAGGAGTTTCTCATAACAGTTATTGAGCCCATGCCTAGTACTTCATCTGAATGTACTGCATCCCTGCCTGGGCCGTGCTGGGGTGCACGCTGATGGAATGGAGCGCTCTGGGTGCTGCTGAGCAATTGCTTTGGTTAAAGAGGGGAGACTAGGGATCTGAACATGTGCTGCAGCTGCTTGCTTATTTTGCCTGTTGGACTTTCTGCCAAAATCATTACAAAGCCCTTGGATTTTCTGATGGAGACTAAGAAGTCTGGATAAATAAATAAATTATGAAACAAATATCTATACAGAAAGGGAGCAAGGGCTTTGTTCCCAATATGTTGCTGGGAGGCAGCCCAATCCCTAGTTCCTAGAGTCTGTACTGTACCAGAGTGGCTAAAGAAATTGCCCCAAAATTCACTTGTCATGTATAGTCCAAGGGGGTACCTTGCCTCATAGAGCCTGGGGAAGAATTTGCAGCAGTTTAGGATAGCACAGCTGACAAAGCAGGCCCTTAGGCGAGAAACACTATCTCCCAGATCAGAAGAGAAATTGTGGCTCATGAGATCTTTGTTCAGCTTCAGTTTCACTTGCCCATATTTGTGTGAGAGCAAAACGTGGTTTGAGAAGTTCAAAATGCCCTGTGAAAACACACAGCTGTTCCCTCACTTAGAAATGAAAGACAGCTTGAAAAACCCTGCTGTAATTCTAGCAGTTGTGGTTCTGCCTCTCTCAATGAGTTACAGCTGGCCAGGCACTCGAATTTCCTGTGAAACTCTGCTCTGAACCCAGACCCACGGGGCAGCACGGCATGAAGGGATTGCCATAGTAACCATTCTTTGTGTCTTGAAAAACTGAACGACTGTTTTCAGGGGAAATTACATAGAAATGTGACATTTGCTGCCTTATAAAAGTAACACTCCCTGCATGAATCAAAGTTGCAGGAGACTCATGAAGGTTGTTTTTCTGTTTGGATTTGAAAGTTTCTGGGTATGATTTAGTCCATAGTTCTTTAGAATGGTTTTTCATTTGTAATCACTAAAGCTAACGGCTAATCATTGAATATGTATTTTAACACAGTTTTTGCTTCTATTCAGAGCACAGATTCATGATCTCCACATTGATTCACTCTTCACCATTCATATTTGTCTGGTGTAAGATTTCCATGGCTTGAAGCCACAGAAATATGAGTAGTATATACCGCAAAGCTGTCAAAGGAAGTAGTACTATTAAAAAATCTAATTGGGTCTGACTTTATTTCATTTTGCTGAACTTAAGCCATAAAAGAATGTGTAAAGCTCTCAGCCTAGCTTGGAGGAAGGTTATAACTGTAATGCTGGGCATGGGACAGCTCATCTGTCTGTCAGGCAGTCCTTCAAGCTTTACATTTGGAAAGAATACAAATGGATGTTCAACTTTTTAATGTCTAATATTTATGACAATTTCATATCTAATTATCAAACATGTCTGATCAAGGCTTTGCGAGAACTACCAGCAATGGGTCTGCAATTAGAAACTTTCAAGCTTTTCTGATTTCACCTAGAGAAATCATACCAAATGGAATGATAGTTATCAGACTCCAATACACTTCTCATGCTCTGAGCCCTTAATTGTATTAGAGGATTGAAAACCAAAACCAGCCATAAAATAAGCCATGGAATATTACCATAGAATTATTCCTGCAATTTGCCCCTAACTTCTGGCTGAACTACATCCAATTTATTTTTTATTAAAAAAGACATTCAAACTAGACTGTCTGCTTGAGGATTTGAAACCATTTGAATAGATTTCTTGGCCCCTACTATGTCTTAAATCAACAAGATTTCTGAAGGTTCTGCAAGACCAACATCTTGAACAGAAAAGCTGAGGATTTAATTACTTATTCCCAGATGTAAGTCTGCTAGAAAATGTGTGCAAAAATTAGTAACTAGCATGGTTAATCTATATTTGCTGTAATATCATACGTCCATACTGTGGGTGTTGAGTGTAGGAGAATTCTTAGTGGAATCAGAGCTATTTGGAAAAGAGATTTGAATGGAGAGCAAAAATAAATAAACCTTGGCTATTTTTCTAGAGATCATAGATTTGATTCTTTGCATGGAGAGAACTTTACGGTGATGGCTTCAGAACAGAGAAAAGTTTTTGTTGAAATTCTGAAAGGAAGCATGCCAAAAATTCACAATGAGAATGTTCAGACATGGTTTCTGTGCCAGTAATTTGTTGGGTTGTGTTAGGAAGATGTGCTCGGTGAGACAGAAAATCGGATGAACTGTGGCAAAGTGGTAAAAAAGCACAAGGGTTGCTGTTTTTCTAAACTTTAAGAATCATACTAACAAAAGTAGAAATAATAAAGTGACTTCTAATTTGGCAACAACTGGCAATCTGATATCATAAGTCAAAGGCAATTTAGCTAAAATGTCTCATTTTTACCAGCTTTGCAAAAATTACTCTTCATCCCTGAAAATTACACTGAGCATTGGGATTGGGTGAGGAACATAAATGCATGTTCAGTGTCATTTACTGGATTTGAAAAAAGTCACAAAACTAGAATTTGAAAGGCCCTTTAAACCTGTTTGGAGACAACTAATGTAAAGAAGCTAAAAAGCTCTAAGTATCCACTACCTCCCCATCAAAACGTGTATCAAGTGTGTTCATCTAAATGTAGTATATGACTAACTTCAGATGTCAAGATTTAAATACGGGAATATTTCCTTAGCATTTGGGTTTTTTTTAGTGGTGGAGTTTTAAGAATGGGATGGAGTGTTTCTCATCTGTGTTTGGGGAACAGAAAGATTTTCAGTCTGCCTACATCTGCCAACACACCAACTGTCAAAATACGATCATGTAGAATATTACTAGGAGATCAAATATGAAGTGTTTTAAGTACAAAAGTTCAGAAAGCATGGCTCAGTCCACTTGTCCAAAGGAGGACACTAGCATAAGATCATGAAACAATAAACAAACACATGTGAAGTTTGTCTTGTGGTTTTTGAGGATTTACTTTGCCTTTGGTTTTCAGTTTGTCCTCACTACTTTGGAGGCCCTGGTGATGCCGACTGCTTGGTTTTGTCCATCACAAGCTCCGTCAGTCCTGAGATCACCTGAGTGCAGTCTTAAAGAAATAAAGATGTAAACAGAATTGTCACCAAGGGGTTTGGAGGCACTGAGCATGTTAGATGCCTGGTTAAATCAGACCCATGACATCCCCTTTTTCTTTCTATTTCAGTTCATTGCCATTTGCCCTTTATCTTCTTCCCCAGCAACCCCCAATACACACCAAAACAGAAACAGCAAAACCTTCCTACTGTACACAGTGTGCAGCCAGGTTTAAAGGCATATTGCAGCTATATTTGCTCATCATTTCATCCAAATCTTTCCATGCTCCCTAGAGCTCATATTGCTGTGCAAAGGTGGCCAGTGTGAGAAGACTCACTGCTTTTTCTTTGACATCCTGTACCAAACATTAAGACTTGGGGAGCTGCTTTTTACTCATTGGGATATTTTTTGTTTCATTTCAGCTCTATGATGGGCCTGACGTACAATCCAACCTGATAGGCACATTCTGTGGACAGTCTCTTCCACTGGCAGGGAGCACTACAGGGACCAGCCTTCATGTGGTGTTTTATTCTGATGGACTGAACCCTCGGAGTGGATTCCAGATGCTGTGGCATGTTAATGGTAAGTTAGCCAGGTTTCCTCTGGGAACGTATGTTTCCTTCTTCCCTGTGTGTGTAATGGAGTCCTAGCTTATGCCACCTGTGTCAGCTAAGTAGAAATAACCCATTATAGCCCTAAAAATACTGCATTTCCTCACAATTCTTGAAATACTTTCCCAGTGGATGTTTCTTCACATGCACACCTTCAAAGATCATCTGATCAGAGACTGAGAGCTGTTAGTGAAATACACTTTCATTTGCAGGAGAAGGAACAGGGATGAGGAGCATCTGGAGAATTTCTGTACTGAACAGAAGATATATGCTGTTACAGGGAAACTGTGGGTGACTTGGGCTTTCTAACGGGAAACACTCAGCCCTCAGTTTTCCCCATTCCTATAGACTTGTTTTATTTAGTGGTGCCTGTTTTCTTGGGTATCATGTTCAGTTCCAGCTGCCCCCTGCCCACCTTCTCTGCATGAAATAACATTGGCCAGGTTGTGCTTTGGGTGTTTTTTCTCTCGTTCTTGCATGTCATGAAGAGAGTCACAGGCCTTATTAAATAAGCAAGCATGTACACCAATTATGAACACATCTGGTAATGACTGTTCAACTGCAAACTATGCAAACAAGGTTTGCAGTTTCTTCATTAAGTGAGGCTACAAACGCAACTTTTTCACTCTGCTTACTTAACAGCAATATTGGACTGTAACAAGATTAAATCGTGTGCCGTTGTACATCCCATCAAAGAGGATCCAACCTTGAAAATAATTAAATCGCCACAGTTGCCCTGTCTGTCTAATCAGTTCACACCATTCAGCTTTGACAGCATTGTAAAGCAGCTGAAATCGGCTGCAGAGGCCCCACTGTGGGTTGCTGAGGTGTATGGCATGCTATACATTGTTTGAATAGGAGCTCCTCTGCGCTACCACAGACTGCTAGCGTTTGCAGGCTCCCAGAGGGCTCTCGTCGACTAGACAGTGGTATTTTGCATTCAGCGGGGGTCAAGGAGCATTTCTGGGCAAAGGAGGGACATATGCAGGAGGAGTGAGATGTGTGGCAGGAGTCAGCAGGGGAAGTGCTGCAGCACAAAGGTACGTTCTTGTGCTTCGAGGTGATGTCATTCTGGGACTGCACAAAAGAAGAAAAAGTGGAGGCTTTTGTGCACAGCCAGATGACATCAGCTCCATACAGTAGCCATGGTGCTGGGTTAACTTGCTTTTCTAAAGCTCTCAAAGCTTTCTAGAATCTGCCTGCACGGTAAGCACTCTTGAGCTTTCCCTCCACGTCCCTCTCTAAACATTTCCCGGACTCTCCAGCCCTTTCCCAACCCCCTGCACTTCTTTTCTACACTGACACATTCACTTCTCTGTCAGACAGCACTGCCCCTCTGTTAATTCCTGGACACTAAACTGCAGCCTAAAGCTGCACAGGGCCCAGACTGCTAATGTGGGTCTGTGTCTAAGCAGCAGAGCAGGATCTGTGGGTTCAGATAGGGCTGGCTCCTAGGGAATGTCCTTGCTGGCTCTGAACGTCACAGCTGCAACTCCTGACAGCCTGTAATATGAGTGCAAGTTGCTCCAGAACTGACCACAGTTGTCTTTTTGTTCACTGCAGGTGCTTCCTTTTTTTCTTGTTTGGTGCCATGCACAAATATGGGTATTCCTCTTACCCTTGGTGGCTATGTTGTCTGGGCCTATACTGTTGCCCTAGACTGGATAAAATTAAATGTGTTCCTGTGGTTTTGGTGCTATATTTGCTTCTTCCTTCTGAAAATCTTTCAAATGCACAAAAAAGCTCATTGGAGAAAGTCTCCTCATGTAGGGGAACTCATCAGGAGATACAGCCTTTGAGTTGGGTATTTCAGAGTGAAGCATTCAGGTCCCCTCTTCTCTGAGGGCAAATCCCTAAGAGAATCTAAACCTGGATGTGGTATCATCTCACCTGACAAGAAAATAACAAGGCTATATATATTTCTGAGAGAAGAGCTTTTACTTCTGCTCAACTGACAAATGTTGTGCTCTACAGTTCAAGCTGCTGTGAACTATTTCTCAGGCTGTCCATGTGCTCCTTAACTGGCAGTTGTGAAGCATCTGTAAGATATATACCAAGGACATTCACATGCTTTGGTGATAAAAGAGAGCAGCACTTATGTTTGCCCCATGTGCCTGATATAGTTCACTTCAGACACTCTTCCCAGCAGCTTTGCTCGCAGTTATGAGGATCACAAAAAGCCAAAAGCTTACCTCATTGATAACTGACATAAGGAGCCCCTCCTGCCATATATGACAGAAATCTGAAGTGTTTTGATTTGAAACATTTGCATTTGATCTTTCCAGTTTCTGAGCCACTGCTTTTCAGTTCCTGACTTACTGATCTGGGTTGCCGAAGGAAGCCCAGTCTTTAGGCTTTCCCAAAGACATAATTAGTAACTGATCTTAGGAGAGTGCTGTCATTTATGCTTAAAAGTGTTTGGTATAATTTTAACTTGGATGGAAAGCTGTCGTGCAAAGAATTAAAAGAGGTTGTGGTTCTGAAATAACACTGTTCATCTAAGGGGCTTTCATTGATGAGGCTGGTTGTAGAATTGATTTGGCTAAATCACTAATGTTTTCTTCTGCAGCCAAGGCCTCAGGAGGATTATTCATGAGAGGAAAGTTCAAATATGCAAGGTGCTCATTCCACTTCTGCTGTTTATTAGGAAGGCAAATATATACAGGCAAATATATTTTGGGGCATATTGGAGAAAAAAACAAACTCTCGGTAACAGTCTGGATATTGCAAAGATGGCATGCCGATTGAATTGCTTTCCTAAAAAAAAATCAGGAGGCCAAAAGGGCAAAGGTCCCTCAGTGCAAAATCCAGTGACAACTGTCACTATCTGAGAAGACACATATTTCCTAGACCCATCACTTACCTTATTAAGCAATGTGCATGTAAGAGCTGACTGCTTTATATATACATCTGCATTTCATTGGAAGCTTACTCATTTGGCTGCTTGATTGTCAGTAGAGCTTATAAATTCAATTGGCTGTTCTCAGCATAGTCAAAATTTGAGCCCACTATTCTGTTTTCTGTAAGACATTAATTCCCCCTTTAAAAAGAAGCAAAGCACACTATTGAGAAAAGAATTATGTAGCCCCAAAGTATTGTATTGCTTTTTTCCTTCACCATCATCTCCTTTCTGTTGGATTTCCCTAAGAAATGATTGATGGACAGCATGTGGAGAAAGCCACCTGGTTCATGAGAAGAGAGGTTTTCATTAGTCCAGGTCTGTATTTTCAGAAAATGAAAATTATTAAAAGGCATACAACAACAAAAGACTGGGATTTTCAGTGTATGTGTCAGGTAAAATGTGAAATAGTTTGTTAGTTCTTCAGGGAAGCATAACAGCAACAGAGATTAGATTAGGATGCAGAAGCCATTCACTGCAGACATTTGCCAGGCATCCATTAGCACTGCTGGAGAGAATATTGCATTGCAGGTCAATGAGGGATCTGAGGCCCAGATTTCCTAAACCTGAGTCATAGCTCTGTTGTTGATTTCTTGTGCAGCCTTTGACAAATTGCCATTTGTTCAGTTTTCAAAAATGACTACTCCTTTCCAGTGTCTTTCTGTCACATTAAGTCTAAGGATGCACAGGGTCTGATCTTTTGAAGTCCTGAGCAGTTGAGTTGTTGGTGCTAGCATGTTCAGAGCTGGCTTTTTGTATTGCAGTCCGGCTATTAAGAACAGACATGTTTCCTGTGAGAGCTAAGGATTAATTCATTTCTGTTTCTTCAGCAAGCTGGGCCTCCCCCCCCCCCCCCCCCAAACTAATATATAAGAATAAGGGCCAAAACGTTCTTTAATGCTTGTTGCTGAACAGTTCAATCAATGTCTGAGAGCTAGAAAATGTCTATTTTAACACTGAACACTGGCAGCTGATATGGGAATTGTGGCCATTCAATATCTTGGAGAATTCAGCTTCTGTTTAAATGCCTAAATTTGCCCTTATGTCTCTGGGTCCTAGTAGTCTATCTTTATTTATTATCCATCTTACTGATATGAGATTAGAACATGTTGAAGAAAATAGCAGAATTCAGGAGACTGATAAAACAATAATAATCAAAGCTACAGAAGTGATTAACAAATCAGAAAGAAGAAAAAAACCACAACAGTTTCTTGTTTGAATTTTTACTCTCTTGCATAAACCCTCATCACAAAAATTATTCCACTTGCTCCATTGGATAATATTCTATGAACTAAACCTACTCAAGAGAGCAAAAGATTTCAGAATCAAATCCAAGTTATACTTCATGCAAGTATTAGTGTAGTACAGGCAAATGTTCATACTACGTGCTCCTTGCAGCTAGAGTCAGTTAATGTTTACTGAAATATTTCACCATGAACACAACAAATGGAACAACTCTGAATCCTTTCATTTCCCTAACTCTGATTGTACAGGAACAGTGCCAGTTCACTTTAAACTTTATGGAAGGGATTTTTCTAGCATGTGGCTAAAACATATCCGTGAATAAATCTGAAAACCTTTCAAATAATAGAGGTTTCCACAGATTACTACTTCTCTATTCAGCTATAATTATTTATGAGAATAAGGATTCTTCTTTGGTTAATGAACACCATCTGCTAACCAGACAGGCAGTAATATGAAAAGATCTGTAAATCATTCCTTGCACAATCTTCAATGACTACTTGGATTTTAGGCAGAGGAAAGCAAAGACACCAAATCTATGTTTCCTGAGCTTTCTATTTATTTGTTGTCTGATTTCCTAGCAACTAACACCAGGTTAGGTAGTTGTTTTAAGCATTTTTCAAGGGAATTCCAGGACCTTTACACTACTAGGAGAGTGTCTCCCCTCCCTTTTTTTTTTTTTTTCTCAGTTTAACTGCAGGGCTGAAGTTTCCAAAATGACTGCAAGGAGGTCAACACAAACCGAGCATATGCCATATGCAGTTCAGCTGGAAGAAGCTTTTCCACAGTGCAGCTGTCTGTGTGTCTGTCTACATACAGCAAGACCGTGTATTTCTGTGCTGAGAAAAAGCTTTTAAAGATGTTTCGCTAGGAACAGAATGGTTTCAGATTATTCACCATTATTTCAGTGAGAGCTGAAGTCATGCAGCAATTTATAGGTTCTGCTTCCGCATTTTTGTTTACCCCCAAAGACCAAATCTTTTTGACTTTGTTGCCATAAACAGCACAAATTCCATTTATTTGAATTGAAGCAAACTGTAATCTGATGTTTGCAGACAAATGTAAACATTGGGAGAAGGTTTGTATTAATTTAATGGTGATGCCAGAGATGGAAGAAGTTTGATTAGCTGAGATGATTACGTCACCATTTAAACTTTTCCTATTTTGATATCTTAATAAAGTAAGCAGGCTACTTTTGTATGGAAATTACATTCCAGGTTAAATTAAAATGTATATCTTAGCTTGCTCAAAAAATAGGAAGAGGATATGGTACATACAAATGCACACTTCAAAAAAACCAGGACTGCCATTTCTGCTGAAATTTTCCTTTTAAATGCAAAATCCATACATATATTCACATATAAATATGCATCTGCATCTACATCTTCAGCCTGAACACCGTTCATATGAATGTAATTTGTGTGGTATCTTTTCTGATTATTTTAAGTATCTGTCAAGGCAGATTTCAAAGCCTAGTATAAGCATCTTAAGGCAGGGAATCTGTCTTCATACGTAACACACAAATAATATGATAAACACTTGCAGTTTAGTTTTCCTTGATGGCTTCTATCTGCAGTCCACTCAAAGAAAGAGATAATGCTACAAGAATTTTGTGGCTAATGAAAATGGGGAAGAGACTGAATGAATCAGGGATTAAAGTGTAAATTCACCTTTTAAAAATATTCAAGACAAAGAGTTTGTGAATTGTAAGGACCCATAATGTTCCAGGAACTGAAATATAAGCTGCAAAATTGGTGAATCAAAGTTTACTTCTCATTTTGAAACAGTATTCCTGGACAATTTATTATTTTTTTTTTTTAATTCTAAGACCGGGCAAACCTTTCACATACAAGGTTTGTAAGCATTTTAAAAAGTTTTTCTATCATTATTTGATTTTTCTCATTTTTGTGTTCCATATATGTAGCAAGTGAGTTTAAAGGCAGGAACATTTGTTTTAACCTCTTACGTATTTCTGTAAATATTTCGTTAAAATCGTCTAGCATCTATATTTTCAAAAAAGCACAACAGAACTGATTCTTACCTCATCCATATAAGAGCAGAAACATAGTATATAGTCTTTCTGCCAGCTGGCCAGAGTTCGGAAATTATGTTTCTGCTCTGGTATGGTGGTTTCTGCTTGCATATTCAGGTTCGTCAAAATAGTTCAGGTGTGAAGTTCACATATTTGCAAAGATCAGTGAGTCCTTTTTCAGCTATTAGTCAGTGAATACTTAGGCATAAACTAAAGCAATTTCCGATCTGTTTGCAAACAGTTAATAAATGATTGGCAACATGAGTTGAGCATATTCAAATTAATCGCGGAGATCTAAACTTTACCTCCATTTTACTGGAGCATTTAAGAAGAATCACTTCTCTTTTAAGAAAAAGCCTTTTCTGGGAACATTTGTAGTTGGAAAAAGAGAAATGGCACATTAACAACAGTTTGACGTTCTTATTCATGTACTTCACATACCTCATCCAGAGAATATCGATTGAGCTCAGAGAAAATACAAACCACTCTGGAGGGGGAGCGTGAGTAATCTGAATGCTACCTGCAAGGGTTGCATAGAAAGAAAAGTCTGCCTCAAAGCACAGCACACAGCCTTTCCACTCATCTGAGCCATTTCGGGTTTAAATAAAAAACATGTCTTTGTGGCTATCAGGAAACTCTTAGTAGGAGAAGCTGAGTCATAACTGCCTGTTTAGTTTTAAAATGTTCCCAGCTTTCTTCAGGCTGAGATAAATAGCAATTGGCTTTGTTCTCTCCTGCTCAAACTCCCCTGCCTCCCGTTCCCACCCCCTCAGGAGCCGAGCCATCAAGTCTGTTTGTTGAGAAATCTTTCTGTTTCCCAAGCTAGCGAGGCGGCTTTCCCGTCCTGAAGTCTGTCCTCAGCAGCCGTGTCATTCCTGCTGCTGAGGGAAAAGAGAGACTCGCTCACCCTACAAATTCAGCTGTTAAGGCTCCCCCCCTGCCGACACTTTCTTTTCCTCCAGCTGTAAAAACTCAACGACTTGGTTTCTTTTGAGGAAAATTAGGCCATTTTCTGATGGCACTGGGGAAAAAAAATGGGGTGGTGGGGTACACTGAAGCTTTCTTCCTGTCTCTCTGGTGAAATGTTCAAGGATGTCAAAGTTTCAGGGGCTTAACGTTTACCCACCGGTGCTGGCAGGCCTCGGGAAGTAAGTTTCTCTCTCCAGAGGGACTGACGCAGGATTGGTTTCAAATACACTTAAAAGCTTCTTTTACTTCTCGATTGAGACATCTGGTAGCTTGACCATGTAGCTTTGTGGTTGCAGGGCAAACCACCTCAGGGTTATGGAGCATCCTGTGCAGCAAGGTGGGGCAAAAAGGAGAAGAATTTAGCCCGTACCAATTCACCTGTGAGGTCAACCTCAGCTATGTAAAGGCTTTCCTGGGTTATAGATAATTATTGTCCAGTTGTGGGAATTCTTGTGTTTAAAAGGTGGTTTTCTGGTGAGTACTGGGTGATGGACTGACACAGATCTGTGTTACGTTGCTGGCATGGCTGAAGTCTTCCTCACGTCTACATTTACATGGCTCTTTTTAGTTTAAAATGGCTTCTTATGTCTTTGCTTCCTTTCAGACTTGCTACTCTTTCCTCTCATAGATTTTTATTTTTGCAGTCTGAGAAGTCCTAGGAGCCAACTGTGGTAGAGCCAAACTCAAGTTTTCAGTGAGGAGCTGAAAGACCCCATGGTAGAGATGATGGCAAAAGCTTCTGGGTTTAGCAGCCACCCTTCAATAACCAAAAGTTTGTCACAGAAGATGTTGAGGAAAATATTTGCATTTAATTGAAGATCCTGATTTATAGCTTCCTGAAGAAAAAAAAAAGTGTTAAACAGAACAACGGCCAAAGATGCCTTGTTCAAGTTGCAAATTATGCATAGATTTAATAGAGATTAGGGGAGTTTTACACATCTGTGTGGATTAGTTGAGCAGGTCAAGGGGCTAGTTTATTTGTTGTATATTATAAAATATCTCCTATAACTTAAAGTTCTGATACAGATGCTATTTACAACTTCTGGCATACCGCAGTATTTGCCTCTGGGAATATAGAGCTTATGGTTTGTTAGATGGTTTATTAAGTATTTGGGGGCTTTTTTTTTCCAGAACCTTCCTCTGGAGATAAAGCCAAAGAGATGGATGGAGTGTGGGCTTTATTTACAAAGCTTGAGTGAGCCGGTAAAAGCTGTATAAGCAAAAGATTAGCTAGTGCCTAGATGAAGCACCCGGGGGCTTGTAATGTGGAGAGGAAAAAAATGCTGCTGTAAGGCAGAGTGACACACATGTAAAATCAGATCAAATGCACAATTCCCTTGCTTTCTGCATGTGACAGGTACACGACCACCCTACCAGCTTCTCTAAAGGTGAGCTTTACACCATGAGTGTAGCTGATCTAAATCTGCCCTAACACTGTGAAGGGCTGTAGTGCCTTCCCACCCTGCTGACATCTGCACCCTGGGACTGGGTCAAGGACAATGTCTTCTGGGAACGCAACAAAAGGAGGCGAGTGCAGCAGTTGCCACATCTTCATAAAGCAATGATAAAACTGCAGTCTCAGGTGTCCAGCTGCTTTGTGCTGTCGAACCAGAGCCCGCATTTGATCCATTGTTTTGCATCTTTTTTCTTTTTTTTAAAATCTAGCTCATAATATGCAAGAATTTAATCACCCAAGGGGCTGGGGAGGTTAGGACAATAATTTCTTATCTGAAAAGAAAATACATAACTTTTCAAACATGGCATGTCTTACAATTGCACAGTTACAATTCAATAGAAAAGAATATTAAACCCACCAAATGTCAGAAAGCCAGTTTATCCACTGTGACTTGGCAGCTTGTAATCATGCTCAGTGGGCTGAAGGAAATTGCATTGTCTTTAATTTTATGATTTCTAAAGCAGTGGGAAATGGCATTTTTACAACAATAGGAAGCCCTCCCCATGATAACTTAGTTTGTGTATTAGTTGAGGTCAGTAACAGCTGAGGATGGATCTGATTCAGCTTTCTAGAACTGACTAAAATTAGAGGCCAATATAAAAAATGCCACTTTTTTTTTTTTTTTTTTTTGCTCTGTGTCTCAGTTTCTTCAGCTGTCAAAGCAGATGCTGAGGTATGGTGAGAAACATGCCAAAATAGGAGGTGAAGTGCTTACTGCACAGGCAGTACCAGCAGGTCCAGCCTGCTGTTCCTGAGTTTCCCTTTCCTGCTAGACCTCAGTTCCCTGTGACAGAGCAGACCCTCAAGCCCAGTATACACATTTGTGCTTGAAATGAGTGCTAATGCTTCTCCCTGTTGCAGAGCTGTCAGTGAGTTTTTCCAGAGCCCCTCACTGATGGGCTGCTTTGCTGTGTTGTCAGGTTGTGGAGGAGAACTCTCTGGCCCTTCTGGTTCATTTCACAGCCCTGGCTACCCCAACAGATACCCAAGCAATAGGGAATGCATCTGGTACATTCACACAGCGCCTGGTAGCAGCATCCAACTCACCATTCAGGAGTTCAACATTGAATATCACCCAAACTGCAACTACGATGTTTTGGAGGTAAGAACATCAGATTTACTCCTCAAAAATATACCAGTTACATGCTTTTCTCTCTGGAGCAGATAATCCCAAGGACTGCAGGAGCAAAACAAACAAATCTACTGCAATTTCTCATTTTTGCTATGGTTACAGTTATGTTCCATAGGTGTTGTCACAGAAGCCACAATGCTCTTATTATTTTTTGCTTTTAGGCCTTTGGTGTCTGTATACCTTAACTGATAAGGATGCTAGGTACTATATACTTCCTAACAAGAGACAAAACTGCTTTGAAAAACTCAGTCTTAAAAAGTCCACCTTTTACAAAGAACTAAGTGTAGGGTGCTGTACCATGGAGATAAAATTTCTTGATCTAAAGGAAGATAATGGATCACTGGGTGGATAACTAAGGTGAGACTTTATGTAGGACCTTCCAAGAAAGTGGGGAGGTTTATAGCCCTGACTGCTGAAAACTATGAAGAATCTTTTACTCAGAAAAAAAGAATAAAAGAGACAGTGTCCTCGTCAGCTTAGGGTGCTGGAACAAGGAGAAAAGGGACTTCTCTAAGGGTTTACTGACCTTTAAGAGACCAATAAGACTGGATGGTCCTGTTATATACAACATCATCGTGCTCATGTTGGGAAGTATCCAGGTGACCAATCTCAGCTAACAGATTTGACTAGACTTCCAGTGCAGGAAGAAGGGATAGGAAATAATTTCAGGAAGAAGTTCTTTAGAAGTATAGACTTTCTAGATTGCTTTCACTAGAGACATTTGAGATCACTAATGGAGGTACAGTTGTTGGGTCTTTCGATCTTAATACATGGGTGACATTTGAATATTTTTGTAATGAAACCAAAAGATTAATTAAGAGATCTGTTACCACTCCGCTGGGGCCTTTCTTCTCCTCTTCCCTTGGGTAATGTGGTGTGTGACTGGCATACAGCTAGACAGCTTTCTGTCCAGCACCTACACACACTTACTGCTGCCTATTCTTACCTTTGTAGCTTTGATTTCTCCAGCCTCTTAGTGCACACTCACCACCCACATTCCTGGAAGTCTTAACCCACATCCCGAAGCAAGTCCTAAATATACAGATGCCAGATAGATGATCACTAAGCATTTGTATGAGTAGAAGACATGTATAACTTAACTCCAACTTTCTGGCTCTGAAACAGGCTTCCCTAGTTTAGCAATGAAGTGGAAGCCTTGACCAAATGGACACTGTGCTTTGAGTATTCCATTAACTTTGGGACTTTTGTAGGATCTGGATGTAAGGAAGTTGTTCCATGAATTCTCCATCAGTAGCATCGGCAAGTATGACTGTATGTCACATTGCTGACACCAGTCCCTGTGAGTAAGTGACCTGTGTTGGTTGGTTTGGGTATTGATGAAGTCTGTTGTGTTGCAGTTTCATTGTTGTTTGTGCCTAAAATGACTAGATTGAAGCTAATCTGCCTGTAAGATTCAGTTATGCCTCTGTTGCCCAGAGGAATCCATTAAACAGCTACAAGATCTAAGTCTGCTGTGGTTGATCATTTCTTGAATAGTGCAAGGACAATGCCTACATCTGCAGGTGGTCAGCCAGGAGCTATCATGATCCAGTGTAGATGGCTGGCAACCATTTGCTTGACAACTTTAGTGGGGACACTGGCCTAAAACCACTCAGTGGGTTGCCAGCCACAAATTGCTCAAAGAAGTTGTTTAAGAGGGTCCTACAGTTTGCTGCTCTGTGTTCCTGAGCAAGGTATTCACCTTAGGTTTTGGGTTTTCTTTCTTTACCATTTCAAACTTAGTTGCTATTTTTTACTTCTTTCCAACCTTACTCATTTATCAGCACAGATGCCTACCTTGCTATTTGAACTTCCCTGCCTTCTTGCCCTCAGAATTGGCATGTCTCTGAGTTACTTGCCTCCTGACCTTGGCTCATCTGGTTCCCAACACCTGTCTCTGATCTGCCGACAGATAGCCTAACATGAATCAATTTATTGGGGAAAATTGGTTAATGTCTTAGTGCAAGATCAAAGGTTCTGCCCAACAGCAAACAGCTTCCCCTGCCAAACTGCAGGCATTTGGTGGAGCTTTACGTACCTTGCCACGTACATATTTTCTTGTTTTTGTTGTAAAATTACACATTCACAACATGATTGGTATACTCTGCACAGAAGAAATGATGACTCAGATTTAGTGGGGAAAAAAAAGAACATGGTTAACCATTTTCCAGGGCTGCTCTATCTTGTCAACTTCTTTCCTGTAGTTGTCTATGTGTATCCAGGCTGAAAACCACATACAAAAGTTTGAAAAGTGTTAGAAAAAAAGAGGTTCCTAGTGTGCCTTTGACACAGTGTGTTTCAGTGATCACTAAGATTCCAGACTTCTTTCACTCACATTATCTCACCAAGAGTATCCTGTCTACCAATTCTTTGGGTTTTGAAGTCTGCTTTTTCTCATAGTTATTCTCCTGATTTCACTTTTTCCTTATCTCTGATTAGTGAGTTCTACCGCTTCCTGTTTTCTTTCAAGCCAAATAACTTTCCAGTTTTAATAGGAAGTCAAAATCAGTACTAAAGTAGCTCTGCACCCTCCTGTCCCTCCCTGTCCTGTTAACTCTCTCTACTCTGAAATAAGAAGCTGACTTTAGAATGTTGCAATAAATTGTGTTATTTTCTGTTGCTTTCCCAAAACATATTACCTTGTAATAAAAATTCCCCAGTAATCACAAAACACTCACCTGGATGCATTTAGCTTTTGCTTAGAAACACCCTCACCCCTTCAACCTGGCAGAGAATTGTAGGAAAATTCTAAGAGATCTTTCCTTTTACAGCACCTTTGCTGCTAACTTCATTTTTATACTATAGTTTCTTGAATATTTGTTTCTTGCACATTTTTCTGAAGCATATTTGTTCTTGTAAAACGCAGCAACTGTCTCCCTTGCCTTTCCTTTGACAATGCCTCCTAAACAAGCTGTCCCTTCCATGTCAGGATCCCAGTCCTGCCATGTGTTTCACCAAGACTGTGCAATAATTGTTATGTAAAAATTTTGTGTGTGAAATCCTCAAGTTCTCCCCATGGCTTCTGCATGATCAAGTGTTTGACATATTCTCCTTTAATCCTCCTCCTCCTCCTTGTTTCTTTTATGACACTGTTGCATTCTGTCTTTCTCTCTTCCCCATCAGGTTCCATTCCTTTTACAAATATCCAGAAGCAAATTTTAAACTGTTCTTAAAGAAGTTTTCTAGAAATGTTTCATGGAAATAGAAGCCATCATTCTGGACACAATGAAAGAGTTAAAAATATTTTTTAAATGGCTTCCATTGGAAATACATACATAGAGAAAAATTACCATGCCTGCTTTGTTAAATTATGACATCTTCTCTTTAACGTGGACCAGATTTTTGTAAACTATAAATATATTCTACCACATCAAGATGTAGCTCAGATCTGAAAAGGAAGGAACCCTGTCAAATCTATTGTACTTCCAAGTTTTTAGTACATGCTCTGTTCTCATTTAAATGTAAAGAAACATCAAGTATTACCATAATTCTTAATTCTCTGTCAAAGGTGGGCTCTCTCTTTGCTGACAGTTATATCTGAATAGGGATCAGTTTTATTTCCAGAAAATCTGTGTCATGAGGTTGACCCACCACATAAAAACAGCTTTCTGTTGCTCATAACTCTGGAATGCTGACTGTTAACAGTAAATGGAGCTAACGGGGCAGAAGCAAATGATAAGAACAGATTAAAACCATGGGCTTTATGGCAGTGTCCTGCATCGCTGCTATGCCATCCAACATCATTTTATCTCTGGATCAGGTGCTCTGGTCAGACTAAATGTTTCTATTTTTATCTGTTTGAGCTCAGACGTTCTGTGACTCTTTGTGAACCACACCCTGGAATTCATTCTTTCCAGCCATTCTCTTTTCCCTCTTCTTTTTTCATGTGGTAACTATTGGTTTTCCTTTTTGTAGCCAAAAGTAACATTTTATTGTTTTTTGTCATGGAAACGCTCTTAACTTGTTTTTGTTCCATCCCTTGTGAAAGCATCTGATTAATTGAACTGGCATAAAGGAGAAAAGAAAATACACTCTTACTGTAAAGAGCATGCCTTTCACTGTGCTTTTTATTTTGAAACTGTGCAGTAGGCCGTTGCCGAACAGTTAACAGTGTAAAGGAGACCCACAAACCTCGGATTTCCATCAGTATTTCTTCCCCATCCTTAATTCTCTTCCAACAGGTCAACTATAAGTGTTCAGCTTGGGCCAAGTTAATTTCTGAGGTAATACTACAGAAATCAGCAGGGTTTATGTCAGAGCTGGGTTTGGTTCCCTTCCCATGGTGTGCAGATGGCCCCAGGGAGCACCAGGGATGATGTGAGAGGCTGGTCCATGATGCTTATTAGATGCATATTAGAAACTCCTGCTGTTTCCTCTGCCACATAGCTTCTCTGGGCTGGTTTAGATGATTAAGAGCATGTGCTCCTGCTAGATCTCATGCTGTGGCTCTGACTCAGGGAATATACCACAAACACATTTTAAAATTCACATTTTGAACAGATTTCTGACAAATGCAGTTGTCATTGGGCCTCACAAGCAGCCAAGCAGTAAGATTTCGCTGAAGACACTGAGCTTCCAGAGAACAAGCATGTTCTTCCACAGACCGTGTCTGCTTCATAACAGATTCTTAATCTGAGTGTGATTTCATCCATTCTCACTTCTCCTGAATGCCTTGAGACGATCAATGGGACAGAGGAACCATTATCCATTCAAGTCAGGCAGCCTCCCTGCAGAATGCAAAAAAGTGCTGTCTCCGTCAAAATTGAAATGTTTAAGCTATTAAGCCTGTGTAATCAGCCACTAAAACAAAATACAATATCCTGAACATCTAACAGACTATGATGTTTATAAAAAAATTAATTCCTTGTTTCTTCTGGGGATGCAAGCTTCAACTTCTGCGGTCTCACATTGCCCTGAAGTCACTGAATTTTTTTTCCAGTTTAAAAGAAAAGTTCTTTCCCTTATACCTCTAATGGCAGAGCAGTGTCAGGCACTGTGAGCAGTTAGGGAGGACATGATCAAGCAAATTATGTAGCACTGCACTACACTTAGCCCTGGAGGTGGTGGGACTAGCTCAGCATTTGTAAAACTTGCCTAGATATTTAGCTTGGACAGAACCCAAACTTCATCTGAGGTTAAAAAGTATCCAGCAGAGTTTATTAAAATTCTGAGTTTCCCATCATCTAGAAGAGAGCAGAGGCAAAAGGGCAGTATAGAAGGTTGGTTCTTATAGTACTGCCACTTCCTGAAGAGAGATTCATAGATTGCTTTTTTTGACCTTTTTGATGTTTACCAGCCTAATAAAATACTGGAGCAGACTTGAGATGCTACTGGTGGGAAAATCCTGATGGGACTTCTCACCTTATCTTCCTATTCCCTGGTTTTGTTGTTAGGACTTCTCATTCTGTAGTTTAGCTTATAGATAATATATGCTGATACAATGAGAAGCTATCTTTTGCTAGTTCAGTTGCTGAAAGGCAAGAGCACACTCTTTTTTTGTGGTATCTCTTCAACCATTTTCACATTTGAGGTTACTGTCAACATGACTTTTGCAGTTGCTGTCCTACTAGGTACATACCAATGGAAGGTGGGAGACCCTTAATATCAGGTGTCATTTCATTAGCATGGCACTAGGCACCAAAATCACATGGCTGGTTTTGAAAATTGCACTGAGTATGTGTGTTTTCTTCAGCTTTGAGAGGGAAGGCGAGCCAATTCCACCAGTTATGAATGGGCTCAAACTAAAATCCCACATCCCTTTTAGAAAACAAGAAACAGAATTAACAAGGCTTCAGCACTGCCATCTAATTCACTTGAACTGGTTTAAAAATTCATTATAAAGTACACAGTACTGATAATGATGTTTAAGACAGTGGTGGTTTTCTGGTTTATAACTGCCTGAGGTACTCTTCTGACTATAAAATAATTATTCTTAGAAGTCAAAACCTGTATTTTGTGGGAAATGTGTATGATGTATATCCTTGTTTCTGAAGAGTATTATTAAAACGTAGTTTACTTGACCAAAATCCCATAGTTTGGATGTTGATTCTGCCATTGAAGTCAATAAAATTGAAATGTTTTTTATCAGAAAAAGTGATGAAATCTAGCCCCCATTTAAAAATCAGTCTTAACTGTGCCTTTAAACATAAAGGGTGCAAAATATCAGCACAAGTTCCTGCCAAGAGAGACAGCACATGAAAAAATCTGGGTTTATATCCCCATGGAAACAAGGTGCTAACCCTGAAGGGATGCAGAAGAAGAATGTAGCAAAGTCCCCAAAGCAGAAAATTCTTATTTAATGCAAGGCTGTTTTGAAATTACCTAGAATTTCATACTTGCACGAGGTGGTTCAGATACCAAGTAAACCTGCAAAGAAAACTGTTAGCTACTTTACATTTCAAAATGTGGAATCACTTTCAATACTTCAGATTTATTTTTTCCTCCTAGCTAAACAGTTCTCATGTATTCTGTGTGGCAGACAGTCTCTTTGAAAAACTTTGACAGTGTTTCTTCCATTTCTAGGTCTATGGTGGCCCCGATTTCCTCTCTCCTAGACTAGCCCAGCTGTGTGTTTCAAGATCAGCACAGAACCCACTGCAAATCTCTACTACTGGCAATTCAGCCATTGTCCTTTTCAAGGCAGATGCAACAATAACAGGGAAAGGTTTTAATGCCTCCTGGCAAGAAAATCCGGGTGGTGAGTATGCTGATTAACACCAGGAGAAATTCAGGAAGTCTGAGAATCATGGATCAGCCATGCAAGCATTTAAAGTAATCAGACAGCATAGGACTGAAAACTGAAGGACACTTCAGGTGTTACTGGATTTGATAACACTAAAAGATGCTGAAAAACACACAGAGGAAAAAATTGTCTAACTAACTGAAATCTAGGCCTATTTATGTATTTTGTAACAGTCTACCTTGTTGGGGTTTCTTCTCTACATAATTAATCAAGCCATTCCTGTAATCAGAAAAGAACTTTTGCATGCTACCAGTTCTCCCCACCCACTCACCCACACAGAGTCCTTTATTAGCTGAATGATGCTTTTGGTTTTAAACTGTAAAGTGAAAAATATCTGAGAACATGGTTTAACTTGGAGAACTCGATGGACTCAAAAAATACTTGGAATGATTAGTAAATACTTGAACTCTATAAGGTTCATCTGTCCCCCATGTGATTATTTGTTCAAAACCTTACTGGTAATCAGTAAAAGAAGAGACATGCTTAGAAGACCCAACCACATGTCTCTACATGGGAGTTCTTATGAAAAGGCCAATTATTGGAAAATAATTGCAACAAAAAGTGAGGAGAGGCAGGTTTTAATTCGTGCAGTATTGCTTGATTAAGCACACTGATTAATTAGTTTGTCAAGGTTTATACTTATCCATTCTCACAAGTTTTATGAGAAAGGCACAAGATTTTTTTTGAATAAAAGTCTACAATAGTCCTTTGAATTAATCCCTTTCCGAGATCTGGCAGCTTATTTTTTGCTTCTTAGGCCCCCTGAAGCTTTCTCATCCCTTTACAGCATTTTGCCTGTTGTACTCCATCCCCTCTCTAGCCTCTAAAATACCCCCTCACCAGAACGAAGTAACAGTATAGTTCTTATCCTTCCAGCAGGCTGCCTCCATCTGCAGCAGTCCCAATGTCTTTTTCTCACCCTCCTCCATCCCTTTGCAACATATAAAAGTCCATTTGTTTGTGTTAGTCCTGTTGAAAGCCCTGGCACTTCCCGCACAGGATCCATCATTCCAGGCTATTTAGATATTCATGAGCACTGGAGCTGTTCTGGTAAGAAATACCTGAGGGTGGAGTCCTCAGGAAGCCCTCAACTGCATGGGCAGAGTAGTAGAAACTTCAGGCTTGCAATTGTTGCACTCATGGGGAGAGTGCAGCTCCTAGCTGTCTTGATATTTTCAGAAATGGTTTTCCCACCCCTCTTCTCAGCTAGGCCTAGTAACTGCTTTCTCACTATGCTAGGTCTGTGGCATTCATATGAATGGTATTTTTGATTGCTTTTGCAATATCTAGGATAGAGGAATACCAGTATTAATGTTCAGCCTTTAGAACACCTACTACCAGCCTGGGGCTAGAAAAAAACATTACTCACAAGCATTGTTGTTGCATATTCACTGGTAATGATAATGGTATACTTTCCTGATAGTCATTTCCATTGATTTTTGTTGCAAACATGACACTTCAACAGTTGGAGCACTCATCTTACAGAAGTTTAATATAGAAAATATAAAGATGGAGGTGTTCCTCCCTTAGTTTAAAAATACAGGTGGAATCTTGCTAAGCATAAAAGAGCTTGTGATTAAACTGATTATGTCTTTTTCAGGCTGTGGTGGTATTTTCCAAGCTACCAGTGGGGAAATCCATTCTCCAAACTATCCTCAACCTTATAATAACAGCACAGATTGTTCTTGGATCATCCAAGTTGACTACAGCCACAGAGTCCTATTGAATTTCACGGATTTTGACATTGAAAATCACCATTCATGTAACTATGACAATGTTGCAGTAAGTAACAATAGAAATTTCAAAAGTTTCCTCAATGAGTCTGGTGAAATGCTTGCAAAAGAGGAAGCTTACTGTGCAACCTAGGCTGCAGTTGGTTTCAGACTCATAGTTGCATAGTCATGTTTATTCACCGATGAGCTAAGTCTTAAATTTGCAGCTAAATAGTTATCTAGTTCCCTTTGCTTCACCAAGGAAGCAGGCTTCACAAATGCATTTCCGAATTCTTCCAGGTTCCCACTTATGTCTGAAAGGAACTTTTCTTGAAAGCAGTGCATGCTACATCCTGGCAGCACATTTTTCCTTTTGGTGGTGTGAGTTGTAGTTAGTACTGCAGGAATAACCTCATACATAGATGACTGTTATAATGACACCTTTTCCCATTTATCGTGCAGTTTACCCCAGCTTGCTCCAAGACATAGGATGGTCTGCCCACGTACGTAATAGACTGACCACACTGTGTTACAAACTCAGGAGAGAGGGAGATCTACATCCAGAGGGAATTGTGGCTGGCTGGTTTTCTTTATGCATGCACTGTATATTCAAGTGCTCCTCAGCTGTCTGTTTAATTGCTTCATTAGAGCTACCGCTGTCTTAGAAGCTTCACATTGCTGTTGGTTTGTGAGCTTTTGTTGATGTCACAGAAATTCAAGTTGCTGCTCTATCAGTGCACAACAATGAAGAAACCTCCACGTCTCCACTTGGCCTTTTGGGAGCAGGGACATGAAATCCTGACCTTTGATGTCAGATTACACTCCACTCAGTACAAAGACATGTGTGATCAGTACCAGGTGGATAAAGCACAGTGACTGTAGCCCAAAATCCAGCTTCCCTCTCCTTGATAAACTGTCATTCACAGAGAACTCAGTTTGGCAGGAACTGAGACTCTTTTGAAAACAGCATCAGTTTTAACAGCACTGCCTTGTAAAGCAATGTGTCCCCGTTTTGCTGAGCAGAACTGAAGATTTCAGTTGGCCACAAAGTATCTTTATACAATGCCTTTATTTTTTTTCTGGTCCTGAAGCATAGGGAAGTACAGTTATGTCTTTTTATTAAAATTGTTTAACTACATCAGGGGGATAATTGAAAGGGAAAATCTTCTGTGATACCACACAGGAGTAGAAAATCAGATTGCCTGACAGAAACATGGGCCATCTGAAATGGCAGTACTGGTAAAAATGCCAAAAAAATTTTACAAATTAAGGGCTAAGTTCTGAAAAGACCTGATATACAAGTGTCTCTTTTAAACTGATGCCAATGGATGCACGTACATATCTAAACACTTTGTAGAGTAACTCAGTTCTGTGAGCTCCTTGCAGTTACAGGCACAGCTTCCATTACCTTTATAAGCCAAATAGAGGCACTGGGCTTTTATTCACTGAAAGGCATCATTCCTTCAGCTGGCAGAGGAGATGGCTGTGGCAGAGCTCTTTGCATGAGCAGGGTTTCACAGAATCACAGAATCATCTAGGTTGGAAAAGACCTTGAAGATCATCTAGTCCAACCATTAACCTAACACTGACAGTTCTCAACTATACCGTATCCCTAAGCGCTATGTCAACCTGACTCTTAAACACCTCCAGGGATGGGGACTCCACCACTGCCCTGGGCAGCCCATTCCAATGCCCAACAACCCATTCCGTAAAGAAATACTTCCTAATATCCAGTCTAAACCATCCCTGGCGCAACTTGAGGCCATTCCCTCTTGTCCTATCGCTTGTTACTTCATTAAAGAGACTCATCCCCAGCTCTCTGCAACCTCCTTTCAGGTAGCTGTAGAGGGCGATGAGGTCTCCCCTCAGCCTCCTCTTCTCCAGACTAAACAACCCCAGTTCCCTCAGCCGCTCCAGACCCTTCACCAGCTTCATTGCCCTTCTCTGGACACGCTCGAGTAATTCAATGTCCTTTTTGTAGTGAGGGGCCCAAAACTGAACACAGTAATCGAGGTGCGGCCTCACCAGTGCCGAGTACAGGGGTAAGATCACTTCCCTGTCCCTGCTGGCCACACTATTTCTGATACAAGCCAGGATACCATTGCCCTTCTTGGCCACCTGGGCACACTGCTGGCTCATGTTCTAGCGGCTGTCAATCAACACCCCCAGGTCCCTCTCTGACTAGCAGCTCTCCAGACACTCCTCCCCAAGCCTGTAGCGCTGCTGGGGGTTGTTATGGCCCAAGTGCAGCACCCGGCATTTGGCCTTATTGAAACTCCTACAGTTGGCCTTAGCCCATGGCTCCAGCCTGTCCAGATCTCTCTGCAGAGCCTCCCTACCCTCGAGCAGATCAACACTCCCACCCAACTTGGTGTCATCTGCAAACTTACTGAGGGTGCACTCGATCCCCTCGTCTAGATCATCAATAAAGATGTTAAACAGGAGTGGCCCCAAAACCGAGCCCTGGGGGACACCACTCGTGACCGGCCACCAACTGGATTTAACTCCATTCACCACAACTCTTTGGGCCTGGCCATCCAGACAGTTTTTTACCCAGCAAAGCGTGTGCCCATCCAACCCTCGAGCAGCCAGTTTCACCAGGAGAATGCTGTGGGAAATGGTGTCAAAGGCCTTATAAAGTCAAGGTAAACAACATCCACAGCCTTTCCCTCATCCAATAAGCAGGTCGCCCTGTTGTAGAAGGAGATCAGGTTTGTCAAGCAGGACCTGCCTTTCATAAACCCATGCTGACTGGGCCTGATCATCTGGTTGTCCCGCACATGTTGTATGATGGTACTCAGGATGAGCTGCTCCATCAGCTTCCCGGGCACCGAAGTCAAGCTGGCAGACCTGTAATTTCCTGTATCATCCTTCCGACCCTTCTTATATATGGGCGTCACATTGGCTGATCAGCCAGGACTGCTGGTAAATGATGGAAAGTGGCTTGGCGAGCACCTCAGCCAGCTCCTTCAGCACCCTTGGGTGTATCCCATCCGGTCCCATAGACTTGTGTGTGTCTGTGTGATGCAGTAGTGACTGACTATCTCCTCCTGGATTTTGGGGGGGTCGTTCTCCCAGTCTCTGTCTTCTGGCTGAGGAGGATGGATTCCCTCAGTACAACTAGTCTTGCTATTAAAGACTGAGGCAAAGAAGGCATTAAGCACCTCAGCCTTTTCCTCATCACTTGTTACCATGTTTCCTCCTGCGTCTAGCAGGGGATGGAGACTCTCCCTGGTCTTTCTTTTGCTGTTGACATACTTATAGAAACATTTCTTGTTGTCCTTGACTGCTGAAGCCAGATTAATTTCTAGCTGGGCTTTAGACCTCCTGATTTCCACCCTGCATAACCTCACAGCATCTTTGTAATCACTGTGAGTGGCTAGCCCCTTCTTCCAAAGGCTGTGAACTCTCCTTTTCTCCCTGAGTTGCAGCCAAAGCTCCCTGTTTAGCCAGGGTGGTCTTCTCTGGTGCCGGCTTTGTTTGCAAACCATTGCGGTGCAGTGACACCCCTTTTCCTCTATTGCCCCGTGAGTATCTATTGTTTGCTTCTGTTTTTTGGGGTTGGTGGAGGAGCAGGAGGCAGTTGCCTGTCAGCCCCAGCTGTGCAAACACAACTGAAGCAGCAACATGAGCAGGGAGAGAGATTTAAATTTAATGCAGGCATCAATCACTGCCCATCAAGTGGACAGTGGTTTGAAAATGGATGAGGGAGAATGCTGATTTGAAGCCAAGAAATAACAGAGGGCTCTGGTGTATGAGGTAGAGAAGAGCTTTTTAGTAGGGGGACCAGAAGGGCAAGAAAGGGGTGGATGGAGTTTCTTTCTCTACGTGGTATGCCAGTAAGCAGAAAATCACTTGTTACCAACACCTGGATGTGCTCTGTGTTCATCTCATTCCAAGACTTGCTATATACCTCACACGGTAATGGGAGAACAGAGTGAGGGGACAGAGTGTGCCTGGAAATATATATGTCTGACTGTGAATGGTTTAGGAACTGTGTTCCAAAATCTGTGTAAATGGAAAATACAGGCAGCTAAGGAAGCTGATGGGTTGTTTTTCTCTCTCTAATATAGGAACAACTACTGTGTATGAGTAAGACAGTGGTTCCACCCTTTTCTATTTCCCAAATTTTTACTTATCTTTATGTATTTTCTTTTGCTCTGTGAGTTCTCTTGGGGCTTTCCTCCACCCTTGAATGTACCAATTGCCTTTTCCTTCATCCTTCCTTTTCTAGACCCTGTCATTTTTCCCTGTGTTATGACTCGAGATTTTTAATTTTTTAAAAAATATTTCTACAGTAAATTCCTTTCTATGGAGAACACATGAAAATGTATTCTTTTCCTGTAATGTTTTCCATTGCACATTTGATATATGAGCAAAATGGAAGGAGGGAAAATATGCCTGTCTGTTGCTTCTTGGCTGTGCTGCAGCTCCAGAAAGCCCAGTGCATTTTTCAATTCTGCTCAGTGATTTCACATGTGACTGAGCACAGAACTAGGTTCAGCCAAATTAATTCTAAGCCTGTAGTTTACACCCACGGTGTAACTGCTCTGAGCTCCCTCTAGAGTCAATGGATGGAGTGCGCAGAGAGTAGTCCAGGCCACCAAAAAGTACATTCTTCATTCACTTAGTTGCCTAAATGTAATTGATTCCTCAGCTTCTGTGCCTCGGATCTGTACCATATCTGTTCTCAGAACGGGTGAACAGCTCTTCATCTGCTAAATAACGATGCCTTTACTTTCTCTGATCTCAAATATAACATGGTTATATTCTGTAGAAAGCATAAGATCTTTGAGAGGAGTTTTTGCTGTCACTGTCACCATACATAAGGAATAAATTTTTAATTTCTCTTTGCGTACCAGCCCATTTCTATCTGCAGAGTGTGTCTTACAACAAACGGATTTGTTTCTCTGAAGGAAAATAGAGGGAAAGAAATAATGAATGCACTAATTCCTGTATCTCTTGCCATTGAGTTTAACCAGTATTGTATCTGATGCTACACCAAGAGCACAAGTCAGCAAGAGTTGCAAGTATTTGGTGACTTGAGGAGGACATGACTCGAAAGGCAGTGCTTGTAGCACAGGAAAAGGGGAGGGAGAAATAGTTTGTTCTTTTCAGTGCCTTTGGTTAAGTAAATATTATTTTCTTTTCTTGTTGCAGTATAGCAAGTAGTACACAGGAGTGTAGAAATGTAAGCCTCTGGGAGCTAGAGAGGAGGTATGACTTCATTTATTGCAGGTGCTGGCAGAGAGGATCTTCCAAGAGACGACAGCTAGAAATATGTGGAATTTATTTTTATGGGTCAGAAGACAAAAATTATCTTCTTTTTGTCATGTGCTTTTGCAAAATGCAGGACACATTTGAACAAGAAGGCAATGAGTCACTCAGTTATGTTCATTATGGAAAGGGAAAAGAAGACCAAATTGCTGCTATGCACAGTGCAAATGAAAACTTGGCTTTTAAGTAAGCAGATACATCATTTTCCATTACTCAGGCAGCCACAGAATGCATTTCTCAGATGTTTTCAAAATAACTTTAAGAAGCTGCACAGAGACACAAATCTTTCCTGAACTAGTGTGTGAATATTGTGATTTCTGATCTAGATTCAAGACTGAAATCCTCCCTGTGAAATAGTTTAAGCCAATAAATAGCAGATGAGCAAAAATGATACAGCCATAAAATATCCATGTGTTACTGTTCCTGCTTAACTTGTAGCCACCATAACTCCTAAGAGTTGTTGCTGTATCTCACTAATGCTTATGCTGAACTGTTCCTTGAATCAGATTTTTAGCAAGTGAAAAGGCTAGGAATCATTTCTTCAAGCAAGCTGCCCAGAAACAGCAGATACACTTGATTTAGAAAACATTCCTCTGACTTCATGCTCTTCTACCAGTATTAACCACAGAAAGACCTTATTCCAGAAAGCTCTTGGAATGAAATGTCTGCTTAGTCTCTTATGTTACTCATCCTTAATATCTTACCGAGTGAGAAAGCTCAACTACTAGAGTCTCACAACAGTCCATGTGTCAATGGTCACATCCTCAGCTGTTGCAGAGTGGCACAGATCCATCAAACCCAGCAGTTTACATAAACTGTAGTCAGGCCCTCTCCATGCTCTGTCAATGCAATGCTTATTCTCAGTTCTAGCATTCAGATAAAATCCTCTCACTACTGTCTAGGGAAAGACAGTACCTTAATTCCTAAGGGTTATTTTGTTAGTCATTACTTTTTTTTCACATTCCATGGTTTGTGGTTTTTAACTCCAGGCAGTCTGATTTATATACAGAATGTATGTGCAGAGAAAGAATAAACGCTGCACACTACGTATTAAAGGGCTGATTGTGGCAGGATGCCAAGAGAGAAGAAAAGGTTGAATGGATATTTTGGGTCTCTTTACCAGGTACTAATTTTTACAGACATTGCAGTACACTTTATACTCCATCACAAGGTCCCACACAGATAGCTAGTGTTAACAGGCCCAAGGGCAAATGTTTAATTCATGAATGCAGCACTTGCTGTGTAGGGTGTGTCAGTGGATTAAGCAGGAGTTTGTCCTTTGTTTCTCAGCTCTGAGTTTTATTTGAGACAGGTCATCTTTCAGCTACTGTTTTTATATATTTTTTTTCACTAATGTGCTCAAAGGCCTTTGGATACTGGAGGCAGAAACGTTGCATTGTGTTATACAGTGTAGTTGGAAATTTTTAATTCTTTGATCCTGCATTGCACAGACTTGCTGAAATTTGAGGCATTTTGAAGTAAAAGAAGACAATCTCAATAAGAAGTACAGGCCTTCTAACCCAATGGCATTATTTTGCTCAAAGAGGGCTTTTATATAGCTCTTAACATCCTAACATCTGAATATCTTCCAGTCCTTCTATCCATATTTTTATCTATATTTTTCTCCATTTTGCTATGGGAAGCTGAGTCACAGGTTGTATTAAATGACATGCCTATGGTAATGCAGGATGTTAATGGTGAAACAGGAACTGAATTTAACTGCTGTTGCTGCCCAGTAGCCCAAAGGCTACTCCCTGGGTCATGCAACTGTGCTGATGACTTCAGTGCTCATCACTTCAGAAATCAGGCACAAGGGTGCTGAGACTGTCCCATGGATCCAAACACAGCAGCAACAAAGCACGTCTGCTGGAATGCTAGGAAAGATTAGTGGGAGACTCAGAGACTGTGGCCATTTTTCTCTCTCTGTGGTTTCTCTTGTTATAATTTCGATGTCGCTTAAGCTAGAAACTCATTGGTTTTAACCTCACTATCCTCCTCTTCCTGATTGTGAAACAGAGAGGAAGGAAACAAAACTATTAGCTGTAAGGGGAAAAAAGAGAAGGCAGGCATTTGTGGTAAAAATTAAAAGTGAAGTTCTGTAAACCCATCTTTACTTTCTTCCTCTCTTTTTCTTACTTTTCTTTACTCTCTGCTTAAATAACACTTCATGTATATATGTGTGTAATTCAGCACCCTAAAGCTATTATAAAGTGTAAATATATGGACTCTGTTCCTTGATGCTGGGTATATGTACCTAAAAACCATAATCCTAGTGTCTTCTCTTTTTATAGACAGTCATAGCTCCCACTGGTGCACTAGTTGCATGTTAGGACCAATTTAGAAGTCTTACTGGGGCAAGATGTAGGGTTTAACTGAATAAAAGCTACACAGGAACTCATGTTAACCATCAACAGGAAACAATAAATGTATGGGGATATGTGGATTGTTAAAGGAGAGTTGCTTCCATATCAGATAGATACACACAGAGGAAGGTGGTTACTTGATGCATTTTTGTTATAAAGGCTGCAATAGCTTCAGCCTGTAATACATGCACTTTTTTGGAAATGGCCAAAAAATTAAGATAGGCAATGCACAGTTTGTTTGTACTGTCCATACCAGGGCTGTATCAGGATCAAAATATATGAAACATAAGAGAGGGAATGAAATAAAAGTCTTCTCAATACTCCTGTTGAAACCAAATACTTCATCTGATCTTTTCATAACAGGTATTTGATGGTCCTAGCAGTGAAGCACCACTTCTTAGAAAACTCTGTGGAACACAGCATCCTCCTCCTATCACATCCTCCAAGAATCTGATGTACATCCGGCTGCACTCTAATACAACCACCCAGCACAGGGGCTTCAGTGCTCGCTTTACTGAAGGTAATTTTGTCATTTACATTAATTCATATTTATCTAATCACCAGTTGCTCTGTATTAGACACAATCTTTTAGCATCGCTGGTAACGGGAAGTGTTTCTATACATGCAGCATACCAGTGTGTATCTTTAACAGGACAGAATTTTTCCAAATTATAGATTAAATAATTTAAAATCTAAGGATCATCTTAGATTCTTTGATTGGTGAAAAAACTTATTTGCATCTAGCACACACCAGTTGCGTCTTATTCCTCCTCCCTAGAGGGTTAGCTACCCATAACTGTCCTGAGAAAAATATGCAACTGGCAGTTTCCACAGACCTAGTGACAAAATAACATTTTATATGTCTATCCATGCGCATGAATCCGAAAAGCTATAAAAGAATTCTGTGTGGTGCTGTTGATGAAGTCCATGGATTCAGGCCTGCAAACCCTGCCAAACATCAACTATCCAATTTGTGGAGAACTAATTGGTATTTTACATGGTTTCCTTTTTAATGAAAAATGACACCAACTGGGCAGAATTTTTCATGAAATTACATCCTATTTGATGATTGGTGATTTACTTTCAGTTTTTCACAGTAACTTTGAAGACATTTTTTCCCCAAGATACAGCCATTTAGTTTTTTCAGAGAAAATACCGTTCTCTCATTTTCTTCTTAGGATTCTTTTCACTATAAATTAGTGCTTTTCCCAGAAATGTTTTTTCCTTTGAAAATACTGTGAAAAATTATAAAGAAAAGGAGGAATTTGGATCAGCAAAAATCTCAGGAACCCCAGTTATTGCGGTACTAGTTAGATGCCTAATTAGGCATTTCTGACTAACAGCTCTGTTAAACATTCTCAGCGCACATTTATGGGATTAGGCCCTGCACAAAACATGCCTGGTGAGCAAGTGCTGCCTGCCTAGGATGTAGGCAACCCAGCTTCCCTCTTTCTGAGAAAACCCTCCTGATGGATGTTTTAGGCAGCACAGCACTTTAAATGAATCTGTCTCTGGTACCTAACTCCTCACTCTGCTGTTTAAAGCACCTGTGTGTTAAACTCAGATCTGGAGGGTTATGATGAGTCAGTATGCTTAGAAATGAGGCATGGCAGCCCTCAGCACTGTTAGCCAAAGTTATGCAGTCAACCAAGCTCTTGCACATGTGCAGCATTTCACACAATTGCAGTTTTGTTGATGCAGCTCACAAGAGATCATGCCAATGCAATGTGATGCCATCCTTGGGCATTGGAAGGTTCGGGAGAGTTTTTTATAATTGTTTTCTTCCTAGCTGCCAACACAGGCAAATGATCAGAGAAATGATTGTTGCCAACAAAGGCAAATGATCAGTGTATGATTGCACTACCTGGAAACCAAATTATTTTAGCCCCAAGATTGCTCTTCTGGGCTATGAGGAACTATAAAGATGAGGTCTGTTCCCAAGTCAATCTGGCATCTCTCAGATGGTCAGCCAGGGGCAGCATGGGCTGTGGATCCTGGTCAAGAAAGTACACTCAGTGATAGGAGCTAGTCCTTAAGTCTCTTCTTCTGAAAAATTACTGTTGTGAATTTTATCCTCATTCCACATTGATGTAGTATGTTACATTTTATTCACTCATTTTTACTACAAAATCCAAGATAAGTGTTTTGTATATATTGATAATGTGTGTATGTGTGTGTGTATGTGTTTCATTCTAAAGCATGCGGAAGTTTCATAGAGTCAGATTCAGTTGGGGCAGCAATTTCCTCTCCTCTGTATCCTGCCAAATACCCAAACAATCAGAACTGCAGCTGGATTATTCAGGCTCAGGAACCATGTAAGTAAAAACATCTTTTATAGTTAGCTGGGATGACTAACATCCTCATCTTCTTTTCTGTAATAACAATACAAAATTCCTCCTTTATTTCTCTAGGAAGTTCTGCATCCTGGTAGTTGGAGAGTGTGGCTCTCCTAATCTGTCCTAAGTCAGATTTCACTTTAAAAGATTCAGTGCATAGTGAGGAAAACAGTTTACAACTTTGTCATAGCTGATTTACTATGGCCCAAGTGTTGCAATTATAAATGAGGTGTTGAATACTATGTGAAGCTGGATTTGTCCATGAGAAAATCTAAGTGTTTATATATAATTAAAGTACTTGCATTTAGCCAACCTTATTTTAGTCTGGATTTTTCAAGCTAGAGTTGTGTTAGATCAAATCTACGCTGTTAACATAAAAAAAAAAAAAGAAAAAAATTAAATAATGAGAAAACGTACAGAGGCATTTCAATTTCAAATACAAATAAAAAATAAATAAATAAACTGGTCTTATGTGCATAGATACAATCTCAGATGTTCCTGTCTAATTTTACACAGATTTATGATTGATCATAAAAGACCAAATATTTTCCATCAGATACTGATATTACCTTTAATACCCAGTATTACCTTTACATTGTATAAGATTCCTAAAAAATATTTACAATTGAGTAATCGTATCTTGGTAACATCATTTAAAATAAATGTTTCTTTTTAATAGCAACTACTGAACTTCAGTTGTTCATCTGATATTTAGCCATTGTTGTTAAAATTGTAGAATGTTCCAACCACATTTGTAAGTTTATTCTGCTAGGTTATAAAATGAAAATCAATTTGCCAAAGAAAACTCCAAAACAAAAATCAGGAGATAAGCCATACTTTTTTTTTTTTTTTAGCATAGGTTCTTATACAAATATATGAAAATGACAGCATCAAAGCTGTTCCTCACCTATACAACATTTGTTTTTAAAGACAATTGTTTTCTGGATCCAGGTTGAAACCTCGTACATAACTGTTGTCTCCTGAATTACATCAGTATGAGGGACCAGAAAAATGCTCTATAAGAAGTAGTGTGTGTATGTAGTGACTTCCTCAATTTACCACCAGGACCACCACATACCACACGTTACAGGTACACGTGGCTTCATTATGCCAGTCACTCAGCACTACAGGGTAGAGCCACATGCAGTAGATTTGGCCAACGGCAAACCACAGCAGAGTTCCTGCTCTGCTTTTACTAAGAAGGCCAACAAGTCTCCTGCTCTTGCCACCCACTGTGTTTTTCCTTTTCACTTTGTATCCTGAGGACCTGCATTGATAGCTGTAATTGATTGACCAGACAGGGCACACAGTGAGTGCCAAACACACAGACTATGCAGCTGAATGCCAGTCAGTGGCACCCTGCTGCGTACAGTGCCTGGGTCCACCTCTGTCATTTCAGCTTATTCTAGCTAATTAATTGTAGCCCAGTGAGAAGCAAAATATTTGTGTCAAATTGAGGTTTGGCCAATGTGGGAGAAAATTTAGTTATCATCTAAATCGTGAGATTCTTTCTGACCTGCTCGAACTGCATAGGAGCTCTAAGGCCAGGACTAACTACTGTCACAGACTGGTGTTGAGGACAGCCTCTCTTCTTCCAGTTGTGACTTAACCTTTGTTCATATCAGACAAGCAAAAGCAATACAAGAGTCAAAAATACCCACAGTCAGAAATCCTCTTTTTCAGGATGTAGCCTCCACTTCAAGGGAGTGGAAAATCCAATTCTGTACAAATATAGCTGAGGGTAGTTAATGATCCTTCGACCAGTCCAATTGATGTATGTGGAACGTTACAAAACGATGAAAGAACCAGCTTTTTCTAAGCCTGGAGCAGGGCAACATCAATTCACATTTTGTCCAGATCTATGGTTTAGATCGCAAGGGAACAGAAGGTCACAGATGTGTAGAAATGAGTTTTGTTTCTGAATGTGTGTAAATTTTCCATGTTGTATTTGCTGACACTTTCAGTATATAATGAAGCTGTTCAGATATTAGGAAATTTAGATTCATGTGTATGTGTTAAATCCTACGGTTCTCATGTTGATTGTACTAGAAAGTACTGAAATATGAAGAGATTTACCAGGACCTTTGCAGTAAGGATTAGTGTACTTCTATCAAATTCACTCCATGTACCAGGGATTATATTACTTCGGATGTTACACTTTAGAGGGACTGACTGACTTCAGGGGAGAAAGGAAAAGATGGTACATTTGTTTACATGTAATTATTTCTCTGTGAAATGCCAAACTTCTTTTTGAGTTTTTACTCTTTGCTGTTGCCAGTCAACCACGTCACACTTTCATTCACTGACTTTGATATTGAATACAATAGACAAAACTGTACAACGGATTTTGTGGAGATTTTGGATGGGAATAACTACGAGGCTCCTCTTCGAGGTATTGTACCTTTCCCTTGTTTATTTCATATACAGAGCTACACCCAGGGTATGCAAAAGAAAGTTTTCTCTGAGTGTTCTCCTGTTTCATGGATTTTCTCTGATAAAGGAAGCTCCTTGGCCACTCCGGCCAGAGGAGACCAGGGGTAGAGGGTAAGTGTTCAGTGTGAATGGCACAGTCCTCTCAGGCTCTGTATTCCTATAACCTACAGTTTGGAGCTGACTCCAGCTGCCTCTTCCTTCCTTTTTAGCTGAACAATATTGGGAACAAAGCAATTCAGTTTAAACTGAATTCTGAGTTAACTGTACAAAAACATAACATAACCCACACTCATAAGCACAGTCAACGCTCAACATAGGTGAAGAAAGCTGCAGATTTCTGGGAGCAGAAAGCAGATTTTCCTCAAGCCCTGGAAAGCCTGATTTTCTGCTTGTTCCTGAATTTTCTACAGCTTTCTCCCAACATCTGTGTCCCAATCCATCACCTTCAAGTGGCAGGAGCAGTCTGGAGCAGCAAAATTCAGTGCTTATACTGCCAGGAAGCCATGAGAGAGCCCTGGCCATAGGGTGGTTCTGACTCCCCTCACATCCCCACAGGGTTGCCTCAGATTCCATTTTGGGAAGTTCAGAATGTTTGTGCCTGATCATGCTCTCCCTTACTCTATTTCTGTATATGCTCTCTTGGCAGGAGTGGGGCTGTACTCAATTTAAATGGTTTGTAACTAAGAGCAGAATTCATTTTTTGGTCTCCTACCCTTGGCTTTCACTTGGCAAGAGGACCAGGATACTAGCTGCTATCTTTCTTTTTGCTGTCAGATGCCTTTCTGGTAGATGGTGATTCATATTTCTAATCCCCATGTTACAATCCATTACAGGAGAACTGGTCTGTTATTTGTCACTTGTTTTTTTATCAGAAAGCAGTTGAGTGAAATGGAAACTGCTGTCAGATATATTTGATGGGATTTTTTTTTTTTTTTTTCAATTAGGCTGTAATTTCTGGATAGAGTGAACACAAAGGAGCTCAGTGACAGACTAGCCAGTGACTAGGGTGCCTGGAGTGCAGGAGGTCCTTCCTCTGTTAAAAAAAATTGTCATCACCGTTGAGTTCTGTGCTAATGAAATAGAGTATTTCATTTTTATGTAGATTAAATTGGCAACTGCAACTGTAAGCAACAAATGTTACTCCTGGTTGCTGTCAGGCATTAACCCCAAATGTTAAATTACTAATTACACGCTTAACACTTCTTTTTTTTTCTCTCTGTCTTGTTCTCTTTCAGGCCGTTACTGTGGTGCTACTATGCCACATCCTGTCACTTCTTTTGGTAATGCCTTGGTGGTGAACTTCATCTCCAACAACGACAATACCGCCAGGGGCTTCCGTGCCACCTATGCTGCATCATCATCATGTAAGTCCATGTGACAGGTGTTGCTACCTTCTGACTTTTAAGAAGAAGAACAGATCCTGTATCTCTTTATCTCTCTGACATTTCCTCTCTTAAAATCCCCTATTACCCTTCCACTTTTTGGACAAGGCCTCAGCAAGTATATCAACAAGCTAAAGAACAAGGAGACAAGAAGAAATGCTTTCTTGATTAGCAAATACTCTGGCTCTGTCAAGGTATTTTTTTTTATGTCATCCTTCTCTAGCCTCTGCTGTCTCCTTCTTGTTGCAGCCTGCGGGGGTACTTTCCACATGGACAGAGGAGCTTTCAACAGCCCTGGCTATCCTGAGCCATATCCGCTCAACACGGAGTGTGTCTGGATGATTCTCAGCTCCCCTGGCAACCGGCTCCAGCTGTCCTTCATGTAAATGCATTGCCAGGGGTTATTATTCAGCCCTTTAACAGACCTGAAGGAAGGATGCTCTGTGTTTATTAGGAAATGTAATTACCACATGATAAAGCTGAAACATGTTTTTAGAGTAACTTGGAAAGAGAACACAGCAGTGGTTAGTGGCAGCTTGCAATCGGTGTTCTCCTGCCTTAGTCATTGCTTATATTAAGGCATACAGCATTATATAAATAGGTGGTTTATTGTTTGGGCAGCATGGTATGCTAAAGAAGCCAGTTCTCACTCACTTATAAACAAGAAGAGGAAATTTAGCATTGCTCTGCCTTTTCTTTACAAAGGAAATTCCTACTATTTCCTTACTAGCAGATTCATTGTAGTATTTACTATATAGGTGAGTAATAGAAAGGGTCCAGATACTCCACAGACTGTGAGGTTAAAATTGATATTAAACTCTTCAAAATTTCTCCAACAATTAGTGGAGGTACAACAGGGGCCAGGAGAGTATCCGAAGGAATTTTGTTTTCTCTTCAGCAAAGTAACTTTCCTTTGAAGACTTCTGACAGGAAAGTCATGTGTGATCCACAGAACAATGTGGAGTCCTTTACCAGGGTGGTTAGGTTGTTCTTTACCCATGATGTGGATTTCTGAGCCTCTCAGTTTCCCGGCATCAAACAGTGGCTGCTGCCAAGAAAGAGAGCACTGACCCTTTGCAAAGCTTATCAAGAATGAGCAGGAAAATAAAAGTAATTCTGAACCTGCATTTACAGTTAATCAGGACAAAAGGAAAATTTGCCCAGTAACATGCTGACTGCATACGGTGCAATTTGTTAGGCATGTACTGATTCACTAACACAATAAAAAGGACATTCTATTCCTCCTTTACTCACTGAAGCAGAGAAAAAGTACTACAGCCTGAAAACATTTTCCAAAATATTTGCTACAAAATAATGAATAGCAACTTTTCAGAACTAAAACAGAAATCTAGTGTGAAGCAGAACTATCAGTGGAACAAAAATTCAATTATATAAAGTGACACTGAGCAGATGTAAACTCTTTTTCTTCAGTTACACATAGCTGAAAGGCAAGCTGAAAATACTGGAAAGCATGGAGTAATTGTGTTAGAAAGCAGTATTTATTTTATTTAATTTAATATTAGGGGTTTATAAAGTTTTGTTGGCATGAGACATTCATTTTCTTCAGCTCAGTCTGAATAGAAATGTCTGTCTTGCAATTTGAGGCTTAGCTTTAAATTAGTCTGAAGTATATACAGATGAGCGGTTGGAACCATTTCACAGAATGTGTACACTGAACACATATGGCTATATTCAGAACTGAAGGGGAGAAGTTGTTACCAGAAAATCAGAAAGCACAAATATTTGGGGCATTGGTCATAAAAGTCACTCTCTGGAATCTTTACTGTATATTCATAGCCTGCTTCTGAAAAGGATATTGGATTGAATCAAAGCACTTCACTTAGAATGACAGATAATGATTTTTAGAATACATTTAGCATTCAGCTTGGTGCAGTAATTAAGAATTTATAATTTGATTACTAAATCCTATTCCTTTTCTAAGGTAAAAATTGGTTTAGAAGAGTTCATAGCAATCCCTATTATTATTTTGTACATCCATCTATGTGAAACTCAGAGAAGCCAGAGAAACAGTAATATTTCATAATTCTGAAGAAACACTCTGACCTGTGAGGTGTTAATCACAAATGAGTCTAGGCCCCTGGCAATTGTTTTCTCACCAGAGAGTATAATGAAATAATACACGTATGAAGGGAATGAAAACTGATTTGTAAGGCAGTAAAGTGTTCCCTGCACCCAATAGATGTGTACCCAGTAAATAGTCTGACCTGGGCTTATATTAAAAATCTGTTCTATGTATCAGGGGTTTTCTGTGTTTCATGGTTGTTGTTGGAGAACCAAGAAACAAGGGTTTGAAAACTCTTTAAAAATTATAACTTTGCAAACTGAAGTTCTGTCAGAAAATAAGGGGCTAGAAAAGAGAGGGCCCTGTATCAGCAGCACTACCAGGTGATAAGCAGTGACCTCTGGGTTCTGGAGGGTTTTGTTGCTGCCCTCTTCTTAACTGTTAGAACAGGATACCAGCGATGGGGATTAGTGGCCTGGCAGGGCAGACTCTGAAGTATGTACCAGTCATATGCCTACTAATGCTCTTCTACTGCTATTGAAACAGAGCGTTTCAGGTGGAAGATAGTAGCGGCTGCACCAAAGATTACCTGGAGATTCGTGAAGGGAATGATACAGGCACGCTGGCAGGACGATTCTGCGGGAACTCCTTGCCTTCAAATAATATGTCTACTGTTGGACATGTCCTGTGGGTCAAATTTGTCTCAGACAGCTCAGGCACTGATGTTGGCTTCAGGGCTACATTCTCTCACTGTGAGTAAATGTTATTTAATTGAAAACCATTGTTCTTTCATAAAACTTCAAAGCTGTAAGGTCTATTACAAAATGTTTGTGGATGTCAGCAAGGCTGTAAATTCACTTAAAAAATATTTTGTAAAATATCTACTGAATGTAAAGGGATTCTCTAAAACATGTCAGAACAGAACTTGTGTGTATGTAAGTATATTAAGTATAACATAAGCAGAGAATCAGACATGACAATTTTATCTTTTTAAATTATCATAACAGACAATATTTTTTCAGATTGATCATCTTATCCTTCCAGAAGCAAAAAATTGCATGGATTACAGAAAATAAAATGTCCTCTATTTCACTGACTCTTTTCTAACAGTTTATCAAGCAATTTTCAGATTCTTTCTTGAGTGTATTGGGCTGTGAAGATATGAATAAGAGCTATATACTAAAAACTTCTATGGCAACCCGAGTTTACCGTTAGCCTCCTCTAAGAGTAAAAATATCTGACCAAATGTCTTGGCTACCTGAGAGTGAGCAATGGTATTTAATATTTATGTGGCCATCTATTAGGCAATTGACAAATTAACAGAAAAGCATTTATTTCCCAGCTTTCCATTTTGCTTTTTGAGTATGACGGTGTCGATCTTCTGGTTTGGATCTAGACACCATCAACCAGGGAACAGAATTAGAAGAAAAGGAAATGTTGCCAGTTTATAGATCCAAAATGTCAAGGGACCATTGCAAACATCAGTCTCACTTGCTGCAAGAACAGACTACTGAAGCTAAACATCCACAGCCATTGTGATTATGCAAGCTGAACTTCTAATAATTTTCCTTTGAGACTTTTACTGCTCATTTTCAAAAGGAATTATCAATAGTTCAGAGCCCAATCAGATCAGAACCATTTTTCACCAGAACACACAAAGGCATTTTAAAAAAATAATTTTATTATTTAATGCTTCTTGTGAAGAAATGAACATGAAGTAGGCAGAGTCAGGGGGGAATTTAGATGTGCCACCTTACTGCCTCTCCTATGTGTAGAACCACACGTCGCGAATGGGTAGTTTCCTTCAGATAAGGGCACACTGCATCCCTCACAACAAGAAAATAGATGTGCATCCTAGGACTGCCTGAGACACAAGTCTATGCCTCACAGCGCTGTCTAGTCCTAAGTAAATTAAGTCAGATGGGCTGAAATGAAAGCTACATTCCAGGCTGGGCCTCAATGCTTCTTTTAATCTATATGAATTAGAGGCATTAGTTGTCTCTCTTGTTTTTCAGTGTATGGAAATGACATTGTGGGAAACAGAGGACAAATAGCTTCACCCCAGTGGCCCAGAAGTTACCCTCACAATTCCAATTACCAGTGGCGAATAAGCGTTAATGCTTCACAAGTTATCCATGGCCGTATCCTGCAGATGGATATTGAAAATCATCACATATGCCGTTATGACAAGCTAAAGGTGATTTCATTGTGAGAAGTTATTTTATTTCAATTAACTTTGATAAAAATGATGAATAGAGAAACCTTCAGGAGGAATGGGAAGAATTTCTGAGGGTCAGGTGTGCCTTACTGGTTTTGCTATGTCATCTTTTCATAAATTATTAGCTATAGGAATGGTTACATACTCTTTGGCTCCCTAACAGATATTTCCAGTCTGTAAGTTTGAAACCTGTTAAAAATAAGTCCACAATAGTACAATCCTGAATTTTCAAATCTAAGAATTTCAGGTCAGATAACCAGTTGAACTTTGCTCTGTTGAGTTCAGTTGAGGACAACAGTAATAATAACATTTCAATGCCTCTAAAAATAAGGTTATTTTAAAATCCTTTACTTGTCCTTCTTTGCTCTGTGGATCAGTAATTTGCTGTTGGCAGTAGAAAGGTACCTTTTTCTTCCTGTTTGATTGGTTTTGTGTACCCTCCTGTAATACAGTTTAGCTGCCTTACCAGGCTAAAAAACACAGCACGCATGGTGCTAAGCAAAATGGAGCAACAGAGGCAACAACTTCTTTCTGAACGTAGCTAAACATAACTACTTAGTTAAATAAGGTAAATCTCTTACTGTCTTACTGTCTTTTTTTTTATTTTAATCAGCTGATTTGCTAATTAACTTTTTCATCTTTGAGAAAGAGAAAATTAATACTAGTTCAAGATATTTAGTATATTAAATTCATTATTAATTCACTGATATCCAAATTTAATATTAGTTCCAAAAAGAAATATAACTTTTTCCTTCATCATGAGACTTTAACAGCATCTTCTTTCTTCTAACTCAGCCTACCTTTCTTTGTCAGTCCCTCTGAAAGCAAAATGAGTTTCTTAAATCAGCTAGACATTCAGTGGGTGTGAATCAACCTGACTCAAAGATCAGATCTTCAATGTAATTTTAATGTTTATTTAATATTTCCTAGCTTTCCGTACTGGACACTTTTTACTGGGGGAAAGAGGACAAGAACACAAATAAGTTTGAAAGGTGGCAAAAGAGAAGCATGTTTTAACCATGCAAGATTTTGGCTTATAAATACATAAAATGAAAACAATATTATCGCATATTTATTTAACAGAATTTAAAATATTTGTTCCTCAGGGGGGAAAAGGAAAAAAATAAAAACCAACCCACAATAGCTTTTTCCTGCAGATCTTGTTTTTTTCCCCAGCAAGGAACAAGATTGTACTGGCAGACTTTTTTAACACAGGACACCAGTCCATGTCCCTAAAGAGCAGCCCTGTGATAGGGAATGGGCTGAATTTGGTGGCTTCCATTCAGATCCTTCTGTGAAAGCTTCACAATTAACAGTATATAATGGAAAGGGAAATTTTCTTCCATTTTTTGTAAGAAAGGTTTATCTCTAACTTGGATTTGCTGAAATATCCCTCACTCATTTAAAGAGGGTAACTTTCTCCTTGGAAACTTGCTGAGTATGGGGTGGGTGAAAATCTGCCTGTGTGATGAATGGCATCATTCTCCTTCTCTCTGCAGGTTTATGATGGGCCCTCCATTCATTCTCGTCTTATTGCAACGTACTGTGGTGCAGACTCTGCTTCTTTTGCATCCTCTGGCAGTTCGATGACAATCCAGTTCCAGTCAGATGTGTCTGTGACAGGAAAAGGCTTTCTTTTGGAGTGGTATGCAGTGGATGCTTCTGCTGTTACACACACCATTGCTAGAGGTGGGTTTTCAGTGGGTTGCACAGGTAAAAGTGATATAGCCAGTGATATACTGAGATTTACTTTAAAAACTCCAAACCAATTTCCCCACAAGAGAAAGCCCTAGCTATTAACAGAGGGAAAGTTTTCATTGACATTTTAATTAAGCATTTTAATAGCTTTTTAAAACAATTTTTAGGCACTTTCAGATACACTGTTTTACAGTGGTTTAAAACTAAGTATGTTGGTAGAGGGACATTTTTCTTTACACAGTTATTTCATGAAAGCTAAACATTTTATATGCTTTCATGAAAAAATATCCCTCTTGAAATACCTTTCTTAAGTCACTGGCCATTGTGATATGAAACCTTTCACTATAATGCATATCATATCCATAAATAAAGAGAATATGCTCAGTATGATCATGTACCTCTGACAAATAGCATGTGGAAGGAGAGGGAATATGCTTCTTATGATTTTCTCTGAGCTAGTTCAACAAGAGGAAGTTAAGACTAACTAGGACGTAATGCAGTGTCTTCTTTCTAAGTCTAAAGGTAACACAGGAACATCCTTATAGGTCAGGGTTTTCAGATGTACTCCTAGTCAAAACTGAAGTTGAAGAAATGCATTCCTGTGACTGCACATATCATCACTGTGCCCCCATTGTGCTTAATTATAGGACAAATTATACGAGGGGAGTGTTCAGTTTAAAAAGTGGATGTTTTCATTTTTGTTTTTTGTATGTGACAGGTGCATGCGGAGGGACTGTAACAACTGAAGAAACACCTTCATTCCTCTTCTCACCGGGCTGGCCCATGAATTACAGAAATTTTGCTGACTGTGTGTGGCTTATCAGAGCTCCTGGATCTACTGTAGAGTTCAATATCCTGGCCCTAGACATAGAATCTCACAGCTCATGCAACTATGACAAACTTATTATCCAAGATGGTGAGAAGCCAATCTTGCCCTGCCCTAACAGTGTGCAGTAGATACCCCAAGTCCCAGTACCTGGAATTCTCATGTCCATTGAGCTTAAGCAATCTAGATAGCAATGGAAAAGTGCTCTAAATCAGTATTCTTCCTCTATACTGAGACATTCTGTTAGTTAAAATAAAACTAGTGAGGTCTGGCCAACTATTTGGTGGTCTATAAAAATATATCTCAATCTGTAATGGGTTAAAGATGTTGAAAAGCACCTGACTGCAGGTGTGAGCCACAGCAACCAACAGGCAGATGTGAGTTGATTTGGTTTTAACACTAGCATGTCTTCTTTTGATCTCAGGAGACACTAGTCTTTCTCCAGTGCTGGCTACTCTGTGTGGACGAGAACCTCCTGGGCCAGTAAGATCAACTGGAGAGGCAATGTTCATCCACTTCATGTCAGATGCAAGTGTCACTGGAGCTGGGTTTAATGCCTCTTATCACAAAAGTAAGATTTGTTTCTCTTCTCCCTCAGATAAATGTCTGCCTTGCTGTTAACAATGGGGTAAGGAAAGAAAAGACTGGCATTTTTAACATCTGTCCACAGTCTATCAACTTAATCACACAGACCAACTATTCACATCTTATGAATATGCATTAATAAATGTCTGACTCTCCAAAGGTAAAATTTGCTATTTTCCCAGCAATATAATACAACAAAGCATGATTCAACCAGACCGGTCACTTTTCAGAAGTGAGAAAAGTGTATGCCTAAGTTTATAACAGTTCAGCTGAAAGGTGGAAGAATGCCCAACTAAGAGAGGGAAATAAAGGACTCAAAGCATAGACACAAACCAGAGAGACAGATGCAGAAAGCTGTGTAAGTTCCAGCAGGAATGTCAGCAATTTCCAGTGGCACTCCTTCTCCCACATGCACCCAGGGATGATAACAGATTCCTGAATGGGTTGAAGCACTAAGGAAGGTGTTATGATAACAGTGGGCAGCAGGGGAAGTTTTTCTGACTGGCAGCTTGAGTAGGTGACAGTGGTTTGGTCTGTGGCTAGAAGCAATATACTCAGTGTAACAATATGCTCATGCCATGGGAGGTCCTTGGCACAGCTGCCTGCTTACTCATCTGTTAAATCTGAGAACTGAGTCTCACTGTCAAGATGTTTGGTGTGTGTCATCTTGCAATCTACTAGCTTGTATTTGGGAGATCATTCATTGTGTGCATTGCTCTCTGCCCCTTAACTCTTCATACACTTGCTTCAACATTTGCTTTTACCTGTCATATCTCCCTTTTAGGAGACAGGGTTTTTCTCTAAATTAATATGTGAATAGTTGATGCTAATATCTTTTATTTTGCTTCAACTCCCTTTTCTCAGGTTGTGGAGGCTTTCTACACACAGGCGAGGGTGTGATAACATCCCCCAACTACCCTCAAGACTATGCTGCTAATCTGAATTGTTCCTGGCGTGTAGTGGTAACCTCTGGATTTATCATTGCTGTCCATTTTGAACAGCCTTTCCAGGTTAAGAGTGAAGATACTTCCTGCAGCCTTGGAGATTATGTAGAGGTGAGGTTATTGGCTAGGTCACCAAATTCTCAAAGCTATTAAAACTACTAAATCTCACAGATTCCAGTGTCACTAAGGCATCCCAGGTTGTCTGGGAGTGGAGATGATACCAAAGAGAAATATCACAGAGATTATTTCTCTCCCTCTCTCTCTCTCTCTTATATTTATTGCTGTGCATTAATTAATCACTAGATTATTGTTTTCCCACATGGCTGGAAGCATTAAGATGGTATTTGCTCAAATTTTACATTTCAGGGCTGTTTGCTTGAGTGACGTTAGCAATTTCTCTTCTTCTAGCTGAAGAATGGGTTAGATAGTGCTGCCCCACCTTTGGTGTCTGGAAGAGGGAATGGACGGTTTTGTGGAAGCAGCCCCATCTCTACCATGTACACCACAGACAATCAACTGTTTGTCCACTTCATTTCTGACAGCAGGAATGAGGGTCAAGGATTCAAACTGAAATACGAGGCTAAGAGTCTAGGTAAGTCTAGGAAATAAACTTAAATTCTGCAACAAAATAGATATAACTTTTAGTTTGTCCTTTTAAAGGAAGTTCTTGTTATAAGTCCCAACCCTGGTAAAATCTGATGTCTGCAAAAATGTCCCGTTTCTTTCTTTAGTGCATGACTTCTGATCCTACTCTCAAATTTCTCCTTTTTAAAGAGAGCCAGCTACAGGTCATGGAAACTGGAGATATTAAAGTTTTAAAAAAAAAAAAAACTTAGGGGAAACCCTTTAGCAGGGAAATAGTATCTATAGTTAGGAAGAGATGTTCAAAATTCATACAGAAAAGGAAAAAAATCCTGGAAACAAGAACATTATTTTGAACATATAGTACCCAGTACAAGTGCTAAATGATGTCAGGAATGATTTAGGCTAGTGTGTCTAGAAAGGTTGTAACATTTCTCACAAGCTCTACTCTCACCTGAGAAAATAACATTCCTTGCTAGAGCTAATGTTTTTTGAAAGAATAAAAAAAATGGAGACTCAGGTCCCATGGGTAAATCAGGGACTTGGCATTTGCAGTTATTCCACTGTATTCATGACACATGCCACTTGGGACACCAGGAGACCTCCTGTTAAAGAGTGTAACTAAATACAACTAAGGCAACTTGTCAATCTACTAAAATTTTTAAGTGCTTGTTTTCTGCCTACTTTTCCCTGCTGCCACAAAGAATCATTCTTAGCATTATTGTAGGGGATTCGTAAAGGGAATGGGTGAAGCTATACAATAGTATTTCTACCATTTCAATTTATAAAACTTGATTATACCCTGTGTTAAACCAGTATTGCTAGAACATAGTGGGGGGTTTTGACAGAAAGGTTCTGGTCAAAATAAAGATATTTTTGTAGGATAAAGGACCTGAACAAATGCTCATGTTTGCTCTGACTGGCATTCTTCACATATTCATTATTGTCTCAAATGGACATTTCAGTTTTTGGAAAGCAGAAGTGGGGAACGATGCAACAGAAGCATTGATGGGTCTGACTTGTAGGCTTTCTAGCTCTTGGGAATTGGGATAGGAACCAGACAAGAAATATGTTTCCTGCTTGGTTTAGAAGCAATCCAAGGAAGAACTAATACCAGTTTAATTCAGGGTCCTGAACATCTGAAAATGAGAAGGGCTAGATAAGCAGGAGCCCAGGAACATAGGATTCTACTGCATTAAAATGTTTGCCCAAGTAAGTAGTAAAATGCACTTGTTTTTGATGTAACTATATGACACCGAAAGGAAATTGTGTTGGAATATAGTGATAACTCATATTTTTGATGCCTCACCCATTTCCTTAACATGTTATTTTTTGTTGGTGATCTTTTCTTTCCCAGCTTGTGGAGGGAATATTTATATCAATGATTTCAACCCCAGCGGATATACATCTTCCCCCAACTATCCAAGCAATTATCCCCCGCATGCTGACTGTGTCTGGACCATAACTGCTCCTAATGGACATGCAGTAGAGCTGCAATTTGAAGATCAGTTTTACATTGAACCTTCACCAAAGTATACATCCACATTATTCTGCCTGTGATTCTTCAGAGACTCCATTCTGATTCTTCTTTCCTTGTTACTTTCTCTAATCCCTCCCAGAGCGCACTTCCAGATTTACAATCAAAAGTGGTTAGGAAATTTTTGAGTGAGACCACTGAAGCTATCAGGCCACTGGTATAGATTCCTAGGACTTTGGAGTGCATGACAGAAATGAATATAACAGACAGAGGGAAGCACTGGTGGTAGAAAGGGGCTTTCTGTAAAATCTGTGCCCTCTAGCCCTTTCATATCCAGATTTTCAGTCATTTTGACTCTCAGGTGCTTTTAAATCCAATGGATTACCACCAGAACAATTCCTCTGCCTCCTCCGTTGCCTGTCTTCTAATTTGCAATGGGTCTACGTGTTTTGCACCCCCTGCCTGAAGCATAAAACATGGCCTAGTTTCCAGCTGATGTAACTTCACTGATTTGGGGCTGGACCACTATATGGCAAAGGTGAGCCTCACCTGTGAGACCATGTCCAGAAAAAATGGGGCAGGATGGAGAATCTTGTGACACTGCATCATTCTGAAGGTGCAAATGCTGTTACTTAAGATATTTTGGGTTTTTATGCCCACCTAAGTAAGCCCCCAGATTTAGAATTTTTATTCTCTTCATCTGTTTTCTGTTCCTTTATTGAACAGCTATCAATGAGACTTAATAAGGTATATCTTCTGAATCTGAATGCTACCAAAAAAAATATGTTAAAGATGGTCACAAATATTCTATCAGTGCTGTTCATACCCCTCCCCAGGACTTGCTTCTGTCAGATCTGATCTGATCATAGACTGGGCTTGGGATGAATCTTTCTCAATGTTTCTAGCACTCCTTTTGATTCAATTATTACATAACTATCATTGATTATGAACTTGTTGATTCCGTCCTGGTCACACTGCATGGAAACTAATCTAATTCGCTCCAGCTTCATGGCTTTCTGCGCATACTGAAACCATTTCAAGCCATTACTGCTATATATTGAACAGAAAATTCTCTCCTCTCCTAGCTGCACTTCCAGTTACCTAGAGCTACGCAATGGCGCCGACTCCGCTGCCCCCATCATTGCCAAGCTGTGCGGAGGTTTGATGCCAGGCTCACAGAGATCCTCAGGAGCCATCATGTACCTGAGGTTCAGGTCTGACAGCAGTGCCACGCACGTGGGATTCAATGCTAAATACTCCATCGGTAATGCTTGCATTTATCAATTTCTCTGATTTTAGAGAAGATTTTGGTCTCAAGTGTCAAGGTTTTATGCATATGAGGTGGACTAACAGATACATGCATCTTTCAGTTAGTGTTAGAGCTAAGGCGTCAGAATCGTCGTGTGGGTTAACGTCAGCATGTTCTGCACCTAGCAAGAGGTGAAAATTATGGAAATAGGAATAGGAAGGTGCTCATAGATCTGCAGCAATGGAAACAAAGACTGGATAACCTCTTGTCAAAGACAATTATCAAAGGGGCAGTAGAAAAAAAGGTTGATGTTGATAAAGTCATGTAACGTTAATCTGATTTTCAGCCTGCAAAATTAGTGTCATTTTCACGAGCAGGATTCTGATGGGGAATGCAAAGATCAGCTGAGAGTTGGCAGGAGAAGAACAAATGAGGAGCTTCTCTATGTAAATGTAAATCAATTTATAATAAGAATGCTGCTAGACAAACGGGGGCAGCACAATAGACTGAAAAAGGAACAAACAGTAAGAACCATTATTGGTCAGGTGGGAAAAAGAATACTTTAAAATTATTTGCTTTCAAGCTGCAAAAACAGGTTAGAAATCACTGGCAAAGTTCTGAAATTAAATAAAAAATAGTCTTTCATCAGATTCAGAAATATGCTACTTTTTTGATTTTGATAATATTAATAATCTTCAAAGAATAGCAGCTATTATGTTAGTATCACTCATATAGGAAAGTCTAGGGCTGTTAATTTCTCAAAGGAAAAGTAGTGGACTATATTGCTTTACACAGAATTTTGCTGGTTGTGTTAGATTTCAAACACTTAAGCCAATATAGTGTGCTATTACATTTCTGAATGTGAAAACTGAAACAACTTGCAAGAAAACATTGTTAGTATATGAAGCCACAATTTATATTTACCCATAACAGATTTACAGTATCTCAGCTGTATGCCAGTCATCCTGGAACAAAGCACTAGTCACTCAGAAGAGTAGAGAGTACCAACAGAACTGTTATTGCCACAAAAAGATTGTAACTAGCAGACACACAGAATACACTGTAAAATCCCATAAATTCCACCTGAGAATATTATTTGCTGTAAGCCTTACAATAGTGAACTTATGTTTGCAGGTACCACAGAGAAATGAGTTTTCAGAGAAAGAAAATTAAAAATAGCTGTTTCCCAGATTGTGCAGTGATCCCTTACCAAGGCATCGCAAGGAGTGGAATGTGAACAGGAAGGGACTGCAGGAAAGAGGAGTCTGAACCATAGCTGCAGGCCCAAACCAGCAGTCAACTTTTCTCAGTCATAAAAAATTTAGATCCACATTTAGCAAACTAAATTTCTTTATAATTATTTGGTATAGTTTTCCAAGATTTTCTGGTAAATATGGACATGGGTAAAGATGAGATACAGACCTTGAACTCTGTGAGTTTTTCAAATTAATAAGAGATATGACAGAGAGGAAGGGATGCTTGAAATGGAAGGGGGTATGTGAAAAATAAAAACAACAAATGAGGACAGGTTCAATTAGGAGAATGAGGAAGATTTTTTAACTGGAAGGCAATTGCTGTTTTATTACCACAGTTAGAGAACAAGTCAGCTGTGCCTTAGCTTTAAGTCTTGTTTAGGAGAAAGGTCATCTCTCTGAGGTCCTTCAGTCAACCAAGCAATGTTCTTCCTTTTGCAGCTCCCTGTGGCGGGACAGTGATAGGACAAAGTGGCATCATTGAAAGCACGGGGTACCCTGATCTTCATTATCAAGACAACCTGCTGTGCGAATGGTTTCTGCAGGGTCCCAGGGGCCACTATCTTACCATCAGACTAGAAGACCTAGATATCCAAAACTCCTCTGAGTGCACAAATGACTTTGTGGAGATCCGAGAATACAACGCTTCTGGTCTGAGAATTATTTCAGTGTTTGTCTTCCCTTCCCTAGTACTACTATGAAACCTCACCAGAGGTTCCTGAAAGCATTTCCCTTTGGGTACAAAGTGAGCCTTTTCAACATATACATTGTATTTGCTTCTGTCTGCCTTGCTTGCTAAAGCAAAGTAAGGCAAACAAAATCCTTCTATTTCCCAGCAATAACTTGATTTTACTAGTTTACTCCTGCCTGTCTGGTTAAATTGGAAAGTGATCCTTCAGCATAAACATAAATAATATATTGATATAAGATTTCTTTCTGTATTTGATTTTTGCAGGAAATTTGTTGGGCAGGTACTGTGGTAATACTCTCCCTGATGCTGTGGACACCTCTGACAGTTTTGCTTATGTCAAGTTTATCACTGATGGATCAGTCAACGCCCGAGGATTCAGACTGCACTTTGATTCCAGTACTGAAGGTTGGATTTGTAAGGTTGCAAGTTACTTTCAGGGAAGCAACATATACCACAGTCTGTAATTGCGGTAATACAGCATATATTGTAGATCACTTATTCTTGGAGTGGTGTGTATTTGCTCTTAAATTTAAACTCTGGGATAATATGAATTAAAAATGAATAGGGCTCTCTGATCACTACTTAGCCAAGCTGAAACTTTGAGAGGCAAGCAGTCTCTAACTATAATGGATGTTGCCATCAGTGTGGGTCTCACACAATGAAGCACCCTCTTCCACAGCAATCAGTCCAGTGATGTCCTAACATACCCTCCCCACATCTCTGTTGGTAAGGAGGAAGGTAAAGAAATGCTGTGATTTTCCTTTATGTTATTCTGTCCCTCTGGGGTGAGTGGTATTCTTAAATCTCCCTAAAACCAATAGTTTTTAACTGATGGGTTTTAAGCAGAATCACAGAACTGCAGAGCCATTGAGGCTGGAAGGGACCTCTGGAGATGAGGTAGTCCAACCCCCCTGCTCAAACAGTGTCAGGTAGAGGAAGTTGCCCAGGACTGTGGCCGGTCAGGTTTTGAATGTCTCCAGGGATAGAGATGCCAAAACCTCTCTGGACAATCTAGTCCAGTGTTCAACAGCCCTCACAGTGAAATGTGTTTTCATGTGTTCAGGTGGAATTCCATGTGTTTCAGTTTGTGCCCATTGCCTCTTGTCCTGAGCACAATGGCTTCAAAGAACTGCTCAGATCAGGACTAAGGACATAGACCTATTCCTGCCTCACACTTCTCTTTCACATTCTTTAGTGCCATGCAACAATTGTCCTGACAAAATATGGCTACTTTTAAAGAAATTCTTTGCAGTAACAGTCTTGAAAAATCTCCTTGACAACCCTTCTTAACTCCTTCCAGCTCATTTAAAAGTTCAGCCGAAAGCTTCCTTATTCTTCATGCTTGCTTCTGCAGTAAAATAACAGAGGGGAAAACAAACTCCAAAAGAATGTTATTCCACTCCCAGGACCCTGTTATGCAACCATAGAAGATAAACTGTATTAGCAACAATTTAATGCAGGTGGATACACAGATTAGACCGTTCTGCAGGAGCCTGTGAGGGTTGAGGAAAGGGACTAAATCTCCCACTGTACTCCATTAAACTATATTTTAAAAAGAAATCAAGTGTAGGCTGATAAATTTATACCATTAGTCTCAGAAGAAAAATGTACTCTGTACCCAAGATCTTTAGTGTTCTTTCCTCAGAGCACAATTTGATGTTCATAACGAAGATAGAAAAACACAAAATAACTGAAAAAGCATTGGTTAAAATCCCTGAAAGCTTTTTCTCTACTTCTGTTAACCAGCAGATGAAAAACACATCCTTCATCATTACCCACTCTAAGACCCTACTTGTTCTGTGTAGCTCTGCCCAGTCATCTGAAAGGCAGAAATGTCTCAGTCCTGCCACAGTGAGAGGCTTGTATCACTTGACATGAAAGCCTGTGGGTCACTCAGGCTTCTGAGGCCTCCCATGAGTCCTTCACAGAAGGAAATATTAATAATTAGACTAAAAGGAGCCGCTATGGTCAATTAATATTCACCTACATTTATAGCTGAGTGATAAAGACTGGCAGGAACATAGCTGTTTAGACATACGGACAGGATAGGCATATCAAATCAACCTCTCAGGATCTCTTTTTCTTGCATTATTAATGGGTTTTTTTGCTATAGCTCTATAAGCAATTCTTTAAGAAGTGTCCCAATATTTGGGTATTTCAGAATGTGGTGGGGATTTTACTGCCCCTGTTGGAACATTTACTTCACCCAACTATCCCAACCTATACCCACATAATCGAGTGTGTGAATGGAGGATCACAGTGGAAGAAGGCCGACGTGTGACTCTAACCTTTAATGATATGAAAACTGAAGAACACTGGAGGTGCTCATCAGATTATGTGGCTGTGAGTATTGGGTGTGAAGGCAGAAAAAGCTCTTCCTAATCCCTTTGTGGAACATTAATGGACATGATAGAGCTGAAATGTCATTTATAGGTCTACATCTGGTTTTAAGACAAATCATAATTTAATCCGGGGAAAACAGGTAAGTGGGAGAAAGTGAGCTTTGTAGGGTGTCTAAACTCATCTGCTTGTTTTAGAATATGGAAATTTTGGAACTGTGGTCCAGCCAGAGGAGAGGACTTGGAATAATTGGAATTGGCTCTTTATCAATTATGGAAAAAAGCTCTGTGGTTTTTGAAAGCTTGCAATGTCTCTTCTCTGTGGATACAAAGTCCATTAGTCAGTTCCAGGTCTCTTTTGACTTTGGAGGTTGTTTCTGCTATTGTTACTTATTGTTGTCAATTAAAAAAAAAAAAAAAAAAAAGAAAGAAAGATAAAAAGCCAAAGATTGCAACAAATCGCTACTAGTGTGTTGGACCTTGAATATTCTGAAAGAAAGATAGGGAAATCCCAGGAAACTCCACCTATTTATCACCCCCATCTTCAAAAAGGTAGAGTTTGGTTATTTTATCATGGTTATTTTAGATTTTTGGTTATTTAGTGCAAGAAAAATCAAACCTGGCACACAGAACTGGACCTGGTCAGATGTACAAATGCCTCAAAAATATGATTCCTCTATGAAATTGCAGGAATGGAAGATCTAGTTTAGTTTCCCATTTGTTCAGATTAGCAGTGCAAACACAGGAATTAGCTTTAGCATGATCAGAAACTAGCCCATGCACAAGTGTGAGGGGGTAAAGTGGTTCTCCCTTGTGATCTGTAGATGATCTTCCCCTTGTTTTCCTTCACAGATGCTTTAGACAGACCATGGGGAGCTGGCTTTTTATCGATTAATGAAGTAATGATCTCTTAAAGGAAGATCTGTCCTGCCAGCTTTTGTGCCTTCAGCACTATAACGTATTCCAAATCTCAGTGGGAAACATCATTTCTGCCTTGCTTGCACTGCTGACATAGTAGTAGAAAGAAGGAAATTAACTCCCAGGCTAAAGGCTGTATGAAAGAAACTGCAAAATACATCTGGATCATCAAAAAGTGAAATGTTTCAACTAATCAAAAATACCCACCAGCACTGAATATTTTGGAGGAGATTTTTGATAAAGCTGATGTTGGATTTAACAAGACTACAAAGATGTTCATTTGAAATGGAATGAATATGATCAGTAGCTGACATTATTAAGTGATTAAGTAAAGATATAGATAATGAGCTAAAATACAGTATTTTCCCCAATCAAACTGTTTCGATTTCTGTTTAAAAAACAAAAAAAGAGAGCATATGTTTGTGTTTTGCCAAAATAAGCAAGGTTTTTTCAATGTTTTCCTTCAGAGCCTCATCTACTCAAGGCAATGGAAGTTTGTTCCAAGGTTTTGAGTAGATTTGGGAACTAACCTGCTGTGAAGGACATCAATGAACCTTGTATTAAAGATGTGAAGCACTGTTAAATGATACAGGAGATGCTCATAAGACTGTATTTTGATCTCATAAGAGTTCATTTTGACCCAACAGGTTTACAATGGCCTCAGACAGAACTCCCCCCGGCTGGCCAAACTGTGTGGTGAGGTAAATCCAGGCACTGAGGTGAAATCCTCTGGAAACACAATGAAAGTCATTTTGGTGACAGATATGTCCCGTGCCACCAGAGGCTTCAGTGTCTCATACACGTCTAGTGAAGATGCAGGTAGTGTGTATTTTTGAATTAAGTGTTTGATCTTTGGTGAGTCATTTCATAGTTAAAGTACTGGCACATGTCTAAAACAAAAAACCTCTGATACCTTTCTTTTCTCTTTTACATCTCTTTGGTGGAAGTATATCACATATCTTTAATTAGTTGAAAGGATGTGAAAAAATGGTGAATCTCTGGGAGTTATGGACTTTATGTGCCAGTTATGTCAAACTTCAAATGAAAAGAACAACCTCGGTTATGGATCACAGTCCTTACTCTCACTACTGATTTATTGTTTTGTACTTAGTCTTGAGTAAGAGATGATCTGAAGTGGCCTTATTCCATGAAAAGATCCAAAAAGCATAGTGCCATAGACAACTTGAATAATTCAAGTGCTTCCTTATTACTCAGGGGGGCAATTGATTTATTGTAGCTTGAGAAAGAGTGCAGCTAGCCTACTTTTGCAAGCTCAACCTCCAGAGAGGAGGCAGCTGGCAGGGACTTACTACTACAGCCTTGAGTCTTTTGAACTTGATTTTTTAATTCCCCCCACAAGCATCCTACTATAGCATGAGTGTACTGCTCTTGAGGGTATGTTCCAGAAAAATCTCAAGTCTAGAATTAGGTAATGGGTGGGGCTGAGCAATACTGAACTGGAGCTGCAGTGGGATTTTATCAAAAAGTTAAATAATGTTTGTTGTATTGGTGGTGCTGCTGAAATATTTTGTTTGATACTGTGAACAATTTTTTATTTGCTTTACACATGTGTTTTTAAAGACTTGCCAATAAATTCCAGGACACTAGGCAAGAATTCTCTTGTACACAGCAGTAAATTATAAAAAAGGTAGAAAATGGAAAAAGCCTTGATCTAATCAGTGCATATGCTTGCTGACATGCGCACGTCAGAATAAACAGGGGCAAGATTTCTCTTCATACAAAAATTACTACTATTTTTTTAAAAATTATATTTTGTTTCTGCAGTTTGTGGTGGAACCCTGATGGGATATGCAAGTGGAAACTTCTCTTCTCCTGGTTATGATGGTGTCAAAAATTACACAAGTAACTTGAACTGTGAATGGACCATTGAAAACCCCTCCCACTATAATTCATCCATATATATCTCTTTCGAGGATTTCCACTTGGAACATCACCAGGACTGCCAATATGACTACCTAGAGTTACAAATAGGTTTGTATATTCAGCAGGAGAATGGATTAAGCCTATCAAGATTCTAGGTGTGCAACCATGTTTGTGTGAAATCTTGTTCATATGTATTTGCAGAGAACGATTGTTGTAGGATCTGTACATTTGAGAGAGTGTTCACATGCATGCCTTACATGTTGCCTCCTAGACCAGGAGTGGGATTTCACTGCCAGAGCAATGGATGCATGGATTTGGTCACCTTTTCTTTCAGAGGAGAAAATGGAAAACTAGATAGGTATCTTTGGAGGATAAATTGTTTTGGTGGTTGCAATACACACCTGACTCTCTCTTTACAAGGGACAATACAAATTTCACTTCATCTCCCTTGAAAGATGGTAGTCAAGAGAAGCTGGAGTCATCAAAACAATTTATTTGGTCCACAGCCCATTCTTTCCCTGCTCCTGAAATATCTCCAGGGACAGCAGGAGTGGAGCAAAGAATGCTTTAATTATTCATAGCCTCTGGGCTGCATACCCACTTTGTACCCCACTTTTGTACTCTATAAGATGATTCTTCAAAAACAAATCCATATGTCCTGTGAGACTGCATCACAAAATACAGACTAAAGCATTTAAAAGGAAAACAATCACAGGATTAATGGACCAGTAATATCTCTGCATATTTGAGTATCTTTAGCTATCCATAAGAACAAGGAACTGGAAATGTCATATGAAAGTCACTCAGCTAATGCCAAGTGTAGTATGAAAGCTCCAGCTGTCTTTTTCACTGAGAGACTGTATCTGTGAGTCCCAGAGAGAGCAGGTTCTAATTTACTAGGAGATTGTTTCTGAAAGGGGCAGGGGGGGGAAAGTTGAGAGCAGGAATCTCTTACATCCTTATTTACATTAATTTGAAAGAGAGCTCTTGGTTGTATAACATCAGCTTGTCCTGTGTAGAGCCAAAGCATGCATAGCTGCATAGCCTAACAATTCCCTCCCACGTATGCACTGAAGCTGGGAACTAATAGAAAGAGAACTCAGAGAAAGAAATAATAAAATATATCTGGTCCATTACTCATCAGTTCCCACTGCTCTCACTTACTGTGAACCTCAGGCCTCCAGGCAATACAAGAAAAGGAGAGAGGTAAAAATGTAGTTGTCTTTTGCCCTACACAGTTTTGTCATCTAAATAGTAATGTTCATTTTGGCCATACTAATGGATCTTCAGTTGCACAACCAGTCTCATGTCAAATGAATGTCAGCTGTGTATGCTGACAAGTAACATTTAATGAGCACTGAGATGTAGATAGAGCAGAATATCACTAAAGTCAGACAGGCGCTGTTTGAGACTCTCAACACAGCAGATGTGAACTTGGGGAAGGGTCCAATTCAACAGTAAGTCACCTGAGAGGCCCCAAATGAAACAGAGATTTGTAAAATTCTCTTGAGTTACTCATACAACACACTTAATGGTACTGAATGAAAAAAAAGCAGAATTGACTTTGATAAATATTTAATCTAAAAAGATAAAGTAAATATTTCAAATTTGTTAGGGTAAGGCTTTATATTAAGGTACGAAATTATCAGGCATGTGCATGTAGTCTGTACATGGTAGTACAGCTGAGCATATTGCGACAGTGAAATACACTCCTAACTTCTGGCTTTTGTGGAAGACTCTTTGTCTTGCATACCATTCCCTTCAGTTTGAAGCAAATCTTACAGCACAGTCTTTCTGTTTACGTTTTCTATTTATCAACAGTCTAGATCTCTGGCCAGTTGGCCATTCATGAAAGCAGTGATTGGTGTCAATTTTCACACTGTAGAGATGGAGTAACCTGGGTCACATCTGTCACATGGTCAATCACCTCATAAGAAGTGCAAAAAAGAAAAAGTAGACTTCACATTTTAATGCTCAAAATTATTACTATTAAAAAATAATAATAGCCATAATTTATCATGAATGTCTTCTGCTTGTGCAGCTCAACATAATTTTTAGTGTATGTTAACAAGACAGGTTTTAGCATTTGTCTGTGTAATTTACATTAATAGAATTTTATTATATGCCACCTTTTATCCCTGTGCTTCAGGGCATTTCAAATAGTGGCTGTGTCATTGTATATGACAGAAAGATGAAGTTACTCAGTCACCTTAGTTGGAATAACTGTGAAAGGGCTTTGAAGAGCACCCAAAGTTTCTCCCTCTTGCTCTACTGCCTTCTTTGCAAGAGCAGCCTGCCACTCTGCATGGAGTTAGTTGTTTTTGAATGGAGACTTTTAAGATCAGTCGCCTACTGGTTATTAGAGAAGCAAACTTAGGAATGGCATTGCCTGGATGTCATGAGGAATGCTATTACACATACTTTCCTTCTCCTGAGAACATAGCAGTGATAAACAGAAACTGATACTTCTACCAATGTGGTGGATAAGAGCTTACACCAAAATGAGCAAACATTCGGTGTCACAGAAGTGCAATGGCCTGTGTTGTGCCTTCCTTTTAGGTTTCAATGATTTGAGCAAATGCTGGCATTTTTTTTGCCATACAGAGAACAATATATTGAGCTCTCTAGGACAGAGAGATATTAATACAGCAGTGACAACTTGTTCATGGATGAAACGCATCCCTATGTGTTAGAAAACTCAAAATCCCAGTTGACTTTGGGCCATCTCTTCCCACTGTTCTGCCCCAAAATGTCTGCAGTTTTGGGGCACTTTCTGGTTTTCGGGTCTGATGGGTCATACAAAATGAAAGTGTGCAGGATGTCAGGGAGGGGAGAGAAGAAGCCCAAGATATTAAAAGGATCATTAATACAGATTTGGAGAGAACTTCCTCATTGTCAAGATTTAGATCCCAGCAGTGAACTGCAGCACTCTACCTATACCCATTACAAATAAGCAGTTATTAAGTGTGATATGTACTTTTCTCTGTTTTCTTCTCAAAACAAAATTAAATGTATGTTTGACCTATGTATTCTTTTATGTTACTGTAGCGCTTTTAGGATAGAAAAAGTTATTTTTTTTCTTTCTTTACTCAGGGGATGCTGATGGAGAGCTAATAGCCAGACTTTGTGGTCAGGCTGTACCATCTGTGCCACTAGTCATAGCTGCCCCCCAGATATGGGTGCACTTTGTAAGTGATGAAAACACAGAAGATAAAGGATTTTTGGCCCATTACACATTTGAAGGTAAATGGCTTGGTAGACTGTTGCCCTTGCTGACTGAGGCAATTCTGGGGACATTTGGTGATACTGAGAAGACACACTATGGGATCAACTCTCAAAGAGGTCCTCAAAAGTTACACAGTGCCTGCTACTATTTATATCCAGCTAAAGCAAACATATGCTAGCAATTGAACTTTCAGATTTATTTTCTCCTCACTGTTCCCATTCTCCAAACCACATTTGAATTTTTGCAATGCAGTGCAACATTCAGAACAGCTGGTTGCTCTTGGGAATAGGGATGTAACAGGTAACACTAGCCAAGTTTGACTTACTTCAAATAGGCCTCCAGAGTGCTAGTGTGGCTGAAATACATTCTGCTGCTTGAACCTTTGCACTCATTTTGAAATCCACTTAAAGACGTATCAGTGCAAATTATACCACTTTGCCATTTACATGCCAGCACAACTATTCTTCCTGTCACAGCTGAATTTAGCCTTGGTGCTTATCTAGACACATCAGCAAGTTTTTGACTTGATTGTGTTGGTCCAAGAATGGCACTGGTTTGCTTAGGAGTCTGAGGTAAATAAATGGAAGATAAGGTGGAATGGGAGCTGTAAGTGTCAGCTGGCAAAGGTTTTGCAGAGCTATGTTAAGTATCAGAATAAATGCAGACTTTCAAGGTCATTGTGTCTGTTTACTCACTATTCAATGGAAAAGATTTTAAAACTTGGATTTTCCCAGATAAATTGTTCCTCCTTACCTATATCAGTCCAACTTAAATATATCTTAGTACTATTACAAGCTGAATAATCTTCCACTCATTTGATTATAGTGTTCAGTTCCTAAAATGTAGTGAAATGTTACTTTTTTTCTTCAGCCTGTGGTGGTATACAGTCAGGTGAAAGGGGAGTTATCTCAAGTCCTAACTACCCAGAGCCTTACAGCAATCTGAATCACTGCTCCTGGTTGTTGGAAGCCCCTGAAGGTGAAACCATCACTGTGAGTAACACAATGTCATGATTGTGTGCACAGCTGGCAGTGTGAGAAGCACCCTCTTATTCTTGAGGAACAGGTTTGAGACAATTTGGAAAATTAGAAATGCGGAGGAATGAAATATCTCCCCATCAGCCTTACCTAAGAAAGAGGGGGAAAAGAAGATAACACAACCAAACTAGGCTGTGCTTTTTGAAAAGCAGAAGGATCCTAGTCTAACTTGACCTCAAAACATAGCCCTGACTTTTCCTTTAAACAATGGCTTTCTATGTTTAGGAAACTAAACTAACTCATGTTATTAGATGTGTGTGGATATTCTCACTATCATGACAATAAACATGAGGTTGAAGTTTTTCATCTCTGCAGAAAAGTTACACGCCACTAGAAAGTTACTTTTGTGTTTTAATGGTTAGTCTGAAAGATAATATGGTTGCTGGTACAAATTACATCAGTGAGATGCTACTTTTATTTCCCAATAACTATTAACAGGCTGCCTGAGGTGCTACTTTCTTGAGCTGAATTGCTGAGAGACCAAATTAAGCACCTTTATGACCAAGCAGTGCTATACTTCACTTACTGAATTATTTGACTGAGCCTTTGGAGAACAGGTCCAATCAGTGACATTTGCAGTCCAGGTCAGAAAAATATCTGAAAAGCAATGTGTAAAAACACATTGAAGATTTTCATATGTAATGTCTTTCACTAATTTCACTATCATGTTTTCCTTATTTACAACTACAAAGGTATTTCTTAGAAATGCAAACCCATGGTCCTAATTAATCTGCTCCATGATATTCTGACCACTGCATAGGTACTTACTTCAGGGAGTACAGGATTATTTTAGTAGAACACAAAATTTCTATTTAATCCACAAATTTTAAAGCAGAACTAATCTTAATCAGACGGAACTAGATTTCTATTTTAAAAGGACTGATTAGCAGCCTCCTCAGTGAAGGCAGACTGAACTTTCCCAGTATAAACTGCCAGTTTCAGTTGCTGGTAAAGTTCTGAACTTAAATCAGTTGAGCTAAATTTGTATTTGGTCTTTGCCTCAGGCAGAGTTCTTTTGGAAATGAATATACATAAAAGTTACAGGAAGAAGTGCTATGTATCTGCTAAACTTTTCCACAAAGATCCCAATCCTGGAACTGGTTAAAAAAACTTATTGGAAGAGGGCCAGGCAGTCATTAGTGTACAACAATATTTCAACATCAACAAATCCAGAAGTCTACTGGATCAACAATCTGAATCTTTGAACTGGAAATCCCACCCGTGTGCATATCACTCCAAGGACAAACAGCATCAGTGTGGGAGGGAGACAGTCAGAAGCTGCCTGCCCAGCCCCGTCTATTTATGTGATGCATCCAAGCTCACAGGAACCAACCATGCAACTGTTTATCTCAGATTTAATGGAAACTAGCATTATTTTTAGCAACTGTTAAGTATTCTGATTCAAAATAATAGGAAGAAAAAAATCCAAGGCTTTCTGCTTACATAGCTACTTATATTTGTATGTGCAACTTCAGATTTCATGACCAGAAGTCCTGGGAGAAGGAAAGTGGTTCAAGACCTGCACATATTCAAGACTGTTTTGAAGCACATACTAAGCTTCAAACATATGGTTAAGTCCCAATAATGCCAGTTTTGAACCTGTGTGTTCCTCTCCGTTTCTGTCTTCATGCTAAGTAGCTGCTGTTACTTGTAGTGGCAAGACGCCAAGCAGTACTTGCAGGAAAGCATCGAGGTGAAGTGAGGATCGGATTACTGAGCATACCCAGAAATCATTGTGCTAGGATGGCTACAGAATCTGGCTGGAATTGCTCTAACCCCTTTGCTGGTGTGGCTGGTGTTAGCTCCTGAATGTCACTTTTGTGTGTTGCAGCTTACTTTTACAGCCTTCCATGTTGAAAATCATTCACTTTGTAAGTGGGACTCTGTTACTATCCTGAATGGTGGCTCTCCTGGGTCTCCTGTCATAGGAAAGTACTGTGGAAACACATCCCCTGGAACTATTCGGTCTGGTTCCAGCAAGCTAGTCGTCATCTTTAACTCTGATCATTCAATTCAAGGAGGTGGCTTTTATGCAACATGGACAGCAGAATCTCTAGGTAAGAGAAAAAAATACTGATTTTGTCAGGTCTAACATGGCAGTACATTATGCCTATATCGCACTTTTCAACTGCAAAATGAGATAGGATTCCTCCTCTTTAATTAAGTTTGAATTAAAGAACAAAAGAAATACATGCCAACATCTTCATTCCCGAGAGAAGCTAGCACTAAAAAAGTCAAGTATTAAACCAGTGTTGTCTGATCTTGCACAAAGAAATCAAATTTGGACTGATTTTGTACTTTTTAAGCCTCCCACAGGCAGTATCTTAATGTCTGTAAATTGATACCATGCACATTATCCTCCCAGAAGTGGTATCTATTGTCAGTGACTATGAGACATTTTATTTCTTCAATAACGATTGTTTCACAGTTTGGTTTAAACACTTAAAACTAGAAAGAGGTCAGTTTCAAAACAGAGAGGCAGGAAGAACTTCTCAAAGAGCACATGTGACAACAGCCTAAAACTCTTCCACTTTAGTGGAGATGTTAGTACACTTCTAAAGGTGGTACACATGCAGGATTCAGTTGGTACATTTTAAAAAGCTACCTTCCCTCTGTTGAAATTATCATCTCTCTGTATTAGAAAAAAAAGAAGAAGGTAACTCACCATTTGCACACTGTCCTTCAGGAGGTGACTAAAGGCAAGTGTAGATGTGCTGGCCGGTGGCAGGGCTGAATTCAATGTGCCTTTCTACCTCAGTGCAGAGCTGGCAACGTGTTCCCTAATGTCACCTCCAGCTGCAAGCCTTCTGGCTGATGTGATCATCTTTCCATCAGTTAATGATCTAGCAGTATTCATACAGGCAGTTGATGGAGTGTCTTAAACATATCAATAGTCTGTGCTTGCATGAATATACACTTCACTTAAGCATGTTTTTGACACTGTTCCCTGTTGTCACTGGAATTTCATGTGCAAGGAAGGCCACTCTTCAATCTTGTAGTAGACATTAGCATACACATGCAATGTGCATAGTCAGTATTCTCCCTGTGAAAGGATATTTTTTTTATATTCCTGGTTTCCATTTCTCAGCTTTCTTCTCATTTGTCCACTGAGAATCTCTGGGTTTACATTCTGTATGTGTGAGCAAAACTTGGCCTCAGATCCTTCTAAACACAATTGCCATTTCTAACATAGAAGAATGAAAAATAAAATCTTCCTTTTAAAGCTAATATGTATTTTTAATTGAGTAAAAAAAGTAGAATGTTATAAACCTTTTTTTTTTTCTCTTTATTCATCCTTTTACCACATTGTCTCTGAAGTAATAATGGGTTGCTAGTACTGTACGTGTAGCCCTAGTAAATTATTCTTGGCATGGTATTTGCAAGTATGTTTCAAATTAACTAAACTTATTATGTATAAGAACATGAGCTGCCACAGACCCATGACCAGCTATTCCCCCTTATAAATGAATCTGTTAACAATTTTTAAAGGCATGTTTTTCATCCCTCTCCATAATCCCACTGAGATCCACAGGGCTGCCTGGGCTGGAGAAGAAGTCATCATTTTGCCCTGGGTAAACGGATGTAGCTTGAGTAGATTCACATGTGGAACTGCAATGTTTGCATCTTGCAGAGTGAGAAAAAAAAAGGATTCAGAAGTAGACTGAGTTTTCTTCACTAGGGTGCTTTTCTGAATGGCTGTCAGTCATGATGTGCATGCTGTGGGGTGTGGGAAGGAAACTGCACAGTGTCGGGAGAAGCTCCTCATTAATATATTTCTTACCCTTACACTCTCTAAGCAATACTAATTTCTAATTGTCTGGAGTATATAGATGGACCAGAGCAAAAGGGTATGAACTGGCAAGAAGGAGCTTATGAAGATGAGAAAGTGAAATACAAAGAGAGACCTTCTCTAGAGTGTAACTACCTCCCTGCTGCAGGGGTGGGAGAAGGAAAATGCATTAAAAGAGGGGTAAATGAAGTTTGAATGTATGTCAGGGCTTTCCTCTCTCACTCTTGCACCACAGAAGCAAGCAGCCATTCAAAGCTGACACCAACAGGAAATACTTGAACATTTCTCCCACCTGTTGCTGTTTTTTCCAGGATGTGGTGGAATCATTCATTCAGATAATGGTATGATCAAGTCTCCTCATTGGCCTCAAAACTTTCCCATGAACACCAGATGCACATGGACCATAATTACACATGAAAGCAAACACTTGGAGATTAATTTCCACAGTAACTTCCAGATTCCAGATAGCAATGGAAGCTGCCAGAGCAGTTATGTGAAGGTAAAATAATTGTTGGCATTAGATCATTAAAGCAGTGCTTTAAGAATTGATGATTCCAGAATCCTGTTTTGTAATCATCATGGTTAGGATTGTCAAGGCACAAAATTCAGAAAATATAAACTGAAGTCCTTGTACCAATACAGTCAATTTTCTGTATGCCTTGAGAACTGCCTTGTATATATTTTTAATTTTTTTAGTTCATGAGGTTCCACGTCCAGCTGGGACCCTTCACCCTACATGCTGCCCTAAAAATGAGAAATATGAAAAAAGTACATATGACTTCAGAACCAGGAAATAATGAGAAAATATAGTGTAATGAGAAGACCTTTTCAATTACTCCAGTGAATAAAAAAATGGGAATGTGACACTATAATTTTACAGAACTTCTTTATAAGTCTATAAACTGTCCAAGTTGCACTAATCCTTCTGGTTTTAATCTCAAAAACCAAAGATAGCATTCTTATCTTTCATAGGTTGTCAAGAGCCACTTGTTTTCAAAGCAATAGAATGGAGTGGACATGCTTTGAATTTTTCAGTGTCATTTTTTTCTCAGGCATTTGGCATATGTTCAGTGGTTTTGTGCTCATTTTCTCCACAGCAGTACAACTCCCACTTTAAATAAAGGGCAAACATAATTTGAAAACATGTAGGAAGACCTGAGCAGCTGTATGTCTGATCTATACCTACTAACTTACAAACCACAGTTGCACTCATTTTTGAGGCTGTGAAAAAAAAATACTATTAGATTGGTCTTTTCATAGCTCGCTCCACTGATTAATTGATGTAATATGTTACAATAAATTTCACTAATATGAAAGTCTTAATGCCACCCAGTAAAGGCACTTTAATTTCAAATTTCTGAACTGTCCAGAATTCCATGGTCAGAACTATGTCAAATGGACATATTCTCCATAGACAAAAATCTGAAATTTTTGGTGATGTCCGCCTCCATTTCTGAATGTCCAATTTGAGATGTATGAAGGTGTCTGGATATGAAAAAGTGTGGAACAGGTATAAGTTTCTTCCATTCATTCCAAGTTGAGGAGCTAAAAAAGAGGAATCCAAAATAAATAGTGACTTTGCAAAATCTTGGCCAGGCCATAGACTGTTTATATTAATCCTTTGAGCATCCATTGCCTCAAACACCTGACCAGATGAACACTAGTCCTTGGCTAACCCTTTCTAGGATGGTTGCTTAGAGCAATCACAAATTCATGTGGTTGTTCTAGTTCCACTAGACTTCTTTCAAAGACATTATTTTAAAAATCAAATATTACTTGTTTTTAATATATATTTTTTGTATAAAGTACCAGTAAAAAACCTGTTCAAATACATCGATGAAAAATAAATTTATTATTAGATTAGAGCAAATAATTTTTTCTTTTTTCTTAAAGCAGACACTTTAAATCCTTGACAATAAACATCCTGATTCAGGAAATTACTTAAGCACTCAGAAACATCAAACGTTTATGCCTATGTTTCATTTTATATGTGTGTTGAAATTCAGTGCTTAAACTGTGAGCCTCAAGTACATGTTTAAGTAATTACCTGAAGAAGCTTTCACTTAAATACGTACCTAAACGTGCATGTGCTTCTTGAATGCATGGTTTGATTGAACTTAAATCGCCTATTGGTACAGTTGAAGGTTTTTTTTTTTTTTAATTGTGTCTTTTTCTTTATTGTACTTTTTTGTGAATTACTTTGTTAACTTTCTACATGAGTTGATACTTGTCATTGAACAAGTGTATGCAACATAACAAAAATGGGAATAATTTTTAATTAGAAAGACTAGATATTAAGGATCCAGATCTTCCAGTGTGATGCCTCTCTATTATCCTAGCATGACAGCTTTGGTTTGTATTGACTTATGAATTATATAAGGATTGCATTTAATAATTCATTGTATACACAGATATTCATATTCATAGGGTGTGTGGAGATAAGTTAGCAGAGACAAAAAGGAGGTAGGTAATGATGTGTATAAAATGTTTTTCTCTGGTTTCCTGGACCTGTTCTATGTTGGCTCTGCTATCAGCAGGGGTTCAAGCAAATGACCTCCAGATGCCCTTCAGAGGTCCTGGCAACCTAAGTTATTCACTGTGATTCACTCCTTGGTGAAGTCTGACTGCAGAGTGAATGGAGAGTGATTAGCTCCAATTTAGATCTCTAAGATTCAGTGTGAAATTAATCCTACCATAAATCTATGGAAAGAACAATTGCATATGCAATTTCTGGTGGTTCCCACAAACTACATGGGCTTTGAAAGCACTAAACCGTTTCCAATCTGGGCTTGTCAGGTGTGGAGAGGAAATGATGAAGAAGAAGCAGCTTTGTTAACCACAGGATGTGGAAGTTCAGCTCCTGATCCTGTTGTTGCTCCAAACAATGTGATAACTACAGTATTTCAGTCTCAGGATGCTCCCGGGCCAGGTTTCTCTGCATCTTTCATAAGCAGTAAGTAATATTAAAGCCAGATGGCTGCTCTATTAGTCCATTTTGGATTAGTCTGATCTGTGTGTAGCAATTCAGACCTCAGTCCAACAAGGCATTGAAGCCTCTGCTCAGCTTTTGAAACCAAGAGTTTCCTTACTGAACGCAATGGACCTACTATGTGCTCCAGTGTTGGACTTGCCAAAGATCCTCCATGCAGCTGTAACTTTGTGGTTATTCTTAGCTACCTTTGCCTTTTCAGTGTGCCGAAAAGAAATGAATGGGCTTTACATTTTAAGAATGTGTTTCTCTGTAGTTAAACTACTTGGAAGCTAAAGCTATAATCTTCTTAAAAAGGAAAAAGGATCTGCTCTTCCTTTAGAATTTTTATCTCTGTTCTTTTCAAGGCACATGCTTAAACTGTGGTAATTTCTCCTGTGTATGATTTAGCTCATGCCCTTCACATAAACTGCTCTCAGGAGAAGAAATTACTCCTCACCACCTGCTCTGGCCTTTGCTTTGCTTTGTTTTGCTTTGTTGTATTTGTATTTCATGTAGCTCAAGTGGCATTTCTTGGGTGGGCCCCTCCATTTCTTTAACCACGGCATGTGCTTTGTGATGGTCAAACCCACCAGAAGTGTAGGAGGTAGTTCTCAATTGCTGTAGGTTGGTTGGGTTTTTTGTAGAATGTTGCCAAAGGAAACCACTTTCCCTTCACTGGGTTCAGATTAAAACAGTGAGAAATTAAGTGGTTAGAGACACTATTGAAGTATACAGAATTCTGAACTGAAACTGCTTTTGTTTTTATAATGTCTGCCCTAATGTTGTTAGTAACAACTAACAACCTCTTAGTGGAGACAATCACAGGCTTCATATGCCTGTTCCTAATCTTACACCAGCATTTCACTGTGCACTGCATTCTTTTAAACCTGTAGCTTAAAATAAAAAGAAACGCCAAGGCCATGCAAGTCATTAGGATCAGAATGAGCTCCATGAAAATGAACAGTTCTGTGTACTTGAGAAGTTCGGGGTGACAACCTTTCCTGCCTCTGCGTATAGCAAAGCAACCCAGAGATGGCCCTGCAGACTGCATCCTCCTGGCTGTCAGACATGAAGCAAGAATGGTACCACTTGGGCTAACATGGGCATTTTCAAATGAGGCTAAACTGCTGATGTGCCCCAATAACCCCCCATCCAATAACCCCCCATCCAATTTGTATGTACAAATTTTGAAGGTGTAGGATTTTGAAAAGTGCAGGCTCCAAACCTGTAAGAACAGCTGGTCCTTCTGGCCAGTGGGTCTATGGCCTGGTCTTAGCCAAGACAGTCCAAGATACTATGTGAGGCTGCAGGCAGGAAGGCCCTGTGTTTCCCCAAAATACTGCTCTGTGTGTGTGTGTGTAAACTACTTCTGCCATCATGACATATACTATTCTCCCTGTTTTTCTGACCAGCCTCTTAAGGAGAGATGAGGCCCTTGCGTACATTGGTTTTCTCACTGCAAAATTGGAATGATGTTATCACCTGGATTATAACTGTGTCTTATTTATGTTTGCAGGATGTGGAGTAAATTTCACCAGCCCTGCAGGTCGTATCATCTCTCCTAACTACCCTAGTCAGTATGATAACAACTTGAACTGCAGTTATATCATAGATCAGGGACCACAGGCACTGGTGATCCTAGAGTTTGAGAGTTTCCACTTGGAAGGTAACTGGTTCTTCATAATTTCAATATGTACTATGAAGTGTAACTTTGTACTTGAAAACATACAAGTCTTCTAGCATAGCAAAAGGTTGATGGTTTAATTTGCTGGTCCATTCTGAAAATCATTTACAGACAGACATTTAGCGAGATAGTTTCCAAGGCTCAGTTTTCTGTCACTGAAGGCTTCCAGAAAAGCGAAGATAGATCTCACCTGTTGAATATATTGCAGCGATGAAGTTGGAAATTTGCCAAGTGGTTGGAATATAAGAGTGACTGTGGCCAATTTGGGTCTCTGTTCCTGACTTTTTTTTTGGCCATTGAGTCCTCTAATCTTTTTGATCTTAGGCCAGCCGTTTTCTTTTCAGTGCTTCTGTTTCCTTAACTGATAAAATGGATATAAATATACTCGGATGTTTTACAAGGATTTACAAACATATAAATGTGAAACTAGGTGAAAGACTACAGTAACTGAAAATGTGTAAAAGTTGTTACCCTGTATACACCCATGAACAAAAGTCCCTCTCGAGATTTTCAAACTTGGCAACATTTAGCCAAGAAATGATAGGTATAATATCCTGATCTCATTGGTGTGAATGATAAAACTTTCCCAACTTTGATACGATCAAATTTTTATGTGTGGAGATGTCATAATAACACAGAAGAATCAGTATGTCCAAACTACTTGGGTGGCATCTCATATTTTGAGGCCATCTTAATTTGGTTCCCTTGAAGTCACCTAGACAGAGATTTTTGAGTAATTTCTTACTAAGCTGGGGTGCATAATTTGAATTTTTCTTCAGACCAAACAATAAAGTCAGAAAATAGGCTTCTTTTATTTTCTTTTTAAGTTTTCACACTGTTTTGAATTCAGAAGTATTCTGGTCCAAACTTAATTTAGGTCTGAGGCAAAGATTTGATTTGACTGTGATTTTATCTGAAACAATTGTTTTCATCCCCTAATACAAACTGCTACTTTAGGAATTATTCTTTTTAAATGAAATGTACATTAGGCTGAATCAGATGATGCCAATCTTGACACCACTATGAGAACATTACTGATCTGTATTCTGTCTGTTCATTCACTAAATGGATTCAAGCTTTTGTTATCAAGAGGTTAAAGCAAAGAGGTGATAGAGATATAATAATAAGCATAGACCTAAATAAATACTAAAAATATTGTACTTCTTGCAGGGCAATTTGCTCCTTTATTGTTATAGGCTTCCTTAGGCTACACAAACTAAAAGTCCTTAGTCACATGAAAGAAAAGAACTGTGGATACAAGCTAAAGGACATCAGGTTGTAAAAGAGGAAGTATGACACTCTCTAGTAGTTGATTATTAATATTTTTTATGAAATCTTAAAATACAACCTTGTAGCAAAGAGCAATTGCCTGGGATTAAATTGGAAAGAAAATTGAAACCACCATCTTGCAAACTATCATGCAGAAGTGAAAGCTTATTCAACAATCCCACTGAATATGTTTAGCACATGTGCCTAAGGGTTTCCAGCATGAACTCCCTTAGTTCTTTTCCAAAGGCAGGACAATGTTTGGCAGCATCTGTTAAAAACATTTCTAGGTATTCCATATGCAAGGAAGCATTGCACCTGCTTAGATTGTTGCTGAGTGTGGCCTTTAAAATTTTAACTAGTATTAAATTTTTATACTAGTACAGATGTTCTGAATTGGGTTTTTAAAGATTAGCTATATGTCCAGTTAACATAATTTACTACCTATTTGACCTCTCAAAAGAAATCCAATTGTTTTTTTCATGGTTGTCTTGTAATGAAATGAAGTATTTAAAATAATGCCTGTAAGGCATACATCTCATTGACTTTATCTGGTTGAGATATCTTTTCCAGAAAATTAGAAGGCAGAAGGTAATTGGCTATAGTGCAGTGACACATGGATACAAAACTGAATGACTTCATGGGTTAGTTACAGATCTCTGCGGTAGAGTAGTTATGTTTTCAATTACAATGAGACGCCTGTTCTGATTATAAAGAATGACTCCAAATGAGGCAGTTAACCCACAGCGGTGATAAAATATCAGTATCTGGAACCAAATGAACACGACATGCGTGTACTAAATATTAAATATGTATTATGCACTAAATATAGCAAGTAACAGAGCAAGAGAGAACAGAAGGAAACTGCTTTTGTTGATTTTGTGATCAAAATTTAATATAAATTGGCTGCTTCCTGGTAGGTAGAATTTTTTTTCTATCTGACTTTGAGCCCCTGAAAATAGACATCTAATTTAGATTAGTAAAAAAACCTTATCTATCTATCTTAGTAGACTTACTAACTAAGAAATAATTAACCACATCCATCTTTTGTTCATAAGCTTTATTCAAATGAATGTCCCTACAAATACACCTCTAGGACAGCTATGGTAGTGTATTATTAAATGGCCATAATACTCTTCAGGTATAACATCCAATAAAGTCTGAGTTCCAAATCATGGAAAATTAGGGGAAATGGATGTAGGCCTCCTGTAATATCTGCTTTTAGAATTCTGTAGCGTTTATACTCTGTCTATACAAAACAACTGCATTGCGTTGATACAATGCTGACCTGAAAAATGTTTTAATAACTTGTTTATTTCTCCTTTTTTTTTTTTTTTAAACATGTAACTGTAATTTTGCAGTCTGGATAGGGTCACAGCTTCATTTTGAAGTCTTCTGTATCTGCTTTCTCAGTTGTTACTAGGCAATTCAGAAAATAGACAAGTTTGGCAATAAATTATTTAGAAAGAGGATATATATATGAAAGACTTGTAATTCCTTGCTTTCAAAATAGTATCTTGTGCTATGGAGCTGGTTAATATATTGCACATGAGTATATATCTGTGTAATACTTTTCTACATTAGTAATTACTAATTGTATTACCATTTATACCAGAACCTACAGTTGTGCACCAGAAGCTACAGTTGTGAACCAAAACCTCATTATTTTAAGTTTTACAAACTTTAAACAAAAAGACAGGTTCTGCCTCAATACAAAATGAAGCAATCTATGGCTACAGACAGAGAGATGGAAGAATCTTGGACATTGTTATTAGTGATCATATAGTTAGGGGCCCAAATTTGGTCAAGGTTTTTATGCAGGCATCATATCAAATAAATGAGAAAAATTCCTGCTAAATGGAAAGGAGACAACACAAAGGCATATTTCAAAATGGAATGTAAGGACAACCGAAACTTGTCATGTGAACTTTGGAGGCAGGAGTCAATGTATCAATGCTGAGTGCTACTAAGAGATGATAATAGATAACAAAAGGCCTTGAAAGCAAATACATGCAGCAATTCAAAGAAAGAGTGATATGTTCACAATGTCAGGCCAAATAATTGATGTCTCCAGCAATGTTTGGAAGAAATATTGTCAAGGCTAGAGGAATGAATGGTACAGGATCCACGTTGGAAAAATCACTATTTCTAGGGTGAGAGTCATAGCTATGTAGAAAGATAGGAAAGAGTTTATCTTAATGATAGTAACTGGAAACACTTGACAATATGTACATCTATCCTGGTTGTGAAGACACAGAGAGATCCAAATCATAGACATGGACCTAATGAGGGCAGGCAAAATAATGTCTGTAAAGAGAGGAGATGCAAGGGGGAGGGGGAAAAAAGCTCTCCTACTGAATGGTTTTGTTGAGAGGCAGAAATAAGATTTTAGTCTGAACAGAAAGAGGCCTGGAGGAGGGAAGTAGACTTATAAGGTCATCAACATAGAGAGAGTAGTTGCATCTGTCCTTGAAAATGAGATTATACAGAGCTAATGTGGAGATAAAGAGAGAAAGACAGGAGAGGAGATGTCTCATTGAATCCTCATGGATGAATCAGAAGAGAGAATACAGTAATACCAGAAGGATGAGCAAAAGCTCTTAGTAGACAAGGTTTTATGAAGAAAACCAGTGCTAGCTGTGTGGAAAGTGCCTGTCAGCTCAAAGAGGATGTGGGTCTGACAACTGGCTAAGAAAAGATCTCTGGAGACTTGTGAAAGCTGTTCCATTGTAGTGCAAGGGACAGAAATTGGTCTAGAAAAGATCTAAGATGATAGAGAAAATAAACCACAGAGAAGAATCGCTGATGATGTGTTGAATATGTGTAGAGGCTGGAAGTATGACGTGAGATAGAATCGAGGAATCTGAGGCTAGGGATTATTTACAGAATGCATTTAGTATGGTGAGAAATTAAGAGTGTAAACAAGGGAATGAGTTACAGGATAGAGATCAAACAATCACCAGTCCTGCCAGGACTCATGGGTCATAAATGATATTGGCCCAAACAATGAGGATTCAAAACTAGAAATTAAGCCTTTTGCACACAATGCTACATCAACCATCTTATTCTTTCTACTGCAGCCATTTGAAACAACTTGTGACAAGTATTGTGGACCTTTGCTTTGCTGAGAAATCTGTTTTACTTCATGCCTTTCTCCAAAGTCATTTCAAAAAAGGACCTGAGTTGCTTTCTCACATTTTTTCCATTCTGAAATTGCACTTGTCTCCATTTCATTTTTTTTTAATTTTTTTTTATTTTAAAATTGATTCTGTTTTTTTAAATTGTATCACATTATCAAATATTCTCAATAGGGTAGGACATGAAGAATTTTTGAATTAATTATTTTATTAAAAGTGTAATCAGCATTCTGGTGTGGCTGGTTGTTTTCAGCTTAGTTACTCTTATTAGAGTCAGACAAGCACCATATTTCCCTATTGGCATAATTGTAAAGCATGTTAGAATACATTGCCTTCATTGAGAGAGAAGGAATTTTTAATTAAAACTCCAGAGAGGATCTTAAATATATCTGACTGCTGGGATCACTACTGTTCTTGTGAAACAAAATTATCACTCCATTCCTATTTGTCATCCTGTTCAGTACAAGTCATCCTGTTTCCTGCAACACTAGGAAGCAGCTTATTTTGACTGGACAATCTTCAGGAATCACTCTGCTGCAACAGCAGGCTCAGCATCTGTCCTGTTAAATTTAGATAATTCCCTATTAATCCTTTGCAGTTTAAGTAACTGCCCCATTGTTGCTAACAGATTGCAAACATGATAACTTAACTTTAATAAACAATGAAGAAAAAGACAAACATTAGGTTGTTCTATAAGCATAACAACTAACAAAGCTCATTTTTCAGTAGATGTGTGCTGTGTTTTTCTCTGCCAGCATTAATCTAGCTTTCTTGCATAACTCATGTGGCTCCCTTCTTGCTCCCACATGATACCAAATGTCTCTAGTTCCCACCATATATCCCTTGGTGGTACCACCCTGGGTACCACCAACTTCTCCCCATGCCTATGACCCCCAGCTGGGCAGGGAGGTGGTGACATGGCTCTGAGCTCCCAGGGTGCCGGTGACTGGTGCTCTGCAGGTCTCTGCCTGAACTCACAGCCCTTACACTGAAAGCACAGCTTGTCCTTCTTCAGGGACATTCTAACTGAGCTACTGTCTGACCTTCATGAAAATTATATGAACATTTGAGACCTCTCGCCTCAGCCAAATCTGGTTGCAAATGGTGATGTGGCTAGAAAGTCAGGAAGGTAGGGCAGGGAGTCAGAGAGGGTGGCTCATTCCTCCAGAAAGCTAACTGCAAATGAGAAACTAAAAAACAATGGGGAAAAATAGTAGAAGGCTACATTCCCCATTTCTGTGTTTCTTAGTGCTTCTGAATGGTTAGATTTTCGCTCACCCTAATAGCTGCACCCATTTTCCCCCTAAAGCAGATTGCTCTTGCAAATCATTGGATTTTTTTCCTATTGCTCAGTCATCTCCAAATCTCTGCTGACTGCCACAGTTACAGCATTTCACTGGCAAAGATTAAATTTTACATTTTTTTGTCTTCTGAGTCAAGCTGAAGAATCTGGGTTTAGGTACTCCAAAGTTTGAGAGAATTCGGAGAGAAAGAAGTCAGCTCTGAAACATGTTAGTGTATGGGCTATTTTTTCATTTTCCAAAATTCTCATTCTTAATGATTTAAAATTCCCTGCACTGAGTGCTGACTTCTACATTAGGGGAAAGAAATACAGGGTAGTTGGTTGTCTGTAACAAAAGATGCATTGCTTTGATCTGCGGAGGAGATCCATGCTTTTGTTAGGTTCTCTCATCTCCTCATACATGCTGTTTGCTCAGCTATGAACTCCCATGTACTCAAAGGGCCTGGAGCCTTTCCCAGATGATAGGATGTGTTGAATGAGACCAGTCTGATCTCCTATATACAAGGTCTCTTTGCCTTTTTCTGCCTCAGTTTTTCTGCATGTTAAAAATTGACATTTGTTTCGTCAGCAAGCAAATGAGATCGCAAGATCCTAGAATGGAAAGTAATATAAAATTTAATTCTTATCCTGTGTGAAGTCTATGTACTTGCAGCTCAGTAAATCACATGGCAAATATGTTGCTAACACTTCTACATTATATGTCCATGCAGCCCCAGCACTCTTGAGCAGAATTTGTCTTTATGATGGAGTAAGCATCTTCAGTGGAACAAGGGTTACCCCACATCCTCTCATCACACTCTGTGGTAATGAGCTCCCTGCCCCAGTCAGCATCTTTGGACCTATGCTGCTCAACTTCTACACTGACTCCCACATTGTAGGCTTTGGATTCCAGGCAAGATACAGAGCAATTGGTGAGTAGCCACTGTCCTGTGCTTTAGGTGGTGAAAATATTCCAGCTGGATTACGGTTCAGTGTAGGAAATGTTGTACCTCATGTTGGGAATACCTTAGATGAATGTAGATGGTTCATATTCCCTCTGCACTTGCCCAAAAAAGCTCTCAGGACCAGGACATGGGACTGTTCGGTGCATGTTGTCACTGGCTGATGTGTTATCTCACAGTTCTTATTTCAAGGCACTACATGGGACCAAGTCAGAAACTGAAACACTTTTCCTTTGCTGAAGAAAAGAAATGCAACCCATTTGGCAGGGTTTTTTGTTTGGTTTGGGTTTGGTTTTTGTTGGGTTTTTTTCAATAATGTTTAAGGTGAAACATCACCAGTTTATTTAACTGATTTCATTTAAAAGATTTTATCACATACAAGAGAATGGTCTGACTCTCAGTTATACTAAAACTACATTATACAACATGGGAACCAGAACAGGATCTTTAAACAGATCCAGCTATATGCCTCTATTTGATGAATGTCTTGCAATGCCAGGTATTAATGTAAATAAAAATTGGGATCTAGATATACTTTTATTTTTTAATTAATATTTTCACCAAAACTTTTTGTCATTCACATGAGATCTCTTTTGTTTTATAGAGGAAATATGTATTAGAAAAAGAAGTTTCCAACTGAGTTTAGAATCTACATCTACACAAACGTAAATATCCCAAAAGATTAATTTTATTTTCAAAACAAATTTTAATATTTTCTAGGTTTAACTTGTAGAGACAGTGCTTTGATTTTTGAAAGCTATTTCATTTTCTAACTGCAGAGAAGAGCGAGAGTTCTTAACTTTGGTATTTCCTTTAATGCATTCCTCATGTTCAAAGCCACAGCAAAAAGCATAAGGCTAAATTCTTTATATAAAATGAATGGCCTGATACAGATAAGGCAGAGGGAATGGCACTGAGAAATGACAATGTGCAGTTACTCATGGGAAAGACCTTCATAACTCACTCAAGTCAGTTGCTGCTATCTGACTTGTGACTTCTGACATTTGAGAAAGATGACTGCAGCCTTATTAGCTTGTTGCTGTATACAAAGCAGATTCTAGCAATTAACATTCCTCTTCCCTCTAGTTGTATTGTTTGCTGGAAAAAAAAGAAACAGGCTTCCCCCTCCTAGTGTAGAATAATTCTCATTCTTTATCCTCCCGGCTCCTGTCCTTTATCTGCCAGTGCTCCAGGCCATCAGCTGAGGAGCCAGGGGCTCTGTATGCAGCAGCACCCTGTATGGGACTGCCTTTGTTAAGGTAGTGGCCTGGGCAGTGGCATGTCCTTTAAAACATGACAAGCTGTGTGTGGCTTTGAGCTATTTATCAACAGGACGCAGGGAAATGTTTTTTTGCCAAGTTAAGATTATAAAATAAAGGCTGAAGCTAACAATGAAGATTAGAGTTGGTTTTATAATCGGTTTTGTTCCTTCAGGCACTGAAGCTGGGAACAAACATTAGCTACATCCTGGCCTCATCAGCATCCATGGTGTGAAACCCTGAGAAGGCAAGCAGTGCCTTTAGTTCACAGCTGCAGAGTTTAACTTGCTCCTCAGCCAGAAAGCAAGTATGCAGTCCTCCAACTCAGCCACCCCCCACTGCTGGCAAGTCCCAGCACGATGTGAGGTGGGGAACAGTCCCCAGGTTAGTGATACCTGGGGACTCCTCTCTGCCTTTCTGCACAGAACAAATGCTACAGTAGTGCCCCAGCCCTGCTGGGAGGTGGAGAGATGACGAGGCTCTACATATAGTTATTCCAGAAAAGTCAGCAGTGAGGCTATGCGTGCAATTTTGGCTGCTTTTGTGTCAGTGCCAAACTTTCAAAGGCTTCCATGGGGCAAGGGTTTGGGTGAGGGAATGTCTTTGCCCACATATCAGCCAGGTTTCTCTTGGCAAGCTAGAATGGGTGCAGAGCTACTCCAGACACACCTCGCTCACGCTGCTGCATGGGGCAGCCGCCCCATTCCACTGTTCCCTGGTCCCACTGCAGCACATTCACAATCAGGCTTATTCTTTTACTGTGCAAACACAGAGCCATTGTCATTTGGTATGGACTAGTAACAGCCTGTTAATTCTATACTGTCTAGTCTTCCACTGCAGAGCACAACCTGATAGACATCTCCACATTTAACAGTTCTAGGCATGACAGCAAAGACCGCTCCTTATTTATTCAAGGGCTTTTCTTTCCTTATGGCTAAACTCCTGCAAGAAATATGAGAATTAGGACCAAACTAGTATTCAGACACTAATCACTCTTTTTTCTGTTTCCCCTACAGTTTGTGGTGGCATTTTCAATGGCTCTGTTGGTGTGATCAGCAGTCCGGCCCATTCAGTTCTTGATTATCACAACAACATGAACTGCTCATACTACATCACAGTTGGAAACGGCAAAGTAGTGGCCCTCAAGTATGTAATCCAAGTTCAGCTTGTCATCAAGGGGACAGGAAGGTCTCTGATTCCAATTAAAGACAGCAATTATTGACAATTTTATCTCTGTCTTTCCTTTCCCAAGGGGAAAGCTGAACTAAAATGAGAAATGGCTATTGAAGCCACCTTTATCAACCTCAGGCTCCCTTACATCTTTCTCTGTAACTTGTTATGTTATTATCACCACAATTTTAACTTCCCACTTTGGTTGCCAAGAAAACTAAGAAATTGTAAAAATGTAGCTCATGCTTTTAGTTAAATGCTGTCAGCCTTTGCGGAGTTAATGAGACTTCTGTGAGTTGATACAAGAAAAAACATAATTATTTTAGAAGGCTGGTGCTCACTTTACAGCCCAAGTAATAATGCCCACTCAGAAAGAGTATACTTCTGAGTGTGTGCTGTCTTGCCTAAAAGAGGGATATGGCTGCCACAAAATCTTGCCACTGGGAAGTTAAAAGATGGATACATTCTTCTGTCATATATATGCTGATTGTGAATTAAGAGAACATTTCCCAAATAAGTGGAAGACACAGCTGGTCTGCACTCTGAGTCTGCATTTTATATGCCACTCACATGCCCAGGGAAACTGCAGGCTGAGCAATTTGCAGAAGTTTGAGAGGGTATATTTGCACAGGGGAGATCTGCTGCTTCACAGAACGCCGAGGTATACTGACAGCTTGCCTTGCAAGTGGCCCAGTAGGTGAGGGTCACTATTTCTTTGAGGCTGGTTGTCTGGAGTGTTTTGCCATGCAGTTAATAGTTGTGCTTGCTTGTTCCTTAAGAGAAATGTTTTGTGGTATCTGTCTGAGTATGGCTTTGGCTATTGCTATTACTTTGACCTTTCCTCAAGCACTAAAAACACAGATAACACAGGAATAGAAATGAAAATGTGATACCTAAAGCTCCAAGTGTATTTTACAGATTCAACAGCTTCCAGCTCGAAATATCTCCCTCCTGCTACAAAGATTATGTGGCTGTATATGACGGCTCAGACACCTATGCTCCTCTTCTTGGGAAATTCTGTGGCTCAGAACTGCCTCCAAATATTAAGAGCTCCAGTCATAACTTGTTCCTGGTGTTTAACACTGACTTCTTCGGAGTAGACAGGGGATGGAAAGCATCTTTCAGGGAGACCTTAGGTAAGACTATTATCAGACTCGTAACCCCAAGAATCTGCTGGTAATTTCTTTCCTTTGGGAATGAGTGGTTATGGTCTCACTCACTAGGGATGCTGAAAGCAGAAAAATATTTCTGATTTTGTCCAAATTGAGTGAACTAAGGTAAATACTAGGCTTATGGGATACCTGCATTCCAGCCCTGGTTCTGAACTGATTCCTTTTATTCTTTGCTAACCTTTTCCTGCCTCTCTGAAGGCACAGGCACTTCTCTGGTGACTGAAGGCTTAGCAACACCCAAAGGCCTCTCTTTTGGAGGAAATCTGGCATTACCTAAGAACTCTTTTTTTTGTAGTCAAAGGATGGTGGTGCCCTAAAGATGCCTCCTTTCCATCCATTCTCCATTTCTGTTTCCTTGCAGTTCACTGCTCACCTTTTCAAAAACTAAAGTGTTAAGATCAGTTAAGATTGGCATTCCCCCCAGGCACCACTGTGCTGATCTCTGCTGATTTTGTGGGTCAGTCTGGCTAGCTGGCCATAACCTAAATAGGATCATAGTGAGAAGGCACTAGATGTTAAATGTTTTGATGGACACAAGACTCAGGGAAAAAGCTTGATTATTGCCTTAAAAAAAAAATCTAAGCTCAGTAGTCTATTTTTAAGATCAAGGTGTAAAATGAGTTTTTTACCTTCTTGTAACATTTGAATTGTTTAGAGATGATAAGCAACAAATGGTAATTAAATGTAAATGGATTTCATGTCATTGCTACTAGTTTCCTATGTAATTAACTCAATGTTTTTGTGATCTAGAAAGAAGTAATTGTCCAGTTTACAAAGCTGGCACTCTGACAGTTCAGAATGAAAGGCCTCTGTGACAGAACATAGTCTTCTGCTGAGTCATTGAATCCCCTCCCAACACCTAGCCAGGGACTTTCTCATTTGATACAGTCTGAGAAAGTATTTACAGATATGGAAAATAACTGGTTCTATGGGCTTTGCGAAGAAAAATATTCTCACAGAACCTCATGATCGTTACTATAATTAACTCTTCCTTTACTTCACTCTAAGTAATTGCTACAAGAATCTTTAACACCACTCTTGTGGACTGTTATTTCAAGTAACATAATGTTGCTTCACATGTTGCTGTCTTTAAACCATTAGGTATCAGTTAGTTGTCAGAGATCCCCTGCAGCCTGGGTTTGTATTTCCAGGGTGAGATCATCAGGAACTCCACAAGCTCTTGCTCTTCTTGTTGGGATATAGGAATTTTTTTTAGCCACTGACTTCAGATTTATTTGTGCAACTTGCCAGAGGTTCTACTTAAGCACACAACAGAACACAAGCCAAGCTCTTCAAGTCAGTACCATGCCAATAATTTCCTAGAGTAAGGAGAAGCCTTTCATGAATAAACTTTGACATCTATTAGGCTAAGTTTTGGAGGGACATTCCTGCAGGCTCCCAAGGAAAGGGAGGTTGTGATGTTGCAGGACTTACTCAGGAGCAATGGAGCTGCAAGTTTGAAAAGATGGCCATGTGGAGATGTGGGTTGTGTGGTGAAGAGCCCCCATGGTGCTGAGATGCTTAATGGTAGGTCTTCTTTCTCCACTGTGGGAATCAAGCCACAGGGACTAAACCACACAGCCATTAGGAAGGATCCTGACAGTCCCATGCTAGTACAGAATGGCCAAAAAGGAGAAAAGTATATTATAAAGGGAAAACATGAGTCACAGTCCTATAAACGTTTCCAGTTTGACTTATCTAAAAACTAGAGCCAGGAAAATCTGTGACACATCTTTGTACTATGAGGTCTGAGGTTCTGTTTCAAATGAAAGAGAATAAAACCATGAAGATCTAAAAGCCTGTTATTCTAAATGGTGCTTTAGACAAGCTCGCTCATGTCTGTCAAAAGATAAAGCCCATGTGGTTTTGAAGAGTACAAATGCAACAAGATGACAATTAATAATGATAAATCTCTTGGATAAGGAAGATGGTATCTGTAGAGAAACAAGCAGCCAGCCTCATTCTCTGTTGGATGGCAATGAGCGCATTATTCTGTAGTTACCCTAGGGAAGAACAACTGGATAACATAATTATTGCTCTCTATTTAATGTTGTGAGTGACCCTGATTATGTATTGGAAAGAAGTGAGCAGAAACAGTACACTTGTTTGTGGCAAACTAAACTATTTCTTTTCCTCACAAGCTCTTCCAATTTCTTTCTTGATCAGGCTTCTCTCAGGAATACTGCCAAAATCCAGGGTTATCTATTCTTTCTCTCATGTGAATTTTATTAGTAGGGAGTCCATCTGATAAACACTGTAGGGGGAGGGAAGAGAGAATATAAAGTAGGAAACTCACAGAAGCCTAGCAAGACTGACAGTAACCAGGCATTCAAAGAGTTAAACCCTGAAATTTCTGTAGAAAAACATTCTCTGTTTTAATTAAAACAATTTGTTTGCATCACTGATCCTGCACCCGCTAGAATATTGAAGGCCCCCCCACTAGTCAGAAAAGGGATACTGACAGTATGAAATAGCATTAATTTGACAGAACAACATCTCACCTTTTTTTCCAAATGTCTTCTATGACATGCTACTCCATACACTGTGCAATATATTGTTAAGTGCACATTTCACAAGCAGCATTCTTTGTCATAACCAACTGTGTGATATGGTGCATTTGAGGCAGGGGAACATATGGCCCTTGGTGCAGTTCAGAAGGTTTATCATTTCACTATCTCTGCTGCTAAATTTGGACACTTACTGGCCTTATTTTTGGAATCACTGGATATGATCTCAGGCTGAGCTGGTGAACTGGGGTAACTGGAATATCCCAGCCTGCTCCAAGTGTTAGATTTGTGGAAGGACAGACTCCTCTTACCTTAGTTACCAGTGACCTTTTTTTCTGCCTTTGTTTTCAGTCTGTAAAAAGAGAATTATACCTCCTTTCCACAGTGAGCATGTGCTCTGCTAGGCAATCAATAAAAGGACGAGAAGAGAAAAATCAATACCAGCTTAAGGCATTTGGTTACACGAGATGTCTCTGTGAAGGAAGGAAAGAAAGCTAAGATATCTCCCCAAAGAATGAAGTCTGCATGTATTGAGCTTGTGACTTAGACAAAGATCTCCTGATTGTCTTTCCAGATTTAAGGGGAGACCTCAAATTTTCAGTGACCCTGGCTGGCAGGGACAGAGCCTGCACATACCTCTGCCATCCCTGCTGTGATAGCAGGGACTTTGTACTTTGGCAATAAATGGAGCTTCTGCCTATTCCCATCCGTCAGTGGGGTAACCCTCTCACCCCAATTTGTGATCCCTCTGAGACTTATGATACAAAAGCTGAGAAGATATATAAGGGTTTGGGTTTTTTCTTGTTTTTAAAGAGTCAGCAACCCCTGTCGGGAAATATAGCTGTGACCTTATTAACAGCACATCATTTCTACTTGGCAGCTCTCTGTACATAGCTCTATTGTCTCAGTAATGAAAAACATATCACATTCTAAACCATCAGAGGAGGATCTAGGGATTTTCTGAAAGGCAGGTCTGCTCATGGGGGCTGTCTGAGGAAGCCACGTGAATTTACAAGAAGCAAAGTGTTACACATGATTAGATAAGTGGATTGAGTCAGAAAGCTCTTCCTGAGTTTTCTTCACACAATTACAGGCAAAACTGAAATGGAGTTGGGACATTGGAGAAGGTGGGATGGAGGAGGGCAGGAAGATTGCCTGCTTTTTCTCTACAGCCCTAAATCCTGCTTGACTTCAAGCTGTAGCTAGCTCTTCCCCCTCCTCTTTTTTATACCAGCTTTTGTGAGCATGCCGGAGAAATTCACATTTATACTTTGTGAAAGAGCAGTATGGTGTACTGCATTAATACCACTGTCATCCCTTGTTTGCATTACCTTGGGGCTTACGAGCTCATGGGCCACCATTCCACTGCACTAGGCACTGCACAGACAGAATAAAGCAACAGTCTGCTGTCACAAAGAGATTATGATTTAAACACAAGACGAGGAAAACCAGATGTCTATAGACAGACAAGAAGAATAGGGTGGCAATAATGAAAAACTAGTATGGGCTCTAAGGCAGAAGAAATTCCTCCAAAACCTTTGGCAACCATTAGGCTGTTGGAATGTGAAGTCCTTAAACACCCTGTCCTCTGCATTGTCCTCAGTTTGCCCAGTTTTTCCCTCAAGGATCCTTCTGTCCTTTTTATTCAAATGAACATTTCTGTCGAATTAATATTAGTCATATTACATAGGAAGAAAAAAAGTGAGTAGAGTTTAGAAGAAAAATGGTTGGAAAAAGGAATCTTCTCTGATATGCCAGAAAAATGCATTAATAGGTAATTTACATGAATAATCTAGTATGCATAAAATAGAAATAGATGATAACCTATATGCTTTTCTTCCTGACAAAATACCTGATAAATCACCCGGAGGTATCTGTCTTCCCTTATTCTATTAGCTGTGTATTGAATTACTTGTTTCCTGTTTGGAATACAATACACTGTCTATCACTAATGGGTTTACTGTTATGCTCTCCCTCCACTAATGAAATTAAAGCGTACTTTTAAAAAAATGGATCCCGTAGAATTTTCACAGCATTTTTATTTTACAGCTATTCTATTTTATCAACAAAGAAATTTGCTTAATATAGTTCTAAGTCCACTTCTGCCCTGCAGACTGAAAGCTTTACTCTATATTCAGTTTCTAGGTGCAGATTTTCAGCAGTGCTCAGCATGCGTCATTGCTGTGGATTTTTTTTTTTTTGATTGTTCAGATTTGCTGAAAAAAAACCCCAGTTCTGAATGGGCAATATAAGGTGTAAAATACTGGCTTGATTATTCTATTGCATAGGTCAGGGTTAGGTGTTCTTTTTTGAGTCTTTTTTAAGTTCTTACACCACCAGAAAAAATTCATTGCACTGATTTTTGTAAATAATTTAGCACCTGCTGTAGGTGGTACCAAGCACCTGTACCGACAACAGCAGTTGTAGCCTATTAGGTGGGAAAGGACTCAACACAGCTGAATCTCAGGTTTCCTCCAAATTTTTGTCCCTTGAACAAAAAAAATCTTAGAATGTGTCCTTGACTGTGTCATGTGGATGCTGTTGCATCTTCTCATGCCTTTGGAAAAGCAGCAATGTCTGGCAGAGATTTCACAGCCCATTAAGACCAGTTTCCAGGAGTGTACCTCAAGATATCCAACCTGGATTTAGAGCCTGGTGCTGCAGAGGGTCGAGCTGAGAAGCAAATTGCTTGAAACTCACAAGTCTTCTTGCAAAAATATCCTGGGGCTTTTGGTTCATGCAATTTTTTTACCAAATATATTGCACGTTAATATTACACATTTCAGATTCACTACATGGCTTAACTATGATTAGCTTAATCTATTGAAATAATTAATAAATTGTGGCTAATAATATATTTTATTGATCTTATTATAGTCTATGAAAATAAGAACATCCATAACAAGCTCCGAATATATGTTCATAAGTCAATTCCTGGACTGTTTCTAAATGTATTTTGGGGCTCAAATATAAAAATATGCATCAGCTTGAAATCTGACTAAATTTAGAAAGCACTTGCAGTGTTGAAATACATCTCTTCAACATCTCTGAAAAGAATACAACTGTTGAGCTAAGGGATAGTCTACAAATGCCTCTCAGAAATGTCAGTTATTTAACGTCTGTGACATTTCTTCTCCCAAAGCAAAAATAAATAGAAGTGGTTTGCATACTCAAACTGGATGGACAAGAAAAGAGGTAGACTTTTAAATAAGAAGTTTCTGACTGATCTGAAAAAAATTAGGTGAAAAATAATTTTCAGAGGGATTAAACATAACTTTGTAGGTGACTAAACAGTTAAAAGCCAATGGGATATCCAGATTAAAGGCAATTCACACAACTGTGGGCAAACTCTGCTAGCATGAATAGTCTTAGCTTAACTAAAGTCAATAACAGCTTCAGCTGAAAATCTGTACTCCAGTGCACACAAACAAAGGGTGAGGAGACATTTCTGATTTCACATCACAAGAGAGATCTGCAAAGGCCTGGGCAGCTGTGATGGCATCAAGTACGCTAATGCAGTATTAGAAAGTATTAGAATGAGGCCAGACAGCATGTGTGCCTCTGGTCTCCCAGGCAAGCATCAAGGAGATGGATAGGATGGTACATTCTATTTTGCAGAACATCCTATTTTGCAGAACTAGGGCAGGCTTGGCAAAGAGCATGTCTGGACTGTTATATTTGGGATCAGCCAATAGTCTAAAAACTTAAGAATATGACCTTCGTCTGACTGCACTTGTGACATCGTGCTAAAGCAGGAGACTGGGGCTTTGCAGTCCTTAATGTCACTGCTGGAACCATTGCCAGGCCATCAAATCAGTCAAAACCCCTTTCTGTGTAAAGGCTAGGCTGAGGACTAAAAAGAGTCCTGTGCTTTCAGAAGTCCTGAAACATTGCAGACACTGTGGTTGGGGCTGGCACTGCTGCCAGGGTCCTGCTGCCATGCAGAGTCACAATGTCTGTACACTGATTGCCAAACACAGGAACAGCTCAGCTCAGCCTGAGAAGGTTTACCAACCTTCAGGAGCAGCCATGAGATGAAGTGCGACAGTACAATTCCTCTCCCCAGCCCTATATCCTTTTGAGCCATGGTCCAAACAAGCTGAGCTAATTATTACAGACACAATTAGTTCAGCCATTGCTCTGCACTGGAAATAACACCCTTCAGGAAAGGACCACTGGTCTTGGCAGGGTTAATCCTTGCTTATTGTGATTTTTAATTCAGATCACAGAGATGCCTAGAGTTCCCAGGGATGCTTCTAGGTGAGACCAAATGCGATTCAGAAATCTGGGGGAGGTTTTTCATTACTGTTCAGGCAGAATTAGAACAATTCTTTGAACTTTTCTGCCTTCTGGTAGACATTTGTGGTCTCATTTGGTAAAAAGGAAAGGGCAGCAAAATCAGTTTGTTGTGTTTTGAAATGTCATTGGTTTAGTTCTTCCTGATCGATTTAAAACTACTCTGTAGGCTCCCATTCATTGCACCCATACCTGTATAAATGAGCCTTCCCTCTGGCTGTGCTTCAAAGGCTGTCTGCTTCAAAGTTTCATCTTCAGATTCATTCCATATCTAGAGGATATAACTCTTAACAGAGAAACATGTGCTTGCTCTCTGTTGTAATTATTTTTATTTGCCATAGGGGACTTTCAGTTCTTTCTTTTCTGAATGGTCCTTCAGCCTTTTAGTTTTGTTAATGCTTCCCACCAAAAGCAATTAGTGATGACAGCATGTGCCCTAGTTATTTGATATTTGTGTTCTCTAGCAAAGCTGTCTATGAGGAGGACAAGATTGCAATCTGATTTATGATGACTTTCTGATTTTTGTTTTAAATAAGAAACCAGAGACTGAAAAACACAGTAAACCATGTAGTCAGTCCATCTGCCCACACACAAATTGTTCTATAAGGTACATTTCTCATTATTTTTACCAAGTTTAGCTTTTAATATCTAAGATGCTATTCTACAAATTAACAGACTTCTCAGTCCCAGATTTTGTCTAAATTTTAGCCACAATTTTTTCTGGCTGTGTTAGCCAGCGATGAATATCATTCCATCAATGATTACCAGCAGACTGGATGGCTACTACTTGGCCTTCTATTCAGAATTGGTTCTGATTTTTCAGACGACGAGTTGTGTCCTGACTAAAACACAGTCCAGTAGTATTTCTCTTAGTGTGAGTTCCCTCCTGTTAAGCAGTTGGTTCTTCATTTATTTGTGGGTGTTACTTTGATCTACACAGCTTCACTATTCTGTAACTTTTACTGGCTGCAATCAGATGATCAGTACCTAAAATCATCAAGCTGGATAGATTTTTCAACAAGGGCTGCTCTTTATTTGGCTTGATGCAGGACTACTTGATATCTGGTTGGCTTCCAGTCTAGCTGTTATTTATAATATACTGTCCTGTAAGCATATGACTCAACTCCAGCTGAGCAGGCTAAGCATTGTGAAAGCTAATGATGAAACCTCATCTTTATTAACTGTAAATCATACTTCTAGTTATTTATCTCCCCTTAGATGTTATTTCTGGCTATACTAGCTAGAATTAATTTTCTGATACTGGGGATTTGGCCCATTTCTCTCTCTGTCAGGTCCATTTTATGTGCTGTACATACACAGCTTACCCACATCTGTATTTTTTGTCACCTGAGCTGTCTTTAGAGCTGCACAGGTAGCAGTGAAGTACACCATTGCAAAGGCCCAGACATTTGATATCCAAGAAGAGGACAATCGAACAGCACTGAGAGCCTTCCTGTTGCGTGGCTCATGTGGCAATTCCCTGACTCCTGTTGCAGTGGTCTGACTGGCATTTCTGCAGCTCTAACCCTGAAAAGGGTGAAGGGGAGCTTTGTAAGGTGTCTAACCCATGTATCACTCCAGACTTAATATTGCAGGGCTGGATGGTCGGACTATGATCTATGCCTAATGATTATATGCTTAATGTTATGTTTAGCAAACAGTGTCCAAAATGCTGAGCAGGAAATGGCTCCAACAAGATTGTGTCAAGGGGACTGAATAAACCATGCAGAAGGGTGAACCCAGAGAAAAATGTAGAGAAACTGCACTCTTAGAGACCAGGCACCCTCCCATCTGACATTTTCCTCCTTTCTAGACTATTTGTAAGAACGTGATTTATTGTTCGTGTTTCCCCCACTGTTGTTCTCAGCTTCTGCGGTGGCATTGGAATGAACGTTAACACTTTTCCAAGTTTCTGACTTCATTAACAGCCCACAAAACTGGACTAGAATCTATTAATTCCTGACTTTTTCACGTTGTAATATTTCTTCTGTTCATTTTTAGCTATAGCAAAAGCTTAAATCTCATGTTATTAAGATTTTGGTTTTAAGCAAACTTCTTTTTTAGGGTGGGGTTTTTCTGGCTTTGGTTAGTAGAGCAGGATGACATTTAGCCTTAGTCACTGGTTTAACCACTACAGTCTTGCAAGATGGGGCTCTCTCCAACCCTGGGTTACTGATGCAATCCTGATACTTGGAGGCTGATTTTTCATCAGAGTGATCTTTTGTAATACTGTAGCTGAAGTATGGTGCAGTTTTATATGACTGGAAATATATGAGCATGTCAAGGTTAAGTCACTGTATGCCAGCCAGGCAGGCATATTTTACACATGCGGATGAAATTCTGAAACTCCGCTCATGTTGCTTAGCCACAGCTGTAGCTTCGTTTGTTATCTAATTCTCCTAAAAGGATTCACTGTGGGAGACACAGGCTGCTTGCAGTTACCACTTTGCTCCGTGCAGTTTACATAAACTCTTTCTCAGACTCAAAAGCAAGATTATGAACCATACTTTATTTGAATTCCTGAGTTAAATAAGTGTCCAAGAGACCCCACAGAGACTGAGGAAGGAAGCATAAAGTAAATAAATCGATCAGATTTACTAGCCCAGTCCAACCTCTGGAAATCAAACTACGAAAAAAAAAGAGAAGTAAAAAAAAAAATCCTTTCAGATAGTCTGTGTTTTTTGCTTGTTTGTAATTAGAGGCAATAAAAGGGTTCTGATTCTTCTAATAACTACTCTTCTCCAAAAGTAATTTCTTTCAATGTGACTGAAAACATTATAGGGTTCAAATTTTCACAGTGAGTAAGTACAGTAAGGGATTTAGCTCTGTCTGTGGGATACAAATGAAAAGCAGCTGGCTTTTCAGAAGGGTTCTAAGTTCCCACCAAGCAAAACGCTTCCAGAAGTAAGTCCATTTTATTTAGGTTCCTCAAAATGAGTCTGGGTCCCAGTGTCAGGCTACCAAATTCAATCCCACCCCGAATGAGGTTGACTGCCAAAATAAGCAACTCAATTCTTAACCAGATTTTCAAAGTCAACAACCCAGTGCCCCCTACTGTCCAAATATTCTTACTAGCAGGTAAGAATTTACATTAAAAGGCCTTCTAACCACTTTTCTATTTAATTTCTGTCCTCTTGTCTTCTTACAGTCCCTTTAAAAAAATCTGTTGCTACACTGTCAAAGTGGATACTGATTTTATATTCAACAGAAGAAATGAGCCATTCTTAATTCACTCTACCAAATCTAACTGTGATTCATATCTAACACTGTGTTGAAAGCTGTTTAATCATTCAGATAGTCCTGGTGAGACAGGACAGTAAAATTCTGTAGCACACAAAAAAGATGCTGGCTTGACATTGAAGAGTTGAAGATTAAATAAATGCCAGGAGTTTAGTTTAAAAAGCTTCTGCTTTTTCAATAGGACCTCGGAATGGCTGTGGTGGTTACTTGACAAATTCAGCTTACAGCTTTGGCTCTCCAGTCTCCAGTGTGACCAGAAGATATGAGAAAAATCTGGACTGTGTATGGATCATAACTGCACCTGTAAACAAACTGATCAACCTCACCTTCACTTCATTCGCACTTGAAGCACAGTCTGCTCAGACTTGCCAATATGATTATGTCAAGGTAAGATAGCTGCGTAATTTCACAAAGAAATATCAGTGATACACAATCCAATATTCTCTCCATGAGGCTAAAACTTAAGTCATAGAAAATGGTCTTATGAAGAAATTAAATTGCTTGATAGAATTAAAATTTTTTTGTTGGGTTAGATTACTACTCCAAATGACATCTGCCTTTTGAGAAACCAGTAAGAGTTTTGACATTGTTATGGGGACATGCTTCTGGTCTTAGACTGCCTATATAAATGAGTATTTATTTCACAGAATAGAAACAAAACAAAACTCAAGCACTTTGAAAGTAAACTTGCAGATTCATTATCATACACAATTGCTTGAAAGGACTTTAATTTATAAAATTTTGAATAAATAAGTCTTGATGCTCAGTGCTCACCTGTGAAAGCTATTTTCTTGAAGATGAGCATACAAAACGTAGGACAGCAGAATGCTGCTGAACAAGATCCACCAAGGAGTGTTATAGATCCTGCTGAGCATTAGAGGTGCTCAATGAAACTAGTAATTAATTCTAGATTTTGGTGAATAAAATCAACCCTTCTTGTTGAAAAGCGCTTTGAGATTACATATAAAAAAGAAATCAGAATGCCAAACAAAAATAGAATAAATTTTTGATAGATTTGCTGAGATGGGACCAGAATGTTCCATAATGAGATTTATACTGTCCAACAGAATTAGTTAATATGGCAGTGAATAATTATAGTCATCAAGAACATCCTGTTAGACCACAAGAGCACCTACTGTGCTTTCAAGTAAAAGAAATTGTAATGGCAGGAGGGATCAGAGAATTTTATTTCTGTTTATTTGTTTGTTGTGCCTAAACTGTTAGTAGCTTATATACTTTTCTTCTTTCAGCTTTATGATGGAGATAATGAAAATGCCAATTTAGTTGGCACATTCTGTGGATCTACAGTGCCAGCTCCTTTTCTTTCTACACATAATTCCTTGACACTGAAATTTATCACAGACAATTCTGTGGAAAGGGAGGGTTTCAATGTTACCTATGCCACAGTGGATCGTAAGTAGACGTATATATGTATACATACATATATTGTTGTGGTTCTTTGGTGGAAATAAATATTTGAATAATCAAAATCGTCAAAATCTTCATTCATCTGAATTATCAAAATTTGTTCTAGATATAGCGCTCAGGAAGGAACAAAGACAGTCCTTAGCACAGCATCTATAAGCAAGTTAAAAGCAGCACTGCTAGACCCCAATGCAATTGTGGGGTGGCTGTCAGTCTGGAGTGCAAAACAGGAGCACTCACAGATTGTTAACAAATACACTGATATTATAGGGAACAAACATTTATTTGAGTTTTTTGACATACATTGCCACAGCACTAGCATATGTTTTACTTATTTTTTTTTTTATTCTAGAGACTCACAGGTAAATACAAAAGTATATTGTCCAGTGTAGTTTTCCTCAATAAATATTTTTCCCCAGTTGGAAAGGTTTTCACTCTATGACGCATTTATTACTATTTTACACAGGACTGTGTGGAGGAATATATAGTGCAACTTCTACATCCCTGACTGCAACATCTCCTAACTTTCCAAATGAATATCCACCATTTACTCTCTGTACTTGGGTCATTGATGCCCCTCCGCAACAGCAAGTCAGGGTGGTGGTAGAGGCCTTCCACCTCCATTCCAGCCAGGACTGCTCTCAGAACTACCTAGAGCTCCAGGATTCACCAACAGTAAGAAATTTACAGTTGATACTATTCCCCATTCACATTCAGCTCCCTCTACTCTTTGTAAAGAGAGGAGAAACCCACCATTTGCTAGTAGATTAATTGATGATTCTGTGTGAGGGGCACATCCAAAGCATTACACACTGTGCCCCACTTAAGATGTGTTAACTGGTACACAAACCTCATGGAAGCACACTGTACTCACATTGAATTAGACCTGGTGTTACACAATTTTTCACAGTTGCACCAAGTAACAGAGCTGCCAAACTTAACACCCAGAAAATACTGCCCAACAGCAAGTTTTCGTAAACTGATTATACTTCCTCCCATCCAAGAGCCATAATAAAAATGAATATTCATGCCAAGAAGAGTGTTTGTGAAAATCACCAGAAAAAAACCCTATTTATGTCCCTTGTATTATATTATTCTAAACCTTTTTTCATTGTTTCTTATTTTGGCATGAAAATACCTGTTACATTTGATTTGTTTCACATAATAATTGAACATAAATTGTTCTGACATTATTAAGTGATTTCCATGAGAACTTTAAAATGTGATTGCATAACTGGTATAGAAAGTGTTGAGAGATTTATTCACCTCAAGTTCAGTAAGTAGAAAACCGAATTATATCATTAAGTAACTTGTGACATGTATTGAATTCCAGCACAGCCAAGGATCAGTCCATAGATTCTGTGGCACTGAAACTTTTCCAGTCCCTGAATTTTATTCTTATGATCGCACTGCCATCGTGACTTTCAAATCAGATGAATATATGATTAATAATGGAGTCAGATTTACCTATCAAGCTACAGGTAAGCTTGAAGAAATGTCTAAAAAATCTACCTACCATTCTCTTTGTTTATTCCATACAGTGAAAACCAATACAGAGATCTGAAATGCTTTCATGTCTCTGCTTTTCTGTCTCAAGGTTGCAGCAGGGAGTATAACCAGCCATTTGGTTACCTGAAGAGCCCTGGCTGGCCTGGTCGTCACCCTAATAATATGGACTGTTCCATCATTCTACGAGCTCCCCTGAATCACACAATTTCTCTTTTTTTCCATGCTTTCAGTTTGGAAGACAGCATCCAGTGTTCACGTGATTTCCTAGAGGTATCAAGCAAGCATACGTATTTTGTGGGCCTGTGTCAAAATCTAATGAATTCAGAGGATAAGCTTTGATCAAGTCTGAGCTGAACTGACATTATGAACTAATTTATTGCTACAGTTTTATGGTGAAAGGTACTCAGATGTTATCGTAAGAGGTTAAACAGTACACACTATAATAAGTCCAAAATCACTGAATAGTTTCATTTAGACTAGATATTAGGAAGCATTTCTTTACAGAACGTGTTGTTAGGCATTGGAATGGGCTGCCCAGGGAGGTGGTGGAGTCCCCATCCCTGGAGGTGTTTAAGAGTCGGGTTGACATAGCACTGAGGGATATGGTGTAGTTGGGAACTGTCAGTGCTAGGTTAATGGTTGGACTAGGTGATCTTCAAGGTCTTTTCCAACCTTGATGATTCTGTGATTCTGTGATTATTGGCTAACTCATCTTTACCTAGCTCTTGTTGATGTTACCCAGTTAACAGAGCAAGCCAGGACAGTTTTCATCTGATATTAACATCTGTGCATGAACAGAAAGCCATAAATCTGAGTGCTTTCATTCCAGCAGTAGATTTCATCTGCTTGATATTCTTCTTAAAAAGAATTTTTTTTCTAAAAAAACTTTTTTTCATTTTAAAAAAAGAAAAGGAGCTCTAGTAACAAGTGTAGGATACTTGCAAAGGTACTTTGTGTTAATAAAAAGCATATCCTCCGACACAATCCTCACTCTGTCCTTTCACACTTGTTGAAGGTTTCCCTGTTCACTGGTCAGATGACAAAAATCAGATGTCTGTGGCAGAATCATTATTTAGTTTTCCTTTCATATCCTCTTTACTGTCTCAAGAAATGGATCTGAGCACCAGCATTATTGGAGCTCAGAAAAAAATCAGATTAAATCTGAGCTATGTAATATGATCTGTGTCTCAATGTGACCAGGGAAAAGAGTGGTCTGCAGGGTAAAGAATTAATCTTGTCTTCTGGAATATTAACATTTCTTATTAAAAGTAAAACATGGGCCTGAATTGCAAAAGCACATCTTAGCTACTAGTCAAGTAATTTTTTCAGTCAGGAGATGTATCGCACCATAAAATTTAGCTACCTGTTTCTGATGATATTTGTTCTGTGCAATTACTTACAAAACTCAGACAGACTGGTTAATGGTCTCTTTTTCCTTCTATACAAAAATATATAATAGGAAAAATAACAGTATTAAAATGACAATTTTGCATGCAAGTCACTACATAGTTTGTGCTGTGCTTATATCACTGCATAATTGTACTGGTGTATAACTGGCATAGGGATTTATTGTTGCCAATGTTTTCTGTGTCCCTTGAAGGTCAGAAATGGGAGTGATGTGCAGTCACCACTACTTGGCAGGTTCTGTGGAAACACTGTGCCCAGTCCCCTCTTCCCCAAAAATCACGTTGTCTATCTTCGTTTCAAGAGTGATTTTTCAGGGGCTCATGATGGATATGAAATTACTTGGACTTCATCGTCAAGTGGTAAGGCTGTAATTACAAAGTAATTCCACTTAGCAATTGTACATAGAGGGAAAATACAGAAATGTGGAATTCAACCTGCTCAGTTTGGGCCCTGCGTCATCAACACTTAAGACCTTCCCAAGCACCCATAGTCCACCCTATTCAGTCACTGGAGAGAAGTGACTGTTCCTCAAGACCACTGGGGCGAGATCCTTTTTATGTGATGGGAGCCATTCCCTCTTTCTAATGTTGACTTTAGCAACCTCAAGAGGATGTAGTTCAATTAAGATGAAGATCCACATCGTTCACTGAGAGGTCAGAAAATAGCAGGAACATCTATCTTGGGATCTACAGAGTGGTGGGGGTGGTGACTCAGCCTACTCCGTTAATAGTCCAGTTGTGATATGCCCTAGGACCTAGGCACTGCTAAACTGGAAGAGAACTGAAATTTGCCCCAAGAAAATAACCTAACTATAATGCTGTGTAGTGACTGTATCATAAACACATTCATAAATGGCTTATGAAATGGCAGTGAATAGCTGGGTAATAGTTTGTTCATGACACTAAGTTACTGGAGGTAGGAAAGCTCATGGCCACATGAAAAGCACTGCAGAATAACCTTACAGTATTGAGTGGCTTGGTGATGAAAAGGCAGATAAAGTTCAGTGTAGGAAAGTGTTGATGAAGAATATGGGCAAAAAAAGACAATCCTAACTTTACTTACAAAAATATGGGCTCTGAGTTGTCTTTTAGTACTCTGCAACAAGATCTAGGGGGTAAAAATGGTTCCATGAAAACAAGAGCTCACTGCTCACTAATAGTCAAGTAGGCTAGCACAATGGTAGGAATTGTTGGGAAAGTAAGAGAGAACAAATAGTCAGCCACTGTATAAATCCATGTTTCACACACAAATTGAATGATGTGCACAGTTCTGGTCTCCTCCTGTTGTAAAGAATCCAGTATAACTAAGGGCTCAACATAAAATTGGCTTCTGTATGAGATATGCTGAGACTTTTAAATCTGGTTAAGAAACTACTGATGTCTATAAAACTGAGTGACAGTGGATGATAAATAGTGATCAACTGTTCATTGACTTCCCATAGAAGAACTGGAGGCCATCAGATAAAGCCAGGAGGTGGTAGGTTCAAAACAAACCAAACAAACCAGTTCTTCACACAGTATGCAGTTAAACTGTGGAGCTCCTTCCCATAGGATGTTACAAATTTATGTGGATTCAAAGGCTACCTGAACAAGTTCATGGAAGACACCTGATAAAGACTATCAAATACAAAGATGCTATCTCTGGAAGCTGTGAGCTGAAAATTCTTGGAGACTGTGAAAGTAATCTGGGGCATGATCTGCACATGCTTACTCTTACTCAATAAACTTGCATTTCTCCCATGGCATCTGCTTCTGCCCACTGCTGGAGATTGAATATTGGTATAAATAGCCTTTGGTTTACTTAATATGACTATTTTCTCTGAGTTGTTCTCTGTATTTTTCTATCAGATGAGGATTCATTACTTTTCATTCAAAGAACAGCCAAAGAGAATTTGTCTCTGGTTGAGTAGTTGGGAACTGAACTGACCAAGGCACAGACTTAAGACTGTGGTTTCGAAGAGCTTTGGGAGTTTTGATTTTTAATACCCAGTGATGGTCTAATGCCCATTGCATATTCTTCTCAGGCTGCTGAAGCTACAGCCTCAGTTTTGCCTCTTACTGAAATAATGCTCTTATCCACATTCATTGTCCCAGCTCCCTGCGTCTCTGTTTTTCAGTGCTACTACTAATACTGTGCTAATGTACTACATCGTGTAGTATCTTGTGAAACTAAGCCTTCTAAGCTAATTAACAGTGTCCGTTTCCAGGATGCGGAGGAACATTATACGGCAGCACTGGCTCATTTGCTAGTCCCAGCTACCCGGCAACTTACCACAACAACACTGATTGCGAGTGGGCCATTAGTGTGCCCAAGGGACGAATTGTCACAGTGAACTTTGATTTCATCAGCATCGATGACCCAGGGGATTGCAGTAGCAACTATCTGATCCTTTACAACGGGCCAGATGCCAGCTATCCCCCGGCTGGGCCGTACTGTGGGATGGTATGTATTGCCTACTGTCTGTGACCCTGTAAGTGGTTAAAATGAATCTTTACTGTTTCATATTCAAGACTGTTTCCCCAATTCTGGTATGAATCCCACACAGATGAGTGGGAGCGAAGGCATAGGGTGTGTGTGGCGCCTCAGAAGCCTTCCAACGAAGACCTTACAGTGACATCTAGTGGGAGGCATCAAGCTATTTTGCGCTGTATTTAGTTGTATTTGTGATTTAAATATTTGTAATACCTGAGGGAGAAATGCAACAGCAGTATCTAGCACCGACCTGAGGTCACTTCCAATCTATAATCCAATTTGTGCCTCAGTTTTAACTTTCTGACTGGCTTTTCCAAAGGATCTTGTTGTTCTATAAAGCTTTTCATTTTTCTTGTCTTGAATTTTAGGATACAAACATCGCTCCATTTACAGCTACATCTCATCAAGTCTATATAAAATTTCATGCTGAGTATGTGACTTTACCGTCGGGATTCCAGTTAAGCTGGATGAGCTAGAACACTGTTTATGAGAAATATATTACCATTCCTTGCTGTACTGAAGAGACTTCAGATCATAAAGTGAGTTTGAAATCTGGTTATGATAACTGCAGCTGAAGTAAGGCCTTTTCAAAATTACTTTAAGTGTAGCTGTTATGAATTTAAGAGTTCTGTCAAAAAAATGTGATCTCCCATTGTACTGAAAATAAACTATTATCTACCCAACTGGGAGAATGAGTTTTTGCTAGTTTTTGAAACATATTTTGTATATTCTTCTACATAATTTCAGTTTTACATTTAATACTATAAAAAGTGAATTTGCCAGGATAGAACTTAAACACAAAATATCCAGCATGAAATTGATAAGAGGACCCAAGATATGAAGTTGTCTTTAATTAGTTCTATAGTTATGTCGTTTTGTCCCAAGCATCTTTGAAAACATCAGCTACAGTTTTATTCAAATTAGAATAAAATCAGAAATTGCTAAAAAATGGCCCCTGACCTACAACCACTTACACAGAATACTTTGCTGGAGAAATTTCTGTAACACTGTGCATTGGGTATAAGAACCCGGCTGAATAAGTACTCAGGCATTCACGGAAGTTTAACACAGTAAGGATGTGCTGTGGTACTAAATCTTAAACGCATTAAGAAGTAATGTCAGGATCAGAGCCCTATGTTCGATATACACAAATATCTGTTATTGTATTTATTGAGTTATATCTTCAAGCTTCAAAGTCTATTTTACAACTGAATATAAAAAACTTGTGAGACTTTTAGTAACTATGTCACCTTCCTAGTGAACTTGTAAGCAACTTCCTAGACAGTAATAAAACAGATACAATTTCAGAATAAGGCAGACATAAAAATATTAATTGACCTTTGACTAGAATTAGTTTTTCCCTTCCCCAGGCTAACACACATCATACATAAAAAACGTTATACAGAGGACACTGATTCCCACTATGAAACATTTTTTGTCACAACCCAGAATGAATGACCAATTCATTTCCTGGCTGTCACCTGTGATGGACAGGCAAGAGGAATTCACACTGCAGCAAAGGAACAAGAGCCTCATCAGAACTCTCACTTTATAACTGTTACAAAGAGTCACTCACAGCAAAAGTAATTCCTTAATGTGACTGTTGCGCTAATTAATTATGAAATTACGATAAAGTGTTAATGGCAGTTCTAACCAAATCTAGGAACTCTTTGAAGATATCCCAGTGAATGCCAAAAAAGCCATCATTCCACAAACATACAAAGCTTTATAGTGGCTAAGAAGCCATTGTGGTTAAACTAAAATGTAGAAAACACAAAACAGATAAAAAGGGCAAAAAGGTAGATGGCAAGCTATAAAATACAACTTAAAATAATCTGGTAGTAAATTAGAATTAGAGAAATCTGTGAACACCCACTGGCCAACAGAATTAGATGTAATACAGCATTTTATGATTGTCCAAGGACCAAGAAAAACCTAGCCTGTGTACGGGTGATACTCCTGCTGACGTGCTAAAGTATAACATGGAAGAAGGAGAAATATCTGTATTTGGATCAAACTAGGAGACACCTCTGTCCTACTGAGATGCTGGCAGAACAGAAAGTTCCTCTAATAAGGGAAGACATAAAAGACCATGTAGTCAAATTAAACTTTTTCAGATTAGTGGCCCAGAAAACTTCTGCTGAGAGTCCACACCAAACTGATTTCATATTTGCAGTCAAGGGATGATGCAATCTTTGTCCATAGCGTTTATTAAAAACCCCATAAAGGGGATAGCAAGCAGTAAAGAAAACAAACATCTGAACTGCCTGGAGATAAAGCTACAAAGTAAGTTGTAAAGATAGCAGTGTGTAAGACACTGCAAGTACAATAAAGCATGGCTTCAGCTGTTTGCCTGCAGAGATCAGGAGGACTTTATTTCTTCCTTGTGAATGGCTGCATCGCAGGGCTTTGTGTGTGTCCTTTGTGGTTTTGACTTTCCTATGAATCACCATGGATTTGGTGCAGTTGATGCAAGGCAGAGAATCCCCTCAAGATCTGGCTGCTGTCTCTTGGTGCTAGGTGCCTGGTCATGGAAGCATAGATTTTAGGCGAATATAGGCTTGGCAAGAATGTTGTCACTTTCTGCGTTTCACCAGCCTGGAACACAGCTCAGCTGGAAGCCACAGGTGAAAGGGAAGGGCACGTCTCCCCCAGACAGCTCCCTGCCGCTGCAGGTAGTGCTCTGTGGTACATTCATGTCTCGCGTTAAAAGTGGGTCACAGCCTGACAGATCATGAGTTCTCAGATTAAACCTTGGACTTGTCAGGAGTATGCCAGAGCATAAACTGATAAACAATAGAAACCTGTACATGGTTTTAATGAATGAACTTCATTAGTGCCTTTTGCGACTGGTATCAGCCACACATCATACAGTTTATGGACACAAAGTTGAGTTCCCCGAGGACACCCCCGTCCCCCATGCTCACCGCGCTGAGGCTGGCCTGCTGTTGACTTAGTGAATAATCCGTAGATGCCATCTGGTGACCTGTGATGTACATGAGGCCATTCTGGTGACACGACCTTTGGCCTTAAACTCTAGAGGGGAACTGCAGTTAAACTGATGAGTTTGCTGAAATATGATTGATTTCACTAAGAGAAAAAGCATGTTTGACTTTAAAGAAGATTAAATGTTTTTGAACATTTTTTGATACGATAAATACTTGCTCTTGGCATGACTTGCTGTCACAATGTCAAACAAATAGTATGGAATCATTGAACTTCTGCAGAAGAACAGACTAAAGAGCACTATGAAAGGGAGGAAGAGAAATTTGTAAGATTTTTTTTTTTTAATCTAACAATAACTAATGGTCGGTGCATCCTTAAATGTTACAAACACTCCATGCCTATGCATAATTTTATTTACAAATGAGTAAAATTCATGAGGTTCTTCAGAGAAAAATGAAAGTCCAGCAGAGAATTTGTGCTCATGAAGACTGTTGAATGAAGCTGCTGGTACAAGGTTCAATTGATCTAGCCCAACTGACGCTCGCCAAAAATAGTCAAAGTCTAAAATTAGAGTAAATTATCAAACCCATTCTTTAAAAAAACAGGAACAAAGTAACCCACTGCTGTCCTCAGCGGGTTATTAACATTTTCTGTGAGGAACCACAACAGAAATACGACTGCAGAAGTATTAAAGTGGAGGTCCTTAGAGGAGAGAGCTGGTGCTAAGGCATGTTTCTGCCTTGGAAGGTAAGGAGTCATTTAAAATGCGTGTTTTAAAATGAATGCACAGCAAAAGCAAACAGGAGCAACTAAACAGATAATTTAAAAATAATTATTCTATGAAACTTCTATGTGTTTTTTGCAGTGTACAATTCAAAAGACAAAATCCGTGTTTAATAAGATTTATGGCTTCATCTCACAATACTGCCATGAATGTCTTTGCTTTTATGTCTGTGCACATTGCTGTCTCTTTCATAGATAATGTCATAGTTGTGAATGCTGCATGTCCGTATTATAATACCTGCATGACTACAAACAACCTCCCCCCTGTCAATGACAAAGCACAGATAATTAATGTGCCTGTTTTCACTTCCTGCATGATTTTAACTTACTTGTAAATCTTCTTCTGCATGTTACTCTACGTATTTATTCTTATATAAAGGTATATTTTTAAGAGACACTTATATATGAATGGTGAACACTCCGAAAACTAGGATTTGAAAAATAAGCACTAAAAGATCCATAACAGTATTTTTTAACTGCCATTCCCATGTGGCAAAGCTGTTCTTTATAAACAATTAATGAGAAGGTAATACCAGAATGAGATTATTGGGGCTATAGTTATTTGAAGTAAAGGAGGGAGAAGATACACAGCTAAAATGCTACAAATAGTGGTGCTGGTCAGTTTAAAACATTACCTCATTTTAGTTAAATTTACAAAACAATTTTGGCTGAAAAACAGTTTCCTCTCAGCTCATAAAGCAAAGGAGGAGGTATCTCAGTTTCCCAGAGTAACTCAAGTGTCCTAGTCACCAGAATTAACATATTTAGTGTAATTATTTTTTGTCAGCTGCCAAACTAAAATCACAGAACTATTCTACAGTCCTGATTAAATTTAAATGTAACAAAAATTCATAGCATTGACTACTGTTCATAGTAACGACAAGAGCAACAATACAGGTTTACCAACAAATAAATGTTTAAAATGTTTATTAGCTGTTAATAAAAATAGAAGCCACATTCTAGAACTTTGCTTTTCTAAATAAATAAATATTGTGGACCAGCTATCACACATAATTACTGTAATATTGATGGATACATTTTTAGCAGCAGTGCCTAGCAGTACACTACTGGTTTTGCAGGTGCATGTTGCTGTTGTATCGCTTTGATGATAAGCTAATCCTGCATTAATGTTGACCATTATGATACCTCTTCTTGGAGGGGAAAAAAAAGGATAAAAATATAATAATAATGTAAAACCTCATTTCCTTAGTTAGAAGAGCTACCCAGGACAGCCAGAGCAAGGGCAGCATCAGAGCCACTTGTCCCCTAGTTGCTCCCCTGCGCAGTGAGAGGAGCCAGCGGGAGGCACGTCCAGCCCTCGCTGCCCAGCCGGAGCAGGCTGGGGGGAACCAGGGCAGGGAGCAACTTCTCCCTCCTCTTACCACCACACGGCAGCTGCAACTCTGCCATACAATCCTGGCCATACATCTGCCTCACAGTCACCTGCTTTAGCCTGCTGTCCTCAGGACAGAAGGCATATGCCAGCCACAGCAGACATGCTAGTGCCTAGGTCTTCAGGACAACTAACTGGTGGCAACCAGGACATTTTCTTACACAAGAAAGAGATCCAGATTCACGTTGCTGCAGACAAAAAGGAACTGTACACCGTTGTCTTGTACATCTGAATAACTGTGTGTTCTGCTGAGCAACCTAGATAAAAGGAAGTTAATCCAGTTGTGTTTCGTAAGAAAGACCTGAAAGCAGCCTGTAACTTCAGGAAAGGACTCAAGGTACTAAACACTATTTAGGGGTAAACATGCTACAATTCTGCAACCCAGAATTAAATCCTTACATTCCTAAAAAAGGAAAAGCTAAAGTTGCATCTCCAGCACTGTTTCTCATTTGCTGGTTTAGGCACCTTCCCATTCATCATCTTGGTTTCTGTAGATATTCTTTTTAGGCTTCTAAGAAACACCATGCAGTGCATAGCAAACACATATGCAAAGTTCATGGCTGTGGTTCTCAGTGGGTGGCCTGGCCTTAGATAATTTTATAGATTTAGTCAGTGATTGCTCTGAGCTTCCATATCTGTCGAATGAACAGTAAGCAGGAGCTTAACCCCTAACAAAGATGTTTTACACATAAATACATTATAAACAGGAAGGCTGTAACTCCAACATCATGGTGATGAGGTCAACTAAAAGTGCTCAGAACCTGGGCTCAGCCTTGTGACTTTTGCAACTAGAGCCAAATAGAAAATCCAGATACACCTGAAGAAATGGAAACCACTGATTCAATGAACCCAGATTTTTTTGTGTTAATGTCTTCTGCCTTAGGTAGCCTTTGCCAAACTTCAGGGTGCTTTGAAACCCTACTTGGTCAGTTCCTAGGGAGCCTGAGCTTCCCAGCTCCAGGGCTCTGCAGCTTGTCCTGTCTCCTGTTGCTGACTAGCTGGGGCACGGAGATGCCCAACTGCCCCGAGCACAGCCCTGATACCTTCCAGACCCCTGCCAGGGCACGAAGAGCTAAAAGCACTCGAATGCACATTACTCCTCAGTGCAAAACGGCACCAAACCAGCCACAACCCATCTTCTCAGGTTTATGCTTGTAAAGCGCTTGCCAAGTGCTGAAGAAATGGAAACGAACGTTGACATTGCGTTTTGAAAAGACAGCAGTGTAACCAGACGAGGCTCCTAACGGGAAAGGCCAGATCAACCTCAGCCATGGCGTTAACGCTAGCTCCCTTACCCACCCACAGGTACAAGCACCCAGGTGAGCCTGCTGAGAAACAGGCCACCACCCGAGCAGCGGCACCACTGGAGCCGCGTTTCCTCTCCCAAGGCGCCAGCTCCCGCAACCAGCCCGTTCCCGGGGCCTGTCAGGGCAAGGACCCCACACGGCAGCCGCGCTCCCAGGGCTGCACTCCTCTGCCGGGGCAGCCCGCTTCGCCAGGCCGGCGATGACTCGCCGGGAGCCGGCCCGACAGCGGGACGACGCTCCCGAACGCGCTGGGCTCAGGCACCCCGCCTGCAGCGGGCGCGGCGTTCTGGGGGCAGGGCACGGCCAGCCCGCCCCAGGACACCGGGCGCCGGTCCCCAGCACTGCGCGTGCGCCAAGGCCCCGCTCACGCCAGCAGAACCCCCGCAGCTCGCGGCCTTAAAGCCGCTATCACCTACGGGGCGCGTTTATTGGCTATCGAGCCTGCCTCCGGCGCCCCAGCCAATGGTCAGCGGGACTGCGCTGAGAAGCCGCGCTGATTGGTCCGGCACCTTCCCGGTCGTGGGTGGGGCCGTTCGGCGGCCGGCCGGCCGTAGAAGGCTTGGAAAGCGCCTCCGCTATCCGGGGAGGGGCTGCGGTGCGCTTGCGCGCGAGGGTGAGGGAGGGGCGTGGCGTGGCGGGCGCGTGGAGCCGCCCACCGGGCTGCCCACCGCCGTCCCGCCCACCAGGCCGTGCCCCGCCGCCGTCCCGTCGGCTGCCGTCCTGTTCGCTGCCGTCCTGTCCCATCTCGCTGCGCCCCGCCGCAGCACCGCGCGGTGAGTCGCCCCGGGGGCAGCCGCGGGCTCGTCCCTCCGCCCGGGAGCGGGGGGGGGGGTGGCCGGCGCTCCGGTCAAGGCTCCGCTGGGATGGGGCGGGCGCGGAGGGATGCGGCGGGTCGGGACCCCCCCGGCGGCGCGGAGCGGAGCGGAGCGGGCTTGTTGCCCTCGGCTCCCTCAGGGCGGGAGCCGTCCCCGCGCAGTCCCGGCAGGCTCCCCCGCTCTCCCCCCGCCTCCCCCCCCGCCCGCCTCACGGTGTCCGTTTGTGCCCCACCCAGACCATGTCCAAGTCCCTGAAGAAGATCGTGGAGGAGAGCAGGGAGAAGAACCAGCCCGAGGTGGACATGTGCGACCGCGGCATCTCCAACATGCTGGACGTGCCCGGCCTCTGTAGGTACCGGCGGCGGGCGGGGAGAGCGCGGAAACTTCCTTATTTGTCCCGGGATGGGCCGGGGCCGCCGCCGGCCCTGGGAGCGGGGCGGGCGGGTGTGTGTCGGTCCGGGCCGCCCCGCTCCCTGCTGCTGCCCCGGCCCCGCGCCGTGGTGGGGCTGCCTGGGCCTCTTCTGTGCCGGGGGTGTCCTGAAGCTTTGGGCGTCGGGGTCTTGGGGAGGGACTCGTGGGCAGGGGAAGCACTCTGCTGCCAGCTCCCCGAGCACCACAGCGAGCCCTGAGTGTGTTCGGGAGAGCCCCGGCTCCACTGCACCGGAGAGACCGGCGTGGGAAGCTGGGACACTCCCCCCACCATCTCTCCCATCACCTCTTCCCCTGCACCGTCTGCAGCCCTGAGCGTTCCCTGTCTCTCGCTGCTGTCATTCTGGCACTTGAGCGATGGGGAGACTGTGCCTGCTGTCCGTCCTTGCCTCTCCCTGCTACCGAAGCAAAAACACGAGCTGAGCAGCATCTCCTCTGGTTTTTGGAAGGGATGGGGTGATATGAGCCTGTCTCTGAAGGAGAGTATGGTAATACTGTATTACAGATACAGCAGTATCATACTTTGGATATTACATGATTGCATGTGCTTCCAGAATTGTGATAGTATGTTGTTGCTGGTATGTTGCATTTGCTGTAAATTAACTACAGCACCTGCAACGTACCAATAACAACATACTGTCACAGTTCTGAGGAACACGTAAATGAAGAACAAGGCAGGTGACTTTGCCTTGCGTTTGCTTTGGCTATGAGTGTATATAATGTTATAGTACAGCTGATTTGCACTGAGTTAAAATTGTGGCTGGCTGTAGTGTGCCACCGGCTGATTTCCCTGAATGCATGATGTAAGGAGAAAAAAGCAAAATCTAAAACCACCAATGTACTTGAAACTCTAACCATATCCTGGTTTAGCTCTTTGCTATGTTTGTTAAACATGATAGCAACCAGGAGCAAGTATATGTAACTCTTCTTGCATGATGGCAGAGAGTTCAGGGAAATGAGTTTAGGGTCAACATAGCGCTGAGGGATATGGTGTAGTTGGGAGCTGTCAGTGTTAGGTTAACGGTTGGACTAGATGATCTTCAAGGTCCTTTCCAACCTAGATGATTCTGTGAAATGTATGGCTCACCACTGTCCGTCTGCAGAGCTGGGAGCAGACTGAAGTATCTTCAGTCACATCAGTAAAGGATGAAGACTTAAGTACAGTTTTGCGGAACTTGGTTCTGTACTTCGTCCTTTACTGATTCTTTTCCTGCTTCTGAGTTGTGCATGGGATTTCAGGAAGATTACATTGTAAAGCCCATATATATGTACTCATGTTAAATAGAAAGCTTCACTGAATTGCTGTTGGATGAACAGTTGTTTGAGACAAAGTAGTGTTTAGCTTGCATTAACTACAGACCCATTTTCAGAACTATACTTATCCCTTTCAGTTAAACTAATGCATTAAGAGTATGGGGCAGCAACAGAATACTGTTGCTTTTGTTAAGTAGACTTGTTGCCTGTTACCAACACATAATTAATTAGCCAGCTTTGATCTTTCAGGCAGGGGAAAAAAGGTGATGTTGAAAAGCACATCAGTAATGCTAAAGTTAAAAAATCTTGTACAGAGACTGTTTTGGGTTTACTGTACAGGCAGGGTCAGGGGCTAGTGTGGGATGCTGGTCCACAGGTCATCACTGACACCAAATTGCTAACTAAGCACCTGAAGGATGTTTGGCAGGGAGCTCCCTACATGAAGTGTAAACTTGTGGTACCCTAGTTACACTACATCAGAGAAGTCTGCGTGCAGATAACCTTGGTGCACATTGTGTGACTTGATTTAGCGTGGGGATTTGGGGCCTTCTCCAACTTGAGGGGGAAGTGATGACTGCTTTCTGTTCAGTTAATTGAGATCTTCGTGCTTTTTCAGTTAGTCTGCACTCTGGTAGAGAAGGCATTAAAGTTGGGTTTGGGTGTTTTTGTGTTGTGGTTTGTTTTTTTTTTTTTTTTTAATTGTCAGGGTATGTGCCACTTTCGATCTGGAAAAGTAATAACTTCTTCCAAATATGCCTTTAAAAAAGTATTGAATAGGCATTACCTCTGGATTTTAGGTAATGGTTTGATAAAATGTTAAACTTGATTGTTTTGTAACCCTACTGTAGACTGTGTGTTTTGGGTTTCTCTGGCTCTGAGAACTGGCAGGGAAGCTAAATGAGTCTGACCTTGTGCCTTCCCTTCTAGGTGTGTTGGATACCTTTCCAATGCAGTGCAGTGTTAAAACTTCCCTTTTCAGAAACTGTTTTTTCCATGAAATAAAGATTTTTGTTAAAAACAACCATCATGATTCATGCCCAGGGACTGTTTTTTCACAGCATCTTGTCTTTAATGAGGGCCACTAGTAGATGTTCAGAGGTAAGGATAAGTTTAGGTTATGACTGGATGGAACATTTTGGTGGTGTTTTCCCTGGTTTTGGCCATTTGAGGTTTAAGGCCTTACTAGGTTGGAGGATACTCCAAAGTTACTGTGTTCAGTAGACCCTGATAGGGGTTTTGTCTCATGTAATTATTTAATGGTTGTGAATGCCCACCCCAGAGTGGCCAGTAACTGTTAAAGTAGGCTGTTCCTTATAGTCTTGGTTATTCTTCAAGAACAGGGCCAAGCCTTGTCCCACCGCATATTTGAGTACTTGCTGCAGAGTGGCTAGTGGATTCGTATTTAAGCTTTCTTATCTTAATTCACATAGAGCTAATGAAGACACAAGGGTTTGGAAGCAGTGCACTGCGTAACATCTGCTCCGTGTGCCAGTCCTTTTCCTTTAGGTACAGACCTGTTCTTGCCATGTGTGTTTAAAAAAAAAAAGAAAAATTAAGTGATCATAGAAAACTAGTGTTAATGGAGGCAGAAGAGAAAAGGGAGAGGGAAATATATGCCTTGGCTTCTCTTCTGACTTTTCTTTCCAGTCTAGTGAATGACTTGCTACAATATCGGGCAGCCACTCATATTTTCTTTTGCCTTGACTTCCACCCTCTGTAGCAGTTGTGGGAGAGACAAAACAGACCAAACTTGCCTCTGGAAAATACCAATGTCTCTTTCAAAATTGAGATGAAATATTATTTTCTACCTGGATGGAGATTGACACTTGGTATTTGAAATGGTCTTAAACTAGCTTGTACCTACAAGCTTAGCAACCTCCACATCTCTTCCCACTTTTGTGTTTAGTAAAGGGAGAGTGGAATTTTCAGCTTGTTTATGATGTGGTGTTCAGATTCACAAAGAAAAGCTCAGTAGTCCCTGAACCACTGCTTGCTCAGGAGTTCATTCATGTCATTAAAAATGGAGTTCTGTTTGTGGAATATTCCTTGAATCCAGGCACTTCCATGTTTTCTCCTAATGACTTAAAGTACAAACTAGAACTGTGCTACAGGCCTTCAGAACATCTGAATTTTCAAGGCTTTCAGGAATGTGATATGAGAAAACTGCAAAGATGTTCTGTAGAAAAGAGATTTCATTTGAGACTAAAAATGTCCCTTGATCGCCGTGTTCTGTGCTTTAGCTCATCATAGTAATGCAAAGACCATGTGAAACAGTTTTAAACTTTAAAGCCATTTCTTACTATTCTGGCATACGATGAAACAAATGTTATACCATTTGTGCGCACATCTATACTGTAGTTGTGCATCCACACATGAATAGTTTTGAAAAATGTCTTGCCCTGTGGAAGTGTTCTAATATATTTTGGTTTTTTTAATTCCATATTGTGAAATAAATAGATCATACTTGTTTACAAAACACCCAATATGGACAGGTAATGGTAGCGAGCATTAATAGACATCCTGTAGGGTCAACGATTGGGTTCAGCAAGTAGGGCATGGTGTGTGCCTTTCCCCTAGCCTGATGGTTAGGGCATTTGCTGTTAGGACTTTAAACAGCCATCAACGATTACAGAATTGTTCTTGGAGTAAGGACCAGTCTGTAATACCGCATTTATGTATCTTTAAGTGATCGGTGTGGGGAAGCTGTGAATTGAAGAATTATTTTGCCCAAATAACTCGAGACATCTGCTGCTCTGTAGTCTTGTTGTCAGGGAAGGAATATTGGATGAAATCCTATTTACTCTGTAAGTGTTAATTTGCTCTCGTTATCATTCCATCTGCAAGCTATTCATATTTTACATAAAGTACATGCTTGTGTGGTAGGAATTAACATGCCTAGAATTAATTGTCAGAAAGTTAGTGTTGATATAATTGTCTGCTCCTAAAATAACCAAAGCACAGAAAATAGAGGGGCAGGCTACTTGTAGTCATTTTGTACAATACTGTAATGGTCATACTGCATTAAGTTCCTCCAGTGGGACAGACAATGTCTTATCTTGGTTCTGCAAGGTCTGTGGAGTCTTCCTGTTGTTGGTTTTGTTTTGTTTTGTTTTTTCTTTTTTAAAAAATTAAGTCTTGTCATCTGAATATTTTATGTAAAGCTAACTTGCAGTGCATGGCAGCAGTATATGAAAAAACTTGATACTAAAGCCAAAAGGAAAGAGCTTCAATATTCTTCCCTTGACCCACTCTGTTTTGAAGCAGTAGTGGGGCTGGGACCACTATGCAATTACTATGCAAGTAAATTGCTCTGGCAAATGCCAGTATCCTGACCCTCAAGCTTCTGTGTGGATATCTGGTGCATTCTTGAAATCAAAATAACTTATTGCCTGTATGTGAACTACTGTAATGTTAACAAGGCATCTGAGGTCTGCAGTCCTCAAGGAGCTGCTGCTTAGTGCCTAGGAGCTCCTCCAGTGGTATCACAGAGAAGTTACAGTAATTCCCCTGTGAGAATTGTGATGCCCTTTGAATCTTGAGGGACTGGCACTTGGGGTGAATCATCTGACCTGTTGAGTAATCCTCAGCGAGTCCTGCTAGTTACAGTTATCTGAGCTGTGTGCATCCAAAGCAAAATGGCCCCATCAGGTCCCCTTCAGCCTTCTAGATGTTGCTCGGTGATGTTAATTAGGTAAGACGGATGCCTTTGTCAGAAGAGCTTATAGTTTAGTTGTCATACAGAATTGACTTTACATGTGCGATGAAGAAAACCACAGTCAGCTGTTCCCACAGCACGGTCCTTTTCACAGGAGTAGGCAAGTGGCAGCATACTGAGAAACTTGGTATTTCCAGGGGCTGGTTGTTTCACATAGGTCAGTTTAATGTACGTGAGCAAATTCCCCTCCTTGTAAGGACTGACTCAATGCCACTTTATATCTAGGCTTCCTTTCTTAAAATGCTGCAAATCTGTCTCCCAACTGGTAGCAGCTTTGGACCTTTCAAGATTGAAAATATTTTTGTCTAGATATGGCTAAAATGCTGCTGGAAGTAGTCCAGATCACAGATGCCTAACCTTTGCTCTTTTCAAAATAATATTGGAATGTTGCCTTTTTTCTCCTGTTGAGGGATGTCAGCCTGCTTTGCAGGTCAAAGATGCAATGGGATTTTATCACGCATCAGGATTGACTGAGATAGTGGAGTTTCAGACAAGGTGTCTAGGCTTCAGTTGAATTTGGCCAGTGAAGTCCAGATTAAAATGTCTTTTGTCTAGGGATTTCTGATGTTGGGACTTTGTTCTATTCTGTATAGACATGTGAGAAGAAACCCTTTTGAAAATAGACTTGGTTGAAGAAGACAGCGATGTGACAAATATGGAGAGGGAGTGGTGAGAATAATGCTTGTAAGCTTGTGTTGTTGAAGGCCAGAAGTACACATGGCTTGATGGTTTAGTCAGCAGGCTTACCTTTAAAAACTAAATATGCACAGAACTTTTTATGATATTTAAATTCAGCTTGAGAAGACCTGAGTCTGCAGCCCCAAAGCTTAATTGCCCTTGAGTAAGCATCCTCACTTCATATGTATAGAAGTGATGAAATCATGGCAGAAAAGGCTCACCATATGCATACACATGGTTTAGATCTGTCCCAGTTCGCTATTAGTAAAATGCTTCCTTTTCTTACTCTTTTGTTTCTTATTTCAGTTTGTAAGTGATCCAGAGTGGGTACTTGCATGTGTGCTGCTGTCTAGCACTTAGTGCAGTTCAGTGACTTTATACTTCTGTGGTGTGAATAAGTCGCATGCAAATGATGTCTCCTCATAAGCTGGCTTCTTGCAGGAGTTATAAATACTATTTGGTATGTTTTTTCTTCTAAATATTGAATTACATCTTGAGCACAGAAACAGAAAATCCTAAGCACTTCTTTTAGTCTATTTGAGTTGTCATTCTGATCTGTATGTTTTAAAGGGGTATTGCACTTAGTGGGGAAATCAGGACTACTACCTTAAAGGGTTTGTTTTATTTTGATAACCTTGGACATGTCTAGCCTTAGTGTTAACAAATTCACAGAAGTCATACCCTTTTCATAGAAGTGGTTCATAGGCAAAAAAGAGTTGAGAAACGCGTGTCATGTTGATGGGTGTATGAACTAAATTTGAGCCTTTCCTCACATAGTTTCTCAAGTCAGTTTAGCTGTTTATTAAAAGGCATGTAATGGGGATTGCTGGTTTTAATGTAATGAAGTTCATTGTGAACTCCAACAAAGTCAAGAACAGATTATCTGAATTTTGAATTTAGTCCTGAAGCTGGCAAAGCTCTGAGCAAAACTGGAATGAACTGCTCAAGGCCACAGAAGTGTGACAGCTTCAGTCTTTGTTCTGCTTTAATAAACCAGAAGAAGCATCGACTTCAAAGGAAAAAAGAAATAGTGCAAAAGTTCTCTTAGAACTCACCCTGTGCCTGGCCACACAATTTGACTTTCCAGTCCCTGCAGTTCAGCGTGGGTGTTGCAGACCTTTGCCTGGCAGCAGTGATGCAGGAGTCCCACCTGTCAGGAGTCCAGTTGTCTGTCGTGCTCGTGGTGAGATGCTGACTTTTTAGCATGGAGGTGAGGTGGCATTAGTTGGTCTTGTTTGCAACTTTAGTTCAACAACTCTGCTTTAAAAAACAGATCTTAAAGTGAGGTGGAAGCAACTTTGTACAGTATCAAAAAAAATTTTTTTTTTAAAAAGCAGATTAAACAAAATCTTTACTTTCCAATGCTACTGTCATGGGAAAGGCAAAGGAGAAATTCTGAAACGTTCCTGTAACCCCAGTCTTCAAGAACAAAGCTGGAATGCCATTTCCTCATTCTGGTGCCAGTGGCCAGAGCCCTGCGCTTTGTAATGCTCCACACTTCAGCCTTAAAAGGGACTCTTCTGTGTCCTTAAGACACAGCACTGCCTGACATACAGGCATGGTGATTTCTACAGGTGTGGTGACATAGCTAGTCTTCACCATTGCCACTGTAAGAGGGACTGAGTACAAAGCTGGTGGGAGTCTTTGGTACATGTGTGCTTTTTCCTGCCTTTTTGGTAACTAGGATTTATTTGAATATTTCAGGCTTGGGGAAGATAATACTTGACTAGTTGGACGTTTCCTATATTGGCTTCTGAGGGGGAAAAGGGCCCTCTTGGATGGGATGACATTACGTGGATAGGCACACAAGTGGTTTGAATTGCAATGCAGAAGATACCCATTACTCTTCTTGTGAGGTGGGAGGAAAACAGGCTATGGCAGTTGGTAACTCCACTGCCTGGTAAGAAAAATCCTTTCTCTTTACAGTGGAGCAAGGCCAATTTCTTGTTGATGCTGGTGAGTCTAGGCAAAGCCTCAGAGCTCTAGAATGACTTGTTTCTTAAATTAAATGCAAGAAAAGATGTTTTTTCCTGTCATTGGTGATGTCAGTTTGGATCTGTCTCTGATCTAGATTAAGTTGCCTTGGGCTGGAGACATCAGACTAGATCACTTCTCATCTCAGGAAGCCAACTGGTAGGGTCGTGCTTCTGGTGGTTGTGTTCTTACTAGTCAGGCTTGGATATCAAGCGCCCATGAAATGTTGACTGTCTCTGATTGTCACAGCTATTATTAAAATATCTAACCAAGAGAAATAAATGCATAAGGAGTACTTAGGTATTTGTTCACAAGCTTGTAACGATCTCCAGCATCTTCTCTTTTTTTTGTGTAAATTGCATTCCTATATTTAGCTATATGTGTAAGTAATCGATAGTGTTAAATGGTTGCTTATGATGCCTTTCATGTTTTAAAGCTGATGTGCCTTTTATGTTTTAAAGCTTAGAGCTCTTTGTGGAGGCTGATGCTCTTGTCTGCCCTTTAGGGCTGTTCTTTCTACAATATCCTTACAGACTTTCTATGGGCTTCTTTCTCTGTCCTGTTCTGCTTTGTGAGGTGGCGCAAGCAGTGCTTAGAGCACTTGTATTTTAGGAGAAATTTAGGGTGGGTGTGCTGTTTCTTCCTTTCTCCTCCCTGCTTTTCCTTCCTGCACAACCTGCAGTTGGTTGTACAGGGAACGGTGGTGATGCCTTTTTTTTTTTTTTTTTTTAACATTGAGCTTTCTGATCTGTTTCTGCCTTTGAGTGACTGCTTTCATTCCGCTGACAGGTTATATTTGCCTGTGGTAAGTCATGAGCTTTCAAGTGTTAGCTGAAACAGGTTGCTATATCAGGAAGTAAAAGGTCTCCAAGCTGTTTTCTCCAACTTGCAATTTAGTAAGTATTGATTAGCAGGGCCAGTTTTCACACATGCTCACCAGGATATCTTTGATCCCTAAAGCAGCAAGAACCCTGTGGGATGTCTCTGGGCTAATGTTAGTGATGTTTGTTGCTTGAGGAAAGCTCTGAGGGATGAGAGATGTAGTACTACAGCTGTCTTTCAGGCAGGGAAAGTTCCTGGCTGCCTAGGAGGGGCAGCAAGGTAGTTTCTAGAGCTGTTTTGAAGAGGCTACGCTGGAAGTAAGGAAAAGGTGTAGGGGAGGGAAAATCTCTCAATTTTTCTGGTTCCAATAAAATACAACAAACTTTTTACAGGGATGGGGCAGATGTTTGAGAACTCCTTCAAGGTACGAGTTTCTCCTCTGACTATTTAGCATATTTTTCTGATCAGATACTGTTGTCAGTTGTGGGCTATGGAGCTTCTAGGGAAAGCAATGGTGGTGTGGATGTTGGCAAGAAGAAATGTAAAGGATGAAGTGTAGGGGGAGTGCCAGTCTCTAGCTGCCCCATGTGCAACACTTCTTTGTTCAGTAAGGTGGAATCTGAGGGGCTTTGATCAATCAGATCATTCAATTAATTTGAGTAAATACTGCATGTTGCCAACTGGCCATTTGTTTGTAACAACAATGCTAGTCTGCTGCTGTGCTTCGTGGATGCGAGGTTGTAAGTGCAGCTGTTGGTACTTAGGGCTTAAATCTAGCAGTGACTTGGTAATGAATTTGGAACATGTGGAAATGTAATTGCTTGTGTGGCATGTATTTTGTTGGGTCTAAGCGTTGGGGTACCTATCGCTTTTTCCTTGGGAAGGATTCAAAGAATGGAAATGAGAAAGGTGTTTGTGTGCCAGAACCAGGCCTCTGCTGGAGGCACCGGTAGTTACTGCTCAAGTCGTGTTTGATGCTGTAACAAAAGCATGAAGTAAAGGGGCAGAGGAGTGGCTGGATATGCTCTTAAGTCTCGAGCTTGTCTTGTTTATTGTGACAGTGCACATGAATCTGGCGTTACTGGAGCAAAGATAATAACTTGCCTCTTTTTAGCTGAAATAGATACAAGCTCTCAGTTGCATGGCCATAAACTCACTTCTTTCTCTCTTCATTTGCAGTTACGTTGTCTCATATCACACAGCTGGTTCTGAGTCACAACAAGCTTACAAGTAAGTATACTGTTGTTTTTGGACTTCATTACAAGCAGTTGAGCAATACTGAAAAGCTGACACTGCTAGTTGTTTTTGGTTTGTTTTTTTTTTTTTTTTCTAGAGCGTAATGTCACTGTTAAGAGTGCTTCTTTGGTGAAGCGCTTTATTAAAAACAAAGAGATTGAAGATGTGACTTAGTAGCCATGTTTGACATGCCTTTCCAACTTCAGTACAGATCTGCAACATACTGCAAGATCTGTAATTCCCAGTCTTGTTACCAGTTCAGCCAAAAATCCATTCCTTACTGTGACTCTGAAGTCCTTATGTTTGAGGACTTATGAATTTAACTGCATCAGAAATGATACAGTTTGCATTTTAGTAGACGGATAATTAATTTGAAGCAAGTGAAAATAAGTTACAACTCAACTGCATTATATCTATAACCAAACACATGTGAGCAAGGCCAACTGAATGTGAGCTTCAGGCATGAAAGTCAAGCAGTCTACTTCTGTCAAAAATAAATAATCTTTTGAGTGTAAGTACCTTGTGGATCCTACTTCTCATAGTAAAGAAGCCCTTAAGTGAGGTGTTGGTGAATAGCATGTCATGAGAGCAACATAAACATGAGACCTAACTTAGTGGAGGCAGAGATCAGGCTGAATTTTGCAAGACAAAAAGTAATATTTTTTTGTAGGAGAACGCATCAGGCTTACCCATAGTGTCTTGCTCAAATGTTCCCGCTTCTTGGTTGTAGAAAGACAAGCAGTGAATTTCATCTGATCCATGTTAGTGTACATCTTCTCAAGAGAAGAAAAGTGTTGGTTTTATTGACGTTCTGCTTGTTCTTGTCTGCCCTATCTCAACCTGTCCTTCCCTTTTTGGAACTGTGTTAAATTTTAAGAGTGCATAACACGAGAAGGAGAGTGGAACCATCAAAGGGGGTGCACGTTGAGGAGGTGATTGTGTAGGTGCTTTGGCATGTACCAGGCTATAGCCAAGGAAAGCTTTAAAAATTGAGATGTTTTTTTTTTTTAAAAAAAAACAAACCACAAACAGAAAAAACCCCAACAAACAAACTAAATAAAACCTAACCTGTTGAGCTCTAAACTACTTGCTGCACAAGCTGTAAGATAGTATGTTATTCAAAACATATTGATGCAAGGATCTCACTTAAACCTCTGAGCATTTGCAGAGGATTAAGCACGAGGAAAAAAATGAAAATATTCTTAGATTTTAGCACATAAACACTTCTCTGGATACAGTTTATTGGGTACTAATGAGTGACTTAAAGGGTTTGTAGTAGTAGGAAATAGATAAAATTATGAGTACTATGTGGGTGGTTGTGAGAAGTATGAATTAGTTATTCTAGGTCCTGCTTTTTATTGTAATAGTGTCCTCTAGACTGGTGTCTTGCTGTTTGTTTTTGTCCCTATTGTAGTTTTCAAAGAAATCTCAATTTATTTATAAATATGACCAGCAATTTCCAGCCATCTAACTTGTAAATTATGACCGATGGATAAATTCAGGTAGGGAAAATTGTAAGCACCACTATTAAACACACAGCTCTTCCTCTGGTTTAGAAGGTCATGAAGTTACGAATAGCTGGAAACTGAGAGAATGTTTTGGGAAAGCATCATGGTAAACTTGCTTTGGGCATATTGCTATCTGGTATCTGTTACCAGCCACTGATGGAGCTGGGCTACAGGGCCACCCAGCTGGTGGCTTTTGTGTTCCCTCAGGTCACTGCAAGGAGATGCCTGTCCCTGAACTTGAGCTGCTTAAAAGCTAGGCAGTTAACTGTATCCAGCCACTTCAGCTTTCTCTGCAGCTTTTGGAGGACTGCGGGCACCTTGAGATGGCAATTCATTGTGCACACCCCTAGCTAATGCTTGTGGTCAGATCCAAAGTTGCGTACCTGGTGCTGCCAGGCAGAACTTCTCTCTGGTGCTGATTATTTACTCCAATATCTTCTGTCTGAATGGCTGCTTATCTAGCACAAGGATGAAACGAGTTGTAAGCATTACTCGTGGTAAACTTCACTATTCTTTCTCTGGAATTTGTAAAAATCCTACAGTTTTTGAAAGCTAATAGACTTCCAAGGACTTAATCATCTCTTCCACATGACACCTTACAAATCTTAAACATAGCTAAAGGGTGAGTTCGGCTGAACACACATCTGGCTCAGCAAGTAGCAGATATCTTACCTTGCTCTGAGGAAGAGAAGACGGGCTGAAGCTCCTTCAAGGAGACTTGAATCGTGGTAAACTTGGCTGGCTGAGAACTGAGCCTGGGGAGGGTGACACACTTCAGCATAAGCACCAGAATTAAAAGCTAAGTAGCAAACTTGTGTCCTAGCTATGAGTCTTAGCTGTAGACCTGACTGGGGAGGCAAAAGAATTGGTAATCAGGTGTTGAAGAAGGATGTGTTCAGGTTGACTTTATTCAAGAAAAACCCAGAGTACACCATTTATTTAAAGCAGTTTTAGTTTTCAAAATACCAGTTTAAGGATTGCCACTGCTCTAAAATTGTGTTATATTAAATCTCAACTTTTAATTGCTTCTTTCTTCTAAAGTAGCCCTTAGATCAGCAGGCTGCAACTGTGTCTTCTCTCAGCCTGGGGATTCTGTCAGCCTTTCTAATTGCTATGTTTGGTTTCTTTTATGGGAAGGTAAAACCACTGCTTCTCCTGAGAAGTAACTCAGTAAGTCTGAAATTTACTATTCTTTCACAAATTGATGTAGACATTTAAATAGACAGCACACATTTTTAAAAGGCTACATTTCAAGTTCATATTCTCGTATTTGACACAGTTGACCTAATCTTTTAAGCTATGTAATTAATTGTCTTAGCAGATTGTTCTTAAAATTGCTAGGAAGCTGGTGGCAGTGACACTTGACATGCTACACTAAGGTCATATTAGCATCTTCCACTAGTTTTCTGTCATTTAAATGAGTGTTCTGCTTCCTTTTTTTTTCTGCTGTTTAGAGTAAATATGTCTATCTGGAAGAATAAATACATGTAAAAACCAGATATGCATATTTTTATGTAACCATAGTTCATATTTTTGCCAGCAAACTCTATTAAAAGTAAAGTTTCATTAGCAAGTATAAAGACCGTACTATTAAATGCATCATACTACTTAGAATATTTTTGTGGCATGGTTTCTGTTAATATTTTTAGTATGCCATTCATACTGCTGGTTCTTGTGTATTTACATGTCTAAGTCATTCATTATCAGAAGTACTCAAATCCACATTGATTTTTCTGGAGAATATTAGGCTGGATTTTTTTCAGCTGTGTGGAGCTGTGCTAACAGAGGAGTCTTGAACTGGCTGCTTCTGCTCTAGGTAACTTCTGAAAGAGTTGACTCTGTCCTTTGCAGCTTGATGAGAACTTTTTGTGCTTAAACATCAGAAACAAAACTCAAGGGGAAGCTAAATAGCTGTGATTCTGCAGTCTTGTTGAACCAGTTGCTGCGTGACAAACCTGGGATGATTCCGCTTTGGGGTCTCCTGTGACAATCCAGTTGAAAGCAGAGGGTGAAAGTGAGTATTTGTGTTTTTTCTTAACTTAATGTAGACATATGGGCCAGTGTCTCCATATATTGTACTGGGAGGTTTTCATTCTACCACTTAGTGATTTACAGCCTTCTATCCAGTATAGAGCTGAGAAGCAAAATTGGAGACAGTCATGGTTATGCTGTTAGCCTGCACAGGTTGTCTTATCCTGACCCAGGTGTCTTTTGAACCCATTGGCTAACAACAAAATAAATGGAATAGAAGTCTTGACAAATGTTTCTCAAATTTGAGGAAGTGTGTGGCTGAATGATACACATCTGCCCTTCAGTGTGGTGGATTAATTTGGGTAGATGTGCCCAAGTTGTCTTTGTTCCATGTCATTTGATGTAGCTGGAGGACATATGTGTGACGTTCACCTCCTGCTCAGTTGAATCATTAATAGGACATGAATAGTGGTAGGGAATTAGAGTAGCTGTACTGGACAGGTATGGAAGGAGCTGGAGCCACATGACATACTTCTGTAGAAACCATGCTTGATCAGTTTGGTCAATCACAAATATTGTTTCCACATCTTCTGGGCAACAGTAATATTTTTTTATGGGTATCCATTGTACTATCTTGTGCACTTCTGCTTAGGACCGCTTCACCCAAGTTCAAGTGGAACGTAACTTCTCTTGAAGTCTACAGCAGTCTTGGCCACTTGCTCTTTCTGACACCCATGTGTGGGATGAAAGTGAACTTAAGGTGTTGGTGTAGATTTGCACGTTTTGTAGGGCCAGCCAGCGTGCTTCCTCTTAAGTTGCTGCTCCATGGTTGATGCTGGGGTGGCCGTGCCAGTCACATGTTATGCTGTGCTAGGTTTCCAACAGTTTGGACTGTCACGAGGATTCTGAAGTTTTATGTTCAGGAATTTGTCGTAGAAGTTCTTGAAAACAAACTTTGTCTTACTTTGTTAAAACCTCCTCAGCCAGAGTTTGTGGTTTCATAATGGTTCTGGGGGACACGGTGGGAACTGCAGAATACTGAATGTCTAGGGAGCCCAGGTTAGAGAGAGGAAAGGCATATTGCCAGGCTTGGCTGTCTTGTCTACTTTGGGACACACCCCATGTTATTTCAAGCAGAATGGTTTGGAGCTCTGGGAGACAGTGTAAAATAGATGAGTGAGTATGAGGGGTGTTTTCCCAGCTGAGAATAAGGTTTGTGTATCACACTGTCTTGAGGGCATAGCTTTTTTTGTAAATTGGTTACACTAGAACACCAAATGGATGCCTTTGGAAGAAAAGTACCTTTGCAGGCTTGCACTGAAGTCAGCAGGGTAGATTAAGTTTCATCTTTTGGTCCCCTTATGCCACTAGATTTGTAAGTGAGCAATAAGTGGAGTAGAATTAGCAATAGAGAAACTCAACGTTTTAAAGGAAATTATTTGAGCATATATATTGTGGCTTACGCCTTACCTGACTTTTTTTCCTTGCAGAGGAACTTTTGTGAACTATTTTGCCATTAAGTATGAAGTGGTTCTGAAACTTCTAGACTTTAGATAACTAGGCTAACTCAAGGTATCCTCCACCTACTTAAAGCGTACACAAAATTTCACATCCTAGTATAGTCACACTTAATATCCTTACTTGGTATCCTAATGAAGTTTGGTATTTAAAATCCCTGTACTAAATCATGAATAGGAAGTGTGCTTGAAGAGCTTTCAGAAGCTCAGGATAGCTGTAGTCCAACCCAGGAGTGCACAGAGGGGAAGATGTGACTGGAAAGCAGGCTGGGATGTTAAAGGTAACTTCAGCAATGACAACAGGTACAAGAGCTGGTCATCTGCGTGTACGTGCTCAACTATTACGCTGCCAACTCGACATGTTTTATTTTCACTTGGGATATGCTGTAGGTTTTTAATGACTTGTAACTACTGTAACAGTTATCTGACTTACCTACCTGAGATGTTTAATTGATGTTGTAATCATTTGGAGAATCTATTCAGAGATTCTAACTTTTGTGTCATTATCTTAGTCGTACCTGGAGTCCGTGAGTGTTTCTGCAGTCACTGGAAATACCGGTACTACATGGTTTGTCCATCAGAGGTCACTGTTTAAATAGCTTTAGCAGTTTTTTTTTTACGTGGGAAGAAGCTTATGCTCCTGGTAGCGATTCAGCCTGCCTGGTAGGTGGTGGTGGACAGCTTAGTTTTTGTATTCTCCTCAGTCTCCTTAACCTCAGGTGATCTTGTGCTCGTCAGATTCACTATATTCTTGTGCTGCCTTTAAATGTTCTCAAAAGTTGTCTGCTATTCATAGCTCACTCGTGATGATTTTTCTATCTTTCTGCTCTTGTGCTCTGATTCCTTGCCCAATATTATCAAATGTCCAAATGATGAGAGATCAGGAACAACTATTTTTTTCTCAAACCTCCCCTGTATTACCCAATCTTGCATTCTCTGTCCTCCTCTCCCGTTACTCTGAACTGCTGTCCTATACTGTCCTCTGGTCTTTCCAATGCTTTTTACTTGATTCTCAAGTGTAATCCTTTACTCATCTTTAGTCCTTTCCTTTTTGTGAGGTGATCTATTAGTTTTTTGCTGCTGGTTGCCATTTCCTGAATTTTGTTTCCAAGTTCACTTTCTGGTCCTGTCAGAATAGCTATGCCTCATTGATCATGTTCCTTTGACAGCCACATGGTCACCCTTTATCATCCTTGTGCATTTTGCCTTCTTCCAACAGAGCAGTTCAAAACTTTTTTTCCTTTTTTTTTCTGCTCACACAGATTACTGCTTCCTTGCTCTACCATCTCCTTCTAAATTGCCTTGCTCTCTGTGCATGACCAGCACAGAAGGTTGTCCCTTCATTGCTGTTAACCCTCTTGACTGTGTCCTTGATCTTATTTAACATGCTGCTAAAATCCCTTGGTGTCATTTTTATGTTAGGGCATCTCCTTTAGAAGTCACCTTTCTGACTGTAGTGTATACCTACATGTATTGGAGGTAGTCCAGAGACAGTTAGCAACACTGCATCTCTCTGTCCTGAATTCCTTCCCAGTCTAGCTGCTTTGTCTTCTCCAGACTGCTCAGATGTCTTGTGGTGTGTCTCCCACTGGTATTGTCTGACACTTTGCATTTTGCCTGGTATCAGGTTATTTATATAGCAAACTTGCTGACTTTTGGAGGGAACGAGATACCCGTATACTCTTTACTCTTTGTTGCTTCTTGTGTTCTCCTCTACTTTGCTTCTGCTTCCTTCTGGTAAGTCATTCCGGACTGCTGTACTGACATGATATACCCCAAAATGGTGCAAGTAAGCTATCTGCGTAGTGAAACTAGGGTTGTGTCCAAAGCACAAGACTTCTGCTTGACAGTGGCCTCTCAACTGTGCTTGGGAGTGGTGCTTTAACTGTAAGCCTTTCATTTTTGTTCTATATTTTGATTTGTTTTTACTTCCTATTTCTGGTGTAGGGATCACTAAAGGGAAATATCTATGAATGCAGTGCACGGGGAGACGTGAGAAGGAGGGAAAAGGACATCCCTATACATATGCCTTACTAAATTTGTGACATCTGAGTTCTGCACAAATGTTTAGATTAAATACCTTGTTAGCTTTTTTCTTTTCTCCCTGAAAAAAAACCAAGCCTTTGGTTCTGAAAAAATAAGAGATGGTAGAGCATTTTTAGCTTTAATAATATAAATTTTGATTTTAAGAAGCTTTGGGAGAATGAGGCAGAATAATATATGAAAGAGTTTTGTGCTGTAATGGTATACAGAGCACATGCTGAAACTACCCTGATTTATGCATAAATTAAATTGTCAAAGTTTGTGCTGTATGGCAACAGAGTTCATTTTGCATCATAAGTAAGCATGCATACAAAATACAGCGCTAGACACAAATCACTTTAACAGAGTTCTTCAGGAGCTGTTGTTCTCTTATTAAAAGGCATCTGCAAATATATTAACAACTATTTTGTAAGTAGCAATGCTTTCTGACATGCTTTGGTACAAATTTCTTGTGTCTTCACTTACCTCCCGGTGGCTTAAAATAGCTGTAACTTTTTTTTTTTTTTGTGGAAGCCTCATATAAATGATCTTTTCCGAAATAGTTTCCTGATCTTTATCTGAGGATGGGCAATTTGTGGTAATGTGGTTTCTCTTGGCTAGGAGAACAAGCTGTATCTGTAGCTGGAAATAAAATGCATAGTCAGCTGGAGCCTAGGATCAGCTAATGTAGAGGTACAGGGAGGGCTCTGTACCATGCAGACTCAAAGAAGTGGCTTTAAGTACTGGGTATAGGGAACCCAAAGTAGGAGGGAGTTTAGTTCTTTCCCAGCTCTGAGGGCTGGAGCGAGAACATGGTGTAAGCACATGTGCTGACTTTGGTTTTTTTTGTTTTTTTTTTTTTTTTTAACAGTGAGCTTTTTTACTGCAGCCTCTTCCTGTGTGTGTGTTTAGAGGACAAGCTGGTGTCTCTGGTAAACAGTGTCAGCCTGGCAGTCTGTGGTGCTGAATGGGGGGAAGAGTCAGTTGATCCAAGTAGCAGTGAAAAATAGTCCTACGGGAGTTCTTCAGAACGTTTCAGTGGTATACAAAGTGTGAACTACTAATACTGTCCAACAAACCGAGCTGAAATTATGGACTATTTGTTAGATACAGCGAAAGCAGGATTTTGTAAACAAGCACTGCTAAGCACATGAGTAGATTGAGTAAGAGGCTGAAGTGACCTTGACCTGTGAGGGGTAACCTATAGTATCTGTTCAAGACCTTGCATTCAGGGCATCTTTGGCTAGTCCCTGTTGTAAACTGCAGAAAGCGTCTTAAATAGACTGAAGTAAAAAGAATATTGAGGGAGGGGAAGATGAACCAGCTGAACTTCAGCTGGCTTGATTTAACTAAAGCCAGCTACTGTGCAGTAGTGTGAAACTCTGAAAAGATCATGCTTAAACAACTTAAACACCTGAAGGAGACTCACTGAGATTTAGTGAGACCATACGCAATTGGATTTGGTGGAAGCCTAATAATAAATCTCAATTAAACACTTTCAGCTTAAGTTCTTTAGTCCTGCAGAAGTTATTTTTCTTAACCATTCCCAGCTGTTGAAATACCAACACATACAGGTGATCTGACCTATAACAAGGGGATGTAGCCTGTGTTCTTCAACTTTTTGTGTGGTGTACCGCACGTTTATTTTCTCCTAAGTAAGATAGCAAAACATCTTGGATGAAGTGTGCACTCCTCACAAAACAATTAGTAAAACTGGAGTTGCTGTGGTCTGCTACAGTACTTGGATGTCACACTAATTCAAAAAGCTTGGCTAATACTCCGTTTTCTTCAAAATTATTTGTAGAAATGAAGGGGCATGTTTATATCCACATTTTTATACCCATCCTCACTTAAACAGTACTGTTCCTTACTGCTGTAAAAAAGCTAACAAACATCAGATTTTTGTGAGCTATTTTGGTGTGGTTTCATTTCTATGCTGTTAGGTGATTTATTTTCAACCTAGTAATCCCTTCCTAACCTCAGCCTCTGGTTTCTAGTATTTCTCTCCAAACTCTGAATGCATCTTAAGCTTTCTTCTCAGAGAACAGATTTGTCCTTTGTCTTCACTAGATGTCACTTGATTCCCAGTCTCTTCTCAGCCTTTCTTGTGCTCACAGCACTTCTCCTTAGACTCTAGCTTTTAAATTAAAACTGTTTATTGATAAATTGCTTTGTTAGCACAGTAGCATGTCAGTGAGCTATAGTATAATTTAAACATGTTCATAAAAGCGTTTTCATAACTGCAGTGCTTCTGTGGATAATTGCAAAAAAGAACTCTGCTGGTTTCTGGAAGGAGCTGAAGATCAAGGAGACAAGTTTGTTTTTAATGTTTTCAGTGTGAGGAAGGTTAGTATCCATCTTTGGAAGAGGGTGGAGGGAGGGCAAAAGGGGAGACTTGAACTACATAGTGTGTAAATTAAGTACTGTATGCTTCACTTGGGATCAGGATTCTCTTCAGTTAACTGCCAAGTGTGATATCAGCATGCCTATGAATATTTAAAATGAAAACTGTTGTGTTCTCCCTCTGCTAATTCCTCTTTCATTTTGGTGAAGCTGATTGCTTCACTCTCAGTATAACAGAACCCTTGTCAAATTAATCTAAACATGACTTCAGCTCTATGAGTACAGTTATATTGGATGCACAGAATGCAATATATATTTAGTATTCTAAAGTCTTCCTCCCCCATGAAATGTGAGTAACATTTCATGTCTTTATGACCTTTACTCTAAGGGATCCTTACTCATGAAAAGTTCCTGTTGACGCTGACTGGATTAGCAACAGTCTGCAGAACTGGGTTTATTATATTGTACAACCCACAGGTTTTACTTTAGGCTTAAGTAGGTTCTTGCTCTTGGCAAGAAAACCTTACCTGGGATCTGCAATGGACTGATAGCACTCTGAGATCTGTATTGAGTTCTCTTTACTCTGTATGACTGTTGACCAGCTTTTAAGTGGAACAGTTTAATGAGAAACTGGCATAGTTTTATAAATCTCTTCTCTGCAAGTAGTGCTATTTTAATAGCTCTTCTGGATAAATATTCCCTTAGAACCTGTAAAGGTTTGGAGTACTACTGAACATCATGTTCCTCAGTACTGCTAAATTACTTCATTAACTAAAGAAACATTCTGAAAAAACAAGGATTCTGCGGCTTGAAGTTTCTAAAGATGTGAATGCCAAAGAAACTAATCATATTTTAAATAATTAAAATTCTTATTTCACTTGATGTCTGATTCAAAACTCATTGAATTCAATGGGAGATGTTCTCTAGCCTTTCATACTCATATTTATTGAGGAGATCGTAAGCTTATTCGGGCACTGTTTCATGAATAGGCAAATATTACAGACACAGTTTTCCAAGCAGCAGTTTGACAATGTTTATTTTGAACATTCAGTGTTAAGGTATAAATGAACTGAAATGTTTAACTCGGTTTACATACCATGTGTTTCTCTCATGGAGACTTAGATTTTTACTAAATCATCATATCACTTGTCAATAAACTACCCAACTGGACTCTTGTCATGTTTTTCATCTGAGCTTCCTTGTCTAAAATGTTTTCTATTTTAGTTTTAAATTGTAAAGGAAATTTTGATATTCTAATAAGAGTGTCTTCAGAAATGTTTGTTTTAATGTTGGTCCCTGCTAAACACAAAAAACCAGACTAGATTTCATCTTTTAGATGAAAAGCAAATGGAGACTGAGTTTGTTTACTTTTAAAGTTGTGAGGATTCCTGTTGTTTTCCAGTGCTTTAAGAGAAATATTCCTGGAGATCATTTGCAGAAAGAGAGACTTTCTGAAGCCTGTGCATTTTCAGCTGTAATGAAGGGCCCTGCCACCACAAGAGGGATTGTATTGAAACTTAGATGAATGACTAAAGAGTAGCAGAGTGAAACTGGAGGGGAAAAAAATGCACCTTCTTTTCTCCTCTTCCATTTTCTATGTTCTTCCTTTGTCAGAGGTTGGGTATACAAAAGGAGCTGGATCTAATGTCAGTTCTAGAGAGTGGTATGAGAACCACTTGACTTCCTGCTTTGAGAGAGGATTACATCTGAGACACTTAACTCCAAGCTGCTTTAACTGATTTAAATATTCTTAGCATGTTGCTCTGAATGATAGCTGTCTCTGATAAAATGTCCATCTAACCCAGTATCTGTTCTCCAACAGAGGGCAACATCAGACCTCTACTAAACATAGATGTCTAGTGTTGGCTTCTGGTTCTTGATGTGGAGAGAGAACTAAGGTCCAGATCCAGGATACTTACATGTGGAGTTATATACGCATTGAACAGTAGCATTAAATCCTTTATATGTAAATTTTGGAAATCATATCAGAACTTCTGAACAGCTGCTGCTTACGTAGGAATAAAATGAAATAACTTGCCTTGAGTGAAAGGCTGCTCTGATGAGAATATATTTTAGTGCCTAAAGAATTGCCACTAACTTCAGGGCAAAAAAGAGCGTATTTGTTTTTAAATGCTTTGAAGTATAACAAGTTGCCAATCCTTATTTCCAGGAGCACAAACAAAGTCCTCTTATTCCGTGGTGTGCAGCCTGTAGACCCTTTCTTTCACTGTCAACCAAGCTCTTGAAATAAAGGTGAAGTCTATAGCTGTCATAGTAAATCACTGTATGCAATTTCCAGTATTGAACAAAGGGAAGGAAGCTGTTCCTGGTCTTGTGAAGTGAGACTTAATATGAATGGGGCTTCATGATGTGACTGAAGCTTCACAGGAGAATGCAAAGGCATTGGGCTGCCAAATTCTACTAGCATTTGCTGAGGGGGAGTTTAGTTGTTAATGACACTGGGCAGCAGATGGTCTTAGAAGAGTTGTTAAGACACTGTGGATCGTACTGTAAATATGTGGGTGAATGGAACCAGGTTGCTGACAGTTCACTCTCACAGCTCATCATGAGAAGGTGACTCGAGTGGAATTCAGTATTGCCAGAACATAAATTTCTTGGTATTTGGCAGTCTGCTATGTATCTGGGAAGAATTTTGCAACATAACAGTGGGATGTTAGTCAGGACGTGCTTAGTCGTATAAAGTTCAGAGCAGAGAACATTATATGCCTAGTCAACCTTGCCTGACCACTGCTAATCTTTAGACTGTGTGGTTTAACTACAAGACCAATACAGGAGTTAATTTCGGTCTTCTGTTTTTCTTTGAATCCAAGAGGGCATTCATTCATACTACAAATTAACCTGAATTGTTGAACCAGAAGATAAGCTGTTACAGGAAGAAGTCCTCTCCCCTATCACAAGCCTGGTCTTGACCTGCTCCTCTGTTTTTCCTTCTCACGAAATACCTCCAACCCCTCCATCCAAACCAAAAAATACAATTGTGGATTGAAGCTTTTTATTTTGATTTAACAGGGTGAGACACAAAGTATTTAATCCAAATCCTTTGCTAAATTTTTAGCCTTTTTCTCATCTCAGCCTGCTTACCCATCGAGCTCTTAGTATGTCTTGAAGAGAATAATGATATAAAGTATCCTAAGTATGATTCACAACATGAAATACAGTATGTGGGAATTATACAGATATATCAGAAACTTAGTGGACAGTGTGCAAGAACTCAGCTCCTATTGTTCACTGGGGACACTTACATGGAGTAAGTGTGCCCTGACAAAAGAAAACAAAATTAAAAACCTCTGATAAACTAGTCAGTGGAAGTTGAGGTTTTGCCCTGTGTTTGCAAGTGGGATGAGCAGGTAGAATTTGAGGCTCTTCAACTGTGTAGTAACCCATTGAAACTAGGGTTGTCTTTTATGCTGTTATCTTTAGTGCAAGTGTAATCCTCATAAGCAAATCTTTGGAAGCCATTTTCTTCTAAGTGTCATCTTTTTCTGGGTAGTTTCATGGGTGGTTTTGGATTGTTTTGTGTGTTTGGTTTTTTTAAATTAAGATGACTGTTCATCGTTTTCCTTGAAATTATGCTGCCTCTCTCCACAGTTTCCTAGCTTAAGTCAGAAGTGACATACAAATTTAAGGGAGGAAACAAGCTGGTTTGGACAGGTGTTTGTAAGGACACATCCACTAAATCAGTGTCACTAGTTCAAGGTAGCTCAGTAACTGGGTCCTGCTTTTTGCTTTGATGTTATTTATTGTTTGGACTCTGTCAGGCTGCTTGGAGGGTACTTGTCCCCATCTTGTGGTCTGTTCACAGATGCAGAACAGCTTTGCTGCTACTCCATGATTCAGGAGGTCATTTGGTAACTAAATCTGCTTTGAATAGGACTGACTAAATGTAAGGCGCCTATTAACCAACACTGATTCAAACTGAAACTAATGTCAGGTATTGCTGGCTTTGTTTGCATGAGGGTAGCACTAACAAATTGTCTCTGTAGTCTGACAGTTTCTGTAGTCTGGCCTCACAGCAAGATCAAAAAAGTTTCATGGGGCTTCCTGTCTCTGTAGTGAATAGTATTGTCCTCGTGTAAGATTACTTCTTTAGTTGGCTTTGAGAAATTTCAGTGTCTTGGCTAACAGCTTCTTAATTTCTTTGTCATCTCGTGATGGTGTTTAACCTGAACAACTGAAATACAGAATTGATACATAAGCAGCCAAGCTGACTGTAGGTTTGGTAAGTCTGACCTCCTGAATGTCAGGCTCTTGTTTCAGTGTTCCCATAACAGAGCTCTGCATTACATTTGGCATAACTTGTGATGTTGAGTTGCGCTGTTTTTTCTAGGAGAGTGTAATCTCTTACACTGTCAAAAAGGCCAAAACCGTCATACCAAATTTTTATTAATTGCATCAACAGTGTAACTTCAGGAGAATTGTATTTGGTCTCTGTATTGTTTAGGCTTTGACTAAGCTAAAACCTGTATTTGCTAGTGTTGTCCAAGAAGTGGGTTTGTCACCTGGTGTGCAATAGGTCAATAATTACACACTCAGGAGAGATATTGCTTATTTATTTTAGGGTTGCGCAAGCCTTGGTGCTCCATGGTTTCCCACAAATCAAGCACACCAATGGGACTTTCTGTGCTATATTTGTACACAAAACTTGCAGAGCTAGTAATTTTTGAAGTCCATCCTCTCTTTGATCATTGGTTAGTAATTTACATACAATTATAATACTGCTGACACAATACTTCTGCTACTATGTGTGCTCAGGGGAAGGGTCTTCACCTGGGCAAGGGTCTTCTTGACCTATAGGCACAATTTTTAGTATTATATTGAGGGTAGTTCTGCTAAGAATACATGGACCTTGAGTTTGCTTGCCAAGTTGGCAATGTACCCTCTTCAAGGCCTAATGGCTCCAGGAGGCCCTTGCTCAAAGAACGGTATCTACTTGTTCTTCCCATTAGGGATGCCTTTGGCTTTAACACGCACAAAGAACATCTTTCTTGACCTAAGCATAATATTGCTACAGTGTTATAAAAGTTTAACCTTCAACAATTGTACTTCTGATTCCTAGTCTTGCATAAACATACTATCTGAGAAGAGCAGAAACATGGTTTGCCAGTCCATTGCATCTCATCAAAGTCAAATTATAAAGTCTAATTTCTGAAAGGAAAACATTTTAATACTGGTAATTACTGTTCTGGTGAAATATTGGAGCTGGAAACAGCTGAATTATGTCAATTAAAATCCTCAGTTAACTTCTGTTAGGGAATAATTTAAAACAACAGTAGTAGTACATTACCCTTTACTTTCTGAAGGCACATAATTCTTACTGTCATTGAGTGACAGATACGCATGGACCAGTTGGAAAATACCGCAAAGGGAGGACTTTTAAATGTTCAGATTTGCCTTAATGACTTTATAAAAAAAGTCTGCTAAAAATCTCCTGCAATGAATATGACCCTCAGCAGTAATATTTATGTAGTGTAATTAGAGTGTTTGTTAGGGATCCTGTTACTGTTCACAATGCAATTAGACTTATAATCTAGTAAATGTGACATACTATAATGTTCTGCTTTGTAAACATTATTGACTCCATTTTAAGACTGAGATTGCCTCATGCCAACAAATAAAAGAAAATCATGGGCTCATAAAAACTTCTAATTATTTAGATGTGCACTCTATGGGTTCCTGATGCAAAGTTGAGACTAAACCAAGGTGAATATTGAACACAGGTGCAAGCTTCAGTGCAGGTGATTTGCCAACCTTTTATGTAAACTTCAGCTGTCTGCTTAAATCTCACTAAGTTTAAGGGGGAAAAGATGCAAATCTGAATAGCTTTTTAACCTCATGTGCACAGGTATATTCCTATTGTGCTTCTGCTTTATTTTTCATATTTCTAGATAATAACCAGATATTGATTTGTAGGTAATCCAATGTAGCCATGTAAGTGTATTGATCAGTTAGTTATTCACTCATGGGAGGTAACAGAAATGGGCTTGACTGAACAGTTAATCTTTTACAGCTGAACTTCATTTTTTATAAATTTTGCTGTATCTTAAATGGACAAGAACTTGGATACTAGATTATTTAAGCAGTAAGCAGAATGGGCCATTGCTAAAAAGGAATTTTTATTTCATGTTTGCTGTTAAAGACCCTTAATAAAATGGATGTCTTGGTGTAACTACTTATATCATTCATTTTTTCAACTCAAATAATGAAATTATTCAAGTCTCTTAAGTTCTGTTCTTTTGAGACCTGTGTGCTACATGAACTCAGAGGATGGCCTGCCTCTCTTTGTTAGTCTGAGAACATTTGTTGTCCTTGTGTCTCTCTGCAGTGTTCTTTATGTTAGTTAAAATATCCTACAGTACTGGCAGTAATTTTCTGAAGAGTACAAAGTGACTGCTCTCAGAGATGAGCACAGATTCCAAATAGGAGGCTTTTTTGATACAAACTTTTCTTTTATTCCAATAGCTATTAGATGCCTCTTCTACTGACAGCCTCTGTACAAACAGAGCAAAAGACAGGTGCTAGTAGAGCATCTATAGTCTAGGTAGCTTGCTCTAGTTGCGGTCACTCACTGTGAAAACTTTCCTACAGCTGTGCCAGCAAACATCGCAGACCTGAGAAACATAGAAGTGCTCAACTTTTTCAACAACCAGATTGAGGAGCTGCCTACACAGATTAGCAGCCTTCAGAAGCTCAAACACCTGAATCTTGGGTGCGTATCTTAATTCAAAAATTTGCTGTAATAGAGGTACTGTCAAATGTTGCAACTGAACCTGGAACTTCTTATTTTTTGCTATTAAAATTTCTTTTTGAAAGTGTGATTATAACTTGGCAGTTCTGGATTCAGAGTGTTTAGCTGGTGTCCTGGGTAATCGGGTACTTAAGTGATCAAGCACTTAGTCTGGCTATACCAATAAGCATTTAAGGGCAACAGCAACTCACATTCATCTAATACTGAAGTGAAACTTAACAATTACTGAATTTTACTTCCCTAGCAACTGTCTCTTAATTCTGTGGTTGTTGTGTGAGAGCCAGGCTCTAGTTTCGGTTCTGTTTTGTAAAAAAACAAAAAACAAACCGAAAGCAAACCCACCCCAAACAAAACCACTGAAACCAAATGCTAATTTTTCCATGTTAATTTAGGATTTTAATTCCAAAGTTGCACATTTGGGATTAAAGACATCTCAATTTCTATTAAACCTGTAAAAGAAGCAGCCGATCTTTAAATGTGGTGTGCGTTTAATTCAGAGAGCTAGTACTGACTGAATTTGAGCCAGAGGCATTGCTGTTAAGTGTTCACATACTATACAAGTTGGTGATACTTTATAGTAACTATGGTTGCAGAAGGCTTTCTTGAATTCTTAAGGAAATAAATGTGAAGCACAGAACCTTCTTAAAACTCACTGGGCGTATTAAAGTGTAACTACTTAGGAAAGCACTGGTAGGGATAAGCTTTAGATTTATAGGCTTCTCATAGAAAGAATGTATTTTATAAATTCAAACTTCTGAACACCTTAAACTGACAACTTTTTACTATTTTAAGTACCAAATGATTTTGGCTAGGCTCTGTGTATCCTGCTTTAGATACTTTTGTAAAGTGCTGATAATTGAATTGCATCTTGAACTGTTGGAATGCCAATACATGTTTTCATGATGATCTGTCTTCTATGGTTTTTATTTAGATCTCTAGCGTGCCTTAATATCTGAACATGGAATTGCTTTTCAGAGCAAATATTAATTCATGATCAGGATTCTATATATCTTGGGGGTTAAATCCATACTTTTGGAATGGCACATAGAAATGTTGCAGTGTATGGAGGGAGAAGGAAGTTGGGCTCTTTCCATGTGTTAAAGCAGTGACAAGTGTTCGTGTGGTTCAAATACTGGTCTTTATTAATGGAAAAAACATAGTGCAAAAGTCCACTTGGGGTTAAGACCAGAAGACATTTGCGTCTGGAACCACAGTTGCCACCTTCATGTGTCACATGTACCAAAATCTTGTAGATTAAATGCTCTTCCTTCTTAATCCTCTATTTATCCATAATCTTCCAGGCACAGGATGTACAGCCCAGCCTTAGCTCTGCAAAGTGAGTTCTGCTTCAGAGGATCTTGGAGTCAGGAAAGAGGAAACTGTTCTGTCCTAGTCGTTTGCCAGCGGGCAGCCCAGAAACGCTCTTGTCATCTGCAGTGCATGTGTACACACAGGGCATCAAAACAGCCCTCTGGGGGAGAGGGAAAGCTTGAATAAGAGCATAGATTATTTTGAGGGGGATTTTAGTACAGAAAGATCAAGTGGTGGGGTCGAAAGAGGGAAGGTGTACTGCTGCACTGAAAGCTTTAAAAAAAAGTAATTTGCAAGGCAGCTGTGGCATGGTTTCTGTGGCATAGACTCAGTGTTTGAACTTCTGCAGGGCTGAATAGTGCTGGGCAGGGACTTTCAGCTGGTTCTTTTTCCATGCCAAGGAACAGATACCATTCTGCCTGTTGTTAATAGGGAGAACACACTCTCTCTGTTCCTTGCTTACAAAAGGGAAGGCTGTCAGGGCCACTTACTCTTTTTACTAGTGAAAAAGGAGCTGCTTTCTTTAGTCCTGTTTGATACAAAGAACAGTTTTTAAAACAGTGAGAAGTGTGCAGGAGCAATAGCGGAGAGTGCCTTTCTTCATTTTAATAGGTACGACTCCAACAGTCATTCTAGGTGCATGACCCTGGTAGGACTTCTTGTGGGGGATGAGGAAGAAGTACATATCTACAGAGCTGATCTCTACCAGTTCTTCTGGTGGGACTGGCTTATGCAAAAGTGGGAGAGGAAAGGTGAGATTAGTATCTGAGAGTCTGTAAAAGAAATGTTGTATGTGCTTCTTCTGCCTTTGCTCATGTGGATGTGTAGTCATCATGCTTACAGTGGAGGTGCAGCTGCTCTTGTGTTTAGAGAACATTTAGAAGATGAGCTTATTAACTGTCCTACAGATGTATTTCATAGTATTTATCACATAGTATAGCACAGTGTTTGACAAACATTGCATGGGGGAGGGAAGGCCCTAGAGATTAGAACCAAAAGTCTTTATTATTTTGGGGTACCCAACTTTGTCAATACTTTGACTTGAGTTTTCATAGTTTTTAGTGTTACATCACGCTTCATACATTCACATTACATCTCTTGACTTCAGCTGTGGCTGTTGCTATTCATCACTTTTGCATCAGAAGGAGAATCAAATTCACAATATGTTTAGAGATAACATGTGAAAGTCCAATCAACACAGAAGAATAAAATCCAGTTCTTCAAAATAGTTACTTGTAAGTGCTCTTCCTGAAGATGCCCATCTTCTCTGTTCCACTTTCAAGCCTAGGTGACAACCGAAGTAAGATCCATACATGCAAGCTGTATGTTTGGTGTACACGCAATAGGGACAGTATGAATAACAAGCTGGTTGTTCTTTTCTGTTCATATAATAAGCAGCCAGAGCTGTAGTTTGCACACAAACAGTAAGGTTCTATGAATGTAGTCTCCAGCAACTTGCCTCTCCTTGTCGTTGTAGCAGCACTAGTGGTTATGTGGATCACCTTGTTCAGGCCCTTTGAGGTCAGAGAAGAGTTGCTGTTTTCTGTAGCTTGTCTGCTCCAGATTATCAGAGGAACCTTTTCCTTCTGGGAGCTTTCCCCATGTTCTGGCTGTTGCCAGTGGGAACAGCTATCCTAAACCCTCTTAAGACTGGCTGAATGAGCTATATTTAGACTAAGCCTCATCAATCAGAGGACTGACATTTTATTTACTTCCGTGGTCCATGTGCATCAATAGTTATCTAGTGACACAAATCTGCTGTTCTTAAGGGGTTTGAGCAGCAATTATCAATTAACATAAACACTGTGCAGTTGAGGTATTCCTCTTTGTATTTGGTATCATGGTAAAGAGCTGTGTGGTACAGTGGAATGGCAAATGGTCAAGATGATGTGCAAAAGGGTAATTTATAGTTTAGCTAGAAGACAGGTCACCTACCAAGAGCCAGCTTTCTCCGTGGCACACTAAGATGAGCATAGCACTGTGGCACCTTTCTCCCTTGTGCTTCATGTTCCAGGTGTGGCTGTTGATTGACATAACAGGCGGGATCCCTTGAGTGCCTAAGTTTTGGGCATGTTTATGGGAGTGAGAGAGAAAAAGTCTGCATGGTGAAAGGCTTGCTTAGGATCCTGTAGCATTAACCCCTTTTCAAAACAAAGGGGAAGTTTGGTGTAGATTACATTTTTAGAAATGAAACTCTCATTTCCTGTGTTATTCCTACTAGATGAAGTGAATACTGATGTCATGTTCTGTTTTTCCCTCTTTACCTACAGCATGAACAGGTTAAACACCTTGCCAAGGGGATTTGGTTCTTTACCAGCTCTAGAGGTTCTTGACTTGACTTACAACAACTTAAATGAAAATTCTCTACCAGGAAACTTCTTCTATCTGAGTAAGAAACTTTTCTAGAAACTCTGCAAATCTTTATGGTACAGTTTTGCTTTCTGCAGTTGAAATTTATTTGATGGAGATCAAACTTCAACAGAACGTTTCTGATATTTATGTTTTTCTCTGAATATCTCTTGAATATTTCTACATAGCTTAGCAATATTTATCACTGATATACAGTCACCTGACACCATTGGACACAAGAAGACTTGGTTAGTAATGGTATATTAGTTTTCTTCTCAGTAATATTTCCTTGGATCCCATATTCAGTTAAACTTAAAACTTCATGGAAGCTTGCAAAACTCGGCAGAAAGTAAACTGTTTTGCAAGGCAACTGTTGTGTGTTGACTCTAAAAATAATTGTGTTCCCGATGGTTCATTACTGAAATATTTTTAACAGCATGTGCATGTTGAAGTGTCCAGTATGTTAAAAAAATATGCTAAGGTTACAAAGCTTGGCACAGGAATGGTAGAGCTAAGCTAACATTTTGAACATGTTAAAAATATATACTCAGAGAGTTAAAATAAAGTTATTGTAAGGCATATGTGCAAAAAGGCTGCATTATGGTTGCCTAAGCAACTTGAATTCTGGCACTTTCTGGATTTCAGTGATGCTGCTACCTTACTGGTCTTTTCAGTGTACTATGCTGAAGTGGCTTCAGGATCAGTGCATTTAGCAGCAAAAGCGACAGGCGAGGGGAGAGGAAGGAGTGCTGCTGTCTGAGAGATTTCGTGATTGTAACCTGGCAGAGGGGAATTTTAAAGTCAGCATTATTAAAAATTGTCACATTTAATAAAATGAAAAGAGGAGGAGGAGTAAACTGCGTAAGACAAAAGGGATCCCCTCTCTGGTGGGGAGGAGAGGTTTTGCTGACCTGACCACCTTCCTTCCCGCTGCACCCAACAGTTCTTTGTGAGTCTCCATTTTAATTTTTTTTTTTTTTCCGAACTGTCATATATGCTCATTCAGTAATAGCAAGCTACATGGTTGTGCTGGGTCATCTCTTCTTCTGTGAATTTCATAAAGACTAAGCATGGAAATTACAAATTATACAATTTGAGTCTTCTGTATTGCTCTCTTTTAAGGTCTCTTTCCCAGTGTTAGGCTGTGCTTTCTGTAGAGCTTAACATAGATGTGTATTTGTCCAAAAAACTCAGATGATTTTTTTAATGTTTGTTTAGGATGCAAATTGATGCAATAAATAAGAATCAGGGGTAATAAAGAGTAATGACTGTATTCTGACAGCTAAGCATTGAGACTGTATGCCAGAACCTGCCAGAGTCTACTATTGTAGAAATTGTTAATTGTGCCAGTCCTTTTGAATATAGATGTTTTCCTGAACACACCAACAATACAATAAGTCAGTAAATCTAAGTTTGACCTGCTTGTTATTATTGTGAGCCCTGGGTATGTCAAAGGCTTTTCACCAAGTCAGGATTATTAATCAAACCTGACTCCCTCTTATTGATTAGACCTCAAATGGTTGGGTTATATGCCACCCTGTTTATATATTGCTATTTAATTTGCAGCCACCCTGCGTGCACTCTATCTAAGTGACAACGATTTTGAAATCCTGCCGCCAGATATTGGGAAGCTCACAAAGTTGCAGATAGTAAGTAATTTATCTAAATTCTGGGAAAATCAATTCACTTTTGCAACGCTTGTAGGAATAGAATCTAGTCAATTTGAGGAGTAGTAGGGTATGTTTACAGGAATAGACCACTACACCTGGAACTGTTTCTTGTTTACCAGCAGACACTTGTAAATAAATTGGAAGAATTGAGCGTTTAGGAGAAAGGTGGGGGCAGAGGGAGTAGAGTTCTAGTTTAGGCTGCTTTATGGTAACAGAAAATTGTTCTGACTACTTTATATTCACTCTTAGCTGAGTCTTAGAGACAATGACCTGATATCACTGCCTAAAGAAATTGGTGAGCTCACTCAGCTTAAGGAACTTCATATCCAGGGAAATCGTCTTACTGTGCTGCCCCCAGAACTAGGTAAGATTATGGATAATCATTTATTTGAATAATAAATCATGATGCACTGTGTTTCCTCTGAAACAAAACCAGTTGTTAAACTCTAGGAAATGATTACAACAAAAGTTGTCATAGCTGCTAATATTTACTTTCCCCTGAGAAATACTCACTTTCTCACTCCTACGGGATATGCAGAAGGGGCCAGAAGATGATGTGTGTTTAGTTTTATTATTTTGTTACATGTTACATTTTCATTGTGTATTAGTACACCTGACTGACAATTTGTAAATAGCATCTTGCTTTATATAACATATCATTGGGTCTGCAAAGCTATTCTTGTTTCTGGCTGGGTTTTATATTAAGCAAAAATGACAGTATAAGTGGCTTTTTTGTGACTGTTCCTGTAAAAACGAAAGTGTGATCAACTAGAGTAAAACATAGATAAATTAGAGGAGTTTTGGGGCTTTGTTTGTTTGTTTTTCTGTTTCAGTAGCCTACCTTAGTGAATTGACAGCTCTTTCACTTAAAGCAGTGGAGGTGGTTGACATACTTTGAATTTGTGGTACTGGCCATTTAAATGTGATTATAAGTGGCTTCTTTCAACCTATAAGTTAGAATTTTTCTTAGAAACCTAACTATTGATTTTGCTGAATTCGTATTGCTGTATTCCACTTTGTGAGGGCCATTAACTTTGACAGAAGTTATGCCTGTTTGCCTCAAGACAGCATTTGGTTTGAGATCTTTTTAAAGATTGTCATAAAATATTTTTGTTGGGAATAATGTAGGTGTGTCAATTACCTGTTGAAACACCTGTTACATAGGGTTTATTCCTTGTTTCTTGTTATTGTGGACTGTTATATAGGGAAGCTTCTTTGTTTCTACTAGTATCTTCCAAATAATAGTTCCAAAAACTCAGGAAGATAGTGACTGAAGTTAGCAGCATAAAGCAAAATATTTGTTGTCGTAAGAACTTGCTTCGACCCATTAGAGAATGCGGCAGCTGTGTGCATAAATGTGACAATCTGAAATGTATGCGTTTTGTTTTGTACAGCAAAGTATCTGCTTTTTTCTATGAGGTGGGGTAAGATGCTTGTTTTGACTCTTATTTGCTCACCCGCCATGATTTTTTTGCCTTTATCAATTTAGCGGACTATATGATGCTGAGTTTTTTGTTGGTTTTTTTTTTTTCTCGCCACTGGTAGATGAAAGTTGCTCTCATTTCCTTAATTTCAGATGTTTATTCCTTGACACAGGCATACTTTCTTCAGCTTTTTGTCAAAGTCATATTTATTTATAAAGTCTCTTTCAGCAGCAATAACATTTCAGAAACATGTAGTATCTGTAAATATACTTTTATGTAGCTTCATAAATTATAGCCTTGTGTTTTCCAGAAAGTGGAAGTTAAATGCTGCATTGAGTTTAACCACCTTCTGTGGCTAATTAAATGTTCTAAACATGCTGCTGCCTTGCAAGCATAACAGCAGATTCACTTTAAATGGTTTTATCATCATTGTCCAAACCAAATGGAAACATTTGAAACAAAATTCTTGATGTTTATTTTGTAGTGATCTGCAAACCTCAGGATGACCAAGGGAAACATTTCTCCTTTTAGTTAACATTTATTTGCATTATAGAACAATATCACATTCTGGTAGAAAAAGGACTTGTAATTTTGCCCCACCTGATCAAGATGAGGTGCACTGACACAGCTTAAGTGCTTGTCACCTCTGTTCTTTATTACTCAAATGCTATTCTATAAATTATGCTTTTCTCTTCATGTATTAAATTATCAATGTTTCATTTTGCGGCCTCACCCAAGATCCTCATTCATGATCAGCTGGCGTAACTTCTATTGCAGTCTATGCCATGTGTGGTGCTAGAACTATGTCAGATATTTAAAATAGCCTAGATTTTGGGTTATATTTACAGAGAACGTTACTCTGAAGTCTAGATTTGTAACTTGTGCAACTTGCAAGCATATTTACTGTGCAAAGCAATGGTCTTGCTTGTTTATTAAACATCTAGGCAAACATTAGAGAGGGGAAGTAAATGGAGCACCAGGCTGGGCTTGTGGTGGCTTGTTTGAGATCGGGCAGGAGCAGGCCACAGGCAAGCATGAATCTGCTGAATGATTAGAAAAAGTCACTTCATCTCTGCAACCCTGTTTTCCCTTCAGCAAACTAGGGCAATTTAGAGAAGCATGCCTTTGCAGATAGTTTTGAAGTCTGCCAATGAAAGGTGGTATGTGAGTGTTACACACTAATGAATGGACTGCTAATTCCATAGTTGCCATCTGAGGAAAAAACGATTTTATCTGCTGAGTTCTACCTCCTAAATTTTTAAAATTGGATTATAATGTAAGGAGAACTATCCAAATACTTCGCGCTGTGCATGTTGGATAAATAGCTTTTCGATGAAACAATCCTATTTGCATTAATTGGAGGTACTGCTGTTCCATTTAAAGTAAACAATCTATCTTCTCTCATTATCACTTTCATAATTAAAGATGCTGAAGGCTTTTGACTGGCTTAGTTCAGACACTGGTGGACAGCGAGGAGTCATTAGACACTCATTTACCAGGGAGATGGGCACAGTATAAACACCAGAATAAACCAGTGTATTTGAATGAGGAGAAGGGGAGGAGTACATTAAACTGTTTTTTAACAGTAGTGGAAATAAATGCAGAAGAAGGCATGGAGAGTAGGGTATGAGAAAAGGCCATAGACAGGCACTGGGATCACAATTTTGGAATGGAAAGAGATACCAATAAATAAAACCCTGCAGTCTGCTCTTAATTTCACCTGACATGATTGAGCATGGCACGTGCCAGTAAGAGGGCTGGGGGAGATCAATATTATTCTCCGCTTAGTTTAGCAGAGAATACCTATCACTAATTTAAGAAAAATATTCTTGCCCAGGAGGAAAAGAGTGGTCTAAAGGAGTGCACTGGTGCTCTGGGTGAGTGTGCTTGTCTGTAAATACAGTACGTGTGAGTGATGAATGCAGGAAATGGCCAGGAGTAGGTGGGTGGAATTTGCAGCTTGTTTTTATCATTTTGTCTCTCAAAAAACCCGATCATGAGGAATGGTGGTGGGCAGTCATATATAAACTTTAAAGAAGCGCTGGCATTTTTTTCCCTAGCATTTAAAAGGTTATGTGCTGCATTGCAAGACAAATAAATCATGATTCACTTCAACAACAGAGTTGCAGTCAGTTATATAAATTGCCAAGGAAGCACTAAATCTGTCACTTTGTGTATTCTGACTATTTAACAATTGGAACGGTGTTTGGAAAGAAAGCCAAGTAGAAACAAGAACTACGTAAAGTGGCAGATGCAATTAGTAAGATCAATGATGGTGTTTTAAGTTCATTGTCTGGTCATCTGGGTGGACCCATATGTGACACACAAAGATTTTCTTAGCGGAGTCAGGAGTGTAAGAGTAGTATATGGTGCAGAATATTCACAAAGTTGTAGCTAAATCTAAATAGCCACCCAGAGAATGTAACTAGCTTATCTGTAGGTTTGTGGGTTTTATGTGAAAACAAATGTCATGATTTTTAAAACCCAGATTCTAATGTTGACTGTGTTGGTTACCCTGCTGCCAACATGGATGTGTGCACACACATACACAGAGTTCACTCATATATATGCATTTGGGAAGAACAGTGATTTCTAGGGATGCATTTGTAATTGCCATCCTATTTTTCCAAAACTCAGTGTTGGCATCAGTGGCTTTTAAGTATACTATTCAATACTGTTCGAATTTATCGAATAATTTCCTCAGGTAAAGTGAGACACTATCAAAACTGAAGTTAGATACATGCTTGAAAAGTAGAAAATTCAAGCTCTTTAAAAAGGAAAAAACACCACTTGATGGGGTAAGAAGTCACGTTCCTTTTTAAGGAGGGTGAAGCATTTTGTAAATTAAATCTCTGTGTCAGAATGGCTAAGTAATTCTTTCATCATTTTTTAGTTTTGAATAGCTAAATTATCTTCTGTGGGTAAATGATTGGCTTTAAATAGAAAGTTCAAGGAATCCTGCCAAAAGTCGCAATATTTCCATCACAGGAAGACATTTTAAAATAGTTTGTGAGTACTACATTACGCAAAGTAGTTGCTGCAGTTGTTTGTTCAAGTTAATATTAAATCGAAATAGCAGTGTACTTAGGTAATTATAACAGGCATGTGCAAACATAGGAATCACTTATTTCACAAAAGGTATTTCTTTTCTAAATATACTAGACGTAAATGCCTAACTTTTCTTATTTCAGTATAAACTGTCACCGCACTCTACCTGTGTCACAACACAATGCTGCTCATGTTACCGTAAAAGCCGGAATTCGCTCTAAGACTTGTTTTGGAGTTCCAGAAAGCAGGCATTCTGTATTGCAGCACTGGATGCACGGGGCATCATTCCACCTAACGTGCATACACTAAAACAAAAGTTCGTTCTTTATATACCTTAAAGACATGAATATTCATCCATTTTTCAGGAAGTCTCCACCTTTCTGCCTATCTATTACATTCACATAATGCTGGCATTGCAAAACTACACTACGCATGCGCAGGGGTCTCGGTTGGTTGTTGGTGGTCATTTGGGGAGTTAGCCCCCTACTCCTTTTTCCCTTTTATGATCACAAGTCTTTGGAGGACAATTTCTTCTCCTTGGATGTTGCCCAACTCTGTTGTCCGGCCAAGCTTCTTGCCCGCCTTGTTTGAGCATTTCTGCCAGGATGTATCTATTCTCAAGATTAGGATATTTTCTCTGTACATTTTAATCACTCAGGCCTTGTTAAATATGAAGTTAAACATTGTTCGGTAAAAGAATTTCTTAATATTTAAGGTATAATGGAATGCTTCTCTTATCACTAATTGTTACAGGCCTCAACTTGCAGGCACCAGCTGCTTGCAGGCATCACTCAAACCTGAAAATATAGGTCTGTGGTGCTTGTTGGAAGCCTAAAGATCCTGGGGCTCTTTGGACACCAGCTCTGAGCACTGGAACAACTAATTGATACCTTGTAACTTAAAAAAAAATTACCTGTTTCTACTTTTGGAAAGAAGGCAAAAGTGGTGTAAAAAACTGAGGAGCTTTACTAAACTTCCCAGTGGATAAATGAAATAACTTGTTTTCTAGGACTACTGATGTACCAGTTATTAGTTAAGAAATAATAGAAAAATGTACGTAACAAGATAGGTCACAGACAGATCATTTATGTAAGAAAAGCATCTCTGAAAATTTGTGAATATTCTAGTTGTGTTTCTCATTTTAGGCTTATTTTAAGCTAAAAAAACCCCAAAACCCACCACCACCAAAACCCACCACTTTTTATATAGTTAGAAACCAGGCTGATTCCACAGAGTACTTAACGGGAGTTAAGGTGTATGGGAAGAGATGACAACTCTGCAGTTTCATTATACACAGAAAGATGTTTTCTACAGCCCATCATTCAGATTTACACCACAGGCATTCATTTCCTTACACTGCTGTAATTCTTGCCAAAATTCCCAAGATTCAGATTTGATCTTACATTAGTTTTTAAAATATGCAAGTCCTACTGTCGCTTCTCAGATGACTACAGTGTGTGTGTAGGCTTTCCTAATGTTGACTGTACTCTGATTATAAGTACCATCAGCATAATAATGATGTTTCTGTCAGCAAATATTTCATCTGTTCTGTTGGAGCTGTGGTAGGTAAAAGTACTGTAATTAGAGCCAATCTGAGCAAATGTTATACTTGTTGTTAAATTTGGTTCATTTTATGTGTTTCATGGTACTTAAAAGTGGTTTTGCTCTCCTGAGTACTTGGCAACCTGTGTTTGAATAGAAGTTTCAAAGGTGCGGGGCAGAAGCAGTACAGTGAATCCTTTTTGAACTCATATTTTTAAATTAACTAGATTTTGGTCTGATGGGGACCCTTCAAAGACAGAATACTCTGTTGAATTCCCCTGTAATTGAGAATCCCAGGGGAGTTTCTGAGGTTGTAAAAAATGTGCAATATGTTTCAAAATAAATTGGGATGCTGATCCTCCTAAGCCTGTAATGCTTCCTGTGCCATTAAAACATCTTTGATGTTAAACTACTTTGACATCATATTAATTCCCTTTGTTCCAAAACCCATCTGCCTCATAGTGAGTTTCTTGGGTTTCTTCACTGGGAACACTTAGCAGTGACTGTTGTTTTGCCCCTCAAGATCCTGGTCAGTGCTGGACATTTGTTACACAGAGCAGTGAAGGAAATGGTATTTCTAGCAGAATGTGTTACCTTTCAAAGAAAGAAATTGGTGAAACTTGGCAATACATGCAGGTCTTCTAGTAAATGATCTCTCTTATATTAGGAATGAGGGAGAAATTAATCAAATCATAAGTAATTTGCAATAATTTTAGAAAGAATATAGGAAACATTTTGAAGTAGTTTCTTGCTGTTTCTTCTGCCATTCCCCTTAGCTACCCACATCACAGCATCATCTGGGCTGGTTGCCTTGGTACCTGAAGGCTGTGTGTGGTGGAGTTTGGCTGTTGAAAGAGCATGATTTGTCATGTGGAAGTACAAGCCATTAGCAGAGTGTTGTTTGGCTAGGAGTGCCTTGTGTGCTGCATTAAATTCCTGGTTTTGTGGCTTTCATCTGTGCATGTTAAAATTATTTACTCTTTCTGCTAGTTGTCCTGCTAAGGTCAGGTTTGTTGTGTGGAGTGATGGTAGAAGTTGCCAGGGCTCTTCTCTTGTTCCCAGAGAGTTAACCAGTCCTCCTGTCACCGGAATGTGGAAATGCAAGTTTGCCCAGCCGGGTTAGGTCTATATTCTGCCTGTATTTAATACGTGAAATGTGGTTTAAGGGAGAAGTTCAGCATTTCATCCATTCTGTTGTCTTTTCCAGGCTTCATCTTCAGTCCTGACACATTCTGGAGTGGAAGTCTCCTTGTGCCAGACTCCCCATTACACTTTGGTATAATGATTCTGGCTGACCTTTGCTATGATGCTGAAATTTCATATAAATATGGATTAAATTAACTTTGTTTTAAACTCTATTCTATGAAAGGTTGAGGTGGGACAGTGCTGGAGAGTAAAATTCTCTTCCCATAGAATTGTAATAGCGGTAGCTGAGGCAATACCTGTTTGCCCTGTATCACTTCACCTTTATGTCAAGGGTAAAGAAGTCAAGATTTAGTTAGTCTGCTTTTACTTTATTACAGCTGTGGTCCTTTTGCTAAGAGTTGAAGCAAACGGAGTAGGTATTCTGGGATCGCACATAATAAGCAGCGTCTTTAACCTATCAAAGGGAAGAGTGAGAAGAGACTTAGCTGCCGATCCTCACTAACTCCATGAGAAGAAAGCACAGGTCATCTTTCTCCCTTGTAACTGGGCAGAAGAAGCAGCAGTGTTTGAGAACTAAGGCAGCTCAGTTCAGCACTGAAATAAAGAACACATTTTAACAGTGATAAACCATTTGAACAAGACACTACTGGCAGTCTCCCATCTGATGTTTTTCAGTCCACATGTTTTTCTGTTTGAAATGTCTTTATTAAACTCTTCAATTACTGAAATGACAGAGATCTACTGTTAGGTGTATTCAAGTGAACATTCCAGTTGGGGTCTAATCTCTGAGCTCATTACTGGAAATTCTCATTTACATCTAAGTTGTAAGAATAATGTGTGATGTTACAATGTCTGCACTCCTGTTTTCTGTCCCTGAAAATGATTGTAAAACTGAAGATGGGCTTAGGTTTCAGTGTTTGACTTTCAGATTGCATGTTCAACTTTCTCTTACCCTGGGACTTCCTATCTTAGGCTCACGTGTGAGGCTGCAGGTGTTCCCATCTGTGTGGTCAGAAAAGCAGTCATAAGGAAGACTTCCAGCCTGCTTCTCTCTGATGCACGCTCTGGAGTATCTGTTTGGTTTATTTGTATGTACTGAATCTGAGTTCTTGTTATTTGAGACTTGAACCTTTTCACCTGTTCTGTAAAACCATCACAAATGCTATTTCGGGGTTCACTGGAGTACTGGTGACTCCAAGCGATACTGTTAGACCTTCTCCAGCACAAGAATGTAGGGTTGCTGGGATCGATCTTTTGGAGGCGCTTCAGTCTAGGTTTAGATTTACTAGTTGTTTTCTTCTAGTGCATAGAAACTCATCAATAAGCAAATGTATATTTTCAACATATGCTATGGAGCTGTAGATTTGTTTATCATACTGAATATTTCTATGAATATTTCTGCTGGTTCCAAAAAGATTGAGTCACACTTCACTTACATACAAGAAGTCTTTGCTCTCTGTTGCCTTACTGCTCCTTTATAACTACCGTTTAACTCTACTCTCTCCTGTTACTCATCCTTCGAAAATGGTAGAGGTCTTCATAGCAGAGGTGATCATCTTTATAGGAATGATATGAGCTACCGATGCACAGCTTACATGTGCTTAAGATTAGTGTAAAAATTGCTTTTAATAACACTTTGTGGCATAGAAATCAATATGTATTTTAATTTTTTACATAGATTTTAAGACATCATTCACAATTAATTGCTTTCATATCATTTTTATGACATAATAGTCATGATATTTCTTCCACCCCTATGCTTAAACCAATCTCTCTCTCTGTGGACACAAAGCACCTGCCACAAAAGTAATAAAAATTATAAGTCCTGTAGTGTAAAGAAAATCTGTAACAAGCCAGGACAGACATATTTTTACATATAACCTAAGTTTAAATTTAGTGTAGTTGATTGATCCCTTACTTAGCATTTAATAAAACAGGATTCAGGGGTATTTGTATCTAAATAAAGAAATAAAACTAATTTCATTCCTCCTGTCCTTAGGTACGACAGCGAGAGCGTAAGACCTTTGTGTTATAAAGGGAAAGAACGTTTAAATTGCAGTCTTAAGAGGAATCACTAAAAGGGTTGTGTTATAGCCTGAGGACTTTCCTTGAGGTCAGTGCAGTAGAGTGTAGGCTGAAAGGTGAGTCAGAGTATCAATGGGACACAGATGTGAAACTCAACAGTATACAGGCTAAAAATTATTTCCATTGATTTTAATGAAGCTCCACTAGGGATGAATTTAAACCATTACAAAGAAGCGTTGATCTGGCATTTTACAGCTAGGATCATGTTTCTTATGCTGAATGCCAATGTTCAGTTCTCAAATGTCAGAGTTGTTTAATTACTTTATTTCACCTTTTAATTTTTGAAAGTATTTAAAGTGTTGCCAAGGGGTGTTCGAGTGGAAAGGACAAGTCAGGTTGTGTTCATTCTGTTTTCTGTTGTTTGTATTGAGGTAATGCCTATGTACATTAGTTATACCTTACTATACTTTAAGTATACATACATTGGGTAACTATGACACACTCCATATATCATACGTCACAAGAGGATGAGAGGCTTATAGCTGCATATAAGAGGTGCTTGCAGGCTAGATCTAATGGACAGGAGGAGCCTGGGAAGTCTGGAGACACCCTTGGTCAAAGTGATAAATAGCATCATCAGAGAATGGTTTGGGTTGGAAGGGACCTTAAAGATCATCTAGTTCCAACCCCCTGCCATGGGCAGGGACACCTTCCACTAGACCAGGTTGCTCAAAGCCCCGTCCAACCTGGCCTTGAACACTTCCAGGGAGGGGGCAGCCACAGCTGCTCTGGGCAACCTGTTCCAGTGTCTCACCACCCTCACAGGAAGGAATTTCTTCCTTCTATCTAAATCTACCCTCTTTCAGTTTAAAACCATACCCCTTGTTGTATCCCTACAGTCCCCGACAAAGAGTCCCTCCCCATCTTTCCTGTAGGCCACCTTTAAGTACTAGAAGGCCCCTATAAGGTCTCCCTGGAACCTTCTCTTCTCCAGGCTGAACAACCCCAACTCTCTCAGCCTGTCCTCATAGGGGAGGTGCTCCAGCCCCCTGATCATCTTCATGCCCCTCCTCTGGACCTGCTCGAGCAGGTCCATGTCCTTCTTATGTTGGGGGCCTCAGAGCTGGACACAGCACTCCAGGTGGAGTGTCACCGAAGCGGAGTAGAGGGGGAAAACCCCCTCCCTCGACCTGCTGGCCACACTTCTCTTGATGCAGCCCAGGATATGGTTGGGTTGCTGGGCTGCAAGTGCACGTTGCTGGCTCATAGTCAGTTTTCCATCCACTAATACCTTCAAGTCCTTCTCCACAGGGCTGCTCTCAATCCACTCATCACCCAGCCTGTGTTTGTGCTTGGGATTGCCCTGACCCCTGTGCAGGACCTTGCACTTGGCCTTGTTGAACTTCATGAGATTCACACGGGCCCACCTCTCAAGGCTGTCCAGGTCCCTCTGGATGGCACATCCCTTCCCTCCAGCGTGTCGACTGCACCACACTGCTTGATGTTGTCGACAGACTTGCTGAGGTGCACTTGATCCCACCGTCCATGTCACCAACAAAGACGTTAAACAGCGCCGGTCCCAATATCAACCCCTGAGGAATGTCACTTGTCACTGGTCTCCACTTGGACATTGAGCCATTGCCCACAACTCTTTGAGTGCGACCATCCAGCCAATTCATTATTCACCAAGTGGTCCATCTGTCAAATCCAAGTCCCTCCCAATTTCGTGTGGGACAGTGTCAAATGCTTTGCATGAGTCCAGGTAGATGACATCGGTTGCTCTTCCCTTGTCCACCAATGCTGTAACCCCACTGTAGAAGGCCACTAGATTTGTCAGGCACGATTTGCCCTGAGTGAAGCCATGTTGGCTGTCACCAATCAGCTCCTTATTTTCCATGTGCCCTAGCATAGTTTCCAGGAGGATCTGCTCCATGATCTTGCCAGGCACAGAGATGAGACTGGCCTATAGTTCCCTGGGTCTTCCTTTTTTCCCTTTTTAAAAATTGAGGTTATGTTTCCCCTTTTCTAGTCAGCAGGAACTTTACTGGACTGCCACAACTTCTCAAATATGATGGATAGTGGCTTAGCTGCTGTCATATAATCGTAGAATTTCAGGTTGGAAGGGATCATCTGGTCCAACCTTTCTTGACAAAGGCACAGTCTAGAAAAGATGGCCTAGTACCCTGTTCAGCTGAATCTGAAAGCATCCAATGTTGGGGAATCCACCACTTCCCTGGGAAGATTATTCCAATGGCTAATTGTTCTCATTGTGAAAAATTTTCCTCCTGTGTCCAATCAGAATCTCTCCAGGAGTAACTTGCACCCATTACCCCTCGTCTTTTACATGTGACTCCTTGTAAAAAGCTAATCTCCATCTTTGTTGCCACCCTTTAAATAGTGGAACATGGTGATAAGGTCTCCCCTAAGCCTTCTCTTCTCAAGGCTGAACAAACCCAATTCTCTCAGCCTTTCCTCATATGACAGACTTCCCAGTCTTTGGATCATCTTTGTGTCCCTCCTCTGGAACCCTCTCCAGCCTGTCCACATCTTTTTTGTATAGCAGGGACCAAAACTGAACACAGCCTTCCAGGTGTGGCCTGTCAAGTGCTGAGTAGAGTGGGATAATGACTCCTTTATCTCTGCTGGTGATGCCCTTGCTGATGTAACCCAGCATCCTGTTGGCTTTCTCTGCCACTGCAGCACACTGTTCACTCATACTGAGCTTGTTGTCCACCAGGACCCCCAGGTCCCTTTCCACAGAGCTGCTCCCCAGCCAGGTGGATCCCAGTCTGTGCTGCACTCCTGGGTTATGTTTTCTCAGGTGCAAGACCTTACATTTGTCCTTGTTGAACTTTATAATGTTCTTTTTAGCCCACTCTTCCAGCCTATCCAGGTCTTCCTGCAGGCTGGCTCTCCCTTCCGAAGTGTCCAATTCCCCACTCAGTTTGGTATCATTGACAGACTTCATTAGGGTACACTTGATCCCATCGTCCAGATCGCATATGAAGATATTAAAGACCATTGGGCCTTTTCAGCTGGCTCTGACCCTTATCACTGGCTCACTCTGACACTTTCTGCAAACATGACTGTGGGAGGCAGCATTTTATTTGCTTTTATGAGCTCTTTCCTGACCTTTACAGGCAGTTGAGCAAAATATGAATGTTCACACAAAACCACTTTTTATTTCAATAGCACTGAGGGAAAATAAGAAACATTGACTATCATGTTTTAGATCAAATGCAGGATATATTTAGTGAGGGAGGTACAGGGAAACTGTAGCTGCCTTTTCCCTTTAACATCACTCAGAATAGGTTGTGCCCGTTATCATATGAGATGTCTCTTCAGTCCACCTATATCTGTGGGAGCTCTGAATTTAAGCAGTGGTAAATGGTATTTTTAGTCAATGGAAGGCATTAAGTTAGAACACATTAAAAATATACATACTTTGATTTTGTCCTGGAAGTTTCAAGGGGTTTTGTTGTAGATCTATTTACTGTAGCTTCCAGGTGGCAGCTAACAAGAGGTGTGGACAGCAGAAGGTTTTCAGGTCTGTACAGCTTACTAGTTAGGCATAGGAACAATTTGGTTTTAAGGTGGGTTAAACACAGAAGTTCAGTCACAGTGATCCAAGCAAACTTAATGGTTCAGGATCATCTTTAGACACAATGAGTGCTGAGATAGAGAAAAAAAAAAAAAATGCCAAGATCAGGTATTTCTGAGACTACACAGCTGGCTCCTTTTAGAAGTTTTTGGTCATTCTGTGCAGGTTGTCCATAGCCATCAGCTGTTAGACCTTTTTCTCTGCTCTCTTTTTTTCCAGACTCTTCTCTTTTCAGCATCTGCTCACTGGTAGCAGTATATGTCCACTTTGCATTCTTCCTACTTGGAAATTTATGTCCATTCAAGATAGAAAGCTTAAAAGAAGTATCCTTCAGGCTTAGAAATTAGAAGGTTCTTTAAGCATGTTAGACCTGGGTTCTGGGATATATAGTTTTGATTATTTATTTATTTATTAGAATAATTTTAGAAGTGCTCAAAAATAATTTGAAAAACATTCTGGTGATCTAGGAAAGGGGCTGTGCTGACTAGTCTTACAGCCTCCTCTTCCTCTCTTACCAGAGGCATGTGACTGTAATGCATTTCAGTGGAGTTGGTCTCTTTCAGTATGGCAAAATAGTAAGAACCTTAAGTCCATTATGAAGAAATAGAATTTTAGTCTACTAGTTATGACAAATTTTAGAGATGATAAATATTTTTTAATAGGCTGATGTACATGGAAAGAACAAACCAGCAATGAACAATGCAATCTCCAACCCTAATATATTTTGTGATTGAATCTTCAGTACTGGATTTTTACTAGAGGCAATTTTGTATTTTGCTTACTAAAAATATCTGAGGGATTTGATGTGATCCGTGTAGCAGAACAGTGTATAAATTTCCTACAGGCCTGGGGATAGTGTTCTGCTGATGCTGCTGTTAGACAATATGCATAAAGGCGCATCTGCCATGGCTCTTTTCTTGCCCTGTAGCTCTAGTGCTGTAGGGATGGAATAACAGCATTTCTTAGAACAGTGCTGCCACAAAAAACCTTCTAGGCAAGGAGATGGTTGGGGGGGTGACAGGGACACATCTGTAAGGTCCAGTTGCACAGCACTCCTGCAGTGAGCCTGGTACCAGAGCCATTGCTTCAGGCGGGCTTGATCATCTCTTCCACACGGCTGGGTTTGTCTTGGTGCACTGGGGCAGAAGGGTTCATGCAGGGCTCCTGTGTGCTTGTGCCCCAGCATGTACTGTTCCTGAGACATTACTGAGACTTTGGCCTCATGCTTGGGGCTCCTTGGATGTCCTGTAGCCGGAGCAGATTTAGGTAAGCCCTTGATTCACACGTGGTTTAGTTGTAAGTGCAGAACAGACACCAGGATGTAGCCCTAAGCAATAAATGGTTATGCAGCAGTGACGTGTTTTCACCCTGTCTCAGTTCTAATTATGTGGCTTCTTTGTTCTCAAGTGGCTTGCCTTATGGCAGGAGTGTTAGACTTTGCTTCTTCCCTAGTGCTGATAAGGTGGGGCAGGCTCTCCATGACTTCTTATCCTCCTTAGTTTTCTGCCCATTTGTGTCCTTCATTTCCAGATGGAAATGTCAGTATTGAACAGGGGAGGAGTTTAAGGCATCAGGTGCCCTGTCCTTCCTGCTTTCTGTGAGATGGCCCTGCTTTACTTCACTGTGGAGGAGCACCCACTCTCTGCCTGGTGCTTGCCATGAGGACAGACAGGTTGTTCCTTTTCACGCTACAACACTTCATTCAATTCTTCTGTTAAAAGCCCAGGCTGTGAGGTGGCAGCTGACCTCTTGCTGCACCAGTAGGTGGCCGGTGGGATGGGCTGCTGGGCCAGCTGCTGCCAGGAGGGCTCACAGAGGGGCATCCTGGGCAGGGAGGGGGTGGATTTCAGTGCAGGTTATGGACTTTTGCGTGCCCGTTTTCTCTGTAATGAGATTAATTTTACCCTTAGGGCCTCTGCTTGCCCCTTCTCTCTGAAGGTAAAAAGTAATATCTGTACCTGCCTGCAGTGTGTTTTGGGGAAAAATAGAATATGGAGGAAAATGATTACTTACTTTGGCATGGAGACCTACAGTTCATTTTGCTTGAGTCCTCTTTTTGCTGTAAGAGTTCTCTGGCTTTAGTACAATAGTATTTATTACAATTAATTATGTTTAAACGGGCCATATGGTATTTGGAATGGAAGTGGGCACACTACGCTGTGGGAATGGAAAAATATGGCAGCATCCCCTGGGCGGTAAATTTCTGACACAGTTTGGGACAAAATGATTCAGCTGAGATCCTGGCTATTGAGATTTTGGGAATGTGTGACTTATTCCTATAAAGAACTTTGAATCTGACCCATGATGGGGCCAAGCTTGCCTCCCTAGATTTAACTATTTTTATTAGTTGTACACAGATTGATCATTTTACCATGACGCAGTACTTGTAGAGCTGTAATTACAAGTGAGTGCTTACAGCATTGGTAGTTTTGGAGAGCAATGTGTGTGGTTTTTTGCAGGTAATAAAATGGAAAATCCAATTTGCAATTGCAAAGCAAGCCCCTGAGTGATACATGATCTTCATAGCAGCACCGGTCAGAGGGTTACAGCTAATCACAGTGCTGGCTTGCTTCCCCGGTGGCCTGTGCCTGAAAACTGAATAGCGAGCAGCGTGAGCCTGCGCCTAGAGCCAGCCAGCATAGATTTAGACTCTCCAGTTTCTAGCTTATTAGGTCCTCTTTGTCACAGTACTTAATCCTGCTTCCTGATCCTTGTTAGAACAGGGCTGCCGAGTCCCTTAATAAAGGAGATGGGTGCGAGGCTCCTAACGAGGCGCACTGAAGCGTGAGGCAGCGAGGGCAATTGCTGCCTGACTGACAGAGGGGTGAAATGCTCCCTGCCTGTTGTTATTTCAAAAGAACAGGCCTCAGACAGCTGACAGATGAGCTTGCTAAGGTAATGGTAACTTGTTGATAGGCCAATATGAGATGCATGACATCTTTTCACATGGTATAATGGTCTGTCTTTACTCTAATTGTGTTAACCCTTTCTATGGAGGGAAACCTGTCAAGGATTAGCTGTAATGTAGAACATGCACTGGAAATGGCCAGGAAGCACACTGCTTGCAGCAGCTCTCATAGTATGCATGTGTGGTCATGCTACAGGTGCCTTTAATTTTGAAAAACTAGCACATCAGATTGATTTCAGATTTCTCTGACAGCTTGGTTCAGTAAGTCTTCAAAACCTTGTACATTTTTTTTTGCTTTGTTTTCCATAGTTAAAGATTTTATTTGTTACTTTAGGTTTCAGGGGGGATGATAGGCCTCTCTTAAGTGTAAAATTCACTAAAATAAATCTAAAATGTTAGCACAGATCTCTTAATTTAAAGAACACAAGAAAATATTTCAATGGCTAGACCATCCTGGAATTCAGCTTGTGTTATCCATAGTCATGAGGAATTTCAGTAGAACATGTACTGTTTTGGTTTTGGGTGGTAAACATTTACAAAACAAACAAACCAACCCCAAGTAAACCCCTAAAAGGTCTCTTAAGTCCTCCTGTCAACATAATAGGTAAAACTGACATGTTACAAGAATGATGTTTTTGCTTTTCTCAGTATAGAGAACTATAACCATGGATCAGTGGTAGGATCTTGGTACAAACAACACGTTGGGCGCTGGAAAGGCAAAAAGCCTGTTGGCCATCACTTGTTGACCTTATGCTTGGAGCAGTGATTGAGAAATGCTTTGCAATGCTAAGCTTCAGCAGGGAAAATTCCTACCACAGTGTCATTCTCCTTTTATTCCTGCAAGCCATGGTAGAGAGGGCCCAACACCTATGCACTATTAAGCCCTACTTAAAACTCATTTGATGAATAAATATTATATGCAGTGGGCTGAGTTCAATCCTGCTGTGCAGTATGTAGTAGCACTGAAATGTGTAGGGTGGAACTGCATCCATCATGGTGGGAACTACTGTGTCCTCCTATTCCTCTCCGCTAAGACTGAAATATTTGCTTTCATTATGGTTGTACTCTCTGAAATGAATGAAAAGTTTTATATTTACAGCAAGCTATTTCTTTAATATTTTTCATATATCAAATTTTTTTCTTATGCTGTTTTGTTTAATCCCGTTCAGGAAATTTGGATTTGACTGGTCAAAAGCAAGTCTTCAAAGCAGAGAACAACCCTTGGGTTACCCCTATTGCTGACCAGTTCCAGCTGGGAGTATCTCATGTTTTTGAATACATTCGTTCAGAAACATATAAATAGTAAGTATTACATGTCACTTATATACTATAGCTGTGTTGGTTTTGCTTTTTTCCTGTAGTGTGTTTGGCAAAGTGTTATCTGCTACACCCTTTCATAATCCATGCAGTAGCTTGGTATTCAGGGCAAATATGCAAACCTGCACATTTTTATTAAGGAATTTTGCTGACAAGAAGAGAAATAAATGTAATTTCGACATGTTAGAAAAGCACAAAGACTCATATTGTACTGCATTTGTTGTTCATTTCTAAGAGCTATTAAGTAACACGAGAGATGTAAAAGAGCAAGCATTACAAGCCTTTGAGAAGTACTAATCTTACGTATGTACGGTAAGGTTTTATAGATTGAAATAGATATTTGTTAATGTTTTCGGATGCAGGTTGTTATGCTTTGAAAGAGATGTCCAGAATTCCAACCTGTTTTGATCTGGACTGGTTTACAAAAGTCTACAACCCTGGTAATTCAAATACAGATGCTAGTACTTTTTTCAACAGTGTAACTGGAAAAAAAATAAACCTCATGCTGGCACTTCTCCATTTTAATTCAAAAGTCTATGTACAAATGCGTCTTTAGGAAATAATGTCTTTAATCCTTCACTGAACTGAAATATTTCTTTACGGTAAAAATTTCCATGTTACCAGTCCACAGTAAAACTTTAGATGGGAAGATACTTTTACATGTCTGATAACAACCTTGATGCTGTCTTCCTAGAAGCAATAGATAGTACAACACACAGTACAGCCTACAGCTTGGGAAGTTAGTTTTCGTATTTCCCCTTTATTTAAAAAATATATTTTAATAATTTAGAAACATTTCTGACAGGTTTTTTTAATACGGTAGCTGTCTGAACTCAATTACCAAAGGAGAGTATTCACAAGTGAAGGGTTTGGGATTCCAGTTAGGTAACTGAGATGTAAATTTCTGTATGAAACTAAATGATCCAGCAGTGACTTTTGTAGGCTGTTCTTCATTTACAGATTTTAAGTGAAAAAGATCACAGATGGGAGAGTGGTTACAAAGATTGTGTGTCTCAGAAGCGTCCTGATATTTATGCTGTAATATGTGTTCTCAAGATAGATTTAAGTAGGCTGCAGCACCCTTCTTCCAGTAGTGCTCCGTACTACAGACATGGTGTAGGGAAACAGCAGTCTGTCTCCTCAGACTATCCCTTCCCTGCAGTTCATTGTGAAGCTGCATCTAGATTTCTTGATAATGAAAAAAAAAAAAATTATTGCCAATTTTATATTTCTGTTTGCCAGTCAACGTAGATTAGGGACCCTCATGCATTTCTCACAGGGACAGCTCTGGGCATCATGAGGACAGCAAAGTTTCAAGGGCTGAAGTGCAGTTTTGAGAATTTGACCCATATTCAGGCTGGGAGGGGGCTGTTGTTATGTATCTATAATTAAAAAAAAAAAAAAGATTGTATAACTGGATATATTCAACTACTCTGGCAACTTTCCTTGTGCAGTCAGAATTGACATAAAAGGTTCTGTAATTCATCACTTGCCTCAACTATTGCCCTCTGTTTTAAATTAGCCATATTATGTTTGCTGTCTTGTTCTTTGCTGAGGTGTAACAGTGTCGTCTTGGCTAATGGGCTGATTTTGATTTTGTCCACAGTAAATGTTTGAAGGCTGTATAGTTAATAGTGTAAGCAAAATCAGACTCTACCCATTAACGGGGGGGAAAACTAAAATCAAAGAATCCTTCCGTGGCTCATTCATGGCTTCTGTTTTGATCTTAGAAGCTTATTTACTTAAAATGTTATTATTTTCAAAGATTAGTGATGAAAAGCAAATGCGTGCAGATGTTAAAATTAGATGCCATTTTTTGATCTTCAACATATAACCATTTGATATTTAAACTAAAAAATAAAAATATCTGTGTAATTTTGATAGAATCTCAGTAGCATTCTTGATTGTATTTGTTTCACATGCTATAAGGAGAGTTTGTGGATTTTCATGCTGAAGAAGGTTGTCTTTTTCATTTTGAGTTTTTTTAAGTGTGTGATCTGAGAATTACTTGGATGCCGCCTGCTACAGACACTTTTTTGTTTGCATTTGATTTTAGGTGTTAAAACTCATAAGCAATGGCATAATCTACATAACAGGTCTAGTAGCATTATTGTGCATAAAAGCAAATAAGCTGTGAACACAGAAGAAATGAAAACTCCTTTTTGTGATGCAATTTTGATCTTTTCTCACTAACAACTGTACACCACCTTCAACTTCCTATTTCTGTCAGAGACTATGTCCAGGTACTGTGTCTTTTTCTCATTAAGCAAATCAGAAGGTTGAGATGTGAGTGTAGTAATTTTCTCTGTAGATATCTAACTAAGCAAAATTGAGCTCTTGACGGGGTTTTTTTGATCATTTAGCCGAAAGAAAAATGTAAAGATTAACTTGCAACATTTGATAGATCCGGCCAGCTTAACTTCTTCTCTGATAAAAAGCAGTACAGTTAAATGGATGATTGGATAGCATACTGTTTAGATAACCTCACTTGCAACATTGAGAAGAGAGAACAGCTCACATATGTTAGCAGCTGACAATCAGATCAGTAAGTTTACTTTCAGGTACTTTCATAAACCAGGAGCTATGCATCTATATGGTAGATGGATTTTGAGCTCCAGAGATGGTAATTGTCTCCCTATACCCATTGCTTTTGCTGGCTGATTGGAAATATTGATTTTACTTTGTTTACAAGTCTGACATTGTTTATACTAGCTAAGACAGGGAGGGTATGCTTATACAATCACAAGTGTCAGGCTTCAGGGGCTTAGCAAGTTACGTTTCACTAAGTGGGTTTATACTAATACAGTTTATTTTGTGTTTGCAATGACTAGAACATCATATTTACTCAGTTGTCGTTATCTTAGCCAGAAAGTGGTAACTCGGTAAGTGTTGGCAATGCACTCACTTGCAGTCGCATTACTAAACCTTGAGGTTTCTACTGATGGCTGGCACAAGCCGTAACTGTACACTGCAGTCAATGTCGGAGATTTCCATTCAGTTTCTGTGAGGTTGCTTTTGTGAAGCAACTACCAAATAGATCACAAACCTCTTCTTTCCTCTGTGAAACGTACTGGGTGTTTCAAGCATATTTAGTGAAAAATTACACCCCATTTTTAGCCTGGTCTTAGGATATGCACGCTCTAGTGATTAATTGGTAAGTAGGGATGACACCCATGAGGGATGATTATGTCTACAGATAAAATGTCATTTGTCTTTCATACTTCTACATTTTTGCACTTCTGTTTTACATGGTACTCACGCACTAAGTATAAAACTGGAATTGCGCTTTACTTCAGAAGTGTGTTAGCCAGTAGGACCCTCAGATCATCTCTTCTTACTTTGTAGCTGCTTTCATTTCCTTTAATTTCCTTACCTTTCATGAGAAATGATGCCAGGTGATTTTTTTCAACCCTCATTTTTCAAGGAAGACTTGTGCTGACAAAAAGATGGGCCATATATTGTGGCAGAAAATGTGTGTGGAGGGGCTCTTAATTCTTAACAGGAAATTCAGCAGCTCTTGGCACTTTGCTAGCTTTTGTTGGCTAAAATACGCCCACTGCACATATCATTCTGTGACAACATCATTTGGAAATAGGTCAGTTTGCCAAGTATATAATGATTCTTAATCTCTGACTGCTGTACTAACTTTCTGAAAGTTAGTAAGCTGAATTTTGGCTTTGATTCTATATATATTCTATATACACTATAAATAGGTGCCATTGAACTCCCCGTGTGGTGTCACAGTAGTGTTGAAAAGCAGTTGAAGAGCTTGCTGAAACAGTAAAGGGAAATGGCAACCTCATCTCCTCAAAGGACTTAACTAAATGTTTTATTTTTTCATTCATGCCTTTAGTCAATTTTCAAAGTGACCTTTATGTTGTAAGCATATTCTCAGAGGATCTTCTCTGTCTAGGGTGCTGACAAAGCGATGATGGATTGTATGATTTAGTGGTTACAGTGTACTTAGACAAGTGCAGACAGACATGGATGTTTGAACGAAAGCAGTGAATTAAACTCCTATGAAGAATGGAAATCCTGTGATGCTTATCAGGATCAGTATAAGTTAATTAGTGATTTGATTAAGATGAGGTAAAACTGAGATGTGCAATTGGTACCAGTGGGTGGGTTTGGTTGCTGGCATTTACAGCAAAGTTAATCCAAAAAGCTGCTCTTCGGGTACATTTCTGGTGTTAATCGTGTGTCTTGATCAATCTTCATGTGAAACTTGTTCTTTGCCTGCTTGTTCTTGTGACAGAAAGGGTACTGATTTTGCTTTTATCACAGCAGAGTCTATTGCAGTCATCATCACCTGATAGTGTAATCTCAGCTAAAACAATAATTTGCTGGGTCCTGAGTGCTTAGAATAGCATTCAGACTTCTAGCATTTTTAAGCTGCCACTGAACCCAGCAATCCACTTTTAACACTTTATTTAATGATTGTTGTCTCCCTGTTTTGACCTCCTGATTCCAGTAAGCCAGAATTATGATAGAACAGTCACCACTGCTTAAGCTTCTGGAAAGCAGGTTTTCCCCATGAGGCAATGAGTTTGGAGTCAGGAGTCTCAACAAGATGTTTTGCAAAAGAAAGTAAGTTGCACTTTTCACGTTTCCATCAGGAAAGGTGGTAGAAGAGCAAGCCATTTTAAAGACTGACACATTAACTCTTAGCAGAGGAAATGGTTTGATAAATGCTATGCTGAGCATATATCTCTTGGCAGCATTGGAACATAGGTTTCCCTGGGCAGGCTGCTCTGTGCTAAGCATTGTAATTGAAAACCTCATTTTATCGGCAATGACAGTCTGGAAAAATCCACTCTTGCTTCAGTCCTCTATTTAGAGACAATCTCCCCAGCTTTCTTCTTGAGAATGAATTGTTGTACTGGACCCCCACTATTATGTAACAGCTGCTTCCAGGGCAGCAGACACAGGTCATGAAGTAAGAGATTCTTCTTCTGGGTTGTATTAATGAAGAGTATTTCAGCATTTATTTTTAACAACTAGAGGAGACTGGCAAGATACTCAGAGTAAGGCACTAGAATACAAATAGTATCCTGAAATAACTCCTGTTCTTATTCCACATTTGTTAAGCCTATTTAATTTCAGCTGCATGATTGGTGCTGTCCAAGATGTAAAGATGATGATCAGTAAAACCACCTGTCATAGAGTGGAAAAGAGGTCAAACAAGTAAAAAATCCACGTGTTGGTGGTTGGGAAGCATCCTGGGGAAGTGGGAATTGCCAGCAGTTGAGATGGAGGCGTCAGCAGGTTGAACTGAGAGGAGTAGATATTGTTCTGGAATGGTGTTACTTATGCAGCAGAGTGTTGGACCTACAAGAATTTAATATTTTTTTGTGAGCTCAAAAAGCAGGAGTATTTAAGTGACGTCTGCTCATGACGCAAATCTAGCAGCACAGAAGAGAATCTGCACGCCACACGGGAAGACTTAGCAAATGAATTGTAAGGCTTGTGTGTATTAGAAGTTTTGTGTGAGCCACCAGCGTGATACGCTGGAGTGAGGGAAAGAGAAAGAGAAGCACAGTTTCCAGAGCTGGGTTAAGAGAATGGAAATTTTCCAGGACAGAAAAGGAGATATTACACACTTCTGGTCATCATGTTCATGAAAGATGAATTCAGGCAGGAACGGGCAAACTGAGGAAGGATAATAGGATGATAAAAGGAATGAAGAGCCAAGAGGAGATCTGAAAAGTATTTGGTTCATTTAGCAAAGTGAAGACTGCTAACAGAGATCATTGCTGTCACTGGGAGGGAGAGGGGGAGGAAAAGACTTCATTTAAGGAATAAAAATAATGGTGGACATAATAAATATAAATAAGCTGGTCAGGTGTATATTTGAAGGAAGGTCTCTATTAAGGGAGCTAGGTAATAACCTCCTGATAGAAATAGTCTTCTGACAGAAGAAATGAAGGCCAAAATCTTGTTTGTTTCAAAGTGAGCACTGATCAATTTGAGCAAGAGTATATGACATGATTGCTTGTGGCAGAGGACAGCATGTCTGTGGTGCAGACAGACCTTTGTGCTCCTGCATTCATGTTTCCTGATTTTTTGAGTGAAAAATTCAGATGACTACCTGCCCCCTCCCCCCCATATATTAAGGTAACTGCACAGTGCAATTGACACTAAGATAAGGGAGACAAAGCTCTGCTGTTTGTTAATATAAATAAGGCAGAAGATTATTTTGCATATTCCTGCATTTAATAACTTGTTTAAATAAACATATATGGCAGTTTTGTGCAATAGTTTAAATTACTGAAATTTTTTAATAACCTAATTACTTGTTATTGTATAAATGATATATTCATTAGGAAAAATTCATTTGAGGTTATCAAAATCTTCATAATATTCCTTTCTCCACTTAGATTGAAGAGATATACAAAAAGAATGCTTCTTTTTGGCTATCTCTAAGTAAAATTAAATAACTTATTGTATTATCCAGTCATTATCTAATCCTATAACAATACCAGAAAGAACCAAATGGAGCACAGTATGATCTCAGGACTAATTTCTAATGGTGAGTATTCTGGACTCTGGGGGAAATAAAGACCACAGAGAGAAACCCAGATCAATTGCTTTAAATGTCTCATGTAGATTTGATTCAAAGGAATACGGTTAGATGCCTCGGCTGTTTGTATGATGCACAGAGGTCGACGAAGATTTAAAGAACTTGGATAGTGTGAGTCTACCCTGCCTTGCTAAGAAAAATAGGCCATAATAAATGCTATTTTCCTTCTTTATTTTTCTTTTCTTTTGTCAGTAGTATTCTTCGGTAGTTTGTGGAATAGAAGACTTCATGCATTAGTTTCTCTTAGGCTCTGCTCTGCAAATACTTACACTTCTAGAAGAGGTATTCTCAGTGTTCCTAGAGGGATTGCTCTTGTGCATGTGCTTGTAGGACAAACCTTTAGTAAGAACTTCTTTTCCCTTCTCATTTGCACAGTGTGGTTGTCCTGGGCCCTATACAAGAAATAAGATGATGTTATGTTTCCAACAGTCTGTTGCTGGAGCTCACTTCTGTATTTCAGTGACTTTTTAGCCTGGCATCTTTACCATTTGACCCCTGATGTGGATGCACCAGCTGTGCCAGTGGTAACTGTAACCTCATATATTTTAGGGTGGTTTCAAAGACTGGGTAAAGATAGTGCAGAAAAGATAACCTCAGTGGTCTACCTTACAAGAGATTCTCTGAGATGCTGCATCTCCTGTGAAGATGAACTCACGGCAAATTAAGCTTCCCTCAAAGGATGGCAGGAAGCAAGATCCATTACAGCTAAGAAATAAGCAAGTGTTCACAATCCTCATTCACACATTTTGATCACGTACCTTTAAAAAATTTTAATTAACCAATAAAAATCTTATATCAACCTGATGTGGGGAAGTATAAAAATGTCATTTATGTTTGGTTCTGTTTTATCAAAGGCATGGTACTGTATATTTTATATGAAAATACTGATTCGTATTCTGACCAAATGTTGTATTTATTGGCTGTATTTTAAAAATTGATAAATATATTAGTACATTATTTCCAACAGAGAAAATAGATGACTCAGAGTCCTGACATCTTTAGACAACATTTACATGCAAATCTGTAACTCTTCTCTAAAGAAGAGCAAACTGGAACCCATGTTGAAAGATAAACAAGAAAAACAGTATCTCTGTATTTTTGTGTTTATATATTACTAAGATGGATATGTAATAAAAACAAAGCTATCACTGATGTATCTGACAGATACAGATACTGCACATATAAATACTGACCTAACTACTGATATTACCATTCCCTTTGATGTGAACTTCCATATAAAGTTTTGAATATTATGTAGTAATCCATTTACCATGTCAAGGATGATAACCCAGGGCTTAAGTCACTGAGGCAGATGTCTAGGGCTGTGTTAGAAGCTGAATTGGAATGAAGTGAGGAAAGTGCAGAAGCTGAGGACAAAGGTAGGGAAGCAGTGACAGTAGGATACAGGATTTGAGTAGGGAAGCAAGACAGAGTTGCATCTAACTATAGGGCAAGGCAAGGCTGAGTTAAAAATCAGTGGTAATTAGGGTGAAATCCAAACTGAGAAACAGGTAGGGATGTATCAAAGAAACTGGTAAGAAACAGAATGAAGGACTTGGCCTAGAGGACAGGTTGGGGTCTAAAGCAAGCAAGCAACATGTGAGATGTGCAGCTACAGTCAAGTGGCACCGTGAGCAGGAAAAATGATAGGTGGGATTGAATAAAGTACATGCAGTGGGAAAGAGGGCTGATCCAAAGTGGGATCTATCTTGCTATGCTCTTAGTCATCGGGGAGGCTGGTTGTGGCTATCTGATTATGATAAATCCAAGAAATTAAATGACACTTTTCTGAACTATGATAGCCAGTTTATTAATAATGATGAAGGAAGGAAAGTAACATTCTGTATGATTCTGTTCTATGTTCAGTGCAAGTAGGATCACCTTTTAGGGAAGATGAGTTATTTCTCAGTCCACTAAGTAAAGCCAGACCAACATTTTGTTGTGAGAAATGGTTTTAAACATCCAGGCCTATGGACATGCACTCAGAAGGTTTAGGAGACTTGGCTGACAGAGTCTGGACTCACCAAAGTTCAGTCTTCATTAACTTGTGGTGTCAGGGAAGTGCCAAAAAGTGACAGATGTGCTAGTATCCTTCCAACATCAAGGAAGGAGAACAGACCAAACTGGGTTATTATGACCTAGTTAACTCTAATACCAATTTTTTGTTATATAGTGAAGAGACATGGGATTCTACTAGTGAAGATTTAAAGAATATGGCTGTAGTATGAATATAATTCTTACAATTAAGGCGTGAATATGATTTTGAGAACTATTTCCTAAAGAAACATTATAAATTTGGGTGGTCAAGGCAACTCTAACTACATAGAATTTTTGTGAAGCATTTAGCTTGTACAGCTGCACAAAGTTCTCATTAGAAAATGAGCACTGTATAATTTCAGTAAAACACTAAGAAGAATTAACAACTGTCTGATAGGTCTTGGGAGATAATTACCAACAAGGACATTTTCTGGTGAGCTCCACAGAGATCTGACCTGGAACCATTCAGTGTTCTCCTCGGGTATTTGGAAGCAAATATACAGTCATTTCTGACTGAAAATTGTAGATGATCTGGTGAAAGACAACAGTGAAAATATGGGTTGTCCTGGATCACTTAATGAACTGTGCCTGTGCATAGTGTATTTTAAAGCAGCTCCAAGAAGAGTTACGTATCTGTGAATAAGGTATGTAGGATATACCACGCATTGTGGTTACGATTACAGAAGAAGATAAAAAGGAGTGAATACTGCTTTCCAGAAAGCAATTGGCTCTGAAAAATATTTTAAGAGACGCAATATAACTGAAGTGCACTGTCAGCTCGCAGTTCAATGCTATATCTGAAAGTCCTAAAAGAAGCCTTGGGGTTGTGAATACAGGAATAGGAACTTACTACTTTTAACATCAGCTGAGGCTGATACTGAATTCAGTTCTGGTGTCAGTAGTTTTAAAGGAATGTTAAAAATGTGTTTAGATACAGACATCTCAAAATTATTTGAGAGCAGAACTCAGATTAAGAAAATAATGCAAGGTACAACCTTGTGAAGGATGCTTATTAGGGTAAACTGCCAGGGGAAGTAGCAGATTCATGTTCTCTTTTGTCCTCTGATTGCTTCGGGATACTTTCTGGAAAAATGTGTTTTAGAGTAACGTCTTGGTATGATAGCTACAGTATAAACCATGATGGCTTTTAATACATTATGCCTGGAATACAAAGGTGATGATCTATTGTCTGATTCTAGAACTGCTACAATTTTAAGGCCTTGTATCCAAGTGTGCTCTGCTGCTCTAGCTGCTGTGGGCGTGATGGGTCCAACTCCTCATCTCCAGTGGATTCAAGGGGTTTTCTCAACATTTCTAGGTAGTGTTACTATCCAAAGGCAGTGTGTCCAAATGCATGCAATTAAGAAACTTAACTGATGTTCGCTGAAGGTGCCTCACCTGATCTTTTTTTTTCTTGGGAGAATATTGCAGGGAACAGAATTTGGACTTTATGGTAGGTAACAAAAAGGATAGAGCATTTTAAAGAAAATCCTGAAGACTGCAACAGGAGAAGAATAAATAGGAAATGGCAGACAAAACAATGCTAATTGAGAACTGAGGTGGAAAAGATGTTGGTAGCAATAAGGGTTTTCTGGTAAACTTGTCTAGTTAACAGTAAGTAGTGGTAAGCCGGTTAACCCTTTGTAATCTTCAAAATTCAGTTGATTTGCTTTCTTGTTGTCTTCTTCAGATTGGTTCTTTACAACCAAACAAGAAGAGTTACTGCACACATTTGCTAGTTTTATTTGAGAGATAAATTAAAATGTGGCGCTTTTATAATCAAGCAGAACTGTCTGCAATTTCTATTCTCTACGCAGTCATATCTGTTTTATTACATGCTGGCTTTTATTGAACTCCAGTTTCTTATTTCAGTCTCACACTATGTGAGGGTTTTGTGTGATCTTTAGCAATTTTTTTACCCTCCTGGTGAGGTCTATCAGATAGAGAAGTGTCCCTAATTTTATGATTGCCTTTATCAGTTGTTTATCCAGTGGAAGGCTGAGGTAGGAATGATTCTAGTGTAATTTGCTGGAGCCACTTGTAGTGCAAGCTCTGATAAACTTTTTAAAAGTCATGATTTTATTTTAGCAGGTATTACTGCCATACAGTTTATATGCACTTTTACAGCCCCTTATATCTAAGGCACAGTGTTGAAAATTATTATGATCAGATTTCATTATTAAAATTAACATTTTCTTGAAAAGTATAACCTGAAAATCAGGAGTTTCTACTGTATATGACACAGTAGAATTGTGACACAATAGAATATATGACACAGAGACAGGATTTCTCAGTCCTGCATTTCAACACTTTCCTCGGTCCAAACAAGAATTGTCCTGCTGTTAAAGCTGGCAATAGTCAGATTTAGGTCCTGTTTAGACAAGTCCTTTTGACTAAGATTTGCAATGTTTTTTTTCTATTCTGTACCCAACTACATTAATAATTTAACCCTAAAAATCTGGTATACTGAAAATCAGTTAATATCAAATGTGCCAGGAAAAAATATCTTGTAGTTTTTCTTCTTTATTACACTTGGTTGGGAAATTGGGGAAAGAAATTCTAGTCTACAATGAAGTATGCAGGACCACAAACAATAAATAGAATTACTTAGGATACTGACCATTTCAATTGCTCCAGCTTCACCAAAGCAATAATAATAAATGCAAGAATATTAGCCCTCTTCACAGTTTTGCCAGATGTTTAAGAAGCTGGCTTCAGTGCTAAATGTAAATAGCATTTATTTCACTGAATGGGGAACAGTGATTTCCTGAATCTTTTTTGTTATCCATAAAACCCACTTAAAAATTTATAATCAGATAGGTTTTCAATCCTGCAATCATATATCTTGCAACTAAGTGCTGTCACATGATGGTAAATATATGCAGAAGTAAATGGAGCAAAGCCTAAACCCAGTGCTGTAAGTATGGTTCCTCTTGACAGGAAGGGAGAAATTTGATTCCTATCCATATGTATACCCAGATCCCTATCTTTGGCCAGCTCCAGTGTCTAGTTTTGTGGGATTTTCTGCACGTTAAGTGTTTTTGGGAGTTATCCAAGGAAAGAGAGTGGGACCACAGAGTCCAGGACTCTTCAAAGATGCATTGCAAGAACTTGCTACATGCAAATGTCCCAGTAAGGAGATATCACAGTTTTGGAAGAATGGGATTTAGGCTTCGATATATGTGTGCCAGTTTTGACTCCTAAAATACAAATAAAATTTTACTTATAAAAGCTGCATCTCTGAGAAGATGGATTTTAGTCAACTTTCAACTGGATATAATTTCCAAGCTAAATTCTGAATGTTTGTTTTGATTATTGCATTTGATATTCTGTCTCCTGGTCATTTCTCAGCTGTCCAAAATTTAGATTTACTCTAATGTTGACTTTAAAAAAAGGAAAGGTATGCAAGGGCTGACAGTGATGATCCTGAATATAAATTATATCAAGCAAATTGATGCAAGATAAAATTACCAAATCAACCTTTTTTATTCTATATTTTATGGAATATCTAATGTATGTTTGGCAGTAATTTACTTTTGCACATGAATTTCTGACAGTTTCGATTCTTTGGGCTTATTAATCAATGTAGTCAGCACCAGAGCAATTTTTATGAGACTCACTAGTCATCAAAAATTTATTATCAGATAAATCAAAGAAACAACTAGCATCTTAATAGGGTGAACAAAGTGGCACGTAAAAGATCATTCGAGACTACATGTTTTTGACACGTGTATTCCATTTACTGCTAGGGTCAGAGGTTTTGTTTGCACTTTCATTAAAATAGTCATCACTGTGACACAATTGCTTCCTTCAGTGCTAGACTTTTCTTCCTTCAATTTTTTATACATATGTATATATATTTCATGTTAGCACCATTCTGGTAAAGCATGAAACTTCTATGTAAAATATAATATAGAACTTAAATTAAAATCTGAAACTTTTCTAGTTAGTTGCAGTAGATTGTGTGCACTTCAGGAGTAGGGTGGGATGGAAGTACATTGTGAGTAGTACTGGCATGCCCTGAATGTGCTTCAGTCTCTGATCCAGTTGCATAAGGAGCTCTGGTATTCATTCCAGTTAAACCTCTACTATCTTATTTGATACAGTAATCTTTCTACTTTCTGAAAAGATTATGTGTTTCTTGTTCGGTATTTTAAGAAGAATTTCCTGGTCACGCTTCTTGTCGTCGTAACCAAGTAAAGCCAGAGCTTAATACTTCCCAGATCTACCTTTTTGTTAAAGCAAAATGCTTCTTACCAAAATGCTCTTGCAGTTAACATTTGCATTGGTTGAGTCTCTTCCCCGGTCTGTGCGTGAGCAATGGGCTTCCCTTGCCCTGACTGGCCTGTTCGACTGCAAGGGGATGTAGCCACAGGTGTGTGGTAAGAACATACTGGTGATGGCACGGGGAGTGTGGCTGGTGGCTTCACCTTCCCCTGATAACTGCTGTTGGTTCCCTGGTGTGAATGCATCAGCAGGAAAATCCACATGCGAGATGTTAGCCCTGTCCTCAGGGGAGGGCGGGTGTTTGGGAAATGATGAAAACAGAAAATTGCCTTGTTTTATGGAGCCTAGCTTCATCTCCGTACTCAAACGTAGGCATCTCAGGCAGTTGCGAGAAGGACAGAAGAGTCACCCTAAGTTGTCCCTGTAGTCAAGGGGGCACCTCAAGGGCCAAGACAGTTCACCAAAAAGCTAAGTCATGCACTTGAGGCCCAGAGGGGAAGGCCGGGCCCTTGGCCACCACTCCACAGGTGGTGCGCTGCAGAAGCAATTGAGTGATGTCTACCCCTGGCTGTACGTTCCCACCTGCGCGCCCAGGCCAGCACTGGCTCTCGTGTGACCATGTAGCAAGGGGGTTCAGGGAGCTGATACAGCTGGAAACTAATCACTTATTTTGGCAGTCTTAGTCTGTATTACCTCCTTGAACTCAGCACCCGACTACCAGTGCTAGCCCAGCGGGCAGTGATGCACAGCCATAGAAGAGGTAGCCCAGTGGGGGTAAGTTTAAGTTGCAGGGGCTGGTTACGTCAGCCCCTCAGCTGTGTGTCCAAAGGCACGAGGAGGAGAACTGGGTCCTTATGTGCGTTTTTTACTTCATGCACCAAATGAAGCAAACCTTCTCTGAAGAGAACATGAGTGACTTTAAGAACTTAAAAACTCCCCAACAGCCGTGAGCTAATGGGAAGTGTGGATTTGTCTATGTGCAGAAAATAGGGGGAGGGAAAAAGTCCTGACAATCTGTGTATTTCACATGAATCTGGTGATGCTAAAAATACACAAGTCTCATTAATGGAGTTCTTGTAGCTAGCTTTCATATGTTTTGCCTAATAAAAAAATAACTGAAGGGAGATTGAATTTATTCTGTGTTAATAACCAGAAAGGATGTTTCTGGATGGCTACCAAGCAATGCAGAACTGTGAACAACACAAAAGAAACCCTACTGTTCCCTCTTCTACCCGATGTGTACTTTTACAGGAGAAAATATTTAACTTCAGTGTTGTCGTCTTCTGTGGTTTTAGTCCTAAATATGACTGAAAAGAGGGCAGTCTATGGGATAAACAGCATACAGAAACACGGTTGTCTTGTAGCTCTTAAAGTTTATCTCTCTGGTCTGATTTCACTTCAGGTGAGTTATGACTGAAAATGGTTGCTGTGCGTTATTCACTTAACGGTGTACGTAAGGCGTAAGAGAACTAGATATAGTTCTCTTATTTCTCTTATAGCTATAAAGGTGTGGTGGTTTTAAAACTAATCATAACATCCAGTAATCAATGCTAACATCTGACTGCAGCTGCACATTTTCTTTAACTCTCTTTAGCAACCTACCTACAGTTTCATCTGCATGAATCTGACTTCAAGAGTAGATTTTTATCTTCTTTTTATTTCTGAGAGAAAGCTGTAATGAGACATGAAAGTTCTAAGCTGGTGTATTTGTCATTAACATGTCAAAATAACTAACCATCTCTCTGTGTACCTTTTATATGGCTGTTGCTGGGTAGCATTTGCATTTAGAATAGAAAGGTCTCATCTTCTCTGGTCTTGATTTTAAGACAGACTGAAGTTTGGACTGGTCCAGGTTTAGGACAGTTTTGTGGTGAAATATATAAAACTATGGTTAATAGAGCTGTTAAATACTGTGGATTCAAGGCAGTGATTTGGACAGTGGCTCAGGAGGCTTTCTTGAAACACACATGTATTTCAGTACTCCCAGAGTAAGTTTGGAAGCATCGGTTGGCTGAATAGTGAAGTGAGAGTTTGCAATCCAAGTCTTTGTAAATTGGAGAGGTATCAGGAAGCTGACAAGGTGTAAGTTAGAATCCCAATCCTGCGTCTGTTGCAGATTTCATGTATGGTTTTAGAGACTTCTATACAGTGACTTCTCAAGGAACTCAACACCAGGTAACTTTAGCTTAAGGCCATAATCTCCTAAAGGTCATACCAGGGTACTGAATGCATATATAGTAAATGAAAATGTATATCCATCTTACCATGGAGAATCTGCTGTTCAGGTGGCTGGTAAGAAATCAGCCAGTCAATAGCAAACCGGTGTTAGAGCACACAGTTTCTTCTGGCTTTGTTCACTGGGAACTCCCTTCACTTCATTCCCTGTGTAAAGTCTACCTGGCCAGGCCTTCATTTTCCATAACTTGACTAGAAGTTTCTCAAGTGCCATAGATAGGACAAAAGCATAAAGGTCTATCCTTTCTTCAGGACACAAAGTTCAAGTGGGGTGGGTTCCTGCTTCTCAGGGCCAAGATCCTGCAGCCCTTTCCATAGGACCTACCACTGATGGAAAGGGTCAAGAGCTGTTCAGATCAGTAGTACAGAGGGCTTGAGGGACAGGTGATGTTTTCTTTTTTATGAAGTTGTCTCTTGTGCCCTGTGTTTTTGTTAGAAGTAGTGAGGATGAGTTCTATTCAATGTATTTGGATACTTAATGTATCTGACCTGGTGCATCTGAGGTGGTCTCTGGTGTGATGCTTTCAATATAACTGGGAGAGACGGTTCAAAACCAGTTTTACACACAGGTACATCAAATCATGCTATGTTGTCTACAGATTTCTCCAGCAAGCTATTTTGCATTTTTTTCATTAGTAATAGTGCCTTCTCTTTGTTTGTTGATTGGCTTTAATTTGCAGTTTTACTCTGGGTATTGAAACAGAATAGTTTCTGAAGTCGGGTGAAATTCATGGAAATTCAGTCTGGCATTTCTGGCATTTCACAATTTAGATTTTGATTAATTTGTTTAGTTTTTGCTTTAGTTTTGAGACTATTCTGTAGACACATGTCAAAATGAGATTTTAATCTCTTCTGGAAGAGTTGGTTTGTCCTACTTTCTTCTTAAGTACAGTCCTTTTCATATGATGACATACTACCAACTAGATTGCCCTAGAGATTCAGCAGTGCCTGTGATCAAAATCTGGCTGATAGTCATGTATCAGTTCCAAGTGATTCACTGCATAGATTCATAGCTTTGGAGGTGGCAAATACGTGTCTGAGAGTTGCAATAATCTGCACATCCCACGTTGTTTTATGGAGTTTGCAGATGAAGGTTCTTATGGACCAACTTGAAACCCACAGATGTATTTTATTAGACTAGCGACAGTAACTTGAGTACTCACAAATATTTGACACTTCAGTTTGCAAAGATAAACATCTTCCTTTTACATACTGGTGTTGTGTTTGCATTCCCATTGGATTATGGCAGTATTGATGCTGGCTCCTTTTTTTTGAAGATTTAATTTTATAAGTATTGCATTCCTTGATTATTTATTTTTTTCAGTAATATTTACCTATGGATATATAAATGCCTGGTATTCTGTGGTTTATGGTGTTATGAATGATAACTAAAACTTCATATTCCCTCTGCTTGGCAACTTATGTATCTACTAATCTAGATAATTATTCATAAACTTAGTTTCATTGCTTCATTATGTTTAATGTTTGGTTTTAATCCTCTGAAACTTCGTTTACTAGAGCCAGGTTTACCTATGTTCACAAAGTAAGTGGTGTGAGTTGCTTTCATTACTTTCTCACTGAAAAAGGTATTAACATTTATGTGTAAGAAAGTGAGACACTTGTAATAAGGGTGAAGGTTAGTCATTTCTCTTTCACTGTAAAGGACTGATTTGTGATATTAGATAATAATAGGACATATTTCACACCAAATCTTCCTTTCCACATCAGATTTCACAGACAGTGGAGTTGGAAATCGGAAAGGCTACTTTCACTCAAATGTTCGTACATTGACATGGGAATGTATGCATGAGCACTAATGAGTATACGTATTGGAGAAGTAAGGAGTCTGCATTAAGATAAGCTAAAACACCCACTGTGTTTCTGCTAGAAGGAGAGAGGTGGACTTCTAACAAGTTGTGAGTTTATATGTTTGTGGTGTATGTGTCTCTGAACACACATTTATCCATAAATATTCTCCCACATTCCTGTATATATTTAGTTTAGTGCTGAAATTATGTATTGTTCAGTAGATGCATCCATTAACTCAGTTCCATTTTATTCTTTTCTAGGAAGAAGGATAGATTTAGAAAACAATGGACATTGCAGTGTAGAATTCTGGTACAAAATAAAAATAGGAATGGTGTTAAAAATAAATTTGTAAAAAATAATATAGGTAAAATACTAAGATGATCAAAATGAATCATGGGAGGAACTGATGCGAAATGCATATATTGCACCATCCAAATTACTATATTCATGGGGATCATAATTAATTATTTAATTCTAGATATACACATACTGTAGCCTAAAAATGTATTGCGGGTTTACAACTGACTGGCTGTTTTATGTGGCAGAATGTAGTCTTTGCATATTTATTAAAATTATTCATAACTGGTTGCTGCCTAGATGAACTGCTCTATTCTTATGTCTTGCTTCAATACATTATCTGAACCATTTTATCATGACATTATAATGGAAATTTGTCTAAATTTTGGAATGATCCATGGGGCATTTTCCAAAACCCCTATTGGCAATCTCTTAAAAACATGTATTTACAGTTTACATTTAAGAACATTGTCAGAGGGTTTAGTAGCAAAACATATTTTCTATGTATAATTGTTTCCTGCTTTTTTAAAATAAAAAAGGTTTTATTTAGATTAAAAAGGGATATACATTGAAAAAAGATAGAATAGGAATTTAATTAAATTTTATGTGCTTATCCATTCTCCAGCTTACAAATATAAATTGCTTCTTTTAAAGATATCATAGGATGGCAAAAAAAAGTTCATAATGCAGTTTTATAACCTTCCCCACAGATGTCCCAGCAAAGTTACTAAAATCAATTATATACCTGCTCAGTGTGTGTGCCTCACAGCTGTTCCCCTGGATTTGTCAGGGCAACACGACTCTTGCTGAAAAAAAAAATGCAGGATGGGGAGGGCTTTCCACCAACCTAATATGCAGTTAGAGTGACTGTAAGATAGTCACAGTTACCTTATCTGGTGGCTGTTCTACAAATCATTGACTGATTTGGGTACACAGCTAAGACAGGGAAGAGCAACTGACATCATTTTCCTGGACTTGTGCAAAGCGTTTGACACTGTCCCACACAACATCCTTGTTTCTGAATTGGGAGGGACTTGGATTTGACAGATGGACCACTTGGTGGATAAGGAATTGGCTGGGTGATCATACTCAAATAATTGCGGTAATGGCTCGATGTCCAAGTGGAGACCAGTGACAAGTGACATTCCTCAGGGGTTGATATTGGGACCGGCGCTGTTTAACGTCTTTGTTGGTGACATGGATGGTGGGATCAAGTGCACCCTCAGCAAGTTTGTTGACAACACCAGGCTTTGTGGTGAAGCCAACATGCTGGAGGGAAGGGATGTGCCATCCAGAGGGACCTGGACAGCCTTGAGAGGTGGGCCTGTGTGAACCTCATGAAGTTCAACAAGGCCAAGTGCAAGGTCCTGCACAGGGGTCAGGGCAATCCCAAGCACAAACACAGGCTGGGTGATGAGTGGATTGAGAGCAGCCCTGTGGAGAAGGACTTGAAGGTATTAGTGGATGGAAAACTGACTATGAGCCAGCAACGTGCACTTGCAGCCCAGCAACCCAACCATATCCTGGGCTGCATCAAGAGAAGTGTGGCCAGCAGGTCGAGGGAGGGGGTTTTCCCCCCTCTACTTCGCTTTGGTGAGACCCCACCTGGAGTGCTGTGTCCAGCTCTGGGGCCCCCAACATAAGAAGGACATGGACCTGCTCGAGCAGGTCCAGAGGAGGGGGATGAAGATGATCATCATGGAGCACCTCCCCTGTGAGGACAGGCTGAGAGAGTTGGGGTTGTTCAGCCTGGAGAAGAGAAGGTTCCAGGGAGACCTTATAGGGGCCTTCCAGTACTTAAATGTGGTCTACAGGAAAGATGGGGAGAGACCCTTTGTCAGGGACTGTAGGGATAGGATGAGGTGTAATGATTTTAAACTGAAAGAGGGTAGATTTAGATAGAAGGAGGAAATTCCTTCCTGTGAGGGTGGTGAGACACTGGAACAGGTTGCCCAGAGTAGCTGTGGCTGCTCCCTCCCTGGAAGTGTTCAAGGCCAGGTTGGACGGGGCTCTGAGCAACCTGGTCTAGTGGAAGGTGTCCCTGCCCATGGCAGGGGGTTGGAACAAGATTATCTTTAAGGTCCCTTCCAACCCAAACCATTCTGTGATTTTGTTTATTGTGGTTTAAACCTGGCCATCAGCCAGACACCATGTAGCTGCTTGTTCGTCCTCCCCCACCCTCAGGCATGGGGGAGGTAATTGGAGGGGTAAAGGTAAGGAGACTCATAGGTTGAGATAATAATAATAGAAATATAATAAAAATAATAATAATAATAATAGAAAATACAAACGAGTAATGCACAGTGCCATTGCTTACCACCCACCAACTAGCAATCCTAGAGAAGAGAAAATCCCGAAACCTCAATGCCAGAAGAGAGCAAGCTTCCCAGCCAACCCCTGTCTATATACTGAGCATGATGTTTTATGATATGTAATATTCCATTGTCCAATTTGGCTATGTTGCTCTGGCTATGCTCCCTCCCAGCTTCTTGTGTATCAGTCTGCTAGCAGGACATGGGAAGTTGAAAAGTCTTTGATTTTTTAGCAACAAGTAAAACCATCAGTGTATTAGCAACATTTTTCTCATATCAAATCCCATACTGAATCCAAAACACAGCACTGCTCTAGCTACTAAGAAGAAAAATTAGCTCTATCCCAGCTGAAACCAGGATAATGATTCTATGATTTCCAGTAGCATTCAAACAAAAAAGACTGCCAGTATCAATATCCAGAAAGAATCCAAGGTGATACATCTTGTGTATCTTTCTTTATGTGGGGGTTTTTTAAATAATTTGTAAGAGCACAAGAAGAAAAAGCTTAGTTTTCAAAAAGAAAATTTTAACTTAAAACATTTCCACATTAGGAGTGCAGAACAGTTATAAGTTGGTTGGGGTTTGTTGTGTAAAGCCAAAGGAATCTGACACTATAGGTGGACTGTTTTGCTATATGGTGAATACCGTAGAAATGGGTTACTGTACTGCAATTTGCATGGTGATGCAGCATTATTTTCACTAGTTGTCAAAAGCAATAAGTGAAATTCTGTGAAAACTGTCAGACACTTTCCATTTGATTAAATACGTCTTGGTGGAGAATAAAGGAACAATCCCTTTTTATACATTATTATTTCATGCCTTGCTGGAATACACCCAGATTCCCGTTTATAATTAAACAGAAAACAGTTTAAGAAAAAAACACGTTGTTAGTTCAAAAATTAACCATGACAAATCTGCATGACATGTCGCTTTGTGACCGCTGCTGCCATGACCATGGTTTGCCTATAGAACACCTGAGGTACGGCAATTGCTTTACATTCAAACAAAAGACAGTCCCAGCTGTGCACTCCCTGCTCCCAAAGAAGTGCAGCGTGTCTCTGTTTATCAAAGGATTTTGCAAGGCAGCAAAATTGTTTGGACTCCAAGTGGTGCAGGAAATCCCGTTGCAAGAGTAAGGTCTTCCACATAGGCATAATGCTGCAATAAAATGGGAAAAAATGAGAAATAAAGCTAGAAGAAAGAAAATGCAACTGCATGTGTTTTACCTTATCTCTCTGGGAAGGTTTCTAGCTGGATTTGGTGGCCAAGTGTAAATATCCCTAAGGAGGAATCCAAGGGATTTTTTTTTTTAAGACAGCCTATTTGCTTTCTGTCTGAGCTCAGCCTTGCACAAACTCAGTAAAGTATCTTTCCATAGTGGTATTTGTTCATTTAATTGCTGTGCTCATATGTTTAGGACTGTTTTACTAGGTTTTGGGGGCTGCCATCTGTTTTAACTTTTCAGCAGAATAACGTGTGAAAAGTCTTTTTCCTCTGCAGAAAGTGTGATACTGTGGTTCAAGCCAGTAGGATCACAGTGAAAATGTGCTATTCAACTTCATTATGTGTTGGGCAGAACAAACACTGCTCTCACAAATTACCCTCATGCCTCTTCCCAACCTAAGGGTATTGTGTTGTAATGGTCTGTACATCCAGGTGTGCTTCTCTGAAGTGATGTGATAACAGAAATCAATTCCCAGATGGTGGTTACTGGAAGTTTTTGTTATAGCAAGTGGACAAGACAAATACCCCAAGTGCCTGGATTCCGAAACCTTACAGCCTGGTAGCAGCAAATGTCAAACTATGTGCTGATTTGAGAGGGGTGACCCAGCCAGGCAATGCAGCAGTACATGACAAAGTGCCTCAAACCCTCTGTGAAATTGTATTTGCTCTACAGTTAGCAAAGGGATTTTCTCTGTATGCAGTCCAACATTTTGCACCTCTAGTTGGGCAGCAGTTTAAGAGAAGCACATGGTTGTCTGAACAGCCTCACCCATCTGTTCTGCCAGCACAAGCAGTGTAAATAAAAGATATTTGATGGACTTTCTGGTAGTTTTGTAATTAGAAGGAGTTTCTTTCTGGGTATCCAGCACAAAAAGAGGCAGACTCGCTGGAAGCTACTGAGAGACCAGGACAGGTTTGTGCTTACAGGCTAATAATGAGCCGGTTGTATTAATTTCTTTGCTAAGTCTCTGCAAGCAGTGACACTTCCTACTACCTGTGGGTTTCAGCACGGCAGCAGGCTCAAGGTTTACTGTCAGCACAATTGTTTTGGGGATGAAAGATGGACCACTTGGAAAGCTTAACCTTTCTTTTCTCCTTCAGAGAGCACACAGCCCTTTTCTCTCTCAGAACAACATGACATCAATTTTACCAGGGAAGGCTGAAAGTTTCTCAGCCTTTTTTTTAAACAACATAATAGACAATTTGGGCCAATAACTACCCTTGGTCAGTCCTCTTGTAACAGCAGCCAATGAGATACTGCCATCAACTTTATTATACCCTTTGCTTTCCTGTGAACCTACTCCATTGAGAGGAAATGCTTAATGTTATTGCTGTTACAATCTCAGAAACTTTTTGAGTCAGTAAAGAGTAACACTCGCTCAAACTTTGGGCCTTGTTCCTGAAGTCTGATTTAATGTAATTGTTATTTATGGCATTACAAAGTGGTAAACAGCTGCTTGTGCCTGCTGGGGCTTTTTTTGCTGTTGGTTTGTTGGGTGTTGTGGGGTTTTTTTTCCCCCTAATGATGGCAACAAAAGTGACCCGTCGTTTTTCCTTTAATTAAAATGAGCCTTTGTGAATTAGTGTGTGAAAATTGCGGGATACGGCACTAATTGGAGTTTAGGCAACTGCTTCCCTAACCTTTCACAGTGAAACTTCTAAATGAAATGTTTCAGTTTTCATTTAGTAGCTTGAGAGTTTTTCATAGCTAGATATAAAATAATGATTCTTGACCTTTTCAGACAAATATATTGTTTTTTTTCTGAATAAAACCTTTACAGCATCATTCATTTGCGGCCAGTCTTACCTGTGGTTTGACTGCTTCAGCTCCACAGGTTCTACAGTGGACATCCAAAGGACATAAGAAAAGACTTTCTGTGTTAGACCTGTGACCCATTGAGCCCAGCAGCCTCCACTGAGAGGCGGTAGGAGATACTGTTCAGGGAGACACACAAGGCCAGCTGCTACCTGCAGTCCCTTCCCCTTGTTCCCCCTCAGCATCCAGCATCGTTGTATTAGGGGTGATGGAGAGTACATCCCTGACTCTTCCTTTTATCGCCTATTTACGGACCTGTTGTCAGCAAATTTAGCTCATTCTTTTTTGAAGCTTCTGAGACTATGCCAGCAGAGTCTCCTGTAACGACAAGTTCTGGAAGTTCACTAACTGCTGGGTCTTTTTTCTGTTTGAACTGAACCTCTTGATTCATTGAGGGCCAAACATGGGAATAGGATTTATTATACTTAAGATCAAATTGTTCTTGTATCCACAGATAGGGATTGTGGCAAAGATCCACTACTGTGGCTGGACCAGCCGTAACTTGTCAGATGAGACAGTGTCATGCAGAAACAAGCAGCGATGGGATCTGAGAGCCACTGTTTGATACTGAAGAGAGCCACTGTGTACCAAGTAATCCACTGCATTTTACTCCTGGAAGTGCTAAACAGCAGCTTCAGGAGCGTTGGTCTGGTGAGGTGATTCGTGAGCTGGCAGGGGGCTGTGCAGGAAAGGGAATGTGTTTAGGACCCTGTAGCATGATGGCAGGTGTGCGGTATGTGCTGGGGGGATAGTGAGGATAGTGTGGCACTGTTGAGCTGAGTTGGGGACATAAGAGGGGTAGTAATGTCACTGCAGTACTACAGTCAGACAAGTCAGCATGACAGTAGTGTACTAAAGAAAGATTTTGCTTCAATATGATGAATAATTGCTTCACTGAAAAAATGCAGATCAAGAGTGAAGTCACTGATAACATTTACAGATTTCTTATGTCTTTAGGCTATGATTATGTATATACTGGAAGTTCACAAGTCAGATGTTTGTCAAGGATATATAGAAATAACAGAGGATTTTGACAGTGTTAATGGGTTTTAAGTATAAGATTCTAGGTGTCCTAATGGAACTAAGCAAAGTGCTAAAGGTTGCCATTTTGGAGGAAAGCACTCCTGCATAGATTTTGAACACCGATTATCAATCTACACTGCAGTAGACTAGATCAAAATCAATATTTCTGCCTGGAATTCACACAGACTCTTTGAGAGACGAGATTAATATGGTTACTGTTCGTCTCTATGTTCTCAATCAGCTAAGTATGTGCACTTGTCATTCATATTTTGTTTTTAGCTTGTTATTCTGACAGAAGAGTCTCTGAGGAATGAAAGGAGAGCCAGTTTGAAGAGTAAAGCGATGTAACATTTACATATTTTCACACTGTTAGGGAAGCCGGCTGTTAGACTTTGAACATTATTTATTCATTTGATGCTGCTATTTGTTACAGACCTCTGAAATAATGTTACTGACAGTAACTAAACCATCCGTCTTGCTTTAGGATTTCTACTGATTGCTAATTTTGTTGACTAAGTGGTAGAGGAAGTTCAAAATATGTTATAGCTAAAAAGACAGGGTTCTATTAGGGTTTTTTTTCCTAATACCCTGCTTCCATACTGAATTGCAAGAGAAGATTTTTTTAATGTTGGCACATAAACTGAAAAAAACATCACGTTGTAGGCCTTGCAAATCATGCAGATCACTTCAGTTTGTGCTGGTGTGTTCTAAAAATCATGCAAATGAGCTTTCTATCATTGTTGTTTACTCAGTGGGTGGAAATATAACCATCATATTCAAAGGGGTTGAACCAACCAACTCTAAAAGCAATTACTGGCAACATTGATTTTTCCATTAATTGGCCGAACCCTTTTGAACATTAAATCTCCAAGGACAGCATCTGAAATGTGTTACTGTTTTTATTGTTATTATGCTTATTAGGTTTTGGATGCTACCAAAATGTCCTGGACAATACTCAAATACAAGACAGCTCCTGATCTTGAGAACTGAGGAGTCTGAAAGACAAAACAACATCAAAGGGAATAAAATTTCCCAAGTGCTTTATAATTTCATTATTATTTTTGATAACTGCTTAGGCACTTCACAGTATAAATGGGACCTCATTGAAAATGTTGAGTTATAAGGGAGTAATTCCTTACCATAGCATGTCAGGAGATATTTGTCCATACTTGGGTTGGTGGAAGAACGTCAGGAGTTTGCTGTGTGGGAAACGGGTAAATGGGACAGCTAACATCATTGATAGGGCAGAGGAAATGGTATTGACAGGGGAAAAAAAAGATGTCCTTTTGTATCAGGTTGGAGTTGGGCAGAACCAACTAGAGGGAAACAAAATGGAGCACAATGCAGTGAAGAAGGGTAAACTATTTTTGGTAACTTCTGGTATGGACTGGAGAGGAGTGACATATGCAGAGGGAAATGATGGTTTTTGCTATTTGGACAGTGGGGAATGGCCAGATCTTCAGAGTGTTGTGAAGGAAATGGCATCAGGATTCAAAATTTGCTCCAAAATTTGTTTGATTTCTGGTGGAAGAATTTTCGAGGCTTTGCAATAAAACTTAATTCACGCAAGACTTTATATTCACATTAGCCAACCTGTGTTTTATTTTATTACAGTTTTACACCTCCTAGAGCTCTTTGTCATTACTATGCTTGTTGTATGGGCCACCTGAATCAGAGGTGTTATATAATTCATTTAATAGCTATATATTCCCTTATAGATGCCTACACCTGCCAGGCCTACACCTGCTGGGCATTAGTTTTAGCACTGTACTGGATCAGTGTAAGTATCTGCATTGGAAAATGACTCTTCAGAATGACCATGAATTCTTGAGAACACTTTCAAGTCTTCAAGAAACAGTTGAGCCAAATCTGAGTAGAGAAAACTTAGAGGAAGGCAGTGGCTGTTTTTCCTAGAATAGCCAGTATTGCTGTAGGAGAAATCAGATGTTTCATCAGATCTCTGAGGCAATTTTCCTGGATATCGTCTTTAACCCTATCTCAATGCAAGTCAGATCCTCTTTCCTCCACTTCTGCTTGTCTAGGAGAAGTTGTCACTGTACTGCACAAATGGTTAAAGCACATTCCCTTCTGCTGCTTGGTCTTGAGGTTGCAATGTAAGCAGTTGCTAGCTAAGAATAAAGGAAGAAAATGAAGAGATATATGGTATCATGAATAACAGGGACAAGGTATATCTGTGTTTGTATCAGACAATGTTTCTCTTCTACTTATTGTACAACTTGCCTACTGACTGTTTAGTCATACTGTTTATTTGTATAAGAAAGTATTCCTCTGAAAAATTGGGAACTTGTGTATTTGAGTAGACAAGTATTTTTTCTATAGATATGACAGCATGATAAAGTGATTAGCAGAGCTGAAGAGAAGAAAACAGTACAGGAGACAGAGTTACAATAAAAAAAATCCACCATTGATGATTTTGGGAAATAAAATAACATTTGAAGTATAAATACAGCTGCCACTACTGTGTCCTGAAAAGAACAGCCTGCCATTCAGTAGAGCTGAGTGTAAAGTACTGGCTGCAGGAATACATGATTGGGAATTTCCGCTAAGCACTGCATCTGCAGAATGAGCACTGGAGCCGCAGAGGGTCAGCACATGCCACCACATCACTGGGGAATTGTCTTGTGTGACATGGGAGAACTAATGTGCCTGCTGTACTCAGTTCTGTCAGCCCAGTTCTATTTTAAGGTACGTATCCCAGCTGCAAGAAGGATGGGAATCAATTAGAGAAAGTCCAGAGAAGAGGAACAGGCAAAGTCAAAGGCTAGAAAAGTTCACCTGCAGGGAAGAATGGACAAAGTCAGGGAGTTTGCTCTGAAGAAGTAAATGTTGAAATGTTTTCAAATATTTTACAAGTCTTTGAAGAAGGGGGAGACAAAAAAGTATGGTCTTGAGTGAGAATAATACAAAAAAATTGGACTCAAATTGACTTCTGTCATCACTGGAAATCTTTAAAAAGATCTCAAGACAAACTAGAGTTAATCCTGTCATGAGGCAGAAGGTTGAAGCAGATGAGTTCTAAGTGTGGACTTAGTTTTCTGACTCTTACTGTGTTCTCAAATTCTGGACTTTCTTCACCCTTCCTCTCCCCTTCTCCCTCCCCTCAAAAAAAAAAAAAAGAAAAGAAAGAAAAGAAAGTACCTTGTGCTTTCCTTCTCCCTAAAAAGCTACCGAGGTGATAATCAATTAGCACCTTCTTTGTTGCTGCACAGTACTGGATGATCTTCAGGTCTGTGCATAGTGCTTTAGGTGCATAAATATTATGTAAATAATATTTAAATGAACAAAGATTAAAATAGTATCATCAAATTCCAAAGGGGAAAAAGAGACCTGACACTGTATGGGTTAGGGTATTTGGGGGGGGGGGGCGGGGGGGGAAGGCAGGATTTCAGCAGAGATGATAATTTTGGTATTTTGGTCAGCACTGTTGCTAAAGTCCACGTGAAATCTGGAACACAGGTTTGATTTGCTTCCAACTTCCTCAGCGGGCAGAGTTCATTGCAAGGGCAGTACTTTAACCTCTGTCATGGAACTGTTGCCCTCAAATTCAGACCCATCATGTTGCTTTATAACGTATGTTTTGCTAGAGGGAGGTGTGAACTACACATAAGATATTACAGTAGATTTTCTGATTTGTTTAAAAAATAATTTTCTGTCCCAACCTTGAAAACTGTTTAACATAGAAGAGGGAGAGAAGTTTGTTTACTTTAAAACAAAAGTTAAGAGCTTTTACAATATGTAGCTGAAAACACAACTTTGTCAGGAAAGAATGTGAACAGAAAATTTTCAAGTTTCTTAGAAAGCAAAAATATTTAAAGTAGAGGAATGTGCCACAGCATGCTTGCTACCTTATGAGGTTCTTTTCTGCTCTTGTCAAGCGTGGCTTTCAAAAGATTTTTCCTTTAGGGATTTTTTGGAAGCTGCAACGAAGCCTGTAAAATTATCTTCAGTAGGTCATCTTGAAAAATTTCAGTGTGAAAAGGTGAAATAAATAGATTTCACAATTTTGTTAGTCAACATGACTTTTTTTTTGAGCTGAGAAGATAACTAGGAGAAAGTAAGAAATTAAATTAAAATTGATGCATCAAACATATAACTTTAAGATTGCTGTTCTTATTAAGGTATGTGTTAAGTATTCCTTTTCATTCATCCCATGGTATACAGATGGTGTATGGCTGGTTATTGAAACATGCTGCAACTTGCATTGGTCAGAACCCACACCTGTGTTTAAATTGGTTTCCCCAATGAAATCAATAACTGATCTGGTGTTTTGTTGGAAACACCTGTTGTTTCAGTCTTCAGAGCAATTACTGTGCATATTATAACTAAAGTAAAAAAGAATTTTCTTCAAGCCTGATGTACTGAAAATGAGTCTTATTAGGAATTTTTAACTTACTGGAGAGCAAAGCAGTATCTGCTGTGCTCTGTGTTGGGAGTTTTCACAGTGCAGTGCAAAAAGGAAAAATTATGCAAAACTGTTTATTGTCAATTGTGCAAAAAGCAGACTTATTAACACTTGTTCTCAAGCACAGGGAGGCCTTTTTTGAGTTAGAGTTGAATATATGGAAAAAAAATTGCGTGGTGAAAAAGGTTTTAGGGGCAAAAAATAAGGGGAGATGTCTAAAAAAGTTAAATGTACCATCAGGCTTGATGCTTGACTGTGCACAGTAGCCAGGTTAGGGTTGTAGGACACTGCAACCACAGAGTAGTTACTCAACATGTTCATTTATGATCTCAGCTTGGGTAAGATGATTTAGTCTTCTGTATTTCACTTCTGCCACTCAGTAAATCACCTTTTCTTGTGCCAGTACTCTTTGCTAGTGGGGAGATCAAACACCTAGGCTCCATCACGCAGGGGACACTGCCTATCTGTAGACCTGCTGTAGGTCCTTTGTGAGATGAGGTCCGACACACTCTGACTGCCTCAGCCTTCATGCAGATACGGAGGTTGGACAGAGCATGTGCATTGGGAAGCTCTCCTCAACATAGTTGAGTTCTGCCAGTCTTTACCATGAAGTGACAGGTATGCTTTACTTTCTTATCCTTCATACTCTACCTTATAATACTATCAATTTACAGAATATACAGCCACCAATTCAGTATTTTATACCAGGAATGCTTCATGTATCTGGCTGGCCATCTCTAAGCAGAGAGAGTGCCATGCTCCCAGGGATCCTCATCTTCTCAGAAAACTACCTCACTGTTGCACATGCTAAAATAAAGTATTTGATATGGTTATTGAAAGATAAATGTAAACTTTTTGAGTGTTGAAAAACTTTAGTAGTAATTACTACCCAAATTTTATGGTGGGGGAAGAGAGGGGAGTGAGGAAGGAGAAATAACCATGTTAGGGACCAAAGCTAGAGAGGTGAGAGACATCACTTCATCAAACGTAAGCACCACCTCAGTAAGTAAGAGCAGTGGTATTTCACAGCAAAGCTCAGCAGTTCAAGCAGGTGTGCCTAAATATACTGTACACTTTATCTTTTTGATCTTTTTGTTCACTTAGGCTTATGGTACCTGGGGCTTTTTTGTATAAGCTAAACTTAAAAGGGCTGTTTCAAGATCCATAAACCTGATGATGTTGGATGCACGCAAGGAAAGCAAGTGTGTTACTCTGTATCACCGTTACTTGTAGAATTATTTAAAGAACTATCTAAGTGTTTTGTTGCCACCTTCCCTCTATTTACACCTCATAGATTTTTGGTTTATGAGCAGCAAAAGCAAACTGTCACTATTTGCTGTAAATTGAAGCTTTTAATAACTATGTCTGTTCTACAACATTTGTCAGCTTTGAATATTCTGTCAGTAGAAAATAAAAATAGCATGAAATCTCAGCAACAGTGACACTGAAAATTTATCTGCTTATGCTCAAAAAGGTGTAAAATACAGGCTTCAAGAATAAGCAATTGTAGTTTTCCTTTAAAAAAAAAATTGCATTTGCTATGGCTAACAGAAAACTCTGTATACATCACCGCTAAAATAAATGACAAAGTATGTGTATGTAATGTAGTTATCTACACAGAATAGTATTAAACCCCTTAAACGGTAAGAGATGGCCAAATAGGTATTGTTTGTTAGACTTCAGCGTTAGGTGCATTGGACGCAAAGATGAAGTTGTAGAAATGCTCTGAAGAGTATTTCTGCTCAATAACAGATGTGTTTTATTATCTTGTAAAACTTGACTGTCATGTTAGGGCGTTTTAAAGTAAAAAAAGACATTTAAAATGTAAACCGTTTCAAATAGCATTATTTTATTTAACCTGGAAATGTGCTTGGTAAAATGAGTATGTATAAAAAATGAAAAGTTTATATATGCCATCTATAGGAAAATTGTGTGTATTTTGTTGCTCTTATTTTTCAGTGTTGCTGAGCGAGGTGTTCTTTTGGTAATTATCATGTGGGTTTTTTTCTTTCAGGTTTTCTTTACTACTCAGTAGTATTTCCCCTTCCTTAAGGGGGAAAAAAAAAAAAAAAAGCAGCTAATTTTCAACTTCAGTGTTTTTATTTGTTAGTAAAGCATGTTCAGAGTAACAGTACAAACTGAGATATGAGTGTTTTGTATTGCAGTGTATCTCTTGTTAGAGAACAGGAATATTTTGGGACAGCCCTGGCAGGATTTCTGCTTGTCCTTAACCAGTGTTTCACTTGCAATGGAACTAGTTCAATTCTGCAATCAGAAGTGTGTTATATCCAGCCTAAAACAGTTTTCCACCTAATGCAATTTCCCTTTCAGACTCACTTTTCTCTCATTTTATTTGTAAAACTTCTAACAAGGTAGAGTTACAGTTTTACTCTTCACAGATATTCTGACAAATACCTGTCTCCTGTAGCCTTCCTGTTCAGTAGGGGATGGCTAATGTTTTAATTGTGTTCCTTTTTTCTGACAGTCAGAAAGCCAGTAGCTATTGTTTTCCTCTCTGATAAACTATCTTGTTCACAATCTTACTTTGAAACTGTGGGGGGTTTTTTGCCAAAAGATGAAACCGATTAGAAAAACACTTCCCATTTTAGGCATTTTAGGAGAGGGTCTACAAAAATTTTATCTGGTCAGAAGTGTTACAAGATTGAATTTCTGTCCTCTGCAGATGTAATTTTTGTGTGACAGAGCCTTCAGTCTGCTGTCAGTGTCTTTCAAGAGTAATATGGGAATGTAAAGGTATGGGAGAGGCTTACCTAGAGAGGGATAAAATTATTCCTCTGGGAAATACTTTTTGTTTGTTTATTTCACAGCAAAGGCTTGAGTCTGTTCCTGAGTAAAAGGGCAGCACAACCTAGAAGGGCCCAGCAGGGAGATCGTGACACATAAGGATTTGTTTAATTTAGAAAAAGAAAAAAAATAGAGTTCTTTATTCTCTCTTTTCTGTTGAATTTCATTGAGCAGAAATTCTAGGTAAGCAGTCATGATGAAAATGATGGTTTTTGTCTTAGAAGTCATTGTGCCAGTTGAAGCCCATAACACAGTTTCTCTCATTCCATAACTTTCAGAATATTTATTAGGTTAAAATTATGCATACCTGTATCTAAAAGTAGTACACATCTCTAAAACCATAACAAAATCTCTTCAGCCTGGAATCATATAGAAGAGAACAGTGAAAAATGAGTCCATTGGGTGACAAAACAAAATTTACAATTTTGGATCAGATTTATAGCAGAAATAGTTGAAGGGTTGCAGCTTCGGAGCTTATAGGCTTTCAGTGGCTTTACCTAGTTAGGAAGGGAAGGCATTTAAATTAATTAAGATAACTAATATTGGAAAACCGTGTATTCAGTAGAGAAGTATGCGACAAGAAGTACAAATGTGCAGAAACAGACTTGAACTCTCCATTCTGGAAAGGAAATGATCAACCAGGATGTGTTAGAAAGCTCTAAAATAGTAAGTGGCATGGTACAGATGAGTAAGGAACTTTACTCAGTATTTCTCATAATCCAAGAATTATGAGAAAGAATCTGGGACAGATGTAAAACAAACAGAAGGAAGGAGGGAGGTGGTTCGGTTTTTATCACATGTCATTCAGTTGTAGATGTATAGTGTAAACTTATTCCAGAAGCAGTTAGACAAGCTGGTGGAAGAAAGTCCTGTTAAGTAAGATAAGCTAGGTGTGACCCCAGTTCAGGAATTCTCTGAAACTGATTGATGGAAGAGAAGAGGATCTGCCACAGGAATAAATGGTCAAAAAAGGCTCATCCAGCCCCGCAGTCCATAGCACACAAAGGTGCTAAAAGAATACAGCAGAAGAACATGTACAAAGAAATTTTCCATGTGACATCCTGTTCCTCTTGCTTCTAGGGTCATTAAGAAATATGTATATTAAGGGTGAATGCTTAGTGTGCATCTAGTTGAACACTTAGCTCTCCTGTACTGCTTAATTCCCATGGCAGCAGCATGAACACATGCAGACCGGTGTGCCAGAGAAAGTGCTGGATGTTATACCTGAGCCTCCAAGTCCCCTGTTCAGCTGTGTGTCCCAGCCTCATTCTGCTGCTGCCTCAAGGCAAGATCACTCCTCTTCCTATCTCCTTCAACATTATTCTTACAGAAAAGAAATGGGGTGCATGGACCCAACAGGAGCAGGCACACTGATTTGGGTAATGGTGGGATGTCGCAATAGGTATCTGCAGAGCAGTTTAGAAACAGCCTCTGTACCAACACAGAAATCTGCTGTCTATGTAGGAATAGTGGTCTGTAACACATGCCATCACCTGACCCAGGCACTGCACCTAGCTAAACCATTACCCCCCCACCCCCAAATAACACAACTTTTGCCTTTGGGAAGGAGCTGTGTTTCAGTCTTCTGGACATTCCTTGCATGCAGACAGAGTACTCATGTTCTGGGTAAATGCGTAATATTCAGGTTATTGGAGATGGATCCACCTAAAGCTCCGTGGGCAGGAAAACCATTGCTATTCAGTGGTATAGAAAAGATGTGAGTTATAAGAAGGTTGTGCAGAAGTCACCTGTGGGTAGCAGGAGGAGGGAGTGACACACCAAAGAGGAGATGCATTGAGACATGGGGCTGAGAATACCTCTTTGTATGGGTTTTTCTTCCTCTTGCCTATGCACCTTCATGTTATTGTCAGCCATCTGTTTGACACAGTCTGTGTAAGAGTATATTGCAGAAGGCCATGTACTTCAAATGGCATTTAGCAGAAGAGGAGCTAACGGTTGTAGTGTGCTGAGAGGTGTCCCAGAGACGTAGTGTCTCTGCCACTTGCTCCCCACCAAGCTGTCATCTCAGAAGAGCTGGTTCCTCTGCAGAGGATAGATGCTGCTGTTAAAAGGAGAGCCCTGTTTTCCTCTGAGATGCAGCATCCTCTGGTACCTGTTGTGTTTCTACTGATTTGGGATGGATACATACAGTCTGACATGCCACTTGTGCAAGGTTGCTGACCCGTGGTCTACATAGAGTCGCTCTGTAACTGCTGCATTGCCTGAAAGGCCACGATTCATTGGGGCCAGATCAGCTTTTTGGGATGGAAGCTATTTTTAAGACCTCAGCTGCTACAAGTGTGCTACCCTGCCATTTCTTCAGTGCTGAGGCTCAGAGCAAGGGTGAGATGGATGGTCACACCACCTTCCAGCGTACCAGCTGCTCCCTGACACCTACCAAAACACACCCTCGTGTCCTGAGGCAAAGTGGTTTACCCCTCTAGTGAAAGGCACCTGCCATTTACTGCATGGGGGGAAGACATGAGCGAGCAGCTCCTGTGGGAGCAGCTCACGAGCTGTGACTTGTTCATCAAATCATGCAGTTGCTGGAACTGTAGTCTGCACCTTAGATAACATAGGGGGCCTTTGTCCATCTTGTTTTCACGTATGTTCAATGTACATATTTTTTTTTAGGCAAGTTTTGAAACACCTAGAACTTAAGAAATATTTTTCTTGTACCCGTAAAATCTCTCACCTCCATTTTGACAGAGTTATAGAAGCTTCAAAGCAACTGTATAACAATATGAAATAGCTTTCTTTTAACAACACCTAGTCGCTCCGGTTCTTATTTACGTTTCCCGGATTTGTAACTCCAACAACAGTATTTTTAAAAGTCAGATAAAGTGTTTTTATCTATTGGTTATATTTTTTGATGCTTTGGGAGATAAGTTTAGTTTTTATGTTGGAAGCTGCCAGGCTATTTTAGAACCCACTGAAAAATGTTGTCTGAGAAGAGGAGCAATCATAAAGCAAGGCTTTGGGAAATCACAGGTTTTCAAGCGGTTGCTAGTAAATATATTAGATCTGTAGTTAGATTTAAAGATAGCACTTTTAAGGAGGATGTGTTCTTGCCCAAATAACATTTGTCATTAATTCTTTCCTCCTGAGTAAGCACCCTTAGTTCAGCACACTGCAAGAATTTCTCTGCATGTAAATAACACACAGAAATGTCACTGGGAGCAGGGCTTAATGTGGAGCAAATGCTTCAGTGGTACTTCTGCTCCCAGAGACCTCTCCCCTGTGCTTGATATAACAGTCCTAGCTGGTTGCTTTACTATTTTTAAGAGAGCTTTTTTGCAATTTTCTGTCCCCATGTCTTACACATTTCAAACTTTGAGCAAATATTTCTTCTTTTCAGTCCAATTGTATTGTAGGTGCTGCCAGTTTAAATGATTTTCCTGTGTGAATTGATTTGGTAGCTCTGGTGAATCGGTTCAGTGACAAATGCATTTCAAAGTTGTCCTGCAGACCCACGGAACAGTGCTCTGGTGTGACAGGTAATTCTGGTGCCTTTAAAACAGGAACTCTCAATATAATTACATTTTTTTATTCATACTTGGGTGATGGTGATCTTTTTTTATCTTCTTGACAGTCAGTATGTAAAAGAATATGTATGTGTGTGTAATTTAATGAATGGGTCTTTTGCCCTTTTCACCTTGCTACTCTGTTCCAACCCTAAAAGAAAGAGGAAAAAGAAAAATCCCACTTCTTAGAAACAATTTTGATTAATGCATTGCTTAAAAATTCTAGCATTGGAAAATAGAAGACATATATTTGGGATAACTGGATTTTTCTGGAAGACCTGCTTTTAAAAGATGACCCATTAAAAGTGGTTTTATATCTTTGCCTGGGTTAAGTGATACAGAAAATGCTTTTGATATGATATTTGTGTTTCAGCTGAAGGCTGTAAATATTTCTTTCAGATCTGCCTCTGATATCCCTATGTCTAACAGAAATTCCCCCTCTAACTGAAGCATATCCATCATTCTTTTGGGTATCCGTCATTGCACATCCTGATTCAATAAGAGATGATATCTTATTATCCTCCCAGTGAGTCACCGTATTTATGGATTTAACTGGTATTGTCCAGATGTATCATCTTTGATTCAGCTCTTTGGGTACTTTGGGACTTAGTCCCCTTACTCCGCATACCATAGGTTGCCGTTGTGTGGTGCTGGGCCATCCCAGGGATCGTTTTTATCCATGAGTGGTATCAACAGATAACAATTGAGTTTTTGTCAGCGCAGAGTTTATATATTCAGTTTTGTTAAAATGGGGAAGGCTTCAGTTTAGCTTATAATACTGACAAGTCTGATCTGATTTGGTAGTTAGGGGTTTTCACATAGTTTCTTTTTCACAGCCATCACAGAGGATTGCTTAAATATATTTACCCTTCTTTGGTTATTCAGTGTTATGCTAAGTCTCAATAAATAGTCACCAGTTCTACATGGATATTTCAACTCTTTTGAGAATTAAGAGGCATAAGGCATATTCAGATTGAAACTTCAAGAATTCTTAATTGTGATGGAGTATGTGATGCGATAAGGTTTTCACTTACAGAAATATGCTTTTTAAAAAGATGATGCTTCACACAGCATGTCGTTCAGACATTCCATTTTAACTATGAATGATTAGTTGAAAGTTGTTTTGTTTTTTGCTTGTTGTAATTACAGTAAGATACCTGGTGACCTTGTTACAATCCTCCTAAAAAAAAACCCAAAACAAAACACAGAAATAATGCAGAACCAAGTGTGCTTTTTTAATGATGAAAAATACAGTACAGATTTCACAATTTTAGAGGTCAGTAAAGACATCTTTTCTTATTTGTGCATTTTTGTAAAGTAATTTTAGAAAATAATTGAGGTGATAGACTTGCAAAGAAAGCAGAAGACACATGAGGAGCTGTTCTGTGGCAGTAGTAGTTGCTGGTAATGAAATAAGGGGAGGAAGTTAATTACAGGATCATAACAGTCTACAGATATTTAAAAAATGAATATGCGTTGGACTATTTTTTTTTTTTTAGCTTTTTACAAGTGGGATATGGACAGTTTTAGCCTGAATGCCAGGGAAGACCTCCTCATAGCAAGACACAAGTGAATTAACTTTAGATCATACTTTCCCCTGAAGTACTTAAAACGCATTGTTAGTGATATTTAGAAGGGGGAAATCTTTCATTGCTCAGAGCATGGGCTGGGTTCTGTTTCTAGCTGCTTTGGTGCTTGAAGCACTTTTCTTGGGGCCATCCAATTACAGCAATCTGAGGAGAAAACTGAAACCTATGTCCAGAGAGATGAATGAAATGGACCTGAGGGCAGACAGCTCACAGAATAGGCTTTTGATTAAAAAATTACCTCATTCTTAAATACTGATTGGGGAATTTCAGAGGAACAGATGAGATCCTGATACAGAAAAATTCTTGTGTTTCCTGCTGGAGAAGAGTATTCATGCAGGCTGGAAGCAGCCTAAATAGCCAGCTTTTAGAAAATCCCCTTTGCAGAAGAGCAGCAATTTCACTGCATTTTTGAGGGGCAGATGCTAGTTTCTCCAACAGGTGTGCGTGATGGTTATTACATGCTGGTAGCAGCCAAGCAAAAGAGAAAAGTAATTCTTAAGGAAGAAAATATGCTTATTTTCAAGCAGCAAAAGCATGATCCAGGTAATTTAGAAGCTGCATTTTTAACCTTTTGAAGTCACTTCATATAATGCCATAGACTTGCCAAATTAGAGGCAGTGAGAACTTAAGAAGTGATGAAAAGCATCAGACGTAAATTCCCTGAGTCAATTCGAAGAGAACATTAAGGGCACCCAGAGGAGGGGAAACATGCTTCGGTGGAATTACCAGAGTGTTCTGGGGAGTGGGCTGGTTGGGCAGGCAAAGGAGAGACATTGTTTTAAAGCCCCAGGAGTTCAGTAAGCAGATGCAATGAGGAGAACTTCACATTCTTCAGCACTCACAGGCCACTTAAATCTAATAGATGTATTGGCGCTCCAGCATACTTCTTCATACTATGTAGATCTGGACTCAAACGGGTCTTTCTAGTGACGAATCCTCTGTTCCAGTGTGGCCTTCTGTATCCCACTTCTTTCCATCTTACGGTTGGTAAGTGAGTTCCTGTATTCTGGGGATGCATGGCTAATTAAAAAAAGTTGCCTAGTTGCATCACGGTGTATTAGTGATAGATCTAAATCTCAAGGTCAGACATGTCTTCTGAGGTCAGAGCTCATTTGATCATAGTGTCTTACAAGACAAAGTTGCTAATTCTTCCTGAATAGAGACTTGTAAAACTGAGTTCGCCATTCATTTTTTGTTGTATTATCCAGGCCTCCTTATGCTTTCCTTTCCTTAAAGCTGGAATGGGTTTTAAACTTTGCGAAACAAATTTCTTCTGGTAGGATTTCTTCAGATCCCAGCAAGTTAAAAATTCCCAGTGAAGAGTGAGAGCAGGTGTGGGGAAGCATTGTTACCTACATGTTATTTCACTTGCAGATCCACAGTCTGGCTGTTCAGCTGCTGCTGTTTGCAGTGCTGCTCGGCATGACTTGTCTGCTGTGTCACTCTTCTGATTCTGAAATGTATTGTCGGTCGGGTTGACAGGTTTCTTTGTACTATCATCCTGGCTTTGTACTTCTGGATAAAATTTCTTGCAAGCATAGTGATTTCTTCACCCATCTGACTGATTGCCAATAGGTGTGAGGCTGTGGTGTTCATTATCAAGATTTTGATAGGGGTTTTCAGGTTTGGCACTCCCCAAACTATGTGGTACTCATCAGTGCTTGAGCCTTCCTAAGAGGCAGTTGTTAACGGAGTTAGAGAGTATTCTTGTCTGTCAAAGAAGTTGTCACTGTCAGAACAGAAAAAAGTGTTCCCTCACAGAGAAATAAAAGGAATATAGAAACTGTTATTAATATTCATATCTGTAAAATATCCATGGCTTTTTTTTACCCCCAGTTCTTTTCTGCAGTGGAAAGGAGGGAGCTTCAGAGTTTTGTTTCATTTTGTCTACTTCTGCTCGTGTTTGTCCATCTGAATCTTGTATCCTGTTAATTAAATTTAAACCTCCTTGCAGGCATTTCAATGGATTTTAATCTAATCTGCTGGTGTCTTGGCACACTATATGTGTTACCAGTGTGACTTGATTCTGTGGGTAATATTTCTGAATCATCTGTGGACTTGTTTGTTTATCACGGTAGCCAGTCCACCCGTCGAATTTTGGAGTATAGACTTGACAGTTACCCTGGAATGTAAGAAAAGGGTAAAACGTAAAAATATATATACTCTAAATTCAGTGTCTCTTAACTTCTTAAAGTCATAGAGAGAGATTGTCCAGTGATGTAAGAGGTCAAAGGTCCATTGTGCTGTTCCAACTTACATCTAGCAAGGATGGGCCCCGTGGCATGTAAATAGAGCACACTTCAAATATTGCTTTTGTCTGTTCTTCTGAGAAAAGTCTGATCCTCAGCATGCCAGAATGTATTCAAGATGACTTTAATGAGTAGGAATAACAGTAAAGATACAACAACATAAGGCTCATCAGTCTTGTGCAGCTGAAACTCATAGCTTTGCTTCTTCACTGCTTGCTGTTGTCTGTGCTATCTTGGCTGGGAATCACTTCTTCCTTTTCAGTACAGACCTGCAGTTAAGGAATGACTTGTCCCTTTCTTCCACTGACATTGACCTCAGCAGAATTACTCCTTTTCTGTGTGAGCAAATGAGAGGAGAATCAAGCCTGTAATCCTGAAAAGAAGAATTGCTTAAATTTGATCTCATGAATAAGTACTGAGTTCTAATTTCATACTATTTCTGGTGTTCAGATGGAGACAGCAATATATTAGGGTTTAAATAATAGTTTTGAAGCAGGATTGAAAATGCAGCGTTTGCAGTTGCTCAGTTTTATGACCTTAACTGTGTAACTGCCCCCAGCAATGGGACCCCAGCAAGGAGATGGCACCAGTTTTGTTCATTTCCTCCCGGTGTTGGCTGCACTTGCCATCCAGCACTCTGACTTTTGCTTTCTTTTAAAACAGATCAGGAGGATAAATTATTATTACGAGATTGTGTACACTGAATGACAACCTATGTTTCTGTTGAACTGCCTTGTTTTACGGCTAAACTGATGCATTTCAGGTGAAACTAGCATTTGTGCCCAAGAGCTTGTTATTAGGTAATAAGTCCATAGTAGCAGTCTTCTGGCGTCTCTTTGAGAAGCTGGGGTTCAGCTTCCTGAGGTGGAGCAATGTAACATGATTTGGTAAGGTATTAATGTCTTCCATCTCAGAGAAGGCAGGTTTGAAAGAGGCAGCATCACTTCAGTGAAGCCACGTTCGGGACTCGGACATGTGCAGTGTTAGTGCATTGTGTTTGACATGTGGAAAGAAGGTATTTTCATGTTAGCAATTCTGAGCTGTCAAAATGAAGTTCCTTGAGAAACAGCTTCCAACTGTGGGATAAACTTTCCACTATCCAGAAAATAATACTTTCAAAATGCAAAATTATTTCTTATTTATATGGCCTGAATCTGTGATTAAGGTAACTATGAATGAACTATGAAGAACCTTCTGAAATCCATTTGGACTAATAGCAATGCTGTTCACAGCTATTACTCTTGAGTAGAGCAAGGGGATTAAAACTTAATGGCTTAAATATAAAATAAAAAGACCACATATATTGTTATTGATATTTAGTTCCACGAGGTTAGATTGTAACATTGAAGTGTTTAAAAATAACTGAGAAAGATCAAAACCCTCCTTGTCTGCCCCCTCCACTCAAACACTTTTTTGTCTCAAATAAAGAAGTTGCTTAGGGGCTCTGTAAGAAATGAGTCGTTACCCAACAGTAATAGTTGAGCTGTCATTTCTTGGGTGTTTTGTTTTGTTTCTGTTTTTTAACAGGTCTTCGTGATCAAGCTACGTGTAGCTACAGTTATATTTAGGAGAGAGTAAAAAACAGCGTGTTTTTGTGGTAATGAGATATCGCATGATTTCTTTCCATTTGCAGTTTGTCCAAGTATGTTCAGGACGATACTTTAACTGCCTTCCACTATCTCTTGTTTGCCAGTGGCAAAGACCAAATGGGTGAGACATTTGCCAAAAATACCACCCAGTGGCAGGATAGGGCTTGCAACAGATCTAGATCATTTGGTCAGAATCCTCAGCAATTGTAGGTAAAGCAAGGAAAAGCTGTGCTGCATTGTGGTCTGTGAAGGGTCAGGGATGCGTCCTTCCAGCACACTGAATCAAAGAACTTCACAAACAGCCCATCCATGTCTCTCACCGCCGCACTCACTTCCTGGTGGAGCCGTCTGGTTTGCACGCTGTTTTGCATAGTTACGTTCCCTCCTGACCAGTGTTCCAGTAAGTGGGTCCCGAGGAAAGCCATGCATTGATCTGACAGGGATGTTGAAAGATCATTACTGCTGAGCAAGCCAAGGCGTTGTAAACCTGTCACGTTGACACAGCAGTGCCTCTAACAAGCTGTACTCATACGCTCTGGTAGAAAAGGAAAAGCGCTTCCTCTTCAGCTGGACAAGGTGTCCAGTGAACCTGTCCTTGTGTGCTCTGTCTTCTGGAGGGTAAGAACTACTACATTGCTGTCTGGCTTATATTTATTTGCATGCCATTTGAACTTTCAAGCTGTAGTAACCAGATAAAGATCAACAAGCCAAAGATCACAAAGCAGAGATCCAGGGAAAAAAATTGTTTACAAATGATCTGCTAGGAGAAGACGAGCAGGGTCAGGCTGATTCCCAGAGGAATCATTTCTACTTTTCACACCAAGGACAAGTAAACAGGGTGCTGGGTGCTCCCCTCACCAGCCACTGCAAAAGCAGCTTAGTGCTGGGGACTTGTCCCTTGTAAGAAGAGCACAGCTGCCATTTAGGAAGATGTGTAGATGGTCTCAGACAAGAGTGTTAGGCACGTGGCCCTACTCACAATGTAATTTAGCCAGTAAAAGACCCACACACTTGTTTTTACTAAGCTGTTCATGGTGTAGGAAAGAATGTGTTGGGTTTTTTTAATTCAGCTTTTATGAAAAAAGAGCAAATGAAACAGCAGGTATGAAGAGCTGCAATTTTAAAATCTTACACCAAATCATTCAGCCTTCATCCCTGCCAGAATTCATCTAGAAACAAAGGGGGTGATTTGTCTGAGGTGGGACTTGACCCGAAGATTTCAGATAAGAGTATGTGACACAGAGAAATATGTTTCAAAAGAGCTAATTCTCTGAAATAAAGGTAATGAAGTTGGTCAGAGCATATTTCAGCATGCTATTTCTGCTTGTAGCATGGTGGGTTTTTTTAAAAGCATAATTCTGTGTGTGTTTCTGAAGGGCAGCATCAGGAAGATGGGCAGCAGCAGGGTTTGAGTGAATCCTGTGGCAATAGGGATGGTGGAAATGGATGCTCAGGGCTGGATGAAAGCCTTTTTATTTTCAAGCTGACTGGCAGCAAGTATTAAACACTTGATACCCCATCCTTTAAATTAGCCAGTGGAACAATGCCATTGACAGATTGCCTGGGTAAAATGGCATCGCAGTACCTAGGGAAACTTCTCTGGGAAAAAATGATGATTATTCAGGTTGACCCCCCACTTTCAGATGCGGAATTATCAATGACGCTTAGAGGATTTAACCCTGAAATCCCAAGGAGAAACTCTAACCCTTTATCTGCAGAAAAATAGTAATGCTCTTTGCTTCCCCCACTCCATCCCATGCCAGGTAGTCTTAAGCGTCTTGTTCAGCCATTCATTTTCTTATGCTTGTCTATGGACGAAGGAATTGTATGTACAATTTTATACATAAATCCTGATTTGGGCTACCTGTTTCTGGATTTATCAGGTTTAGTCCATTGTGAATGGCATAGCTGAGCCATTGAGAACAGAATGACTATTACTCAGCTGAGAAATTTCATAGTAGGTCACTTTTGCTCCCATCACAGTAAAAAATTGTGAAACCTGGGATTTTCGTTCAACACAGAAAATAATTAAAAACTTCAAGACAATCAGCAGGACTCAGATTCCTTAGCAATTTTGGGAGCAGCAAGAGGGTAAGAGCGTGTATGTATTAACCCATGGTGTCTTACTGGAAGCCTAACATCTTGCCTAACCTGATGGTGTAAAAGTTAGCAGCATTTTGGTAGATTCAGTCCCCCCAGTTGCAAAAAAAACAAAACCAAAAAGGGTAAAAGAGGTACTTGAGCTCTTGAAAACAAGTAACACTTTGTAGCCTTTCAGATGCTCCATGTAAGATCAGTTGTTATTATGAGAGTACAGGGGTTTAGTGTTAAACTCTGCCAAAAATATATTGGACCGTTTATATATAGATAAATAGATAGATACTAAAAAAAATAGAGGTTGTGAGCATCTATTTTTTACATATTGTTGCAATGAAATGTGAACCACTTGTTCCTGGGTCTTAAGCTGGACATATGCATGAATTGCAGCGCTACTGTAAATATTTCTCAACATGGACAGGTAGATGCTATTGGAAAAAACAGAACAAATTCTTAAGTTGCCAATATTGTCACAAAGTCTCCCTGCAGAATGAAGTTGTTTGACAAAGTGTTTCCCTGGTGATTTGGCTGCAGATGAAAATGTCTTCAGCAATAAAATTCCATGCTCAGGTCTCGGCTCTCTGTGCTCATCAATCAGCAAATGACATATCAAGGATCTTTTTTGCTGGATTAGTTAATATGGTGGGGAAAATATGTGAGACATTGATACTCCTCTGAATTTTTATACATAGGGGTTTTTTTTCCACCCTTAAAGACACATTATTTTTAAAAAAATATATACATATTTTGTTGCCTACAGCTTTGTTTAGTAATCAGTAGTGCTGCAATAGCACTAATATGAAACTATTTTTTAGGTACACAGATTTTCTTGCCTGGAGATAATGCCTACTCTCAGAAAATTGCTGTCAATCATAGGAAAAGGAGAGCTGGGGGAAGGGTGAAGGAAAGATGTACGTTTGGTGACAGCATTTCTACCCTCAGTGCACTGTCTTTTGTGGCTTAACATATTAATGTTTTGCCACTAAATGGCATTTTGTAGAATTTTTGTAGTTCTGTGTGTTGTAAATGCAGTTTTGATGGTGATAATCATGTTCTGTATCTGCTGATACTTTCATAAGGTATCGTTAATGGCTTTAGAAAGTTCAATTACATGGCTGCAAAGAAATAAATCACCTTATAGTTTAATTACCTCTAATATAACAGCAGCAGATATCTTCTGTGAAGCTGCCTCCTGTGTTACTAAATGACTGTCAATGATGAAGCTGCTTTCCTTAAAGGATGCTCTATTAAGGAGATCGTTTCACAGTGTTTTATGCTACATCTGTTGCTGCCACTACTAAATTTTATAAAGGAATTTAAAATATGACAGATGTCAGTAATAACTTTTATATCATGCCTACTTTTTAGGGAAAAAAATGGAACTTATTGCAATTCCCATAAAGATTTATATGAAATGTTTCATATGAAATGCTTTTTAGATACTTTTAAAATATTTTTTTGAATGATGATATGGAATCCAGGGAAATATCTTAAAGCACATTATATCAGAACCCCTCTGTGTAGTGTGTGTCTGTCTGCTGAGGAAAATACTAAGAAGAGTCATTTGTTGTCTTGCTTAAATGTCTCAAAACAGAGTCACTCCTATTCAGATCCAACCACCTGAGAGGCAAAAAGGGAGCACAGATGGAAAGATGAGTATTCTATATAAAAAGAAAGAAGTGATAAAATGATGAGAAACAAGGAAAGGATGGAAGAAAGCATAAAAGTGGTACAGGAGGAAGACCAGTAAGAAAGCAAAGGCTGACGAGCTGGAAAGGGAAGAGAAATGGGAAGAGCCAAGGTTCTCGACAGGGAAGATAAATGAGGAGAATCAGCTGATTAGGCAAAGGGAAGAGATAGGAACAAAGTGCAGCAATAGCAGAAAAATGGAGAATTTAGTAAAAGCAGAAATCAAGGACACCAAATAATCAAAGAATAGGATATAAAAGGATATTTGCTGCCTTTTCCTCCCATGTAATCAGTAGGTGGGATAGAGGGATGGGCAAATGTCAAAGGCACAACCAACTTGTATTTTCCTGCTTGTCCTCTTCTTAGGACTCTGGGTTTCCTCTGTGTGATTTTGGTTTACCATGTTTACTTTGGGTAGACCGCACTTCCTTTAATACCACTGTATTGCTAAACTCTGTGACTACTTTGAATTATTTGAATCATATTATTTTGGGATCACAGCTTGAACTCACAGGCTTTAAAATGATTCTGAGCAATTTTGGATCGTCTTTCTTCTTCGTGCTTCTAGAAAAGTGCAAATTTCAGTACATCCCCTCCCCTCTTTTAATACTAGCAAACACTTTGATTGCTCAAGCATATAAGGGGCACAGAGCCTTTGGTGTGCCAAGTATGGTGGTGTGTAATCTCAAGCATCTGCCTGTCCTTAGGGTGGTGGGGTGGCTCCAGAAGAGGTACAGAACTTCCGGGATCTAGACACTGACCTAGATGCCTGACTCTGTGCAGGGATGCTAAACTCCTGGCCATGTTGTGGCCCACACTTTCATTTGCTGGCTAGCAAAGGTTAGCCAGCATGGGAGGATAAAAGAGCAAAGCTTTTTGAGTGGTAAACCCCTGGTACATTTATGTTCTCCAGAAGAGAGTGGATCAGGGAGTGTGCCCTGCCCTTTTCTTTGGGCAATTTCCTTACAGCGGTGGTTCATGCGTTGTTAACACTTTACAAGGTAATGGGTAGGTTGTTAACTAATGGTGGTTTTCAGCCTCTAACTTATAGGCTATAACAATAAGAATACATTCTATTTCAAAGGGTGTTTTTTTAAAAGGAAAAAATGATTTTTTTTCTGAATTCAGGAGGTGGGAGTTAGGCAGCACTTAATGTATTGAATGCAGTGAGAGAAAATTTGAGCATAAGGTACAGAGACATGTAGGTTGGGTTTGGATGAACACATTTGTGTGTGGAAAATTATATACTGCGTCAACGAAAATGACTTTTTCCTTCTGAAAGAAAACGTTGTTTTCTCCCATGTACTGAGAGAAGTTACAGATCTCCCATTGTAGCATGTGTAGTTTTTATCCCCATACACTTTAATAGCAGTACTATTAAACTCATTTTTGCAAAAATTATGGAAAACTCCTTCAAAAAAGTGTCTATCTTCCTTCAAACTGTTTTTATTTTATGTGCTGATTATTTTATCGTGAAGCTGTAAACCCCTGGCCTGTTCTGGCAGAATTAAAAAATACACCACAAGTGTATTCCCCTCCTAAATATAATTTCCAAATTAAAAAAAAAAATATTCAGAAAGGCTGTGAGAATATCTGATCTAAAGTTTTCAGTACTGAAATAGTATTTCAAGAACATAGTAAAAAATCAGTAAGGACAGATCAAGTTAAATGAAATCTGTTGTTTCTCCCAGGCCAGGATTAATGTAAATAAGAATGGGTGTAATGTGAAGAATAATAACATATAGTCACAGCCCAGTTAAACAAAATAGCAAGACAGGAAGATGCATCCTGGAAAAAATCTAGATCAAAGGAAAACCCTGCTATTTTGTCCTTGCCCCAGTCTTTTTATTTTGGCTATCTACAGCTGATCTTCAATGCCTTTCCTTAGCAGGGATGGCTTTTAAAAGGGAAAGCTGCTCACAAGAACCAGGATTTTTAAGAGAAGGTCCTCAGTCTGCCTCCAGTCTACTTAGAGATACTAACACAACGTGCTCTGTGTTTGGTTTTGATTTTGGCTAGTCCAGAGTGGGACCGCATTTGGGGCAGCCGTGCGTTTGCGACACGGGGCAGTGGGACTGTGTCATCACAAGAGGACATCAGCAGGGAGTAAAACTCAGGTATTTAGAAACATTGCACAGGGGAAAGAGGCAATTCTTAAAACAGCTTAGATGAATGAGTGCAGAGCAAGCCCCGAATCGGCTGGTGCTGTTTGCAGGATGATGGGCGTTGCTATAGTGACTGAGAAAGGCGGGGAACAGAGGAGTTTTGAGGAGAATATCAGCTGGGTCTTCAGTAATTCTAACTTAGCATGTGAAGTCTGCCAGAGAGCCCCGCTGGGGAGACGGGCAGTAATGTGATATGAAAGCACTGAGGTCACCCAGCATGTGCTAGCGAGTGACTGAAGTCGTGGCTTGGACAGATGGGGAAGTGGTGGAAATAAACTCACCTTGTGTTCACATAGGCAGGTTATTCCCAAGTTATCTATTGGCACATTTCCTGACAGGGTAATTGCTTCTGCTTCCTCTCCCATTCCTGAAAATATTGGGTTTAATTCTAACAGTGACTGCTAGGTAGAGAGTTCCCAGGTCTTCTTTGCCTTGAGAGCACCACTCTTGCATCCCAGAGGCTGCACAGGCTCTCCTGCGCTGGTTGCCTAGTTTTCTTGGCAAATCAAAAAAACTATGAAGAGTGGCCATGGACTGACCTTTTCCTTGTGCTTCAGCAGTATTTTTGTGCTCTTTGTCGTTTTTTTCTCTTGATTCAGGGAAGATACGGTTGATGTCTGTGGTTGGTTTGTGTTAGGGGAACAGATTAGGAAGATGAGTTACTTGGCTGAGACTCTTCACTAGCATCCTGCATCTGCACTGTTAAGACAGTGATCTTCAAAGACAGATTCTGAGTGATACTTGTAGGCAGCTCACTGAACCTAGTGCTTATCCCTCGAGACTGGTGACCCACCTACTCCCTTCATGGAGCTGAAAATTTCTCACAAAATACAAAGTCACTGTTGTGTTTGGAGCCAGGTGACTTCTCTCTTCAAGCAGATAGTTTGGGCTGTATCATGTCTATACTTCTCAGTAAGTCACTGTCCAGTATTTGCACTAAAAACCTCATTTTTGCTTAAATAAGAATTATTGTCTTTTACTAAATCCATGAAGCCCATCAAGTGAGTACAGTACTAAAGATGTCGAGTGAATGAATCATGGGCAGGAAGGAGAGTCAGGACAGACTTTGTCTCCATAGCATGAAATCAGAATCTGGACAAGGCTGAGAACTGCTCAAGATCAAGATATATGACCACTCTGATACAAAGTAAATAGCTTTTTTAAAATTAATGTCCTTGGTATTGGTTATGTTAATACTTCCCTTTTGCAACATTTATTTTTTCATTAACAGAGCTAATGTGACCGAGAGATGGATGCAAAGAAGTGACAAGCACCATGTATGTTTAAACGGCAAAGGGTCTGCTGCAGTCTGTGCTCATGCTGAACGTGCTTAGTCTTAAATTAATGGTACTGAAAAACACAGACTAAGGAGAACTTGCACAGCATTTGGGGAGTATGCTCCTTACATCAGTCAAGGACCCCCCATGTTCTTCTGCTCTATACCATAAGGACTCCCTGAATTCACATGGTCTGAATGCTCATCTGTTCCTTCATTCACTCAATGCTCCCTTTCTTCCCCAAAGTGAGAGTTGCCTGTGTATTTCTTGGAATATACTGGTGTTGTCCTCTTCATCCCATGCCAAGGTCAGCTGCTTTTCCATACATGAAGCTTTGTGTCCTTCCTCTCTTCCATCCTTTCCCCAGCTCTTAATTTCTTCCCATCCCTGAGACAATTTGTTCTGGGTGTCAGCATTTCTGAACTGTACTGGGAGCAAGTACTGCAAGGACATTGGGAGGAAACGGGGGATCCCTAATACTGGCAAAGAATATGGCAGCCATCCACTGGCTCTTTGATCTATAGGCCATTACCCACAAATTTGGGTGGCTGAAACACCTGCTAACTAACTGCAAGAGGTCACAAACCCCATGTGTATATATACCTTTCCCCTTTCATTTTCTTGTTTTCACCAAAATCAATATGATATTGCCCATTGCGTAGAACGTTCTCTGAAATATTGGAATTAATCAAATAATTCATCATCCTGAAATTATCTTTTTACAAACAAACACGCAGAGAAATGCCACTCAGACAACAATCGTAACATTCAGGGATGAAAACTACCCTAGTGTATGCATAGGTCATCAGTCTGTCAGCACAGTTGTTTTTTCCAGGCCAGGCTGAATATCTGCCAGTTTTCTTACAAAGCTGTTCTACAGACTGATCTAAAACATCCTTGGCAGGAGATCCTGGCTGACCCTTATTCTGTGGGTCTCCCCCTTCCATTGTGCTGGTTCCTCACCACTCTTTGTGTCAGCTTTGCATGGGCTTGTGAGGTTTGATGATAACAAAGTTTTCTCCACAACATGTATGCCTGTCCTTCTGTGTAGTTTCACCCTCTGATTTATGTCATCTAATTTGTTTGGGTTTTTTTAATTTCAAAAATGGATTGGTCTATTTTCTTTCCTTTAACTTTTTCCTCTGGCTAGGGTTTCCTGTGCCTCTGTTACATTAAATCTGGTAACCGAACAGCTGTGTAATCATGTTATCTTGCTGACCTGACAGAAGGCATGCACCCCAAAAATAAATATTTTCTAGCGCAGTGTAATTAGAATTCTGGAAAGTGGTCTGAGCAAACTATGCCATGAACTAGACCAGGTGATGAAGTGAAGTCAGTGTACCTTTGGCTTTGATTGCTGGGGTCTGGTTAAGTTTATTCTGAATTTGCAGTGTGGTTTTGTTGGGTTTGGAGGTTTTTGTTTGGTTGGGTTTTTTTATGAAGGGATATATTTATTTTTTGTTAGGCAGGAAACTAATAAAAAAGAAAAAGGAAAGTTTCTTGGATAGAAAGAAATATGAGTGGTTCTGGATTATGTATCTTGATTTTCAGTGTAAAGTAACTCAAAAACACTTTAGTTGAGAAGTTGACATAGAGGATAAGAAAATACTTGACTATAGTAGTGTTTAACTTTTGAATTAAGTATTTTTCATTAATAAAAAAATACGTGACATATATTTCAGTTTGGAGTTCGATCTTGATCCAGTTTACTTGCTGTGATAAAAATTGCAGTCCACTGGAGCCCCAAAGAGATTCATAGAGAGCAGTAGTTCACCATACTATCATTTCTCAAAGATAAATTATGCAGCAGTAAAGACAAGTTCATAAACTTTATTGTATTGCTGTAGTAGCAGTGCTTTAGGTACTACTGGGAAGGCAAATTCAACACTAAGGCCTTCCCGGAGGTTTAGTAAACTGTCTTAGAAACTGCCAGTGTAATTTTGTTTTCTTTCTAAGATATTTTTCTAAGCTCAGTAGTGGGGGGGTGGAGGAAGAGGATGGTCTTTTTTTTCTTGATCTTTGGTTAATCTTTCTGACTTCCTACTTACACTAGCATGCAGAAGAATCATACTATAAGAAAAAAATAGTACTCCCTATACTTGATTGACTCAAACACGTAGCTTTTTATAGGTTTGCCATTTTTCTTCAATAGCATGCATCTTTGTCATAGTTTAAAAATTATCTAGAAATAGTACAGTTACAGTTCTTAAAATTATGTGCAGCTGTAAGCAATATCTACTATCCACATTTTCCATATGTTGAGACAATGTTCTAGTTTTATACGTATAGTAAAAAAAATTATCAGTAATAAACAGTCAATCAGGTAGGACTCTATCTTAATTGAATACTGAAAAAATCAGGATCAAAGTATTTTGTATTCAAAAGAATTTTAGGACAAAATGTTCTTCAGGCCCTTACGTGGTAACACTGAAATAGTAGGTCTTTCTGGCCTTTGCAAACTGTACTAGTATGCAATATTGGCACCAGAGGGTTTATGGCTGTTAGCCTTTAATTGATGCATTTTTTTCTTGAGAATTTCAGATCTTTAAGTAACTATCATTTTCACTGTTTAGGTTTCATTTTAGGACGAATGTAGGAATGTTGAACTGTTGCTATTCTAGCTGATGTTGCAGTCTCTTCACAGATATAATTCAAACAGCAAGTTATGAGACTGAAAGACATAAAAAAAGATAAGAGGAAGAGTTTATGTCTTCACTGCCCATGCAGGTGTTATCTTTTACAGCATAATAGCTGTTCTCTAAAATCCAAGGCACAGGGGTTTTTTGCCACAGTAGCTCTGGGTGAGTTGAGTGCTAGGGAACTGCCTAGCTACATCATGGTAAATACAGCTTTGTCACCGTGAAGGTGTTAGGGAGAAGGAGCAAACAAAAGCTACTTCTCTTGCAGTAAAAATCTCATTTTGACAGTAAAGCATAGCCTGGCAGAGAGCTGATACCTAGCCTTTGAGTCATCTTTTAACTCCCACTGCCTTAGCTAAGACCTAACAGGTAAGCATCAAGAAATCAAGCACGATCTTAAGAATGCAAGCACAGTCGTTGCAAAAGGGACCAGATGTTCCCCCTATATTGGAGCAGCTGTGTAGATCTCGAACCTTGTGAATCCACTTTCTTCTGAGTCCCGTTTTCCAGAGCATGTGCCAATCAAGTGGGTAAGCTGTCTGGAAACACCATTAGAAAGCAGCCTGTCCACAGTGCAGTTGTTCAGCTGGGGATGCATCTATTCTGTATCTGAACACATGCTCTGAAAACATCTGTTGGTCAGTTTAGAGCATTGAGCAGTGAGCTGATGGTAGCTGGGTGTTTCAGTGAAAATACAGCGCTGTCTCACTGATGGGTGCTGGAAAATGTGTTACCTGAGATGAGACCGAGGAAGCAAGCCATCTTCTCTATATGCCCTCACTTTGGCACCATGCAGCTTTCTGGCTTTTGGACACTCAAGTGTTTAATCTACATGAGCCCCTCTCTACTGATGCTGCTGGTTGTGTTTGTCAGTGAATAGGAGAAAGCAGCCGAAAAGACAGTGCCAAATTCTCCAGGGCCTGAGTACCTGCATACAACTGTTGTGTCTAGGCAAAGTTGGTATTTATAAGGTCTCTGGGGTGGTGAAGAAATGAGGCATCCTGTGTGAGGGAGATGTTTTAGGCCCTAAAGAGGGATTGATTTGCGGTTATTATTGCTGTCTTTGATCTGCCAACAGGGATCTGAAACTAATCCACCAGAGCAACACAAGTCTGATATATAGTGCCAGATGGAGATGCCAGAATAGGTTACTCCTGCTGTCTTTGATGCTGCCTTATCATGAAGTGGTAAAACAGGTAGTACAAAGCAAAGCAAGCAAGGGTTAGGAGCATGTGCACTGCAGGAATGCTGCTGGCTGTGTGAAGTGACTGCCAGTTGTCAAAGCCACTGCAGGATCAGTTAGCCATTGCAGCATTATCCTAACCCGATGAGAGGCTGAGGGACCCGACCACAGAGAGCAGTTGGTTGGCTTACAGAATTGAACACCACTGGGTACTTCCGTGCTAAATTGAGCAAGTAGAAAATGCAGACTCCCTGTATTTCAAAAGTAATCCCATAAGCACAAATCCCCATAAAAGTGAAGAACGGTGTTTTGTATAAGGACTTTTATTCACTGTGAGTTCATACCCCACCTATGAAGTGTATCAAAAATGAATCTCATTTTAAAATGTTGTGCTGTAAGCAGTGAATGTGGTCTAGCTGCCGAGATGTTGGTGAGATTTTACCACTTCTGGTTTCATTGTGTTTAGAAATCAGAGCAATTTGGGGCTTAGAACAGCTATTAGTTCTCTACAGATCTCATGGTCATGTGAGTCAGCAAGCTCATTGCATAAGAAGAGCTTTATATAGATGTTGGATCAATTGGCAGTGAGTTGTCAATAAATGTATCTCCTAGACACTGTGCAATTGACAGGCTAATGAAGTGCTTTCTCGGTGACAGACAGCTGTTGACAAATCTTTTGCCACTTTGCTTTTCCCACTCCTGCATTCCCTATAAATCCACTCCGTGCCGCAAGCTTGGGGAGTACTAGGACGGTTTCACAAGTCAGAGGGTGCCTGTTTGATACCTTGCATGCATAGGCTGGGATTTGGCGAACATGTTGGTACCCTGTGTGTTGAGGAACCAGAAAGTAAGGACAGTAGTCCAAGGACCATGTTTACCCTCCCTGCAATGTGTTTTCCAGCATATTTCTAAGAAGACACAGAGTAGATGTCCTGCAGTTTATCCTCCCAAGACCGCAGCTTGGGGTTTGGTTCCCTGTTGTTGCACTCCTTCTGCCTTCATTGCTACTGTGGCACTTAGACTGAGTCAGTGCTTTCAATTCCATGTTCCTCTTCCTCTTGCCCAGAAGCAGGTGGAACCACTGGTTTATTTTACACTCTTGAAGGCTCCCGTCAGTGCCTTTTGCAAATGTCTGATGATCGAGTAAACCGGTTCTTGTCTTTTTAAGTAAAAGTTCCATATTTGTTCCTCTAACTCATGAGCGTATGTAAGCACCAGTGATTTCAGAGGAGTGCTGCCTACCTACGGCAAAAAGATGTTCAGCAAAACCAGATCATGTAGGTATGCATAATCCCACCTTCTTTGTAAGAGAAACTATTTTGGTTAATGAGTGCATTAAGAAGTTTACAGAGTGACTCATTGGCCCTAGCTATTACTGGCATTTGATGAGAAGACATAATTTCACTCCAGTGTTCATAGCCAGCCTAGATGATGTTCATATGTTGCTGCATAGTTTGGGGCTTGTGAGCTGTACTGCAAGTGCAGTTTGCCTATTTGCTTGCATGGATGATAATGATGGCCCTGTGTAGATGATTTAAATAACAAAGAACGTGCTGTTTGATTGACATCGTAAAGCCATGTTTGGTTTTACATCGTTTCCAAGATATGCCTCAGTTGCTAACACTAATCACAATACAAATTATTATGAAACTTCTATTGTAATTCTTAAGTAATCTAGATGTCTTTGCACTTCCCAAGATATTCTGTTTAGGAGAGAGCTAAAATAAGAAATGTAGGTGATATCCAAGAAGGCTGTGATGAGATTTATCTCACAGGATAGCACGTGCTGCATGGTGTGCACTAGTGGATTTTCAGTTGTCAGGAATATATTACATGACATTAAAGGCCAAACCTTGCACCCACTGAAATCAGAAGCAAAACTTGTATTGATTTTGTTGAAATCAAAATCAGACTGACACTGTGTTGCCATTTCATCTTGACAGACATCAGGCAAAAGGCGTCCTTTCAAAAGGCTCTATGTTCTTCACACTGTGGGCACTGAAAGACACTGAAAGCAACTTGGGAAGTTGTGCTGATGTAACTGCTGTTTTCCAAAGGGGGGTGGTCAGCTTCTTGCTTTGCAAGAGGGAAGGAAGCCAATGTAAAAATCTGCAATGGAGCAGGGACAAGGATTCACACAGCAAGTGAGACTTCTTGTCTCACCCATCTCATCCAGCGCTATGGAACACAAATCTGGGAAAAACACTGCTGTCAGGAAAACATGAGTATATCACAGTTTGTTTCTGGTAGACGAAAGGAAGCCCAACCCTTTGCTCAAGGTGTTAATGGTATGAAAAAATATTTTGCAATTTTCCTGTTGTTTCAGAACTGCCTCCAACAGTAGGCAAGTTTGTTTTACAGAACAGAGCTTTAAGAAAGAGGACAAGCTAAAAAAGAAATAGTAAATATTCAAATGAATGTTACTGTCTTCTATTACCTCAGGAGCTGGTTCACTTTGCTGATTGCTCACTTTCAGTGTGGTCTGAGTAATGAAGAGCTGACTAGTGAGCCTAGTTTGGTGTAATTCCCTGAGTACTCTTGAAGAATAACAAACCCAGAAAGACTGTAATGAAAAATAATAGAAAGGTAGCTGGGGGCTTAACTTATGATCTCTGCTCATTACCGTAAGCGACATTTTCATTGCAGTGTTACCATAAAGATTATTGGCTGCCACATAACATAGGTCCCTCCTGAACAGATTCTGGAACAGCTTTGTTGGCACAGTAAAAGCCATGGAAAAATGCCAGTGATTTGCTTAAAACCCAGTAATTGTTTGCCAAATAATAATGGTGTGATGCTTTGTTCAAAACTGGCTGGAAAATGGTGTGAATAGTCTGTATCATTTTATTACATGGCATCTGTGTGACCGTCTTTGATCTTCTGCTGTAGATGTTTATAACTGGAAAACCATTTTATTGATATTTTTTGCTTCCAAGTCCTTGACCTCTGGCTTTCAAAATTCCAGCATTTTAACATGAACGGTGACAATGATTTTGAAATTGGCTTTGAATGTCCTTGCTCCTTTGCATGTATGTGGACCTGTCTAAGCACAACTCATCAGAGTGTCTGGAAGATCAACATCATTGGCATTTTTGTGCCAATGTTGGCCAGGGGGTAGTTGAAAGGGTTGTATTTGGGAACTGGAAAGAGATTTCATGAGGAAGATGGCAAAATTCAATATTTACAGTGACCTGTTATGCATGTTCAGAAATTCAGTCCAAGAAGGTTCCCCTGGAACAGTCTTTCTGAAAAGTACATCCAACATGAGTCAAACAAAGCCAGCTCAGGTGACTGGGTGAAGCTGGATTGTCTGTGATGTGTAGCACTTCAGATGTGGTCCTTTGTGTCAGAAAGGTGAAGTGAGTTTCCTCATTTCTTCAACCTTTTCCTGGTAGTGCTTTTTGAGCAGCTAAATCCAGTGGGCTGGAGGAGCCAGGGGTTTCCTCCACTGATGGCAGTGAGCAGCTGCTCCGTATTCCTGTTCTCTTGTCCTGACAGTAGCAAGGCTAACTATAAATTCAGAACATGTGTGTATATATATACACACACATGGCCAGTCATGAACAGATTAACATGATGGGAGGACAGATGGCCACATAAACACAGAGAGGACAAACAACAGCCAGACTGCATTTCTAGGGATCAGTGCTCAAGGAAAACCCTATGCCAGGGATCCCTCTGGTACCTGTCTCCCACATCTTGGCTTTTCAAGTATCATGCCCCCAGACCCAGTCTTACCAGCTTCCATACAGCCTCTCAGCCTCCCTGGATGCTGGCCCCAGACCCTTGGTCCAGTATCCAGGACTTGGTCCATCCTAGTGTCTGGCTTGAACTTTGCTGATGGGTCCTGCATGCATGCTGTCAGAACAGAGAGCACACACAGAAAACATCGAGAAACAGGGTTTAGGTAGGACAAAGTGGAGGTGATTTGTCACAGAGCTTAGTCAAACGAGTGTTCTTACCAGCTCCCGCTTGCATGCTATTAGCCTCATTTATTCCCTGCCTGGTCCTCTCTCCATTTTTCTGCACTTGTTCTCTGCCATCCACCTTGATCACTCCCTTCCACTCTCTTGGTCCTTCCCCTAAGCATCTCATAAATCCTGTATAATCCTTAAGTACTTTTGCTCAATCCCAAGACTCCCCCTAAGCATCCCGCACTAAGTCCCATGCCCCCTTTACACAGTGGTCCCCAGAGCTTGCACAGCCTTCCAGGAAGAGTTTCTTGTGTTGGGTCACACAAGTGGGTTGTGCAGTGGGACCAGGGCTTAGTCCTTCAGCTTTGAGGGTCTCAGGAGTGGTGATTTGTGGGGGGTTAGGTTGGTTGAGTTCCCCACTGTGTCACCATGTCCCTCATCACTGTTCGGTCTTTGTGTCTATTTTGAGGAGCTGCTAGGCAGCTGGCCCTGCAGCTGGTAGAGATGGCGGAAGTAGACACCCTGGGAGGGACACGTAAGCCACCCCAGCAGAGCAGGGCAGCAGTATAAACCCTGTGTGTGGACAGTTGCGGTCCCCTGAATGTTCTCCCTGCTGCTGCCAGTGAAATCGGTCATCCTCAGTGTGCAGCAGAGCAGGCTCAGAGTAACTCAGACACTTCAGTTTTGCTTAAAAAAAAAAAAAAAAAAAAAAAAGACTCTGCGTATCAGTATTTCCCCAGAGTCCCCTCTCTACATTTTATTGGTACACTTTGTCTAGTTACTGGAAAAGAAATACATACCTGCCAGACGTAGAACAACTTAAAGAAAGTTCCTTGGCTTGCACTTAGCTATTTTTACCCTCTGTTTTCCTTTTTTTTAATGTTAATTAGGTGCACAGCAAAATGCATGTAGTAAATCAATAATAAAGATTATGTAAGGAGATTTATCTGAGCAGCAAGCCCCTTAGTGTAACATTCAGAAAGGAAAATGAGCACTGGTTTACTTAAGCCCAAAGGACTCCATGTGGACAACAACATTAAAATAACATGAGAATGAAGAAGACTGTGTTTGGCTGCCTCCAGGAAGGTGTCTGTGCTGTGTGCCAGTATGTTTTCTGCACTGTGTTCGCTGCCTGTCCGGGGTTAGTCTGAGAGCAGGCAGGTGGCCCTGAATATGGTCCCAACAACATGTTTTAGTGAAATGGAGCAAACTGTTGATTTATCTACTGCATGCTCATGGAATTACAAATACGTAAAGACAAGGTGTCTTCAGTACAGATGTCTTCAGTAAACAGAACACACTTCTTTCTCACTGGAATAGTCTTTTTCCTTCTTGCTGGTGCATTTTTCTCTGCAGCCACCTGTGCTGGCTTCTGCCAAAGAAGCCGAGCCTGCTCATGCAGATTCTGTGGCTCTTCATTCCTTTTGATTCATTAGGTGGAGGATGTCATTTGTTCTAGGGGGTGCCTCAGCCCTCAGGGTTTACAGCTGATGCCTGTATCAGGCACTAAATTGTTTCTCTGGTCATACATAAGTGGGAAAGCACCATTTGATCTTTGAAAAGAAAACAAGGGGAAAAATATTCCACTGCAATCTGTGAGATTTCTTAGCTGTGAGAACTTCAGGTTCTGACCTTTGAAGTTTCTCTGTGCCTGGGGTGGATCCAGGGACTGGTCTGCACGTGTAGGCTGAACCACTCCCTGATCCATTGAAAATGAAGCATGAGAAGGAAGATCAGCCCTCCTGGATGCACTTGAAGATGCAAGTCCCAGGTGAGAAATTCTGCATAATTGAGATAGTCTGATAGGACTGTCCAGAAATGCAGAAATGAATCATTCTCTCCCTAGTCCTCTCAGGCTGCCATCTCATTATACAGGGCTAGCTGGGGGTTGTTTCATCAGCATAATAAATTTTCTAGATGAAATCCTAATTTGTGTTTGTCTCTGTTTTTAAAGAAATAAGCGTAAGCGTGTCCTCTCCTTTCCACCTTCATGACAGTTCCATGGAGGTCCCGCTTGCGTGTCTCTCTGACTTTGTAGCACAGCTGAGATTTTCAGTGTTGCGGTCCCTGGGTATTAGATAGGTCCGATTTTAAGAAAGCAGATGCTAGTGTTCCATGTGCTTTCAAAACCCTCTCTGCCAAAGCCAAATTTCTTGTAAGGTCTTTCAAGTTGGGTATGCAAAGTCATTAGCCAGTTTTGCAAGTCTTGGCTTGTACATTTTCCTTTAAAAAAGACTTTTTCTTTTGCTGGGTTTCTGTGAGCTTCCAGCTGTGCTCCCCTAACAAGCCTCACATTTAAAGTACTTGCTTCAAAAGGCTGCTAGCCTCAGAGAATATGAGGAGAAAGCTTTCTTTTATTACTGTATATTAAGTAAAGAAATGCCTAACACCTACTTGGAATTCCTTTCTGGGAAAAAAAAAAAATTAGTTCTTCTTAACATGCAAGATGGTGAGTTCAAAGAAGCAGGGATTAAATTAACCAGTTTAAGAGCAGAAGTGTCTGGCAGAATTAAAATTATCCAGCAATTGCCAGCCCAATAGGAGAGCAGGTGTTTGTAAATCATAGTTACTTCTGCTCAGATCTCCCCACACAGACGCCTCCCCCAAGGTGTCTCTTTATATGTCCAACTGGACTGTATTGCCTTTACAACTGCTGAGTCATCACAGCAGGACTGATGATGCTATTGTGAGGAGCACCACCGGGAGCTCCTGAGCTCAGGCCAGAAGTCCATCTGGTCGGGGTCCATCTCTGACAGTAACCTGTAGCAAAAGAGGGCGGGAGACATGGCATAGAGAGGTTGAGTCTTTCTCTTCTTCAGGTGTATGGCACAGTAAAAGTGAAGGGGAGAGGCTTGGGGGTGAGGGATCTGGCAGAAGAGAGCCCTGTGGGAAATTGAATGGTGAAGTGTCCAGTAGGAGACGCGTGGGATGGGGGAGCTTATTTTGGAGGATGTACGTTCTGCACAGTCACTGAGACAGTGAGCTCCAGGACGGATTTGGCAGAATACTTTTTTTTGCTTATTGAGATTTGGAGTGTTTTTAGGCAGGAATTTGCAGTAAGTCAACTTTGGACTGTATGACTCAGCAGAGTCTGTAATGTAGGGTAGCTAACAGCTTGTGAGAGCATGCAAAGTGGGAACAGAGAGGGAGTGGTTGCTTTGGGTAGACTTCATCTAGCATTTAAAAATATCTAAACGTGAGTGTCTACGTGTCAGCTAGCTGCCCACTGGCCACTGTAGTTGGTGAAAATCTATAACAGAGTACAGCAGCTAAGCAGCAGACACTTCTATTTGGTCACCCAAAAAACTCTCTACTCCACCCAAAAAACTCTCTACTCCACTGCCTTCATTAGCCAAATCTCCACTGACTGTGACATGGGCACCTATACTGAATCCTCTCCTTCTTACCTAATTTGGGCTCTGAAAAATGAAACTAACTACAAAAAAGAGCTAACCAAGATGGGGAGAGGTGATCAGTTCCCCTGTGGAGTGCCTCTGAGGGTGAAGACCCCAGAAAGCACTTGAGGGGATTAGGGATTTCTGGTGGTGCAGAAAGTGTCTTTGAAAGATAAAGTGCAGGACTTTGGGGGATTAGGGAGTGTGATGCCAAGGCAAAGTCTGCAGGAATTTTGGGTTATGAAGATTATTGGGGCAGGTGGAGGAAATGGAAAAGTATCTCAAGTTGTTACACTTTGGAGTGTACTGGGGCTGTGCTCTGGGGTGTGGACATTTGGGGCAGTTTGAAGTATTAGGCATACCAGAGTGTGAGTGGGCAATAGAGGAAGACAAACCGTTACAGACCTAAAAATACTGGAGCAGTTTTACACCGTATTAAGAGCTGCAGGTTTGGTAGCCCAGAGGCTCTTGCAGCGTAGCAGGCACGGAGCACCGCCAGCGCCTGCCCCCTTCAACCAGCCAGTAGTGCTGCCTCCATTTTGGAGCATGAGGAGTGAGCTGGTACAGGACAGATGACAGGCCAAAGCTGAGTTTTTTGGAGAATCTTGCAGAGAGCTTCAAATGATGAACATCTCCAACACTGCTGCCATCTGCTCTCAGAGCACTCGCAAACAAGGGGCAAAAAATTAGCTGAATAAAATGAGTCACTCTTGTCTGTTCTACTTATTAAGAATCCTAAAACTGCAGCTTGCCATCCGAGTGTGCAAGGAAACCAGAAATTCATTTTACTTACCCATGCAATGTTCCTGTTTATTTAAATCATCTGACTTATGTCACAGAGAATAAAAATAAATTATTGGTAAAGTACAAAAATAATATGATATTTACAAAGTAATTTTAACCCCCACTATTTTCTCACTCTGGTACATTACTGGCAAATTAAACCTCAGTATCTGTCCCCTTCCTGGGAGAAGATGTAGTTTGAGGAGGTGATGTGTTAGCAGCTCCTACAGGAGAAGAGTCTCAGTCACTCAGAGGGAATACCAGAGCAGCAATAAGCTATGCAAAAACTGCCAGTGCAAACGCATCTTGCAGTAAGTGCTTGAGAATTGTGACTAATACAGGGTAGCCAGCACGTATCAGTCTTGCAAGCGCTTCTTTCAGATTTGAGTCTCTAGTGATATTCCCACTGATTTAGCCTTTCCTCTCTCCTGCTTCAGCAGCTGGGGCTGGGGACCATCCTGTTGAGGTCACTGTAAATACCCACACTTGAAGCTGCCTCTGAGCCTTAAATACCTGCCTGAACCTGAGCTCGTGCTTTTGGAAAAGCCAGCAGCGCTGGAATGTTTCACCTTTGTTTCTCAGGTTACGGTATATACCTGGAGGTAGCATCTCTCCAGGATCATGTTTAACTGTGTGCATCCTTTTCATACTGCATACTCACCCTGTAGGTCTATTACAAACATAAAGTGAGAGCAGTGTATTTCTTATGGCTCATTCTTGAAATCCTCTTTCAAAATGCTTAAAATGGAGAAAATCAATGTGTGCATCCAACTCTTTACAGTAGTTCACTAGCTTACACAAGTTCACTCTTTTCATCTCTGGGAGCATGTAGCCTTCAGCTAGTGCGTGTTTTGTTGTACAAGAGAGAAAAATTGGAGGCAATTGTGCTGAAGGTGGTTTTTGAAAATGGCTCTTTTGAACTATATGAATTTTAACTGTGGTTCTTTTTTAAATTCAGAGATTTTGGTAGCAAGACTGTATGCTTTCAAGTTACAAGGCTCCATGCAACATCTAGCAATTTGTAGTTTAATTTAGAAGGATCACCTACTTTCCTAAATGCTTAAGTAATGTGGCAGGCTGTGGTTATTGATTCGCTCTGAATTTATTAAAAGAAAGCTGTATTCACTCTTTCCTCTTGGGAATGCCCCTCCTGAACTGCATGCTTGCTAGTGACAGCTTAGACCCCTGATACATAACCAAAGACCTTGCCTAATATCCTTGCAACTGCTCAGGGAATTTTTATTAAGTAAAAGCATCATTAAAGTAGACAGAATGATGAAGTTTAATGAGCGTCTTTCTCACTTGATATTGTTAGTTTTGCTGCAGCAGCCATAGTGCTCTCATTTGCTACTTCCAGTGGGGCAGATAGAGAATGCAGGGAGATTTTGTTTATGTTTATATTTGCATACAAAGAAACATTTATGTTCATGAGAGGTATTTGCTTTGAAAAATATATACAAGCAAAGAAAGCAACTGGAAATCTTTATCTGAGGGCTTTCTGCATTTTCAGTCTTGCATTTAATCTCCTCTTTCACTTTAACATAATGAGAAGGCTGCATGCAATACTGCAGCTGCTAAGTCTACAAAGGTTCAGCAGTTTGTGAACTGTGGTTATAATAACTAGCTTCTGACTGTTGTTGCAAACTGTAAACATCTCAAATATTTATTTGCACTCCAGATTTTATTCTTCAGCTGAGATTTTGGTCTGTTAGCGGTGTGTAGTGTCCTCCTCAGAGCTATACCAGGCCCATGAACAGGTTCCAAAATACCAAGTGTGAAGGTGCTGCCGTGAATGTATTATCAGCACTTCTCTCACAAATCTACGTTGACACAGTAGCCACAATCTGCCTCAATATTCCCTTGTCTGTTTATGGAGACCATCTGCCTCGGCTAAGGGTCTAGTCATACAAGTAGATATGTCAAGGTGCCAACTCCTTGTACATTACCATCCATCAGCTGAGCTGCATAACTGTCCGTGTGCATGTCTTAGGCTGACCTCCGCTGCTGAGAACGTTGCGCGAGCGTCTCTGCCTAACATATTTGACTTTGCAGTGATGCCAGAGCAAGAGCATGTACACAGTACAGCTTGGCTGACAGACGGTGACATGCAAGCTATGGTTTCTGTGGCTGTATCCTTCCAGTAGGTATCGAAATCATTAAGGACTGTATATGTAAACTCCACTTCTATTACGGCGAAAGGGTTATAGATTCTCGTGTAATTCAGGTAGTTACTTCTCCATGTGGATCTGCTCCATTAGGTTTTTTTTTCTTTTGTTTTTTTTTAACTTGTGAGCTATGAAAGTGGTGCCTGTTGTCATACCAGAAGTTCATTGAAAATTGTGAATTCTCTTTTCCCTAGTGTAACAGAAGGCAAATTCTGTCCCAGAGGCATTATCACAGTCATTATTGTATTTAAATGTTGTTGTGACACCATATGTCTTCTAGTATTTGATGTGTGCAAACACAAGAGAGAGTCCCTGTCTGTGAAGGCTTGTATAATCTAAATATGTCTGATCCTTGCTCTTTGCGTAGCAGACTGCTGTGATAGATTGTAAAGCACTTATCTTCAGTTGAGATAGCAATGTGCAGCTGAAAATTCCTTGAAATTTTGCCAGAGAAACCTAAGTAGATGTATTTGATTAGCTTATTTCAAACCCAGTAATTTATTTTCCTGGATTAAACTTCGGTGCACGTGCAAATAGAAGCGGTTGGACATGAGAATAAGTAAAAAGAGTGTAAAAGTGCTGCAGATCTCTGCAACTCATGCACATCTGCCACTACCAACACAGTATTTCTATGGGGCAGAGGGAATTGCTGGAGCACCAATAACACTGAATATCGTAAGGAGCAGATATCAAAGAAAAACTGCTACCAAAAATACTTACAGGTCAATTGGGACTTTTACTGCTTAATGCATGCCGTGGCTGCTAGACCTCATTTTGCAGTAAAAAGGTGTTGCCCAAGTAGACTTTACCAGAACTCTGAAGTTCATTCAAAACTGTCAATATTCAATCTCTGCACTTCAAAAGCATCTGTATAGTCGGTAGAATTCCCACCACACCTGTTTACTTCAGAAAGAGTTTGCTAATCTGAGCTCTGCCAGTCCACAGTCTTGAACATTTGGACTGAGAAGGCAGGAAATGAGAGCAGAATGATTGACAGAAGTGTCATCTGAGAGGGAAATTCATATACAGTCTCCAAAGCAAAAAAGTGTAGCCTAAACCAACCTGAGCAAAAAAAGGGTATGTAACACCTGAAAAACACTAAAGACATTATATTTCTCTCTGAGTTGGTGCTAACAGTGCAGAGGAGCTGTGGGGCAGCAGGAGGTGGAAGACAGGACAGTGACAGGGTACTTCTGTTCCCATCCGCTAAGTTTTTTGGTGCTCAGATACAGTGGCTCAGTGGATTCTCTGTTAATTCAATGCTTAAAGTCCCAAATGGGGACTTTCTTATTACAGGAAAAAACCTCACATTCCACTGTGAATAGCATTATTTTTCTAGAGCCAACAACCAACTTGAATGTTAATTTAGTATTTAAATAACTGTTGGTATTCACAGATTTGAGCATGCATTTCCACTTCTCTGTTGCTAACTTCTTGGAGTTACAGAGTTATTGCTGACAGTGGTTCAAATGCTGCGCTGCATATCATTGATTTTTGACACATCATTCCCTGACTTTTTCTACCCTGGATTGGTTTCTGATGGGACAGCCTCCTTGAATGACACTTCTGTGCTTTTCCACAATGATAGTATTTCCTGATTCTAAAACATCTCCTTCCATATCTTCCCTCCCTCAACTCACTTAACACCTTCCAAAACAGAACAGTTATTTAGGATGGATATTTGATTAGTACGCATACTGTATACTTGGATATAATATAGCCTTGTGCTGTTGGGGCTGCATCTCTTATGAAAAGAAAAATATGTGTATTGTAGCTAATAGTAAGCATGCAGTTATCACAGAGGGTCAGGGCTCTCTGTATTCATCAGGAAATGGCATCTGATCCCTTGTTGACTAGTAGGTGATGGCACACATAAAATTTCAGTAAGGTGAAGTGATGTCGTAGTTTACAGTTGTATTTTCCTTGAGCAAGGCTGTTTTGGGTACAGTGCACCTTGACAGCAGCCTGCTTAACAGCATGATGTAAAGCTGCAGCTGCTGAGGAGGTGAAAGCAAGTGCTGCCTTTCCACCCCACCCCATGAGAAGCTCTAATCCCATTCTGCAGTCCAGGAACCCCAGGGTTGAAGTATCTTCCAGATACAGCAATATAAAACTCAGAGCAGGTGGTGTCTTTTAACCTGACATAGAATAGAATAGCATAGAATTAGGATAGCATAGAATTAGGATAGGATAGGATAGGATAACATAGCATAGCATAGCATAGCATAGCATAGCATAGCATAGCATAGCATAGGAATAGAATAGAATAGAATAGAATAGAATAGAATAGAATAGAATAGAATAGAATAGAATAGAATAGAATAGAATAGAATAGAATAGAATAGAATATTTCTGTTGGAAGGGCCCTACAACAGTCATCTAGTCCAACCAAGTTAATTCAGGGTTGACCAAGTTAAAGCATGTTATTAAGGTCATTGTCCAAATGCCTCTTAAACACTGGCAGGCTTGGGGCATCGACCACCTCTCTAGGAAGCCTGTTCCAGTGTTTGACCACCCTCTTGGTAAAGAAATGCTTACTAATCTCCAGTCTAAACCTCCCCTCGCACAGCCTTGAACCATTCCTATGTGTCCTGTCACAGGATACCGGGGAGAAGAGATCAGCACCTCCCTCTCCCCTTCCCCTCCTCAGGAAGCTGTAGAGAGCAATGTATGTCTTAGCTAAAATCTCTCTGTATCTGACATAAATAGCCCCTCCATGGCCATGCCTTATAGCACAGTAATTCAAGAGTATTTCTGTCTTTGCATCCTTGTTCAATGTCTCTTGTATACAGTTGACTACATAGTCCACCAGACCCTGTAGAAGAAGGAGGGCCCATCCTCTGCTGAAATTAGTTTCAGCCTGCAAAGCAGAAGAGGTCACTGTAAATAGTCACTTTATCTCTGAGATACACACTCAGGGTGGTACCCACTGCAGAACTGTATATGAGATCATGCTTTCTGGATAAGCTACAACATATCATGAGTAACTAAGTCTCTTCTGACATGATTAAGCAAGAGTAGCAAAAGGATCTGTACCTGGTCCTTGTTTGCAGGGCAGACATGCAAGCTACATGCATGGACTGCAGCAGGGGAGAGTGCATGTGAGGGTGTGTGTGATGGACCAGTGCAGCTCGCTTGCGACAGCTGGGACCTTCTGTGTGCCCCAGACACATGAAAATGCAGGACCCGGGTTCTGTTGGTGACAGTGCTGGCAGCTACCCACTCAGAATTTGGCACATGAAAAGGCAATTCTAGGAAGACTCAGAGTTTCTCAGCCCCAAGCCACTGATCCCAAGTCCTGTTTCTTGACAAAGTCCACCAAAAGGTGGAGGTGCAGTGACACAAGGAAGGCTGTTTTGGGAACTGGTGCCATTATCTTCTTCAGTAGCAGAATTCCTATCAAGTGGTAGAAGTTAGTGTCCGACTTGACTGCCAACAGCCTAGTACGGGATTGGGGTGGACACTCACCAGCATCAATCTCAAGTATTTGCAAGGGGACACCTTTCAGAGGGATTCCAGTATTGGTGTCAACATTGCCAGTGTTTATACAGCTGAATGAGCAGAAACAAAGCTTGACTCTGTTCCCTTCTAGATGCACTGACACCCCCAAAAAGTACGTCTTCAGAAAGCACTCTTTGTCGATAAGGGAAGTTAAGTTTGAGCTGTTTATTTTGGGTAGGTTTTTAATTTAGTTTAATCAGGATTACTCATAAATTATCTATTAATTACTATGTGATATTTAGCAAGATCCTCTCAGCCATGTAGTCTATTTAGCTTTGCTGTGAATGCCAGCCATCTTAATTGTAGGATACTTTGTCAACATTTAATCAGTGGTACTTACTAATGTGGCATTGATGTGTTGGTAGCTGTCCCAGTACTATCAATCATGTGTGAGCAGCAAAGGCGGCTGTGACACCATTGCTCTCTGTCACTTTATCAAGCCCTTGGGTTTTTTGGTTAGGGATGATGCTCACTTTGCTCTAAGTGGGTACTCTATCTCTCCAGTTCAACACAATTTTTGTCATTGTCGACTTGAATACACATCCTTGCAGCCTTCCGAGCCTTAATCCCATAACTGCAGACTAAAGGTTGCCAGTTTCTGAAGGCAAAACTGATTGCTCCTTCACTGCTCCAAAGGCCGGCTCTTCCCAATGTTACTCTCCTGGTAAGTCATGAAAAACCTAATATGGACTGCAGCGTGAGATCTAATAGAAAATTCAGTGTGTTGAGGCAAAATAAATATAATGACCTTCCTTTTTTAATTTCTAGTAACTAGATGCATTGTTTAACATGCTGCAGAGTAAAAGCCCATGTTTAATGGTTGTATTACAAATATTCTTTGTCTCACTTCCTTACAGTCTTTATGGCAGACACATGCAGGCGAATCCTGAACCTCCAAAGAAGAACAATGACAAGTCAAAGAAGATCAGCCGTAAGCCTCTGGCAGCCAAGAACAAATAAGTCTCTGGCTTCTGCCTCTGTTTTTATACCTTTTACATTGCTTTTGCATGTGCCTATAATATTCCTACGCATCTCCTGTTACTCATAAGAAAGCAGACACTAGAGGTAAAAGCAATTTCCTATGTATACTGCTTTAGAAGATACTGCTTAAGGAATACAAAATTACATATTCTCCTAATTATGGTCACATTTATGTAGCCATTTAATATAACACTGTCAAACACATTTTAGCTTTTCTATTTATATGCATATTAATGTCCTCTCTTCACATGTTTCATGTCCTGTTAATATCAGGGGGTTTGCACCTATATTATACAATATTGAATTTCATATAATATTCCAAGTGATTTTAATAAAGGTCTTTATTTGTATTGTGTTTCAGTTTCTTTAATAGGACTTCTGAATATTGAATTCCTTGAGGAGTGTATGTGTCCAGTTTCCTGCAATGCGTTAATTTCTTGTGTAGGAATGTGATAGCATTTTATCTGATACAAGTCAGTTAAAATGTAAAACATTCTGTTCAAGGAGTGAAAGATTTTAACCAGTTTCTATTTCTTTTTTACATTGCTATGTCCTGCTTTTTTGCCTTGAAGGTTATTTTGAAATCAAGGAGTAGGGGAAGGGAGAGAGGGAAGAAAAAAAAAACTGTCTTTATAAAGAGCTGCCAATTGCCAGCCTCAATTTGGGGAAAGAGAACTTTCTCATTTGAAGAAAATGGTATTTCTGCCAATTTTTTAAGTGATTTTTTTTTTTTTTAGGCAGAAAACCCAAATAATGTGTTTAATCTCTGCTGAAAGTGCTTGTATTGAAGAGCTGTTCCAAATGGCTTTTGAAAATGCCACAGGTTCTATATTTATCTGTACAAAGCCAGCACCACAACCAAGCTCAGAAGCTGCAAATTGTTTAACATCTCAAATAGCTTCAGGTCTTACCAGTGTGGAAGAAAAACATAAAATCTACAGACAGTGATTTCCAAACAATTTTAGTCTTAGCAGAGGAAAAGCTAACTAGGAAACCCAAGGAGCAAGAACAAATATTCATACGTAGATTGCTCATGTCAGGACTTTCCTGCCCTGGATTTCCAATTTCGTGAATTTCATACCTGAGCAACCCCATGCCGAGTTTCAGCTGCCATCTGGACAGCAAGCCAGGAAACACGCCCAGACTGCCGAAACAGGCCTCTTGTGTTCAACAGGAGAAGAAAAGGTTTTCAGTATCTCATGCTAAAAATGATACTTTCTACAAAAGCCGTTTTGTATCTGAAGACTGTTGTCAGCACCAGCCTCTCGATTGCATTTAGGATTACCCCAGCATTTAAGTAGTGCATGGTTGCCTTAGTCTGGGAATAAATGTATTGACATATATTTTGTAACAGATTTTTTGAATTGGCAAGCAGGGCTAGGAAGTTGGCATCAAGCTTTAGACACATTTTAAGTGGTCTTTGGTACTTGAGAAGAATGAGGCAGCCTTGGTAGGCAGATGGAAAACAGTGAAAATGGTAGACTTGTCAGGAACAGTCAATTCTATCTGTTGCAAGCTCTGCAGAGGATTTTCCTGTTAAGTGATCTGTCTAGGGGAACAGGTCCAGCTGAAACAGGCCCATGGAGGCACTAGGTTGGGTGTATGTTAAGAATTCACAGCAAAAACTGGCCCCTGTCTGGAATGCACAGAATTAAATCTAGTGTAGGCATTAACACGTGAAGGTACCTAATGACAATAATAATCATGCTACAAAAAACCCTGAAGAAATGTCAGCGAAATGTCAGAAGATCCCCAAACTACTACTGCAAATTCCTTTTGGAACAAAATAAATAACAAGGGCACATTTATCAAGAAGGGGTGAAGAGGCTCTAGATCTGTCCCCCAGTATCCTTCCCTGGCACTGAATGCTACCCCAGCCGTTGGGGTGACAATGCCCACAGGCCTGAGCTGCTGCTCTCCTGACAGGTGCCTGCAGCCCTGCTTTAGACTTGAAGACATTTTACGTACGCTCACTTCCAGCTAAACTGGGTTTGCTTCTCTTCTGAAATCTCCCTGGGTACACCTGGACGTGGTTTTCTGTGAGTGGAGGAGCAATATGGCTCTCCTTTGATTGAACAAAAATCCAGCCGGAGCTAAAGGCATCCGGGTGGTATCTGAGACTGCGTCCATCATCTGCTGTGTGTCTTGGGGTTTAGAAAAAGAGAAGTTGCTACAGGGCTACAAGGGTTTCAAAGCACGAAGTAGAGTTTCTAATGTAAAAATAAAAGCTTGTTGGGGAAGGCCTGATAATGTTATTGGTGGGAAGCTACAGCACAGCTTTAAAATAAGCTGCTGATTTTCAAGCATTAGTCAGACTTCCATTAACTGCTGTTGCAAATTTTGAAAGTGTTGAAAGACTCGTGCAAGCTCTCCTCTGCAGGGTTTTGAAGTATTGATTGGAGCATTCCTGGGTGTTCATAGCAAAAAAATCCACCCAACCTTCCCACTTCTTCCCCCATAAAGGAGGAAGAAACACAGTTTTGACAAGCAAAAGCAAGAATGAAGGGTCTGGGGAAGAGTAAGTGAAAGGCATAAAGATGAGAAGGATAAAAGAAATCCTAAAGGGAGAAGTACTATACTGAAGATGGTGGCAGATGGGAAAATGAGAAGTTTCTTGAAAAGAAAGATAAAAAAATAAGATAATGATCTGAGAAGATGACGAAAAACTGAAATGTATAAAGCTTTACAAACAGAAAACAAAATGGGGGGGGGGGGGGGAAGGAGTGCTCTTCAGAGGCTTGGGGCAGAATAAAAGACACGGGGAAGAAAAGCAAACCATTTGGGATGTAACATGCTAATGTTTTAGTGTTTTTAAAAAGGTACCAGCTTCTTAGAGCAAACTACATAACAGTCTTAATGTGAATGTGATGATTTGATGTATCTGTTCTCTGGAGTCATAGCTTTTTCAATAGTTAAAAACAGCTTGTTTCATTTCACTGGGTCACATTTATTTCACCACTGTACTTCAAGGGAAGGAACTATTGTGTCCTACTGCCGTGAACCAGTTAATGAGTGTCGCAGCTCATGATGGTCCCCATGGTCATTTCTCCAGAGGATCCATCAAACTGAGGCCCCTTCCAGTGAGCCGTTGGGTGCTGCCCTGAGGTGAACAATTGTGTTGTGGCACCTGAAGCACAGCGCTCCGTAAAGGCAGCTCGTTGCTCCTCTGGTCAATATTGTTTCACTGGCCTGGTTGACGATGAGATCCCTGATCTCAGGGTGCTTTGAAAAGGACTCTTTTGCCATCCATTCGTTCAGTCATTTGTTCAGGTTGCCTCTTTGGGCCAACCTCTCATACAGCCAACAACATGCCGCTTCAAGGGGAGAAAATTATTCCTGTGAGAAGGAAATTTGCTTTTTACAGCTTTCCAGCACCTGGGAGCTCTGAAAACAATGATGCAAGTAATTGTCTGTTTTGATTTTGCATACGGTGAACTGGAAAGAGTTTGGCAATTTTTTTGCATACAATGCACCCTGACAAAAAAACTTTTTTAAATTACCATAAGACCGATATGCTGTGCCTGTGCAAAGAGTGGCCGGGGGAATTAATGCTCCTTGCTAAAGACAGGGCAAAATGAAGCCAGAAATACCACGTGTGCAGGGACCATCTACAGTTTTCTTGTACTTTGAGTGTCTGTTAACCCTGTATTGCCTCCTACAGTCCTCCTGATGGACAGATAACAGTTTAAAAAAAAACCAAGAACGCAACCAAAAAAATCTCAGCTCTGAGAACTTGGGCACTGCTGTTACTCCTTTTTCTTATTTAAAAAAGATGTGGGCAACAACAGTGTGATTCTAAAGTTTCACTTTTTTATGACTGTTAGTCTGGAAATATGTTTCCCATGGAGTCATTGGTATTCAAGCATCTTTATTTTGGTTTTAGCCAGGTCTTCCCTATTAAGGAAATGACACTAGCATCTGTTCATCAGTTAGCTGCCAGCCTTACAGCTGGCAAATCAGACCAGCAGCATGGGCATTTCTCCTGAAATGGCAGCTTGTCCGGAGGTACGATCTGAGCCAGCACGGCCCTCGCCTCTCCTCCCTCTGGTACTGTGTATCCTCCCCATCCTCCTCCTCCTCCTCCTCCTTCCAGGCTCTACCCACCATGGAGCCAGGGAGAGGGAGGAACCTTCCTTCTGCTCTGCCAGACCCCCTGCTCCCTCCCAGGGAGCAGCGTGAGGTCAGGAGGCACTTCCAGCCCCGGTGATGCTTGGGTGCTCCGCGCTGGCTTATGGCTTGGTGCTGATATGAGCCCTGGGAGGGCGAGTCTGTGCTGTCCCCACGCGTGCTGAGCAGCAGGAGCTCCGGAGACGGGTAATATTTCCAGTTTGGAGAGGGTGGTAACTGTTAATATCCTCATGACAACCAGGAGGAGTGAGATTGTCATCGGTTATATTAGTTGTTAATTTTGTAAATATTAACAATTTCTAGGATTATGGCACAGGATGTGAGCTGTCAAGTTGCTTTATTTTCCTCCTACTCCTTCTTGCAGTGACACATCTTTTATACTCCCGGATTCGTGCCATGTGTTTGTTGCCTTGCGCTGACACCGGGACTGGCAGATGTTCAGGGATGAAACCACGATAACCTCCCAAAAGTTAGCTTTTATTCCCCTCCTGGGTACTTTGTTTCCTCTGATCTAAGGAGAAGTAATTTGCCTGTAAAGCACAGTGATTTATAAATATGTGTGGTTGGTTTCCATCCAGCGCTGCTGCCGAAGCCACTGCCTTTGGCACAGCTGAGCTCCCGCCTCCCCTTCCAGCTCACCTGTGAGTGCCACACGCATGCAGGCGCCGCCGCTCCCTGTCCCCTTTGGAGCAGGAACTGAATTATAGCTCACCAGGAACTGTTTCCCTATTGTGAAAAAGCCCTTAAAATTGATATTTTTACAATATATCTCAAGAGCAAAATTCTAACCGTATTTTTAGATCAAGGAGCATGGTAATCGCAGGAGTGCCAGCCGCGGTAGTCACCCCTGCGGCTTGATAGACATGTTCAGAGGCAGCTTTAGCTTTAGCTTTAGCTTTAGCTTTAGCTTTAGATGAGGTGCAATTGGGTGCAAAGCACCAGGGAGGGCAGCTTTGCCAGGGCACTTGCTCCTCACCTCGGCTCCCTTGCTGCTGGCGAGAGCCTCTCTGCCCCACTCCCGTGCCGCCAGCAGCCCTGAGCACACAGCTGGTGCCCAGCCGAGCAGAGATGAGCCCCAGGCCAAGCATAGCTTCGCAATTGTCCTGACATCCCAGTTATTCAGGATAATGTTTCATACGGCCTGGCACTGGGGCAGCCACCAGCACGAGGCGTGGGGAGCATGGCCATGGCTGGCCGAGTGCTAGCAGGGGGACAAGCCTGGTGCTGAGCTGCACTCTCCAGCCTGGACTGATTTGTGCCTGTGGATGGCGGCATGCAAGCACTAGACAAAATACCCCCACTGTTTCAATAATCATTTAAGTGGGGTGCGCTCTGTAAGGGCTGGTGTCCTACAGGTGCTCAGGGGAAGGCTCACTCTCTGCCCAAGCCTGGGCAATGCTGTGCTTCTTGTCGTTTTGCTAATCTTTGCTTTGCTGGTGTGGAAATCGCAGGCTGGTGGCAGTGAGTTTCCTGGCAGCACGGAGGTATTGCCAGGCAGAGCCTGAGGAGCGGGGATGGCTCCTGCCCAGGCGATTGCCCCTGTCATTCTCACATGCCAACCCCACAACCACTGGGGCCACCCCGAGCGTGGCCAGCAGCACTCCCCAGGACCAAAGGGCCAGGGCAAAAGTCGCTCCTAGGAGCCACCCGTGGGGCTGGACAAGGTGACACCTCACTGAGGAGCTGCCGGAGGGGAGCAGAGCCAAAAGGCTCGTCTGAGGCTCAGCCCTGCAACCTGGGGCACTGCTGGAGACAGGGCAATGCTGCAAAGGCTGTGATGTGTGCTGGGACATAGGTGGCTCAGACTCTCAGTGGGAGGGTGGATTTTAGCTTAATACTGGCTGTTGTTTTCCCTTCAGCCATGTGGTTTAGGATGTAACATCACAGCAGTGACATGGAGAACTGGTGATCTTGCCATCTGCCCCCTCAAAGGGGTTAGTTTTAGAACTCATACTGTTGGTGGCCTGGTTTGAGCACCCTCAGCCACTTCTTATTTGTTCTCATATCAATCCAGGTATTTTATTGTAGGTAGCTACTCAAATACGCATGGCATACATGATTTTCCAAGATCACACAGAAATGAGCGTCTGTGTTTGGAGCAGAAGAGAGCGCTGATTCAGAGGAATGAGGTGTGCAGGTACTTATTGGGATATGAGTTTAGCAGTTACCATCCAGACCATACAAAGTGACTTTCCTGTCTTAATTTCTGGTCAATTTAAGCTACTCAAAGATTTCTGCTCTGCCAGTGATACCCAGAGACACATTAAACACCTTGTAGATCAGGAATTCAATACTAATCCATTCTGAGGCCAAACCTAAAAATCAAAACATTGATTTAAATTTAGGTACCTTGCAGATAATGTGTAGACTTGGAGCTTAATTGTCAGAAGCTCTCAGCTGCTTGTGCAAATAGGAAGAATGACCAGCAGCATCTAGAAATGCAGTTTTCCACCTTTGCCAGCAGTGGGTGCAAGAATACAATTAGAACAGCGAGGAAGGAAAACACCAGACCTGAAGAAAAATTAAGGCCTGAAATCCTTTCAATTCCTTGTGTTGCTGGTACAAAAACGTGCCAAGTCATTTCACAGCGAGCTTGACTGTCACCCCCAGGCTTGGCAGGGTGTCCCCAGGGAGGCTGCTGGTATTTCTTTTCCCTCACTTTGCTTTTACATCAACTCTTCCAATTAAGAAACCAAATAATTCAGAGGCAGCCATGCGGTGCCAAGTGCCATAACAAGGGCTAAAAATAGCCCCAAAGCCTCTGGAAAACAGCTCCTGGGCGCCACACCGAGCAGAACCCCATTGCAGTGTGTGCAAAGAGGATCACAGACCTGGCTTGCCCCATCTGAGGGGCAGTCAGCTGCCCCAGCAGAAGGTCTGGCTGTCCCCCCAGGGCTAGATCTGGGGTCACAGGGACACCCTGTGTCCCTGAGGGCAGGCCCTGGCAGTGATGCTCATCTGCACCTTCCTCTGGGAGAGCCCCCAGCTGCTGCAGGGCCCCGGGGTGTTGTGGCAGAGCAGGGAAGTGTGTGGGGCCCCCCGGGACATGCAGGGCTCTGCACTGGGGGCCTGGAGCCAACTTCTCCATCCCCAGGGCAAGTGCTGACCTAGAAGCAGATCCATGAGCTGGGCCTGGGTTTCGAACCTGTGGCTGATGTCTTTGCAAACAGAGAAACATGGAATAAAACTTAACGACAATTCATTTTTTCAGCAAGGAGACAGAAACACCCACCCTGCCCAACAAACAAAGATTGAAAAATAATCTCTCCAAATGAAAGAGGAGGAAAAACCCAACGGGTTTGGGAGGAAAATGGAATTTCTTTTGAGTAAATAAGAAACCAGGGAAGGCCAGGCCACCTGGCATGGCCTCACATCTAGACCCACACTCCTGCAAGGTTCAGGCGATTATAAAAAATAAAATAGCACATCCAGTTCTGCATAGAAGTTTTCTGTTCTTGTAAACCAAATGAAATTAATCATTACATTTATCTACAGGCTGTTCTATAAAATCAATAAGCTCTAGCACTGCATAGCAATCAAAATATGACAAGGCACTTAAACTTTGCCAACTCAATCCAATTAATGATATCTTCGTTAGAAAACAGTCATTTTTATAGAGTCAGTTGACTCTTCAAGGACTATAATATAAGCTTGATATAAGCTCATTGATTTTTACTTTATGATTTCCAGTTGAAAGCAAACAGAGATCACTCACTTTATAAAGCTGTGAAAATATGTGTGTATTTAACATACCAATATTATTTATAAGCAGCAGCTAATATTTAAGTGCCTCTTGTATGCCTTGATAAAAGTGGTTCATGAATTCAGCCCTCTCAGATGTTCAGAGGATGTTCTTCCACATTATTGCTATCGTCATTTGTCTTTCCTCTCTGACATGTGCAGTTTTTTATGCAGGAAAACTCTGTAGACGAGGCTCGTCAGCAAGGAGGAAGGCAGCCTGAATACCTATGAGGTGTTGCTGGAAACCAAGCACCTCCAAAAATGCAAGCCTGGCTCTCCCATCTTTTCATGCAACAGCCTGGGAGCTTGCAAGGCAGAAGGGTGACCAGGAGACCCCGAGGAAAGCAGGAGTGGGATAACACTGCAGGTGTAGGGTGTTAGAAGTAGGGAAAAGCTTATTGGATAGTAAGGACTTTCTGGGGTGACAGGTAGAGGGAGAAAGGTTTAGTTTGGGGTAGGGATTAGAGGGAGGATAAGAACCCTGAGACTCATCGGGTGCTTGTGAAGCTCACAAGCCTTCTTGGTAAATGAAAGCTAAAAGACAAATCCTGCAAAAACATACACCAACAGGTGAGCAGCATTGAACCCAGCTCCTCTCCACAGAGTGCAGGTGGGGTTAAGAGCTCTTCTGTGCCACGCACTGATGGTCGGCACTGCATACACATGGGTTTCGGAGGGGTGTCCCCATGCTCTGTTGCCCCTCAGCCACCCTCTGCATCGAGCCAGCTGGGACAGATGGGCCCAAGCAAGAGCCAGAGCCAGAGCTGAGCTTTGGTGCTCCCTCCAGGACTTCAGCAGTGCAAATCAGAGGTGAAAGCCGCAAATCACAGGTAAAGTGCCCCAGTAAATGCTGGTGGCGAGAGCTGGTGCTCTGTCCTGAGGGCAGGAGGATTGCACCCCATGCACACAGGCCCAGGGAGCTGGTCAGGCTCAGCTCCCTGCCAGGGTTTACAGGAGTCTTGGTTTCGATCCCCAGGAGCATTCAGGCACTGAGAGGGAGACGATGCCTGGATCCAACAAGATTTCATACTTTTTGAGCTAATATTCATGAGATTACCATGAGACCAGCCAGCCTGAGCAGTGGTTTCACTGGCAGGGGACAGTACCTCCTGGCTTCAATAAATGCATGGAAGAAATCAATTTAACCAGCAGGAAGCTCCTACATCCTCAGGACTGGCCATCGGGTCTCTCCACTGAGTCAAGTGGTTGGCTCTATGTCAGGTGTGACTCCACCTTTCCTTGTGCTTGTCCCCCTTGCCCCGTGTGGCTGAACAGGCCTTTCTAAGGCATCCTGTCAGGGGAGAGAGTGGCCGGGCCCAGTGACAGCATGGAGTGGGCTGCGTTTGCTGCGTATGCTGCAGACAAAACCTCGCCGAACCAGAGGGCTTCGTCCTGCCCTCTAGCCGTGGACAAACCTCAAAAAACAGGCTCCGGCATCTGAGTGTAGAAAAGCAAATCTAGCAGCAGCAGCAGGAACATGTAGGTAAATCGCCTCAGTGCCACGTATTTCTTAGTAACAGTTTTTACCAGGGCAGCCACATTACTAAGTGCGAAAAAAATCCCCCAATAATGGCAAGTGCTTGGGTTTTGGTGGTTTATTGTCTGTAATTCAGATTTGTTAAAAGTCTGAATTGGGGAGGGAAGGATGAGCCAAACTGCTTGTGTCCCATCAATGCCCAGATCTTCCCAAAACCAAAGGAGGGTGTCCAGGGAATGAGGATCTGGGGTTTCAAATAAAAAGACAAAAAATGAAGAGAGGAGTGAGTTTTGTTTCCTTCCCAAAAGCATGAGTTTGTTTTCAGTCATGATATGGCAGATACAGATGAAAACAAAAAAAAATTGCATTTCCACAGTACTTATTTGCAGTTACATGGTGCATTTCTCCTGGTTTCTGAGATGCCTTGCCTAGCCAAGGTGATGCAAGCATCAGGGTGTCACAGGCACACACCGGAGGTTACCACCCATCTCCGGTGTATGGGGAGGGGATGAAGGTGCCCCAGCACCAGGCACGGGGCCGCGTCTGCCAGCGGGTGAGCCTCTGCCGCGGCAGGAGAGCTGTGAAGGCCGGAGAACATCCAGGGCCGCTGCCATCACCTGGGCATGGGCGCCTGGGCTTGGCTTAGCGGGCAGGAGGACTCAGTGGCAGAAGCCCTCTGTGGCATATCGCAAGATAGAAAAGGCTTCACGCCCCTGTGAGCTTGAGTCTTTGGGGAGGTGAGTTGTAATGATCACAGAGGAAAGCTGGTCTCAGTCCTCCAACCGCTCCATCCCCCTTTCGCACAGCTTTGGACGCTGGAAGAGATATAACAGGGTGAATAATTGGATGAGTCTCAAGACAATTTTTTGATGGTCTTGAGATCAGCTGTGTGAATAAGAGTTCCTCAAACCAGCAACAGGGGAAGGGGAGGGGAAAAAGCTGTGAGAAGAGGAGGCGATTAGCAGACTGCACCAGGGGAGCCCAGCACGAGCCAGGGAAGCTACAGAGCTGGCACCTTCTCACAAACACGGCGGCTTGCCTGGGGCAGACAATTCATTGCTGGCCAGGATTAAGCCCGAGCACATGTGATGGAGGCTTCAGTGCTGGCTGCTGCTCTCCCAGGGCTGAGGGGTGGTGCAGGGGCTGCTTCCCTACTCAACTGGGCCCCCTGGCATAGGTCAACCCTGAAAAAGGACAGAGTTGTAATTAGTCTGAGGGCAAACAAAGGAGAGGCTGGATACAGTGGGTGATAGCAGTGAGAGGAGACCGCATTGATCCTTCTTTGTGCATTCCCACCTGTCCAAGCCTGTCTGGTGGCCCAGCTAAGCCCTGCTCCAAAAAATAGCAACCCCAGAGCAGCAGCAGCGAGCTGGGGGGCTGGTGGCATGTGGGAAGCACTGCCTGGCTGGTGTGGCCGGCTAGACTGTGGTGCTGTCCCTGCAGAGGGAGTCTGCCAGTGCAAACACAGCGGCAAGAAATCCCTTACAAGAGTGAATGACAGTAATTGGGAGTAATTGCAGCAATGCAGACATGAAAAAGGCTTTTCAGTAATTCACCACTCCCTATAATATAATATGAATAATCCCCCTCTAAAGTGATGGTTATGACTGCAGCCTCATCATTTTTTTGAGTTTCACCTTAAACTAGTTGTAAACTGAGATAATCAGTTTCTGTGGGATTATTAAGAAGATCACACATCTATTATGCTTCTCAAATCAGGCATTTTTCCACCGTGTCTTTACTTAATGTCTTTTTCCTTTTATTCACCCTTTAAAAGAAGAAAATTAACGTCCTTTATCACTCAGGTCTGCTCTCCTGGTTACAGGTGCCATGACAAGACATTTCCCACCAGGAAGGCAAATAAAATTTGGCCCAAATTCTGAAATACTTTCACAGGGATCAAAACTCCTATCTCCAAGGTCTTGCAGTACCTCAACTAGCTTAAGCGTGATGTGACACTAAAAGAGACGGAGGCAGCCATCAGCAGCTGGTGCAGGAGCTTGCTCTGGTAATAAGGGTTACACAGAATTTGGGCTGAAGAGTGAGTGATGACACCATGCAAGACCATTGCCCAGACATCAGCCTTCAGACCTGTTTTGGGTGTAAAACTGCTGATGAAGCCCAAAACACATTTGCTTTGCCTCATGCCTTAGTTTTTTTATCTGACAGGGCTTCCTACCTTCCTCCTTCCTGCCTCCCAGGTTGTCTGGTGGCTGTTCCAGGAGAATGGAAGGTATATATATTTAATCTGCAGCACCAAATGCTCAAAAAATTCAAGTGCAATTGTGTAGGAAATGCTCATGTTGTGTTCAGAATAACCCTCATTCAGTCAATATTTTCTGTTGCATCATTATCAGCCAGCAGAGGAGGCTCAGCTGCCTCTGAAGCTGTACTCACCACATTGCTGAGAGCCCTGGAGCAATGGCTGGTCTGCAGTCTAGCTTCTGGGAGTCAAGTGGTAGCACTCCGAAAAGAAAGGGTGTAGGAAACTGAGGGCAAAGGGTCAAACTTCTCAAGGGAGTGAATGAAGGCAGATGCACCTGGGCAGGAGCTACAAGACGTTATGAAGAGGAGAAAACTTTCAGGGCCAGGACAGTTTGCGGTGCCCTGCACAGGGGCAGCCGTTCAGCCCACACCAGCTGGTGCCCTGCCTACTGCCGCCTCTTGCCTCTCACCCCACTGCAAGGACTGGGGGCTGAGGGCTCCTCAGAATGAATGTCCTCTGTACCCAGGGTCTGCGGCAAAAAGCAGTATTTCCTCACTTTGGAAAGCCAGGCCTCTTACATGGGTGTCTGAAAAGAGCTAACGGAACCACAGTAGGAATCCTCTGCCCTTATCCCACAGAGAGTGTCCTTCATGATTTCAAATAAGACAGGTTCCCCAAAAAACTGGTGGAGTTCTTGTAGACTTTCCTTCTGAACAAAGTATGCTAAACTGCTTCCGAGTAGCACGCAATGCTTTAATCTGACATTTGGTGTTCTGGTATGCATCGTGTATTCTTGTTTCCATCGGTCACAATTCCCCTTTCAGGCAGCCTGTGAGGTGACTTCCCCTTCTGAGTGTGCAGGTGGGCTATGGAAAATGCAAACAGGCTGTAAATAACCTCTGATATGACCCACCATAACATTTCAGGGTTACCTTTTGGGTGCACACAGTAAACGAGGTGTGCTGTGGTGGCTGGCTGCAGTTCAGAAAGAATATGAGTAATTCTGCAGAGTGGATCTGGCACTGAGATTAGCGCATAAACCAAGGAGCAAAGGTCAGAGCAGCACGATTAGAGCATTTCAGACAAGGAAGGTTTGGATCTGGAGTTATTTAATTCTCTGCAGCTTGACCATTCTATAAAATTTTGGGGAAAAAAATGGACAAGCACATTATGCATTATGATTTATCGCATATGGAGAATCTTTGTGCTCTCATGGCCGTTGAGCACTGGAGTGTCAGCACTCGGGTCTAGAAGACATTCCTAATAATTTTTTTCTACTGGTAATGAGCAGGCTTTTCTTCTGCATCCAAGCCCTAGCAGCAAGCAGAGTGCCTTCTGTGGGTCAGATCTCGGTGTCTCTTCTTCCCCCTCGTCCCCTTTGGAGCCAGACACAAGACTTAGATGACTGTGAATCGTTGAATGGGGTTCAGCATGGAGCAGCGCTCTGTTTCAGGATCTCTCCTCCTGAACAGAAAGTCTACATCCACCCTGAGCTTGCAGGGTAAATCTACCCCTCTGTAGAGTCCAGAAACTTGGCTCTAAACAGGAATTTAGGCACCATCTCTAGAAATAATCTAGCCTGTTCATAGTATCAGGACAAAAATTTGCCAGTGATGGATTAAAAAAGGAATTTTCTGCCTAGCATACTCAAATAACTTTGTATCTGTCATGCTGGAAATAGCTCCCAGATAGCAAAGCTCACTCATTGTACAGCCTCTTTCTATACCAATATCTAATCCTTTTAATTACCCACTGCAGAATGACTTGTCTGCCATCACACAAACCTGCTCAACTCAACTCCACTCAACCAGTGTAGATGTAATAGCATCCTCCTAGGCACTTTTCAGAAATCCCACCAATGCCTAGCTGGGTTTCTGAATTTATGGGACCTACGAGCACAGGCTGGTGGCTCTGATCAATATGTGCCATAGCTAGGAGCTTGGTCACCCCCAATGAGTCCTAAAATGCAGTTTGTGCAGTCGTCCCACTGCCTGCATGGTTTTGGCATCTTCACAGTAATTCAAATAAAGCTGCTAATTTCTGGGAGAAAAATGACAAAGCCTGTTTCACTAGCAAGCTATCAAAAGCAACTTCTTTGATTACTAATTAAGGCAAGAAACTGAATCAGCTCTGTTTCCGTGCAGTGCTTTTGGTATTCCGTTGGTGTGTCTAAGATTTCTCATCTCCTGACACACTGAGACATTCATCTTCAGTTAGAGTGAAAACCCACAGGTTTGCAGAAAAGTCAAAAACTTGTCCTCATCTGCTGCCTGTGATGCAGTCAAATGTTTCAACCCAACAGCTCCAGAATATCTCATCCCTTTTGCAGTGTTTGCTCAAGTATGTCCACTTCTCCTTAGTTCTTTGCTCCTCTCGTGGTATTTCTTGGCTTAATGGCTGTGTTTGAAGAGGGCTTCACTACACACTTGCAGCAATACAAGCATCAAGAGCCTTTGAGGTGCTCTGTGAAGAGGCTGTTAAACAACAGCACAGCTGTAGGAAAAAAGTGGGAGCAAAAGTAACATGAGCATGGCAGACCGAACCAGTACACCTCACGGAAACACATCAACAAAAACACAAGGGGTATGGGAACAGCAAGTTAAACACAGAGCTACAGGATAGTGCCCGTGGGGAAAACACAGACATAAATACACTTTTCAGAGAGGGGGAAAAAAAAAAAAAAAAAAAAAAGAGACATTGTAATTCTGTGCAAAAATCTGAAGTGGAATATACCTTCTAGCTGTTGATTGTTTTTTTCCTCAGCTGCTGAACAGAATAATTCTTATGAAAAAACACCTCAAAGATGTGAAGAAAACATATTAGGAAATCAGAATACATTTGTCAATCTAAATCACTGAGCTTTAAAAAATTACCAAATACTAACAGCATCAGTAGGATCATCCACACATGGACACAAGAACCAGATCCTTGGGGCACCAGGGGAAGGCATGGGAAGGGAGGGAGGCATTTTGGGGCTCAGAGGCTCTGGCTCCCAGTGTCAACCCCACTCGAAATGCCACAGCACAGACCTGCTGGCTGGCAGCTGCCTCCTCGCTGGGCGAGAGCATCCCCTCAGTCCTGCTGAGCTCCTGACTACGTGCTTCAGTTCTGGCTTGGGGAGGGAAAAACCAAAACACGTCACACTTGAGAGGAGCAGGTCCCTCATACAGGGAAGAGTTTGCTCACTTCTATAATCCCTGTGGCTGGAGAAGACCTGAATTAGCAGGATTTTTCTTTATCTGCCCAAGGACTTTGAACAATCAGCATTTAGTGGATCCAAACCACACCTGCAAATCAACCAACAATGTTTATCTCAGGTGCCTTTTCGGGGCACTAGTTGCATACAGACACATTAGTATTTCTATATTTCTACATTTCTATCACACACTCAGAGCTGCCCAGGCTGCTGTTAGGTGGCACAAATCCTGCCTGTTTGCCTGAGGTTGGCCCTGGCAGGAAGAAGAAAATCAACCCCGTTCAGCTGCAGTCACACAATGCTCTTTTAGGGACAAAACTGCAGTTCCAGTGAGTTTCCCTAATGTAACAAGGACAAATACCACTCCTAGACATTGGCCTCTTGCCCACCTGACTCTGACAGGTTTGTGACTGTATCCTGGAGTGACACTGATCTGGACTGACAAGCACACTTTTTAGCTGTAAAAGAGAATGTATTTCATTCTTGTAAAAAATGTGTAGCACTGTGAGTAGGAAGCACATTGTGTATTCCCAAGAACTGGAAAGAAATGTAGGCATTGCTGGATCTCCAAAATCCCCCAGGTAATTAAATGTCATTTTAGACCCAGTTGAACAACAGATGTCCTGAATTAACTGCATCAATTAGAAACCAGTTCCGTGTCACTGGCACAGCCCCTTGCGTGGACACTGCCAGCAGCCAGAGTACTATGTTTTGATTTAGCTGGAGTTGGGCAGAAGACTAAACCAATTTAGTCAGACAGTGAGATGGCTGGTGTAAACAAGGTGCTGTCTGACATTGCATCCGGCACCATTGCTGGGGGAGTTTGCTTTGATATGAGGATTTCTTTCCAAGTCAAGCATCCCTAATTCCTGACTGGAGGTTGTTGTAAGAAGCGGTAGGGAATGCACAGCGTGTTTTACCACCTACAGGGCCCTTTAGCCCAGCCCGGGCATGCTCTTCCCTTTATCCCTTTTCATGTGGCAAAGCGATGGTTGTACCTGGCAGCATGGTAGGCAAAAATCCCCTTTGCAGTGGGCAAAGGAGCTGCCTGTTCCCTTTCCCCTACAACAGCTAGGAAATTGTGTATCTGCTGCTGCTGCAAAAAAAAAAAAAAAAATTCTTAAAATATGCCTTTCCTCTTGGAAAAAGGCTCTTGCTGATTTTTTTTTTTTTTAAGACTTTGGATCTGCTCGCCTTCAGAGTGTGACTCTGCAAGATCCTTTGGCCAGACAGATGCTGGATGTTGCCAGGCTGCAGACAAGCATGGTTTTGGTCTGCAAAGACCACGCTCAGCGCTTCTTTAGTGGCCTCAAGGTACTTGATATATCAGCAGCTAAGCTGTTTTCTCTGTGGGTCCCATGTACAGCCGAGCACTCTGCTTTCCTGGCACAAGTGGGCAGCCTCATCCTTCTCAATTTTGTGAGCCGTAAGAGCCTCAAAACAGCATTCTGTTTAAAGGGGAGCAGTCAAGGAGAGCTATGCTAATTATCTTGGGTAGAGGATCCTTTAGGTCTTTGCCAGTTTGTATCAAAGCATAAAAAGCAATTATTAAAATTAATGCAATTTACCATGTGTTCTACTTCTAGCAAAGCTATTTTTGGCAAGGGTTGCCATCTGTCCCATTCAGCAAGATCAGCCACAGACTTTTGCTCTCTATTCCACTTCCCACAGTTCTCATGTGGAGCTAGGCAAACACATGCCTTTTTGCAGAATCAAGTACCTCAACTGCAGCGTCTAGCTTACCTGAAAATTGCCATCACCTGGTGGCGAGTGTCCTCTGCATGACAAATACTTTTTCTTCTTTCCCTGCTGCTCTCTCCTGGCACTGCAGATGCCCCTGCTTACCGCCGGGGTGAGCAAGTGCTGCACCCTCTGCCCTGAGCCTGTGTCCAGTGGGAGAGGCCGTGGGGGCAACAAGCAGACCTGTCTGCAGAGTGACAAAAATCAGCTTTTGTCTGTATTTTTCACTGTTCCACAGCCTATCTGTCCTGAAGCAGCTGGAAATCAGTTCATTTACATTTTTATAAACTGAAGATAAACCAGCACAAGGAGAATAAATGAGTAGGGAATAAAGACCTGACTCCAGGACAGTGTCTGTAGGCCCGCAGGCATTCAAAGTGTTCTCACAAGGAGACTCTGAAAACCTGGCAAACACCTGTATAAATGGGAACACAGCAGGCGTGATCATCCAGAGTGGAGGCAAATGAATCCTCCGAGTGACTGGGTGCTGGGGATGGTTTCGTATTTGCCATTCCCTCACAGTCCTCTGGCAGCAGCATCCTCTGCACTGAGATCTCTCCTCCGTACAAATGAAAGAGAATCCTGTGAAGGAAATAGCAAGGGCAGCTCAGTCTATCCTTTGTGCCATTCGTTTGAAGTTGTGTGGAAGAAGGCAGTTGGGCAGATGAAGGAGGCTACTCTAACATGACATACTGAAGTCATAGCGGTGAGCCAGTTTATTTTCATTGGAAAATGAATAAAAAAACCCTGTATTATTACCTGTCCACTGAGCACATTAAGAGGAAGGGAAACCCAGATGTGATGCTGTCACTGAGATACCTACTTACTTGCTTCAGACTAGCTACTTATTAGCACTTTAAAATGAAGAAAGGTGTAATAGATTGAGTGAAGAGGTGTGATAATGACATAATTAAGAACAGAAACCTATTAAAAGATGTGTCTTAAATGCTGAATAGATGCCTGCCCAGTGAGAAAAAAAAAAACTGGGGTATAATCCCTAAGGAGATGATTAAATACATAAAGAGGGAACTCTGATTCAAAGTCTTTAGACTCGGGCTGTCTGATGGCTGGATCCCACGACGTCCATGCTTGGCAGCACAACAGCATATTGCTTTCTGCTTGCCATGCTTCCTGAATAAAGGAACCTGAGTGACAAATTTGGCAGCAAATTAGTTTGTGCTTAAAGCCGTTAATATCCCTACCTGGTGGGAGACAAATGTTGGAGGAGCAGTTATCAGACAAGTTGTCTGGAAGAAGAATTTGGTCAAAGCTGCCTTGAAGTTGCCGCCGTTCACCTCCGCTGCAGTCTGCTCCGTGCGTTGAAGTACAACGATTCTTCCTGCAGACAGACTCTGCGCTGCGTGTGCCTGGTTCAAAATGAATTCTCAAAATAACGCCTGAATATGTTTATCTCAACATATTATCACTGCAACATTATGGCTAGAAAAGCTGCTCTCCAGAAATTACATTCCCTTTGTAACCCAGGTCCACAACAGTCTCCCCATCAGATGGTCTTACTCTGCTCAGAGGCGCTGCCCTCTCCTCAGGTATCTTTTTCTGATTCGTCCCAGCCTTGCAGGGAGAAGTGGCATTTCTCAGAATACTCAGTGCAAATTCTTCCTGTTTTGTTCTCTCTCCCAGGCATTAAACTCAGTAAAAGTCTTGCCTCTTTTAGTTATCTAAAGATTGATATTAGCGATTTGAAGTTAATTAAACAGAAGATTCCAGGCTAAATTCTGTTCTCACAAATATCAGTGAAACTCTAAGATAAGTTCAGTGAGCTTCACTGCACAGTAACAGAGGAGTGAGGGCTCCTTTCAGGCCAGTGGAGTCACTCGTGTTAAGTGCAAACAGCATTTGGCACTCTATCAATTAGCTCAGTAGAGTAACTCCATGTACACACCAGTGATTGAGAATATTTGGTTGGACTATTGTGTGCATTATCCTGCTCTTTTGCATTACATTTAAACAATGAAATAGCGGGTTGATGAATTGTGGTAACCACAGGTTTTAGTGGTCTGTTCTGATTCCAGAAAAACATACGCATTTCTATTTTACATTCATGTGCATACATGTGCATGGGCATGTGTGTCTCTCTGCATATTATAAACATATGTATAATGTCTCACTGCATGAAATAAAAATTCCGGCTGAGATTTTATCTTCCTGGAGAGTAGAAAATCTCAGTCCCCAGATGGTAGACACGCTCCCTAGCCAGTCGCGTTCCTCTTCTCACCTGATGCTCTTTCGATTTGTGCAGCAATTGTGCATACTAGAGTTTTATTGCTGTAGAGAAAGAATACCAAGAGTCTAGCTGAAAATGTATGTATTGCATAAGAACACATGCATATCTCAGAAGGTGATAATTACTTCAATTTTTCTCTCCAAGCTGCATCCTTTTTTTTGTTGTTACTGCTAAATGCACAAACGTAAGTTAAATTCACAAATACCAACCCCAAAGTTAGATCCAGTGCAGGATAGCCTAGTAATAGTGGCATTGGCAATACATTATGCTGGGAAACACACACAATGCTTCCTCTGCATGGCTCGTATCTCTACAACATCAGGAGGAAACATCCTGGTCCCTTCCTCATTGTGCAGATATAATCAGCCCCTTTTGGGGAGGAGAGCACTCATTGTATCTCCCAGTGTTTTGCAGCTCTCTGACTGTGATGCAAATAGCGGGCCCAGTTCTGACCTCACTTGCATTAGTTAACTTCTGAGTTTACAACTTACTTCAGTGGAGCTATTCCTCGTTTCTGATGGATCAGGTCTACAGATCAGTATTGCAACATGCTTTTTTTTAATGATGCAAGGCCAAATTTCACAAAATTCTGAGCACAGTTGCCTACCATAATAATCAAAGGCTCAGCATCTTACAGGATCACGCCAAAGTCCACCGTATGCCATTTTGTTGTAAAGAAGATTGTTTGGGATCAAAGAGTCTCTCCTGCTTTAACTAATGAAACAGATAGGAAGAAAAATGAATGATCAGAAGTAATTGCAATTTGCAAAGTAAATTACACCATTAACTACTCCAGAAATCAATAATCAGGCACAAAAAGAAAATCAGTTGAGGGGATGACAGAAGAAAAAATAAATCTCTCGGGCATCTTGCCACTCTGGGGATTTTAATTTTGAGTTTTCCACTCCCAGCTATCCATTCTTATTGCCCATCCATCAACCTCCTGATGAATATAAAGGACTCCAGTATGAAATGCCTTAAGATTGCTGGGTTGGTAGAACAATGGAAAGGGAGTCTTTCAGGTTTGGAGGAGGAAGGATAAATCGCAGATGACAGTTTAGAAGAGCTTGTCTCTGCTCTTGCTTTTTTCCCCTAACATCTCTTTTTAATAGCATTGGCAGTCTAATAACCATTTCAAAGGTAACCAAAATCGTACTCATGGGCAAATCACCTGGAAATCTCCTCCTGATTGACTCTAACAACTGACATAATTTTTAATAGAAGTGCAACATGATTTATGCTTTTGCTTATTGGTATAGTTTTAAGCAGGGACAAAGTGGTTGTTTAATCTTACTCCCATGTTAGAGGCATTTATCTTCCACCCCTTTGCATTTACTATTTACATCTTCATAAGAATGCCAACACTGTAGCCTTCACTATTAGCAATACTCCTTGATTTAATAGCACTTAGGAATATATTTTGGGGTTTATTAATGAACATTGTGAGTTCTTCTGTGTGCCTGCTTATGACAGGTTATCTGCTATGGATTTTGATCACAAGGCAGTTAAGGAGGGGGTCAAGCAGAAAGTCTACACGAAAAACATTGCAACCACTGATGTGGTTACACAGGCAGTTGTAGAAGCCAAGACTTCTACATCAAAAGAGAGTGATGAATTAAAATGCCCATCCTACAGGAAGGGAGAGGTGCAGTGTGTGGAGAAAAAGGGGTGTTTTCAGCAAGTACAGCTGACCCAGCCTGTGAGCTGGACCCTGCTGCAAGCAGACGCTATCATGGTCTCTGGGGGCACTGGATGTCCAGGCTCCTGTGAAGAAAGTTGGTGGAAGTGCTGTGTAAAAAACCTCATTGTTTGAAACCCAGTTCCTGAAATGCAGTGCACTTACTGGCAAATTGAGGCGTTTTATGGAGGAGGCGTTTACTGGCTGGTGCAGGCATGGCTCAGTTGCACCTCCATCGCACCATGGCTCTTAGTGGCCTCGCTAGAAACTGTCCAAATCACAGCTCCTCCTGCAAAGGAAAGCGTGGACCTGTCACTTGGAAGGGGTGACAGATCAGAAAAAGGATCTCGGTGGGTGCAGCTTTACCCAGAGACTGCGGAAGCTGACACTAGGTACAGCTCTTGTGGTTTTATACCATCACCAGTGCAAGAGCAATCAACCAGTCAGGCTGGAGAAGTACTTACATCACTATCAGAAAATCCTCCCAAGGTTGGCTGTACACTTTCCCCTGCATCACCAGAGCTTTGTATTCGCCACCTTAGATCATGGGGAGTGAAGGAGGAGGGAGAAGACAAAGAGAGAAGCAGGCTTGCAGGCACATGGGAAAGGAGAGGAGAAACCTGCAAGAACAATCTTTTATACTTGCAACTAGTGGTTTAATCTTTGGAATAAACAAGGGCACTTGCAATTATGAGTATCTTTTATGGTTAATTACTGCTATTTATGTTGGCAGTTATCAAGTGTCATGTATGATTTTTTTATATCCTTAAACTTGGTCAGCTGAATGTGTAATCTTTAGCCCCCTATGTGTTTAAGACTTATTTTTACATACACAGTTATATTTTTATAACTGCAGTAATTCACCAGTCAAAACATGATATACATGACTTGGGTACTGATCTTTCCATTTTAATTTCTCCCCCCCAAAGTAACCAGTCATGTTTGACTGATCTTTTCAGATTAAAAACTAAAAGGAAGAGATATGCGGAATTTATTTGCAAATTCTCCTTGTTGAGCCCTGTCACTTTAGTGACAGCCTTCCCTGAATTCCCCCCCTCATTCGGATTTGAAAAGCCGTTGTAACCCTTTCAAGGCTGGACACATTTTCTTTGGATCATTTTCCTGTTTGCCTTCATGTTCAGAGGCTGACCTTCAAAGGGCATTTTTAATTATGATAAAACTTAATCTAGAATATTTCTAATCGCACACACACACACAAAGATGGCTGAAATCCCTGAATAGGAGAGAATACCCTGCAGAAGGACTTCCTACATTCCAAAGGACAGGTAAAATCTTCCAAAAAATCAGCAAACCAATTTTTCTCTTGTACACTGAAGCTGATTTTTCTTCCATGAGCATGAAAATCTTAATTTTATGAAAGAATCCAGTGGGCAACTTGCATCACTATAAACACAGATGGTCTTCAGTCATGCTGACGAAAACAAGTTTCTGGGAGAGCTTAGTTAACGCTGGCTGTACGAGCTTCTACCAAAACTGGTGCAGGATGTGGTCCTTTCCAGGACCTACTACATGACACATGTGCCAGCCCTGAGATTTTGGCAAACTGGGTGAAGAGAACTGAAATAGGATACCAGAAATCATTTAGGATAGCAGCAAAAGTGTCACCACCATGTCACCGTGGGACCTTTGAGCCATCTCTACTGATATGAATCTTTTTCCCCCTTTTATGATATATTTTATTTTGTAGGATTGAACCCACTTGCCTGTTGGAGTGAGTGAATGTTGTTCCTTGACCGTACCCCTGGTATCCAGGTTGAAATGCTAACCTTTACATGCATAGTTAAAGTGTTTATTAAGGTACAGTGTAGCAAAGCCTTAATTTTCAAGTTGACTGAAACTCAAAATGCTTCTCTAAAATAATAATAAAAAAGAGTTCAAATATAAGCAAGAGCAAAACAGATGCAGATAGGAATGAGCAGAAGCAGTATGGAACTTGGCACAGCGTTTGAACACTCCTTTGTTCAGCATATGCCTTCTTCCACGTTACTTCTGCGCACTGTAGCCCTTTCTCACAGAGTATTTTTTGCTGGGCTAACCCTTTGAATTTAGCACTGCAGGCGTAAGGAGCCATTTTGTGCCTGGCAACTGCAGAATGTGTTCCCCTGTGTGCCAGTGGATACGTTCTTACACGGTTTTCTCCAGTTTTTCCCTATTTTAGTGCTGAGGCAACGGCACACACGTAAAACGGACATGCATGTTAGGCTGCACATCTTTAAGGCTCTGTATGAACATTAACTAATTAGTCAGTATGGAAAAGAGCTGCAAGAAGGCTGTTTCAAATGGCAGAAGCTGCAGGGGATACAGCTCGAACACCAACTGCGGGTCTGAATGCATAAAGGCCCAGAGAACGGGGAGGGAAGCAAACAGGCTGAAAGGCTGGTGCAAGCCTGCAAGAGGGCTTCAGAAATACAAAGAAATTTAACATGTTAAGACTAGCAGCAGCTCATGTAGGTACAATGGTTACATTAAGAATGGACTGTCAATCTCAACCGTTAGCCTTTAGCATGGAGAGGAGATTATATTATAACATAAATGCTACCCAAGCCTTAATTACAGCAAATCAATCCTTTGACATACCATTTCAGGAAAACAAAGGTCCCATGGCAAAAACAGGTTTCTACATTTCCTTCAACTTTTCTCCAGACTACTGAGACCTCCCATGCATAACTTCTGAGCCCTTCGGTCTCCTACTCTTAGTTTCCTTGGAAAATATATTTTTTCCTTTGGAACTAAGGATAATCTGGTAACTAAAACACTGGGCTCACATTCAAGGTCCCAGGTTATGTTCGCAGCTAACATACAAGCTCCACTGACAACATAGCACTGGTCCTTGCCCCGTTCTCCCTATTACGCTTATGCAGGCTGTGAGTTTTGTGGCAGTCTTCTTTGCGAGAAAGTCTGCAAGAGTTTAGGATGAATGAGCATTTTTGGCAGTATGCATGAGGATAAAACTGTCTATTAAGAAGGTAAATGTGGTTGGTATGGTAGGACCTTGCTTTAAAAATCAGGATTATCATAGTTGGAGTAAGGAACTGAGAGTGTGCTCGATGTCAGTAAGACACCCAACATCAGTATGGCTTTATGGACCACGATAGGTTTGTGTCTCTTTGAAGGCAAGAGATTTGCTATCTTCCCAATGTGTAACACGGCCATTGCAATGCAGGTTTATGGACATCGCGATCTCACGAAAACTGCCTGGGTTAGGGATGACTAAATACAACGCCTCAAGGGCCCAGCCACAGGCTGAGATGGATCCATCAGTCTTGGCACAACTTTTCTTTTTTTCCTGCCCGGACGAAAGAGCAGTGCTGAAAGCCCTTTCCTATGGGGTGAAGAGAGCGATGAGATACAAACATAATACTCCAAGAGTGTTCAAGTGCCTTCCTGGGTCTTGAGGGGAAGCCCTTAGCTGAGGGAACTGGCTAGCTGATGTCAGTGCCAGATAAAGAATATTTTTTAAGACAGAGCATTAGCGGAAAGAAAGAAGAAAGAAAGGGAAAAAAAGGGGAGGGATATGGAAGCTTTATCAGGAGATAAGGAGCTGGGCTGCCCCATCTCTATGCGGTGTGGACACACTTACTGCCTTTGAGTCTCTCAGGAAAGAGCAAAAGGAGCTGCTGACATTTCTGCTTAAAAGGAAGAATCAATGAATCTTTGTTTCCCACTGCCTGCTTGTTTGACCTTATTGTGTTGCAGAATAGAAAAGAAAGAAAAGAGAACGGGTGAAGGGAGAGGGGATTTGTGCTAATAAAATCCAAGACAAGATCACAGCCCTCTGATCATCACTGGAGATGCTATTATTTAGTTGTTGTCCTATTTGCCGCTGTTCCTCATTTCCGATTCTTGCCTTGCTGTAATAAGTCACACTCTTTCCAGCCATCATCCCTGTATTGACAGGCAAATGTCACCCACGTTTGATTGACGTCCATTGCTCCTGAATACAGAAGTATGATTTAGGAATCAATTCTGTTTGTTTATTTAAGCAGCTCTTTGTGTACCTTGTATATCTGTAAGCAGGACAAGTTCCTTAATATTTTCTTGGGGGAAATGCCAATAATACTGCACATTCACCTTCCCGCTCAGTCACAGAGGTGCTCACCAGCACCCTTGGGGGAGGAGAAACCTTTCACACGCAAAAAAAAGAAAAAAGGAAAAAAGAAAGAAGGAAAACAAAAAAAAAGAAAACCCCAAGACTTAACAAGATGCTTTCCTGCCCTTGAGTTAAGCCAGGTGCCTCAGGTCCAGTCATCTGTTGATCTGCATATGCCCTGCACTTTCCTTTGGCTTCAAAACAAAAGGGAACTCTTTCCCTCAGTGTCAGTTTGCTAGCAAAGCGGTGGCTGGCTTTAACACCGGGAAACACTGCAGCCGGTGATGAGTATGTCGATTTTAATTCACAGAAAGAAAGGTTTCCTTCTCTGCCTTTATGGTTGTAATCGGGGAGGGGCGGGGGGGGGGGGGGGGGGGGGGGGGGAGTAGATCCGAAATTGTGAGAGATGCTAATCTCTATTACTGTGCGAGGTGGGAGGTATATTTTCAGATAACTTCCACTTGGACAATTGGTAACTGTAAAGCATGCTTACATTTAAAGTGATATTTCCCAGGAAACTCTAATATGGCAGGGTAGCCTCAGAGGAGCGTTAAGCAGGAGGTGGATTGACCTTTTAATTCTCGATCGGTGACCTGAAGGGTACCCAGAGGCTGCTAAGCACATCTCTTCCTTTTGGTTTGCTCCAGAAAGAGCTGTCATCGCAAGATGCAGCTAGTGAGTGAGGCTCACGATTTCACTGTTCATCCGTTTGCGGGAGGGGTGGGGGAGGGAGAAAGGAAAAAAAAATATATATTTCCCACACTGCCAGAGTAATGCCAAACTCTCTGTGAGTGGGAAGAGCAGAGCAGATGCTGGAATGAGATGCCAAAGCAGCTCCCCTTTCCCCTGCGCTTTTGGGTGCCTATAAATTGCTCCAGCGCGCTCGTCAGCCTCCTCCTCTCCTGGCAGGTGGCACCCGGGCAGGATCCCGCTCTCCCTCCGGCTCCGGCGCGGCGCGGCGGCGCGGGCTCTCGGCGGCGGGCACCGGGGCGGCTGCGGGGCGGCCAGGAGGCGCGTCCCCGCTGAGGACCGTCGTCTCTGAGAGAAAAAAAAAAAAAAAAAAAAAGAAAGAAAAAAAACGAGAGAGAGAGAGCGAGCGAAGAGGCGAGCGGGGCGATCGCGAGAGGAAAGGCAAGTTCCAGGGAAAGTTGACTCGGACTGGCACAGCCTGCAAAAAAAAAAAGTCGATCGCCAGCGGGAGCATAAAAGTGCGGGCGGCCGGGGCGCGGCGGCAGCTCTCCCTCGCCCTCCCTCCCTCTCTCCCTCCCTCCCTCCCGCCCGGCGGCTGCAGCGGCCGCAGCGGAGCGCCGCGACCCGCGGGAGCCCCCGCCGCCACCGGCAGCGGGCGGGCGGCGAAGCCCCAGGGGAGCCGAGCTCGCGCGGGCTCGGCGGTTTTTCGGCTCTGAGGAGGTCCCCGACCAACCATCAAGATTTTGTCCAAAAGCAGGCAAGAGGATCGCCCTGCGCTGAGCCGGCTGGTGGGCAGCAGGCGGCGGCTGATCGCGGCCGGCGCGCTGGGGGTGGTGATGGTGCTGCTGCTGGTCATCCTCATCCCGGTGCTGGTCAGCTCGGCCGGCACCTCGGCGCACTACGAGATGCTGGGCACCTGCCGCATGGTCTGCGACCCCTACGGCGGCACCAAGGCGCCCAGCACGGCGGCCACGCCCGACCGCGGCCTCATGCAGTCCCTGCCCACCTTCATCCAGGGGCCCAAGGGGGAGGCCGGCCGGCCGGGCAAAGCGGGGCCCCGCGGGCCCCCGGGGGAGCCGGGGCCGCCCGGCCCGGTGGGGCCGCCGGGTGAGAAGGGCGAGCCGGGGCGGCAGGGCCTGCCGGGCCCCCCCGGGGCGCCGGGGCTGAACGCGGCCGGGGCCATCAGCGCCGCCACCTACAGCACCGTCCCCAAGATCGCCTTCTACGCCGGCCTCAAGCGGCAGCACGAGGGCTACGAGGTGCTCAAGTTCGACGACGTGGTCACCAACCTGGGCAACCACTACGACCCCACCACCGGCAAGTTCACCTGCTCCATCCCCGGCATCTACTTCTTCACCTACCATGTGCTCATGCGGGGCGGCGACGGCACCAGCATGTGGGCCGACCTCTGCAAGAACAACCAGGTGGGCGCCGCGCCGGGGGCAGCCGGGGGCTGAGGGCAGCGGGCGCCCGAGGGGAGCCGGGCGCCGTGAGGGCAGCGGGCGCCCGGGGAGAGCCGAGCTTCCTGAGGGGAGCGGGCGACGTGAGGGGAACGGGCGCCCGAGGGCAGCCGGACTCCCCGAGGGAGCGGGCGCCCGGGGAGAGCCGGGTTCCTTGAGGGAGCGGGCGCCTTGAAGGGAACCGGCGCCCGGGCGGAGCAGGGCTCCCTGAGGGAGCGGGCGGAGCGGAGCGGAGCGGCGCGGGAAGGGCGGGAAGCGGGCGGCCGGCGGGGCGGGGAGCTGAGGGGAGCCGGCGGCCGCCGCTCCGCAGCCGCCGGGGACCCTGCGGGCGGCCCCGCTCCACCTCGGGTGCCCGAGGACCCGTGAGGGACGGGGGCTCTGCCCCGGCCCCGCCGGGTGGATGCGGACTCCACGCACTCTTTTCCCCCAGCGCCGTGACTCCCCGCCCGCCGTCCGGGCCGGCTGCCGTCCCGGCGGCCGCGGCGCGCTGCCCACAGCTCGGCCGGGACGGGAGCGGGGGGCGCTTCGCGCTGGCGGCGCTGCCGCCGCGGGGGCGAGCGGAGCCCGGGCCGGGGCCGGGCGTCCCCCCGGGGAAGGGAAAGTCCCGGGGAAGGACGGGGAGCCGGGGCGGCCGGGTGAACTCAGGGAAGGGCAGTGCTGCGTGGGGAAGGGGTGAGGTGCGGGGGAGGAAGGCAGCCACGGCGCGGGACGGGGCTCCCACGCAGCGGGGCGCCGACTTAGAGACGCGCCGAGCCCCCGGCGGGGAGCGAGGATTCCCTCGGGCAGGGAAAGCCGGTAACCTGTGAGCGCGGCGTCCGCAGACCTCGGCCTTGGCGGGCCAGCGCCGGGGCAGGCGCCGGCCGACGATCGCGGGGTGGGGGCCCGCCGGGCACAGGCACGGCCCCGAGTCTGCCGGCACCCCCGCGGGAGGAGAGGAGGGAACGTCTAAAATAGTTAAAGCTCATGCGAGGCTACCGTCTGAAAGACAGAGCACTCGTCCATTTTAATTAGGAGGAGCGTTGCCACCGCGCTGGCAGAGGCTGTGCCCGTAAGATTGCCCCCGGGGAGCCGTCCGTCGCGATTTGGCGCTTCTTCCATCGGCAGTTAACTGACACAGCCAGGCTGGCTCGAATTACGACAGCGCCTAGCGATACCGCCAGGCTATCCGCCACCGTCCCGCCCTGGGTGCCGGGCGGCAGCGCGGTGTGCCCGGGCTTTCCCGTGTCTCCGGCAGCTCCGCGCTGCTCCCGGCGCTCCCCCCCGCCCCAGCCGCGCCCCAGCCGCTCAACAGGTCCCTCCCCGCCGGGGCTGTCCCGGCACGCAGGGGGCTACAGGGCCGGGCTGCCGCTTGCCCAGGCCCGGGGAGCCCGGAGCCCAGCGCTGCCGCTCTCCCCGGGCCGTTCAGCCTCTGGCGGGGCGGGCTGCGGGGGGGTGGGGGTGACCCGCTCTGCGCGGTGTCCCTGGGACTGAAACGGGGACTGGGTGTCCCGCCGTGCCGCGCAGGTGCCGGAGGGGCTCCTTTCTTCGTTTGCGTGTCTCCTCCCCCGGGCAGCGCCGCCAGCTCGGCGGAGCCGGCAGCCGCTCCACGGCCCTTTGTGCTCCCCGCAGGCGGGAGCGGCGGCCGGCCGTCAATTCATCTGCTGTGCCACTTAACCTTTCGTTTATGGCTCCTCAGAAGTACTGTGAAAAAAGAATAATGAGAACATCGGCAACAATTAATTAGATGAGAAAATGTCTACCATAAATACTACCTCAGCAGATAAACCGGGACTCATAAAACAAAGTACATTGTAATATATTCACGTTGATTTCTTCACACAAAGGCGAGATCGTCCACCGCGAGAATACCATTTTACTTGCAATTAAAAATTAATCTATTTTTGACCTTTAATGTTTTAAAGTGTTTATCTTCTCAAATCCTGAAAAATAAATACATACCAGTACTTTTTAAAAACTAACCAATTACAAATATTATATTGAGGCTGATGTCTAACGGTTCCCAAATATAACTACTTCCAGTACCAGACACGAAACAAATTAAACTCGCAGTGATTCGAAGAAAAAAAAAAAAAAAAAAAGGCAGGGGTTCTATGTATATATCTGTATTTATCTATTCAAAGATAAGTATTTAGGTAAATATCTGCATACAAACTACTTAAAATTAACACACAGTTTTAATGCAGCAGTGTCTCCTTTTGATTATAATTTATACCTGAAACACTAAACACTGATGTGATGTGATAGCAGTTAACTTTGTGTATTATTTCTAAGAAAGCTCAGAAATTTTGGAAGTCATTAAATGGAGTCTGGCGATGAAAAATAAATTCAGTGTTTTCCAACAATGAAAAAAACCAAAATTCTGAAAAGCTTGTGACTTACAGAAAAAAATCATTCCTAAGCAATGCACAGGAGGAACCTCGAGGTCTCCACTGTTAACACTTTTCCTTCTTTAACGGTTATAAAGCTTGAACAGGGAGTGCTGAGGTCGTATAGCTGAACTAGTACGTCTCTGCAACCTGAGAGCGTAACTTTACAAAAGATGAGTTGAGCAGTCATGCAACTTATGAAATGTATAGTCCGTTAATGGTTTGATTTTGAGATACATTTACCCTCTTGCAGCAGTACACTGAGAATTCATTTGAGACTGTTCTCCCAGGCTTTGAAAAGAAATTGCTCTGGCTAACCAAACAAGGAGGTAAAACCTCTAAGAATAGCACAGTGGAGTTTACAGGACGTTTGCTTATACACAGGGCAGTAAGATCTACACTTTGGTTTCTAGACTTTCATTATGCAGAATCTTTTTTCCTCAGCCAGTACGTACTGTCTAGAATCTTAAAAATGAAATATCCATTGTTATTGTAGTCAGTGTCCATATGCTGACTCCCTTAGGGTAGTCACTAATACAATTCGAATTCTCCTTTACTATCCACAGAAAAAAAATACATTTTAGACAAATTCACGAAGTAGCATTTCATTATGATGTAAATGGAAATTTGGAAAGTCATTTAAACCATTTTGTGTGCCAATATACAAGATACGAGTTCTCTGTGAAAGTTTTTCTACCTCATCTATAGCCTTTTCACTCCTTCCCATTTGCCCTTTCCATTTACACCTCCAGGAGCAGCCTCAGCCCGTTATTTCCTTTGGGTTAATGGCCCAGAGCCTTCAACTCCACCCTGCTAGTCATTAATCCAGAGGAAGTACCCTCTGCTTAGAATAATTATTGCTTAAACACTAGCAAAACAGATTGCCTCTGTAAACACCACCAGGCAATTCAGGATGAAGAAGTCCTGAAATAGTTGTGGTTTACCATCATGTTTAAATCAGTTTAAATTTGCAGACTGTCACACCACTAAAAGTCTTCTAAGCTTTTCTCACTCTTCTTACAGGATGTAGAAAGAATTTCCACCTATTGTGATTTTTAAGCTGCATAATGCCATGAGATCCTGCATGGTAAAGAACCCCCTCTCCATTTTAATATTTCAATATTAATGTGAAATTGTATCACATGAAAATTTAATTTGGAAATTTATCATTTAAACTTTGAAAGGAATCCATGGAAATTTGTGACTTATAGCCTATTTTTTCAATTCAGAACAGATAAAATCCCACATATAGTACGCCAAGTCATGCATTATTACTTAGTTCAGGTTTGCAGTACCACTAAATCACTTACTGCTCTGTAACTACGCTAGAACAAAGACAAGCAACAAGCAGATGATGTGTTACACTGAAATAAATCACATACAACTAAGTTTAAATATTTTACCAAACAGGGTCAAATTATATATAAATGATTTGGAGACTTACAATGGCATGGGCTATTCATTGCTGGAAACCAACATACATCTTGAAATTACAGATTACTTCCAGTTTGCTAGCAACATCAAATTTAATCAGTACTGGAATAGCAAGGGAAAAATGGGAAAAAAAACATGTTTAAGTGAAAGTTGCAAATGAAAAGTCCTCAATTACCTGTAAATTCCAAAACCTCTTAAAGCAAATAGCAACTCACCTGTGGTTTTTCAAATGTGTATCTCTTTCAATGCACAGAAATTAAATGTTTGCTTACTGAAATGTGGCCATAACGTTTTTTCCAAACCCCAACTAGGATCCTTACCTGCTTGTGTGCATTGGAGTGTGCGTGGATGTGTGTGTGTGGGGGGGGTACTGTTTGTGTTCTTTTTGCAGCATGATCTTACTGGTAGTATGACAATAAATCCCCTCTGGAAAAAGTGCAGCCTGGTATCAGTAGGGCCTCACTGTGGATCCTCACCAATGTCAACCACTTGTCCTGCTGAAATAAAAGTTACACCAGTGTAAAACTGGCACACGACCAGATTCAGCTCTCCGAACTTCAGCTGTTATTGCGCATATATTTAGAAAGGCTCCAAACATCTACAGGAGTGCAAGTAGTTGTGTATTAATCAGCCGACTGAGAAAGGAGCACGTTATTGCTTTAGTTTCATGTGTTGTATTATAGGAGAAAATAAGCAGTAACCACAGGAAAAAACCACAATATATGTTGCCAGACATTTAAAGTGGCAACTCATGCATGCTGAATAAAACGTTGAGGATGTGCTTTAATTTCACCATGCAGGGAAAATTCTCTGAGTTTTCGTAACCACTTATTATGTATTTTATGTAGGTTCGAGCTAGTGCGATTGCTCAGGATGCTGATCAGAACTACGACTATGCCAGTAACAGCGTGGTTCTTCATTTGGAGCCAGGAGACGAAGTTTACATTAAATTAGATGGAGGAAAAGCACATGGAGGAAACAACAACAAATACAGCACATTTTCTGGATTTATTATTTATGCCGACTGATAATGAGTAAAAAGACCCACCAAACCAGTCCAAAAATGAAGCTTGCTCTTCTAAGCAATGGATTTGCGTGGCAAAAATCAATGAAACAAGCACCCCAGCAGAGCGCGACCACCGAACACCTCAGTAGCGGGGAAAAAAAGTCGAATGCTACCTGATTCACATCTGTACCACACAGAGAAACCTTACGTTAAAAAATTACAAACCAAGTTAAACAGATGTGCGAGCCACTACCGCCAAAGCAAATACTTCCTCATTGTTAGTGTTCATGTGAATGAAGTCCTACATAGATCAAATTTTTATAGAAAAAACCCCACCTAAGGACGCTGAGCTATTTCTTCAGTGTATATGATACTTTGATGTGTTATGATCTTGCTGCTTTATCCATACTTCAGCTTCGGTTCTTGTGACTTACTTGCTAACAATGATGCTTGGAGTCCACTCATAGTGTGGTGAGGAATGATTTTACAATAAAAGGAAGAGGTAATCAAAATATACTTTCTCTCTCCAAAGGAATTGTTTGCCTTGTACTTTTCTTATCCTTCCACTTAAAACTAGAAACTAATCAGCTTCAAGCCTTAACTCAGTGTTCCTGCTTTGTAGGTTTACATTAGACTTTTAACATAAAATCAATCCCGTGGAGTTGTTTAAATTTTGTCTTCCCCTTAGCTGTGTTCTAAAAGAAAAGGGATAGAAGAAACACTTTTTCTTTTTTTTCCTGAAAAATGTAACAGTTGACAAACTATTCTATTGGACCAAATCCCTGATTCCACCAAAGCCAATGGCAAAACTCCCATTGATACTAGGATTTGGAAAAAGGATTTGGCTTTTAATTTGTAAATGTGTAAATATATATTTAGACAATTATTACAGGCCCATTCTTGATAGTTAGTTGTGTAAATATTTAGCAAGCCTGGCATCCATATCCTCAGACTAAGGTAGAGTGTTTTCTTTGCAGCAATTAGTCTTCATTAGTCTTTTAGCACTTAGTCTGTACTTGGGTACTATTTTTAATAAAATAGTTATGACTTACTGCAGATGTTCAACTAGAATTTCGTAGGAATATAATGGGTCAAAACCTTATTTGTCTTAGGTGTCTTGTCTCACAGTGGGATTATTCCCACAAAGGAAGAGTGGGAGATCTGACACGTGAGAAAATGGTGTCACACAGACCTTTTCCATGGTAGTTAAGTTACCAGTTTATAGTAAGGCGTGCCTATGAAATGGACACAGATAAGCATATTACCAAAAATGATAACACATATGCAAAGAAAGAAGCAGATATTTACATGCAAAAAAAAGTGTGTATTAAAACCTATTTTTCTCATTCATATATATATAGAGAGAGATATATATAAAGTCTCAAAGAAGTTTAATCCATATAAAGGATTAATGGCTTGGAGAATTAAACTAAACACAGGTACTATGAGTTACATAGTTATAAAAATGCTTTAAAATCAGTCGTACCAGTAATGTCCACAAAATGTTTTTATTCAGAAAATGGATTTATTATTTGTTTTGGTTTTGGGAGGGGAGGCTGTCTATTTCTCTCAGGTCAAAAACTTGCAGATTTCATTCTAAGCCTAAAATTTAGCGGGATAATTCACTAGCTCCTTAGCACAGTTGGTTATGTTATTTATTTTTAACGTTTTGGCAAAATCAAGGTAACATTTCTATAAATTGTTAAGGAGTAATAGAGGCTACCCCAAGCATTTCTATTTCATGTACTTTGCCACGAGCAACCTTGTCTAATGTACCAAGGGTACAAACTCAGATTTATCTGCACTAAAATGTCAAACATGTCTGCCACTGTGACAAAAAAGCTCTTCAGTGCTGGCTGCTCAGTAAAAGTCTGATGAAGATTTTACGAATCTCTCCAAAAATCTCTTGTTTGAATGAGTGAAGCTTTTCTTAAACAGAATGTGTTACTCTGTTTCTGTTTTGAGTCGTCCGATTCAAAACAAATGCTGAGTTAGTCTAGGCTGGCTGAGAGGATCGCCAGTCTAACTCATCTAGGATTTATAAAGGGACATTGTGCTGCCAGTTGCTTGTGTATCATCTCACCAGAATGGTTAACGCTTTTACTTTATGACAAAGTGCCAACCTATATTCGTACATTGTAGTGGTTACTCCTGTTTTTTTTCTACAAGGTAATGTATTTTAGTAACAGACGTGTAACTGACTTCATGTCTGTTCATTTCACTGTTGCTTCTATTGGTTAGCGCACTCACAACAGCAGTGTAGCTAGAGATTTTCTACGTAGTATCAAACAGTAATGTACCAACTAGAGATCATTTACAACTAGCAATGCATATTTACTATGGTAGTTATTGGAAAAGCTCAATACTACAAGGTGTATACGGTCAAATTTGAAGAAGCTTTTGAAATCAGGCTACCGCTGCTACTGGATAAGACCATTTTTTGGATAAATCACCTGCCCTGGTTAAAGTTAGACGAGAGCAAAGAACACACTTTATGTGAAAAACACATATAAGGCAAACATTTCTTCCATTTTCATCATATCTTGATATACTGGTTTGTAAAGACTTATATCACAACCTTTGTTATAACTATTACAACTCATTAAAACTGTATTATGTAATATATTTTGACTTTTGGTGTTGCATCCTTACAAAAAGAAGCTGGTGTGCATGAAGTTTCACATGATTGCTGTGAGATTCCAAAAGTTAAGGACAAAAAATTAATGCGATTAAAAGAAGACATTTGTAATAATACTGCACATAGTTTAAGAGGTCATCAAACTGCTTTATTGAAAAATATATTTTTCCCATGTATTTTTTACACTTTCAGTTAAAAATAAGTAAAATATTAAACTAGAAAGAAACAGTATCATTTTAAGAATTATTTGAGATTCCTTTTGCCTTCTGTTGTCTGTGGAAGCTATTTAAAAGTCCCAGACCTTCTATCCAGCATTATTTAAAGAATATAAGGATAATTAAAAGACTGTCAATATTACAAGGATTAAAATCACCACCTGGAGAAGGGGAATTTAATTGAAAACCGTAATTTCCTTCAAAGTCCACATGATGCATCTTCAAAAATATTTTTGGGTAACATTTAATAATAGTATTATTCTCTAGAAACAATTATTTTAAAATTTAAAGTGGAAAGATTCTGCAGCTAGGCTTATATCCAGCAAATCATTCATGGACAGACTTTTAGAAGGGAGAAAATGCAGAGAGAATACATAATTTTGTTGTTCTAATTAAAAAGAAAAGTCATAATCAGTTTGTTTGCACCTAATTAATAACTTCCAGTTTTCTCTGAAAAGAACAGAGTTTTAAAATTACTACTCTGCTGAAAAAAATCTGAATTTTATCAAGCTTCCCTATAAAGCAGGAATATTTATTCATTATTCTTACTTAAAAGTCAACCACTGCTTTGGATTTCCTAGGAGTATTTTATCAATTTTTTCTTGAGATATGCCTCTAATTAGCATTTTAGGAACTATATTTTTAAGGATATGTGAATATCCATGACCTCCATATTTCATCAACCTATTCTTAGTGTGCACATCATGAGCGATCAGAATTCTGTCTTCATAGCCTTCATCGATCAGCATACGAATCCTGCAGAAGTAAAAAGCATACCCATCAGTGAAAGGTTCTCACTCTGCAACAGCACAGAACTGAGCAGGATAGGCATTTTTTTACATTACTGTACTGACGGACTGTATTATAACTGAAAATACTTATTTTTAGGTACTCAGAAGACATATTCCTTATATTTAATTGAAATTAAAGCACATATTTTATTGAATGAAAAAAAAAAAATTTCTGAAAACATATCAACCACCACACATCTCATAGTAGAGAGGGAAAACTCTTTCCAGCTGCTACATGACTGTGTATTTCCAGTCCCGTTAAGTCCACAGAGGAATTCAAGAGCTTTGGCATCACTGAGCATGGGACACGGGTTATATATACATGACTAAGTAATAATTTCTTACATAAACTCCTTCTCAGCAGGTTAGTTCTTGCTGCTGTCACAAAGCTAGTCCATTACATTTGTTAATGACCAGACTGCATGTGGCAGGTCCTTTAAGAAGCCTGGCTCAATTACACAAATACTTCTATGTCTTTAGTTAATTCCCATTTAGCTAAACAGGTTAATAAAAATTTGAAGCTGTCAGCATCTTATTCCATATAGACAGTTACCATCCAAACATGTTTCAAAGATAAATAAGACAGGCATTGCACAGTGCTAGCATATGCCAGGAAATAAGAGGAGTTAATTCGGCAGCCCAGCTAAACAGACTTGGCAAAATGACAATAAGTCAGCTTGGAAAAAGAAGCAATCCTTCTGGTCACTCCCTTGTAGTAAGTCTGCTACAAGTCCTTCTGTTCCATGTTTCACTCACCTTAATCCCTCGTTCAGCTCATTTTTTAGAATCCGATTGGTGGGTGCCTAAACTCCTGTATTGCGTGGCTGCTAAGTTTCCCACTAAGCTTCAGTTTAGTTTGGCAGTAGATTGCAGCATTCAAGTGGCAGAGATGGATAGTCCAGACCTAGAAAGTGCTTGTTCCTCATGAAGGCACCCAATTCTATGAGTTGCCAGTGCTGTGAAGTTCTAATTCTTACCTTCCCGACTGTGCTTTGATCAGCAAGAAAGCAAATACTAGTTTTTTAAGTAACCACACTATATCTGAAAGCCCTTACTGTCAGTTTTTATTACAATTAGTTATGAGGAGATACATGTCACAGGATCAAATCAATATGGGCAGCAGGAAGAAGGCAAGTAAGATAGAACTTGGTAAAATATTAGCATCTTTCAAAAAAACACCGTAAATAGTGCCATACGGTGCACAACACTATGTATATCGTAGTATTACAACATCGCAAGTATTTTGTCTAGATTGAAATACAGAGACCACAAGCCAACCAGAGAGTAAGAGCAATAACACTGGAGGGACTAAGTTCTTCGCTGACCAAACATCTTCTTAGAATCATCTCCTTTCATATTTGGACTAATTTCATGGGTTGGGGAGGCATATGGGTCCTTTATATTCCATATTCATTGCTGGGTTTTGCTCATTCCTATAAGTTTAGTTAGTACTTGCTTCTGACTCAAAGACACCATCCCTGAAAAAATTCAGGTTTTTTACTTGCATTGGCAGAAGATTGCATAAACTGTGTTCGAGTAGGTATGGCATGACTACAGAAGTTTATGTTTTGAATAGACAAGACCTGAACATATATTTTCCATTTAGTATTTTCATCAACACATTTAAAGGTCAATTTGATTTCCACCTCTCTGGTGCTGTTAGACAAAAAAACCCAACCCTAAGGAGATAGCCGCTGACATCTTATGTCCAGTGTGGATGCACCAAAAGCCCAACAAAATCCATTTCATGGCACTTCAAACTCAAATGCACACCATGCAGTGAGACAAACTTTTTGTATTTTCTTCCTGTAAACAGCCTGCTGCAAGAAATACTTGAATGCTAGAGAATGTAAGGAGAGACATCGGTGGCTCAGCAAGTATCATGGATGGAATGAAAACTTTGCCATGGTTGAACAAGCACTTGTTAACCAAGGCACAGTCCATTCCTCTACATGTATTCCTCACAGTGCTTCTGTACATGCTGACCTCCCGTGGTACAGGAGAGGGGAGGAAGCGTAGGGGAGGGGAACAACTTTACCCATTCTAAACGTGAAAACTGCGGATTCATTGCAACAGTTTAAAATACTGAGTGCAAGACTGAGAGCCCTGTTAAGAGAAACGATTTCTAGTGTGAAAAGCAGCAGCAAACGCTTGGCAGTAAGTGGAATAGTAACCACGGCTCCTTCTTAAGAAGAGAACAGTCTGAAAACAGAGCTTAGTTTTGAGGTTAATCTGACAATGTGGGGGAGGGAAGCTATGTCTGAAATGTAAGCGAAAACTACAAAGTTACTTCATTAGTGATCAGGGATCATAAAATCTTTCTCATCAAGGAGGACTAAAGAACTGTTTATGACTCTGGAAGGAAAAAAGACACAGGCAGGATGGCACCCCCACCCCTCAGAAACGTGCCACTTCACTGCACATGAACACTGTGGACAAACAGCACCGGAGGATCACACCTCTGGACAGAGTGGAGGGAGTGAGATGCTCATTCCCAGCTGATCCTACCTGTCTCAGACAGTTTCTGCAAGGAATGCATCTCCTTGGCAATGTGTTGTGTTAGCACAGCACAACAGATTTGCTGTGCAGGTGAGCTGAGACTGCACACGCTGATGAGAAGCAGGGAAGAGGTAGCCTGCCAGCGGGGCCAATATTTTCACATTGTGAGTGTGAGGAGCGTGGGATTTTTGAGGAGACAGGAATCTCATCCTTCAAAAGAGAGAAGGGGCAAAAGGAGAGGGGGAGGAGTGGTGATAAAGTGCTTGGAAGAAGAAAGTCTGGTTTTCATGACAGAAGCACAGGATCAAATCCACCCAAGACAACCAATGAGTTTTGCTGGGTTAGCACACTGATGAGGAGATGTAACAGGCTCAGATGATGCTTAGCAGCAGCACCAGGTTTCCAGTACTGCGTTTCAAACAAAAGTCAAACCCTAACATCAATCCAGTATCTCCAGCCTTTTTTACAGTCTATATATATATGCAGTAAATGATAAAATTCAACCAGATCAGCATGGAATTAGGATAGAGGATGAAGTTAAAAAAGCTCCTGATCTTCTTCTCAAGTAACTTCCTACAACACTATGATTCTACATCTTCCTTTGCAGACAGAAGAAATTATACATGCTGCTCTGAGAAGATGTGACAGCAGCAGAAAAAAAAAAGTCATTATTTCAGTATGAAAAAGGACAATTGTGAACAGCGAGTAGAATCACTCCATGATGCCCTTAAAACAAGTACCAATAATATTCCTTTGTCAGTGGCAATGCTATAGCTTAAACTTCATGGAAGCAGATACCTTGCGATTCTTTCATTGTCGCTCGGCATGTCAATATCAGGATGGAACTGATAATGAAGAAATTCTGTGCCAAATAGGTCATACTCTAAATAGCATCCAAGTTTAGCAAATTCCAGAAGTTTCTTTGTATCAAATATGGTCCTGAAGAAGATATATAACACAAAGTCAGCATTGTAACAGAAAGAAAAAAAATCTCATGGTATGAGGATAGGTATTTTGTGACCTCCTACTTGCAAGGAACAAAACCAATAATCTAAAATTTAATTCACCCTTTTGAAAAACAGGACTCCTGTTTGACACATGCAACTTCAGCAGATTGTCTTTCTCACATTCGTCTGGGACTTCATGCATTAAAAAAACCAAAACAAACCCAACTCTTCCCCCATGAAATAATGAAAACATTTATGATAATCTTTATATGGAAACAGGAAAGTTACTTACTTCTGATATCACTAACCCTCTCAACAGACAACCTAACAAGGAAGGACATTTAAGGAGGTGGTTAATTCATAGTGACATTTAAAAAAAAGACAATGGATTATTTACACAAGACAGATTTACTTTCCCAAGAGTTACAGGAGACAGCTACATCCAGGGCTTGTTTCATCCATCACACACCGGTAATACACAACTTTGTCTTTAGTTTCTATTCTTACAGTGATGTTTCTGGACTGTCATTACAACAGCAATATATCATTGTTTGCACTGGGACCTGGCCAGAACGCCTTAAGGAAACGCTCTCACCAAAATATATAATGGCACTGTGACTACCTGGGACATGGGTTTTGCAGCAGATTTGAAAAGTGAGGAAATAAAGCTACTAGAAATCTATCACTCATTTGGAAAAGAATGGCAACTGAAGTAAGAGCTCTCTGAAATACTTTTTTTTTCTTGGAAACATTTTAACCAAGAGTATAAGCTATTCATAGGAAAACAAAACTACTCAAATGATACATTATAATTTTACCTTTATAACCACATTTTTTTTTTTTCATCTAAGGAAAAAACAAATTTCCACAAGCACAGCACAGTTAACTAAAAGGGCAGTAGCTTAATTTTTTTATTATTGCAGATATTGATGTCACACAGTAATTTTACCCTATACAATTACATCACAGTCTGTTGCTATGGAAATGACTCATGTCACAATTTCAATATTATGACTTAACAACAGGACCAAGTAGGAGGAACAGATGGGTTGAGAGAGAGAAAACCCTTGTTCAAACAAGCCTGCCATCAGCAGGAGTCTAAGACTTGCCAACTGTAATTAATAAAAAATGTTATTTTAAAATAAATGTTACAGTTTACAGAGATTGAACATTTATCACCAAATGAGTTTTCAAAGTGCAGAGCAAGAGAATGGGTTATTTTAGATCCAGCCCTGCTCAGTTCATACGGAGATGGCAGCCAAGAGTATTCATCCTGTGCAGGTGGCAAAAAACACCCAACACTGTATTTCAGAATCACAGCCAGAACAATTTCTTTTTAAAATTATTGTTAGTGTTGTGCTTTTGGGTGCTCTGTCCCAACGAAGAGCAGGAGCGCTTAATTTTATCAGCCATTGGGTCCCCTTGTAAAGCACACGGATGTAGCAGCAGCAGCAGTTCCTAGCTTGAATTGCTAATCTCTGCTGGAATTGGGTGTCTGGGCAACAGGTGTCCCTGAGCAGCCCTGAATGCACGGAAAAGGAGATGGGTTACAGGGAAGCATCTTATAGTTTGGACCTCATCCATAAATCAATGCAGGGACACCCACCAAACCATTATCAAGCAGGCATTCGTAACAGTTGCTGTGAGTTTTCTAACAAAAGCTACTCAGTTGAATGAAAGTTGATCTCTACCAAGATACCTTTATAACCTTAATCCCTAATAAATGGCCAAAGCCAAGACTCAATAGCTTTTGCTTCCCAGTTTTTATCTACACCAGTTTCACTAAGGACACTTGCTACCTTTCGTTCTAAGGTGCTAAACAGCAAAAGATGGTAGCCAGCATTTTAGTTTTATCATTTGATTGTAAATCCACCTTTGAAAACTACCATTCTGTCTGTGTCAAAAGCAAACATGAAATATGGAGCTATGTACAAATTTATCTCACATTTAAGGGACTGGGATGCTCCCACGTGGATTCTTCTCACTGGAGGAGACTTAAAATGTTAAATCACATTGCAAAGCCAAACTTCACAGTAGTTTAGAGTCTATGTTATAGCAAGTGCCAACCTGAATGTGTGAAAGTAATGATAGAAGGAGTACAAGGAAATGTCATATTGTGCATCAGCGGCTGTTAGTGAAACTGCACCTCTGTCTTGACTGTTTTCCTACTTATATTGCTTATTTTCCACCAATAAATCATTAAATTCAACAATTTACAACAGCGTATAAAGGTAAAAAAACATAACTGGATATTTATGTTGTATCAAAATGGTTACGTAAGTACTGATACCTGCAGCTTGCCCAGTCCTCTTTCATAAAAAGATTTGAGTAACCAGTTTTTCTTTAAAAAGGAGAGAAAAATATAGCTATAGATACAATGGAATGTGGGTAAATACATAAATCAGGCCCATATCATTTCTATATAATCAAATATAAATAACATTTCATGGCACTGAATTTTATGCTCCTAAAATCCCCAAGTAAAACATTGAGCTCTGTGTGAATACAAAACACCTGTAGCTTGATTTGCAAGCTCTTAGAGCCTGTAACCATTAGAAATTTGGAGCACGGTGCTCTTGCCTGTATTACACTCACATTGAGGGCAAACAATCCAATTGCTGAGAATCACATGACCACAAACGGTCTCTATTATTCAGCAACTGGCCAAACTGATCAATGCTTGGACACTTTCCAGCTCACCATGAGCAACACAAGGTCACACAAAACTGGTTTGGTAATAGAGGCTGTGTTTCTATACTGTAGAGAGAAAAGCATCCCAATTCCTTTCCATGTCTGATGTGAGGCTCCTGGTTTTTGGTCTCAAGGAAATGAAAAGTTAGCGCTTTGGTCTATGCTAAGACCATCCAAAACACAACTGGGTTTTTTTTAAGCAATATTTATTCTGTCTGGTAGCAGAACGTCAAAGATCTGCCTTCTGCTTTGATCCAGAATCCAGCCAAGTCAAGCAGTTCTCCATTAGCTTCTGTGGCCCAGTTTTCAAAAATGCTGGGAGCCCCGCAGATTCCCACCCCATTTGGTGAGAGCTGCTCAATGTCCAATGCTTTGTAAATACAGGGATTTGTGCAGGGATATGAATTAATGGAATTCCCATTTTTTAAAAATGTGGCTACAGTTGTTCCTAATCTCGCTCCCAGGCCTTCAAAGAGAGCAATTAAAATCCCAAAATACCTTTATCAATGTGAATCTAAAAGCTGATCCTGACTGAAGTGCTGGAAGCTGATCAAGTTCTCTGTAAGCAGTTATTTTTAAATCAGTAAACTTGAAGGTAATTCTTCATGTTATGATCCCAGCGCACAACAGAAACCTAGCTATTTGCAGCATAGTTCCCCAAAACCCCAGTGGGTTGTGGCAATACTGCCAGAAGGACAGCAGAATAGTCTGCTTACCTGTCGAGGTGAGACATGACTGTCTTTGAAGCATCAGCCCCAGCTTCCTGCAGAATGCGGATAATCTGGAACGGTGCATCGCTGTTCCTGCCAGGATGGATGATCACGGGGCACCCAAGCTGTGACTGAGCCTGTGCTGTTGCCTGAAGCACTCTGTGTTCGCTCTCAGTCAAAGGCCAGGAGCAACCTATTTCTCCCACTACACCACATTTGATGTTAGTCCCATCTGCTCCATTGAGTATCTCATCAACAATAATGCCTGTAAGCTAGAGAACAGGAAAATGAGATTTTTGGTTATTAATACTATTTGTGTTAAATAGCATCAAATTTGGCCCATGAACACCGTGCTAGTTATACTCCTGAGGTCTTTCTGAACTTATTTAATTAACAGTTGGGTGTGTGAAAACACTGCAGTTAAAATCTGGTTTCTGTCAACTGATGTTATGCTAGCCATTCACTAAGACCAAAATAAACACAGAAGCAAATCAATTTAACAGTATCCACTCACACGGTTCTCCAGGTTTGCCAAGAAAGCTGGTTTACATATAATTTGAACACTGATTTAGACTGAGACTAATTTTTCTTTTTTTAAAAAAAGTCAGTTTATCACAAAACCTGTGCCTCACACTCCTGAATTGGCTCCAGAAACAATTCAACGTATTATCTTGCGAAACAAGGGATCAGAGAATAAGGAAATCTTGTCACTCAGATAGGGAAGGGAGAAGCTCTGGCAAAGATCCTGAAGAGACAAGTTTAAGGCAAATCCTGCTTGTAGGAATGCCAATGTAAAACAACAGGACCTCTGTTGACTTCAGGACTAAAAGAACAAAGCTCAGCTGACAAATTTACAGAGTCAAAATTGGCTTACTTTTAAAATATTCATAGGCAAAAAAGACATCAGACTCTCCTAATAAATGCAGCTTGTTATAAACTTTAGTTTTTCTTTTCCAGAATAGGCCACATATCTTAAAGCATACATTCAGAATTGAGAGCACAAAATGGTACTGATGATGACCACCTAACTCTTTGGCCCTGAATGTTAAGGAAATTGTGATTTTAAGGGAGAATAAAGCGAGCAAAGGAAGAAGGAAGGCTTGCAAGCAAATTCAGGAAGCCAAAAAAACCCAAAACAATTTTCAAATAAATCTGTAACTTATCTCTACTCCACACCTTGTCTCCTCAACAGCCTCATACAACATATTGGTAAATACCCAATCTACACACAAAAGTCAGTCCAAGCTATTACAATTATAGTAGGCTTCTGCCCAACGCTTTATCCTATGATCACACACCTTTTGCTTCATGTATAACCAGCCTACCAACCACTTCTGTAGACAACCAGATATAGAATTCACTCTTCTCCAGAAGAACACCTCTCAAAATATTCAAATTGTCTTTGTCTAATCAGAAAACATATAATCATGTCAAATTCACTGGCACATGAGGAACCACCGGTTATCACAGATCAGTCACTGTACAACCCCTTCTAAGTAACTAACTGTTTTCTGGACTGGATTAAGTATTGATTACCTGCTGAGAACAGGACATCTGTCGGTCTCCAGCAATCCACCAAATACAGAAGGGAAACCTTTGCCCCAAGAAATCTATTTGTATCAAATTTCAAGCAATGGAAGAATATTTAGGAAAAGTCATACTGTTCCATACAGCTTGGGCCAGCTTGGGTCCAGTGCAGCTGGTAGCACTGCTCAAGTTTTTGCCATTGATTTTTAAAATTAATTTGACTCATCTGTAAACTGTGACAGATTTTTAAAAAAATTTCTCAGCTCTGTTCATCCACATTCACAGCGTCCTGCCTTGGAGAGTTCCCCTCCCTCTTCTCCCTATCATCACATATTCTTAATAAAAGATGAATGAATATTTATTATCATAGGAGTACATAGGGACCTCAGTCATTATTAACAGATTGTCTTAGGCACTGTACAAACAATCTGATGTAAACTCTGCCCTGAAAAGTCTGGACAAATGGTAGAGAAGAGAGATAGAACACACAGCCTGAGCAGAGCAATGATTTACAAGCATCCTATAAATATTGCAATTATTTATGCTTTTTACAAGAATTCTGGGTAATCTCATTGAGAAACAAGTAGCCAGAAAAAGAGACAAGAGGCAGAAGGGATATACTCCTTCCTTAAAAACTGTAACAAGAACAGGATAATTGGTGTTGTACCAGATGCCCACACATGAAGTACTTCATTTTCGTTTTACTGTTGCATTATAACAAATCCCTGAAAGAAAACAGAGCTTAATAGGAAATGCTGATAGATAATCCCAGCACACACAAATAGTGCTGGTTCAGCTATAACACACAAGCAATAATGCTGTTCCCCAGTTTTTCACGATGAGAGCTTCTAGATTTCATCTATTTTGCTGGAACTTCTCTCCAGCTTTGACTCAGTCAGGGATAATTCATAGGAGAGAGACACTGAAGCAATGGTTAAGACTTACCTGCTCCACTGTCATGGACTGTGTTTGAGAAGAATGAGTGGAATCCACATAAAACCCAGCCCCAGCAATAATATGGACTCCAGTTTCTTCAGCAAGTTTCTTCAAAGTGTTCATATCCCGACCAATTCCTGTGGTTGTGTTTTCCACAATTGTCCCACCACCTGCTGCTTTAAAATGAAACAGCTCCTCCTTCACAGCATCTGTTTCCTGATACAAAAGAAGGTTTTCTTTATGGCTGTAGGGATTTTGCTTAATCCAAAACAAGTTCTTCATCTCAATGGGCCCATCAGACAGAGGCTCTTGGCCTGGAGAAGGTGGACAAAAACAGCTGCTGTAGTTCATAGTCAAGTGTTCATGAGTCAACGTATAGCCAAGGTGGTCTGGCTCCACAGGGCCCAAGACAGTCTGTGCTTTCCCTCTCAAGGAAGGCATTTTTCTTCAACAAAAGGGAAAAAAATGATCAGATTCCAAGAGTCTGGGAAGGAAGAAGAAAGGAAACAAAAACATTTCAGAAACAGCAAACCTTTCTTACACAACTTCTGAATTCCATCCTCTCTCTCACGCACGTACCTACAAGCTGTGTGTGTTCCCTGGAATGTTCTCAAACTCTATTTCAAGTAGAGTGGACAATATGAAAACCAAAGCATTTATTTCACCCAACTGCTCTTGTATCAGTACTCTAGCAATGTAAAAATATCACATTCCAGTACAAGGAAATCATCATCATTTATTGTGCCATAGTCAATATCACATTAAGATAAGTGTTTCCTATTTAATAACAACCACTGTATGTTCATTTAGGATTCTCTGCTCTTCAGCAGCTGTCAAATTTTGTCAGCTTGAGCCACCAGATGAACATACTTGGCATCAAGGCTGAATATTCCTTACTGGTACATTCAGTTTATTTATCTGTCCTCCAAGATTCACTGTGCCCCCCGCACGCTGAGGAAGCTGTCCGTGTTTGGGCACCTTGTCTGCCCCTCTGTATGAGGAACGCAGGGATGGGGCTAATCATCTGCTCCTTCGGCTTCAACAGGGGCTCAGGTTCTCCTGTCAGCTGCGCTGTGAAGGTCTGGAACAGCCCAGGACAACTCCTGACAACAGCTGCTAAAGATACAGCATGGCCTCCAACCAGCGGGGCAGAAGCCAAGGTGCTTCTCCCATCAGCTTCATTGGCCAAATATTTTACCAGTTAAGAACAGACCTTAACCTAACAATTTATATGGCTCATCCTCTAAGAGACTTTTTCCTTCATCTTTAACATGAGCAAAACGATGTTATTTCTCAAAACTTCAAACGAGTCCTGACAAAGATAAACATTGTGGCTACTGTCTGCAGTTGGTTCATGTCAAAGGCATCTGCCCTGTGCAAGACTGGCCTGACTCACTGCAGGTTAGAATTAGCCACAGCTCTCCCCATGGAGATTTTGGGGTATTTTTTTCTTTGGGGGGCAGGGGTGTAGTCTTTTTTGTTTATGTGCCATATTAACATTAAATATAGCTGACTACCCAGTTCATGTTAGATCTTCCTGATGCTAGTTGCAAAGGCTTGAGGATATATAGTTATAATCCCTAGTCAACGAAAATCATCAGTTATGAAACAAAATACATGTTTAATCATGTCCAGAGGACAGGACTAAGTAGAGCATGCATTATTGATTAAAGAGAGAGGTCTTTCCCATTTCTGTCTCCCTTTTAGTGAATAATATCACAAACATGGGGATGTTACTGGTGAAGCCCTCAGAGGACATTTTCCTTTTAACTGCTAAAGTTAATCTACCAGGATGACAGAAAAACTGGAATCTGAAGGGCACTGAACTCTACATATCAAAGGGCACAAAACGTCAAGATGTCTTTGGGGATACTTTCATCTCATGAGACGCAGTCATTGTCAGAGTACCAATGTATGAAAGTGACCCAGCCCCTGCAAAAGGAGATATCACCTGCCTAGCAAAGTCTGTAGTGCTGGCAGTTATTTTAGTATGAAAACTTGGTCATCCATAAGAAGGAGAAAGGAGTGACCGACTATGTTTGCTTGCCTTGTGTAAAAGCAGACTTAGGAAGAACTGTTCTTTTATGAATTTCATTTCTAGACTACTGTGTTGACTTGTTTGAAAAGGCAGAAAAATAATTACTCTCATAGAAGAGGCTGGTGGATGATTAATATAATGATTTATTTTTTGCCAAATAAACGAAGTGCATGATTTCAGAAAATACTATTCTTGAGCAAATAATTAAAAGCAAAATACCTGTCTTAGTCAGAAACTGCTGCTAGCTGCAATTAAGCTGTCCAACCCAGTCACTAATTCCATCCTTGAAGAAAGCTGGTGTTCTATAGATCAACCCACTATTTTGGAAAAAGTTCAATGATCGGAGTCATTCTCATATGCACAGCAAAAAGACTAACATAATTCTAAGATAATTGCACTAGCTTTGCTTTTTTTTTTTTTTCCCCCAACGTTAAATATCTACACTCTGGTATTCAGTAAAACCCTGACAGCATAAAAAGTGGTAACTACTCTCTGCATTGGAGACACACTTTTCCTTCCCCATGTTCACTGACAATTTTCAAATCCATTTATTAAGTTAGGAAAACAAATATATATTTTTTAATGTAATTACATATATAAGTATTGTTCTTTTGATAAAATTTGACACAAATCGATTAGAGTGTTTCCTTAACAAGTTTCTACTTGAGTTTTTTAGTTATTTAATAGTGCAGTTAGTCAAAAAGGCCACTCTGATTGAATGTAAATTTTTGCTCACTTTCAGATTACTACTTTGATAAAAAGTTGACTTTCAACATTTGTTCCCACTAATTCCCTTCTGACACAGTTAATTTAGATTACCCTCAATTAATCTGGCCTGCCCACTGCGAAGACCTATGGTTGCATGTGTGAGATCTTCTTATAGCCTGAGGCTGCTGTCTTCTGATTTATAACAGCAGGAAACATCTAAAATTACCAGTTTCAGTGCCAGGTTTCTCTTGTAGCAGACACCAATCTGTTGATTTTTAGACTCTAGATCTCAGATTATAGCACACATACAGAGTTTACAGAACCAATGCCTGCTATTGAACCTTTTGACTGAGGCCAAGGATTTTTATAAATATAAGAAGCATCACAAAACCAGAAACTGACACAAACAGCATTTAAAGTAGGCCTAATTTTATCTGCATGAAAAAATGATTAATATTAATGTCTGCCTGCTTACTAACACAGTTTTAGAAACCCACTGCTTTTAATAACGAAAAATATGAGAAATAAAGACAGCCAACAACCTATGACTGGAATTATTTTTAACACCACTGTCCTGATATCTTCCCTACTGTCATTTACCCAGACAGCATGCCCTGATTATGCTATAATGATACATTATTCCTAATAAGATTCACCTGATGGAACCAGAATTTAATTAGTGTCTTTAAAACAGATTTTAGGTGCAAACAGCTTTTAAATGGAATAAGGACTGCTGCTTAATTTAAGTATGTATATGTTACTACAGAAATCAACATCCATGTGCTTTACTAATGACTTGCATGCCATGTTTTACACAGAACTTTCTTCTGAGAAAGTTTCTTCTTTCATACACCCAGGACTGAATCCATATCAACTCATTTAGCCATCTAAAATGATGTATATCTTCTACAGAATAATTGTCTAGATCATTTTCATAGCGGAGATGGAAAGACATATTCATAGGCAACTCATCCAGCCTATTTTGAATGCTTGTAGTAGGACAGGACAGTCACTTTCTGTAATATTTGCCTCCTTCCATGGTCTATGGAGGGAGACAAGAAACAATCCTGGACAAGTATATTTTAGATGGTCCTACATAAGATGTGTGAATTACATTTCCTGAATCTTAACCCAGTCTGAGGGGAGGGGGACAGGTGCTGATTCCTATGAAAAAAGGTAAGCAGCTAGGCTCTTACCTGGCAGTAACAGGTATTTTAGTTTTGGAAAACACTAATTTATGCTGTGGTATCACCAAGGTGGTCCTGCATACACCAAGGCTTCTCTGCTCCAGGTGCTGTATAGAGAAATAAATGATATTACCTGAATATTACATAATCAGATAAGAAAAAGAATTAGAATTACTTTAAGATATAACCAAAACTTGTATTATTTCACAACAGCCTTGAAACAGTATCTTAACATTTCTGTAATGAACTCAGGACAAATCTTTACAACCACCAATTGTATGGTGCATAAAATACGACTCTCACCATTAGCCAACTATTAAATACTGGTGAAATAAATATTTTTTTCTAGAGGTATTGTTAAGAGAAAAGAAACTTGCTGCTAAAAAGGTCATGGTACTGCATTACTGACTGGTAAAAACTCTACTGAGTTCAATAGACGTTTTGCTTGAATACTGATGACAAGATTTGTGTTTCCGCTTTTCCCATCTGAAACTTGTGCTTCAGTCATTGTGTCATTTTAACGGTCTTGTAATGGGAAGTCTCCCTAGGTTTGGATTAGTTGCTTCCTACAGTAATCTCATATTGCTGAAACATTATAATCGCATAAACACAGTTTCCACATGCTAACGCTGCATTTGTTTTGATTCGGTAAGCACATTTTAATGGTATTAGCACAGATTCTCTCTAGACTTGTAGGGGAATCATTTTATTGCCATTACATTACAATGTGAGATTACAGTGACAGTAAATCCAGATTGCTGTGACACAACATTTACAAAAAAGCATAAAGAACGGCTGAATGGGTATTTATTATATTCAGAAAAAGTTAAACACAGCTGCCATTTAGAAACAAGGGCTGCCCTAGATGCATCAAGAGCATTGTAAGAGGGTCTTTGCTTTATAACCATGCAGTCCTAGGAGATGTGACATAGTGAAGGTTCACTATATATTTACAGATGGAGGAAATGCTTTGAGCATTCAATTCTACTGTGAGCAACCTCTACAGAGCATGGAAAAGCCCCAAATTAGAAATAGATGACACATCTGTAGTAAATTACCATTAGCTAGTCTATGCTGTGTTATTTTACCATTTCCCACATGTAAACATTTTGCAACAAGGGGAAAAGTTAGCCAGATGGAGGGGCAGAGGGTAAGAGAACACATGTAGACTATGTCAGGAAGAATTTAAAAAGTGAACTTCCTTCTCTTCCCCCATGCTTCTGCCAACTCTGTAGAGGTTTACGGGATGGACAGAACTCAATGCTGCCAGCATGGTTCTTCCTCTTCCACACCAGACAAGCAAGTTTTCTAACTTCTCTGACAGATGGGTGCCAGACCTACTTTACCTTCTTCAAAAATTTATTCACAATTGCTAATTACTGGCCAAACATGCCTGACACCCAGCTCCTTCTCACACACTGGTTTCAGTTTTGCTCATGCAGAGCATCAGGGAAGAACAGCAAGAAGGGCTGTGGAGCAGAGTTCGCCATAGCTGGCTGGGTGAGAGCAGCAGTAGGACTGAACTCGCATCAGCTCCAGGACAGATACAGGCTTATCTGTCATTTAGCCCAGCAATTCCCTCTGCGTCAATGTCTGCAAAAGTGTCCAACACCCTACGGCACCATACTCCTACACGGGAGCACCGCTACTCTCTACTCCTACTCTCACAGCACCGCTACTCATCTCTGTGTTACACCAGATAACAGCACATCTCATATTGCTTTTGGGTTATTTTGCCCTAGAAACAGAATTTGGAAATGGGGTAAAAGTATTACGAAAAAATGCAGGTTTCTGGGCAAACTCCTGTCTCTTCTGCAGAAATGGTAGATAGGTTTCTCTGAAGGTGACGTAGATTATTCTCATTAAAGTCCTAATTGTTTTTCCCTATCTTCAGAATTGACATTGGTCAGAAGGCACATTAATCTTTTTCCTCTCCCAGACTGGAGCTATGAGATTATCATGATTTGCTGAACTTCAAGCTAACTTGGAAAAATGAGCCATGGAAAACAATCACCTATTCAGAGGCAGTGGGGGTTTTTTCCACTACCTTCATACTCTGTTAATTAAAGAACCAAATAAGTATCATGACAGTTTTTCATAGTGTGGCCCCTTGCCTAGTGCAGAAGTGTACTAAGGGGACAAGGGCACACTAGTACTTGGATGAGCATCAACACTGAGGCAAGACCTTGTGTCCTAAGGATCGATGCCACATGTGAGATTTTTCATGCCTTGACTAAAGCTCTTCTCAAGAGAGGAGGGGAACACTTACGGTGCCTCTCTCCTACAGGAGCTCCTGTCCAACCCCACACATATGCATATGTTGCCAATCTTCCCTTAATGGGGCACCTGCAGTTTCTCATCTTTGGGTGGCTACATTTTCATGCAGCAAGTACAAATGTCACCAATTCAGGTATGTGTAATCTCTCAAGCAGGTAGAAATTGGCCAACAGACTTGAAACCTAGAGAACTGTTGGGGAAAATATTAAAAAAGCATCACCTATCCTTACCTTGCTACATTCTTCCTGAAACACTGTTCTGGAGATACTCAGAATAGTGGGTTAATGCTGTGGCCTTCAACGACCTACCTCTGGTCCCCAGACCATTCAGAAACATGTATTTCCTTAAGAAGCCAAGCTAAAAGAAATGCTAAACATTGTTTTTCACTAGATTTTCTATATATGCTTTGAGCAACTAAAAAACCTTTACACTACAGAAGTGAGAAGGGATACTGAAAGTAAGACTTCATATAAAGTTACAATATGTGCTATAAAAAAAATTATGTGAGCTTTAGCCAAGCCTTAGATAATCCCACCATGATAAAGCAAAGTCGAAGCAAAAACATGCATGTATACACACCACAGCAGTTACGTTGCTTGAGTGGCACTGGCAGCGTTCTACAATCTAAAAGCAAAGTCACTTAAATTTTAAGAGAAATTTAAACTATTAAACATAGGTGAAAGGCAAATATATTGATTCCCTGCCCTCAGAACTTCCAAAAAGCACACTCTGGGGAGAGGAACTGGGCAAGTGAGAAACAAAGCTTTTAAATGTTGATCTGAAAGGGTAAGTGAAAATTCTCACTGCGTATTCCCTCCGTTGCTCGGCTAATGGCAGACAGACCTTCCAGCTTCGCATGGTTTGAGGGTCACATTCTTGCTGTAGCTAGGCTTTGAGCCAGACATACATAATACAGATTTCTTCCTTACAGTTGAACAGCCACACCAGAACACGGGGCAGCCTCTCGTGCTGGTTTCACGGTATGGCCATACCTCTGGGATCACAGCAAGCACATATGATCTGCACGTGACCACATATGCACACGTACAGTGATTTGCCCCAGAGGCAGAGTCTAAGCCACTTAGTATGTAATACTCTGCACAATCTTTTTTTCAATTTGGTTAAAGTTCAGCTGTTGTGAACAGAATAGTCAGACTTTTATTTTACCGTATTTCTGTGCGGATAACAGTCTCAAAATCTAGGCTTCTCCGAGCAAAGTCCCAGTGAAGTTTCTCTTCCTCAGAGAGGTCTGAGACCAACATCCCTGTAAGTGTTTTTTCATCAGCATCTCCTTTAGAAGAACTTCAGGGGATTTTACATTTTGGGCAGCTTCCAAAATTACTCTTGATAAAAGGTCAGATCAAAATTCTCCCCTAGGGTCCAACATTAAATTAATTATATTTTACACGCACACATGGTGTTTTTAGGCCAAAAATCAGAACTGAAGTCAAATTATGCTATATGCAAATATGGGCTGATAATACATTTGTATTCTTAAGCCTAAAGAGAATCATATTTGCTTCTCATGGGTGCTGGGCTACAAGCACATACTACCTTTCTTGCTAGGAAAACAAGGTAACAGGGAAAAAGTCCATGCTTTTCAGGAATGCATGTCCAGTCTTCATTCCCTCTAAATTTCAAGTTTGAAACAGCATACATCTAACTCCACCCTTACTGTTATTCTCATTGAATTTGTTTTCTCTTTAGTTAAGGTCACATACGCTTAAATATTTTCACGAGCTTAAATATTTCAGTAAGCATGCTGAATGGGGCATTATCACTCACTTGTGCAGCACCATCACCAAGACCCACACCAAATGGATCTTTACAGGCAGAAATAAAGAGAAAAGGAATGGAGGTCTAAGCACCAAAGAACAGACATCATCCTTGTCACCACACAAACCTAAGCAATGGAAGAGTGATGTTCATTACTACCTCCTGATCAAGACTGGACATTACTAGCTAGAAAAATTCAGACGAATGAATCCCAAGGTCAGCTTTGCAGCAGAACATACCAGTCATGGATTGACTAAGACCCGTGAAGCCATGCATGGTGGAAAACAGCATGGAGATGGGCTTTAGTGGCTCATCCAAGATCACAGATTGCAGCAACTGGGATAAGCAGGGACTTCCAGAAAACCACCTTCTTTACTAGTGAGTGGTGGGTTTAGATGCACAGAACTAAATTCAGTTTCCCACTACTGCAGACAACTGTATCCCAAAACTTGCAACCAATCTGAAGACCCACTGGAAAAAAAAAGTACCCCAAGAAAAGCCTTCAGTTTCCACTGTGACTGTTCTCCATGGCTGTCAGGAAATGGAAGCCGTATGCCCTTCTCAAGGTCCACTGCTGGTCTAACAAGAAACTAGCCCACACAAGAAAAGTTAATGTAAGCCAAGGGAAAGCTTAAAGCTGATGGGTATAATTTATGGAGTAATTTTTTAACTTAGAGATTGCCTTTATAGAGTCTGCATGCTTTGTCAGTGGTCAATGACCTCTTACTTGTACAACTCCTGTTGTTTTAAGTTCTTACCCCCAGCTGGGTACAATAGTGGAACAGCAGGAACAACCAACACACACAAGCTGACAAGATTGTCAGGTCTCCTGCATATCCTTCTGCTTTCTTTCCAGGTATTGCTGAATCTTCAGTCTTAACAAGAACTGGACACAGAACCCTGCTACTGTTTTGTCTTTTTGTATCACAGAATGTGATTATCACAGTACTTCTGAAAGAAGATACAAACTCAGTATCTTTGTCCCGGAAACTATTAATTATCTGTTTTTAAAAAAATCCTTGCTACCCAGTCTAAAGTGAGTATCAAAGAACCAAGTCCTGCAATAAGTTCACAACTCACAAGAGTCTGAGCAGTAAGGCTAGTTGAACATTTCCAGACCCATCTCAAAATGACCCATCTGCCAGAAGGTACACAAATTAAAGCAAAGAAAGACTTAAATTCATTTCCTCTGGTGACTAGTCCTCACTAGAGTGACTCTGGACAGGGCAAACACAACTGTGACATAAAACAATTGTCCTTTTACACTTTGAGGCAAGAGGTGAAATCCAGAAAGAGCAGAAAAAGAAAGCACCTCAGCAGGTAACATGCCACTCTTCTTTGGTCCTCCCTCCTCCACAGAAGTTACTTGAGGAAAAACCCTGTGGCTTTGGCTCTATGCAAAACCAAGGTTTCAGAGTATCTTTGAGAAGAGTGATCCTACATGTTTCTTAGACCTGACTGAAAAATTGTGATTTACTTAAAACTGTCATGAAAGAGATGATGGTGGTGGTCTTTCTTCCTTCTTTCTTCCTCTTACCCAAGTAGTTAAATACTTCTGAAACATATCCCAGCCATCGCTAGGATAAAATGCCTTTCTTTGATTATTACCCACATATGTATTACTATCAGACCAAAGACATGGCCACTGCTTAGAAAATTCTGAGGAAGCTTTTTAATTTTTGACCAGAAACTGGTGCTAAAGAACAAAACCCACCCTACCAGTTTTGAGAAAAAGATGAAACTTCTTTTCAGAACTAGGGGGATGTGACACTCCCTATTCCTCCCAGTACAGCTGGTAATGCAATGACTTGTGCATTCTCCAGAAATACAGAAGTCCGAAGTTCAAAACCGCTTTGAATCAAACCAGGAGCCTGAACCTTAGGTTGCCACAACCTACATGGATTTCTAATCCTCTCCCTACTAGAGAGCTGGCCAGTCTGATATAAGCAGAAGTCTCCTTTCTCTGTTGTCATGAAACCTTAAGAAGTCAGTTTCAGCCTACTAAAATATGAACCTTGTTCAGTACTTCAAGTCTGAAAGACGGAAAAAATACTTGAGATCTACATCAGTGAAATAAGAAATAAAATCCACAGAACGTTCAGAGAAATAGTCCTTTAATAAACACAGAACTCGTTGGTGCCATATGCTTCACTATATACTGATTTTCGTATGTGAGGAGCAAGCTGACAGCTCCCTAACCACAGAGGGAAGCTGTGACACCTGTTCCTGCTCTGCCATGCATTAATTTATTTAAGTTAGCACTGGTCACCTACATGAAATGTAATTAAGCATCTGAATGCCACTGTTACCACCTTGGATTATAACTACAAAAATTCATGTGATGATGGTGACATGATGGCAAATATTATGTTGTTAAATTCCAAAACATGAGAGGCATTCATAATAATAAATGACACTTATGTAGTCTTTCATATAACAATCCCAAAGTACCTGACAAAATGATACAAAACTACCTGTTAGAAGCATTGCTTTACCCATCACTGAAACAGAGCCCCCAAGCAGAAAGAAGCAACAACCTTTAAATGCTACAGAACATATTACAACAGAGGATGTTGAATAATGCATCCAGTATAAAGCACTGGGGAATTCCAGACAAGCAAAACACAATTTTCCAAAAGCAAGTGACCTCCGGCTAAAAATTTGTTTCGAATATTCAAGTTATCACAAGCCTCTGGCATACAGAAGACACCATCCTTAACAACTAACACACCTAAAAAAAAACCTATTATACCTACAAGTTTCTTAGAGATCATATATACATTCAAATACTTGCTAGGGCAAAAGATGCTTGTCTTGAGTTCCTCACCAACAGGACCTGTATGCTTCACCTTGGGGCCAAGTTCACCACAACACAAGACCTACTGCAGAGGGATTGCCAAACACCCAAGGCCACTGTTGGGCAGTGGCCTGGCTACAGTGCTGAAGCACACGTGGCAGAGGTGACCCAAACCTCCCTCTCTCAGAACCAGCACCCCACTCCACAGCTCGCCAAACTGGTGCAAGGAAAGGAGAAAGCGGGGCGTCTGCCGCAACTGTGTCTTGTAAAGGGCAGCACACCTCAGGCCAGGGAGAAAATGCATGGTGTATGGAACTCAACAAGGCTCGCAGGCAAGTCCGGGGCTTTGCTGTTGAGCCTTGTCAGGCTTAAGCAACTCTGGAAGCATCTTGAAGAGGGCTGCGGGTGCTTCCAGATGAAGAGGCAGCTGAAGGCAGGCTTTGACGGTCCCGGTTTTGGATTGAGGCATTTGTTCCTTCACAGAGCCACCCTCGGGGACTGACAGGAGAGGAGTACTAGAGAGGACGTCGTTCCAATATTTAACTTGTTATGACTGTACAAATATTAAATAGCAGCACTAGCATTGCTGCACTCACACAGTGAAGCCCTCCTGAGCTCGGGGGTTATAACGGCTGATAACTATCACCCGACCCTGTGAAGCGCCTTTCCAGAAAGGAGGCGGTGTTCATCGCCTCAATCTCCACACCTGCCGCGGCTCTCCCTGCAGGAGCCCTACCCGCCCCAGCGCCGCTGTCCCGGCCGCGGTCTCCTCTCTCGTCCTGCCGCCCCTGCCTCAGCGCCCTTATCCGCCCGCAGCGGCGGCCCCGAAGCCCCGGCGGCCCCGAAGCCCCGGCGCCCAGACCTGCGCTCCCCGCCACGAAGCGCCAGCCCGCCTGCCTCAGGCCTCCCGCCCGCCTCAGGCCGCCGCCTCCCGGCGCGGTCCCAGCCCGCAGGACGGCGACGGGCGGCCCTTGCCCGCGGCCGCCACTTCCCGCCCTCCCCGCCTCAGGTCCGCCCGCCCGGCAGCGGAAGGGGCGGAAGCAGTTCTCGCCCCTCAACCCGCCGAAGTTTCCCGGCCCGGGCGCTCGTCGGGCCGAGGCCGTTAAGGGCGAGCCCGGGACGGGTCTGAGCCGCAGGAGGCCGCGGAGCGGCTCGGCGGGCTGAGGAGACGCGCCCCGGCGCCCCGCCGCGCCCACCCACCCGCTCGCTCACCCCGCGGGCAGGACCCTCCGCCGGCAGCACGTCCGCCCCGCCGGCCACGGCAGGGCCCCCCGGCTAGCAGCCCGCCGCTCCCGCCCCGCTCGGGGCGGGACTTCCCCGCTGCGGCCCGGCCCCGGGGACGGGAGCAGGGCGGGGAGCGGCCCGGGTGCGAGGGCGGCGGGGACTTTGGAGCCCGGGGCGGCCCGGGCGAGCGGCAGGGGAGGGGAGGGGAGCGGAGCAGCGGCCGCTGGCTCCCTGCGGGGGCCCGCCCGGGTCGGTGCCAGCCGTGGGCCCTGGCGCTAGGCCCCCTCCCCGCCGCCCTGTGTTCGCGCTCCCCAGAAGCTCCCGTGAGGGAGGTGCAGCAGCGTTTCGTGCCGGCGTTGGCTTCAAGTACAACTGGGAGTCGGTGAATGAATGTCGGCATCCTGCCTGTCCTTGCTCGTCCCCCCTGTTTACACAGCAGGGAAGAAGTTTGGATCCACTGAGTCATTCTGGGGGGTTGGGAGATCGCGCTGCATGCTTGGGCTTGCAAGAGGCAGTTGTTTTTTAATTTGCCCTTGCAATGCAAATAACTGGGAAGGTTAAAGAGGCGCTTCCCAGTATCCATAAACAAGGTGACAGTGACGATGATTCTGGATAAAAACGCAGGTGCAAAGTATGAAATGAAAACAGAGCTGGCACCAAGTTCTTACACTTTCCACCCAGGATCTCAAAAGTGTCTTATTTCCCTGAGGCTCACAGCATCCTGTGTGGTACTATTCCATTTTATAGAAGGGTAAACAGATGCTGGCAACGTGACTAGCAAAGGCACAAAGGACGGTGAACTCTCCCAGCCCTCACACACAGCCAAAGCTGCAGCAAAGCCACTCTGTGCATTGTACAGACATGTTACCTGAATCTGGGAAGGGGACCTCAAGCTTTTCTGGGAGGAGTACTTGCTGTTCTCATTGCTATCAGTTCTACTTTGACTCCTTCCCTGTCCCCATTCACAGAATCACAGAATCATCTAGGTTGGAAAAGACCTTGAAGATCATCTAGTCCAACCATTAACCTCACACTGACCATTAAACTGATTCGTACCAGGTTGGGGCCAGCAATGGCCCTGCATCCTGCTGTGCAGTGTTCAACCTGCGCTCAGCGCTGCAGCACAGTGCCTGCGGATGGATTCTGGTGTGCTTTGCCTGTAATACGGCTGTTCTTTGCCTGTGGGAGATGGATCCTAGCTTTTATTCAGATCCCAGATAATCCTGTGATGCAGAAAGTGAGTGGGCAGAACTGGGAATGAAAGCCAACGCATGCTGATGCTCGGGCCTTTTATCATCTATCTTACAGTGAAGGACAAAAGTGGAGGTAGTGGATGAAAAATGAGGAGGGTGCAGAAGTAAACAACTTTAGAGAGGTAGGAGGTAAGAGAAAGTTGTGCTTTTATGAAAGTGATGGAGAAATGGAATTTTGGCTTAAAAAAAAAAAAAAGAAAAAAATCATTGTGAAAATACTAGACCTGAAGGGTACAGTCCACAATGACTGACGATATTGGTGTGGGGAGGGCTCAACTTTTAGGATCTCAGCCAAAAGGGAAATTACTGCCCAGCAAAGGGAAAGTAAGGATGAAGAAGGTGAAGCAAGTGAAATGCTTGGGATCTTTCAAATTAGCAGCTAGTCATCACGTATATGCATCAGGGATTAATACAGATAGATGGCTATAGCTAAGGTGCTGGGCTGGTTCCAGTCATCAGCATCACTCGTCTTTACTTGGTTCTCATATAAAGTCAAGTGAGTATGGGTCCTGCAAAGATTAAGTGGAGATATGAAAGCCTGTCATTTGTAATGCCTTGTATTTCAACATGTTCATATTGCTGGGCAATCAATGCAGGAGAAATTATGTATGAGAGCTATGTTAAAAATAGTCATGCAATGCTTTATGGGACATCATTTGTCACTGGCCATATCAAACCTGTTTTGAAGATTTGCGATGAATTTTACATAAGGCCTGCACTTCTACATCTCTTTTGTTTTTTAAAATATAAAAGCAGTATTAAAATTTGGGTAGGTACAAAGTAAAACCATATTCAGTCTGCATTTTTATACACAGAATGAGCTTCTCTTTAAAGCAATCTTCACTATGTCCAAATCAAAGTAAGGTACTATATTTTTATTTTTTATGTCCTTGACTTCAACCTGCTACAAAACAGCGGCTTGTAAACACAAAGTAATGAGACTGTCTCGTTCAGACCAAATGTGTAGTGAACAGTGAAAACAAGTCAGCAGCTGGCAGAGTCTATATGTATGACACTGTATTCACAGTTTAGGTGATATATAACGTTATGTAATGTATCTGGCATTTGTATCCCCTTTCCCAGGCCTGAAAACCAGGCTGTGGGCTTCCTAGAAATGTTGAATTGGTTACTGTAGTAAATGGCTCATGAAACTGGGGAAACAAAACCCCCAAAAAACCCCTCAGCTATGTTGCCATACAAATAGCAGTGACAACTGTCAGTAACATCACAAGCTAAAATACCCATATTGCATGGTTCAAAACCAAGAAGTAGTTTACTATTAAAAAAATAAATATATTTTGCCAGGTCTGCAGTAAAGAAAAGCTTGGTGTCAGTAGCTTTTGTAGAAGTTACGGTCTGCTCAGGGCTACATAATGCCTGTGCTTTTGTCCACCTCTGCCATGCAGTGGCCAAAGGGACATTGAAGTCAATGACTGATCCTTTTCCCATTTGGGACACTGTTGTTAACTCTGTCCACTGTTTAACAGTTGACACAAAATAAGGACCAAATACTTGCAGTGCATGAGCTTTAGTAGCATCTCTTCTCTTTTCAGAGGCAGAGGAAGAAGAGAGCAGACCAGTAGGTGCAATGCCAGACCTAGTGCAAGGGAGGGCTTGTCAGGGTGACCTAGAGGGAACTGCTATAAAGGGACCGTACCCAGAGGATGCACAGAGGTCCCAAATCTAGGTGGGATTTCCCAGGACAGAGAGGCTGTGACAGCCACTGCCTCCCAGGTAGCTATGGAAACAGCTGAGCTGCTGCACCGGGACCCCAGGGACCGAGTGATCTCCTCCAGCCTGAAATCTTCTGCTCAGGGCTCAATTACTCAGGTGTTACAGAAGATTTAAAAACCATGCTGTGTTTTGGTTTACTCAGAGAGCAATTGATAATGTTTACACTATCTTATATGCAATATTTTTCTTCTTTGAAAGACACCCTTTTGGGGGGCTGTGGGAACAGTGAAACATTATAGCATGCACTAGGCCAACTCATGAAACTGGAAAACCAGACAAACTTGCAGACACAAACAAGCACTTCTTCAATGTGATGCTGTATATGAGTTCTTCTTCCGGTATGACTTGAAGACAAGAGAATTCCAGTTTGCTTTAATAAAAATTGGTGACTGAAGACCACTCATTACCACTATTCTTTCTTCAGAAAGATAATAAGCAAGGAAAGGAAAAAGGCAAAATGTAATTTCAAGCAGTATTTGTGCAAGGGCCATTGCAAACATAAGCATTTGCACATACCATTGAGAAATGGGAAGTGAGAGTATCACACCTGCACACATATACAATATAATCCACAATTTACAAGTTGGTAGCATGAATAAATAGGAACCCCAGAACATAAAAAACACCACAGAGAAAATTCATGCAGCGACGGTAAAATATGCAAAATTTAATCCTTCAGGGAAACCCTTTATTGATCATGATAAAAAGGCTCACCCCCCACCCCTTTCAAAGTGATTCCATAAATTGAGAGGGTTAGAAAGAATAATTTGCTTGTCAGTCTGGCATATGTTTGTTGCCCTGACAGAACAGACAGGAGTCCTTCAGTTCATGCAGGAGATGAATTGTATGGTAAGTAGGGTTTTAGAATCAATCATGACTGTTTGGAAGGGGCTCCAGGTGTGTCTTTTTTGTTTAGGAAGGGTTTTTTTGGTTAGCAGTGTTATTAAAAGATGACAATGACTGTTCTTGAAAAACTCTGATGTGCTGCAGATGTAGGTACCAGTCTGAGTGTTAAATTGCAGGTGCTCCAAGAAGCAAATGAAAATTGGAAGAGGTAGGCAATACGTAATACTTAACTGGAAATTACACAAAGCTATTCATTAACAGCAAAAGTAAATATGTCTCTGAAGAATATTAAGTTACAGTTTTCTGGAGGCAAAAGGCAGAACAATGTTGACTTTGACTAAAGACTTGCTTAATCTTACATTCTTAGTTATTGTTTGAGTTAGTGGAGGGTATTTAGAAATAGCCAGACTAGGCTGATCATTAAGAAAGTTTGCAGAATTCAGCTTTAATTTATTTCAGAATGCCATTTCTCTCCTTACATTTGGGATTAATGTCTGCTTAAAATACATGGAAATAATGCAGAAGAAAATAAATTACTTGTCATGACTGTGAGAGATTGGAGGACCAAGCATCTCTAGGATAAACCATAGCTTTCCAGCCATTGAATGCAATTCTCTCAGCATCTTCACCTGTTTTTATTTGCCTGACTAGGCTAGAAACTCTAAGTGGGTTATATGATGGTACTTCTGTTACCTTATTGATTAATATTTTAGGAAGGTAAGTATTTTCAAGCTTTTGTTTGATCTGAAAAATATCTTCTTGGTTTTTGGTTTTGGGTTTGTTTTTTTGTTTTTTGTTTTTGGTTTTTTTTTTTTTTTTCCCAGAGAGGAGTATGCAGACAAGTATTCCTGGGAGTCTGTAAGCTTCTGAGGTATTTTCAGCAAAAAGCGCATGTTCGCTTTCTGACTTAAGAGGAATTTTTTTCAAAGACACGTACATAAATCTACTCAATCTGTATGACAAGGGACTACACAGGCTTTTTTTAAAGAAAATGACAGGTTTACTAGTCACATATAATCTTAAACTGCAGGTGTCTTACTGTTGATGATTACACAGTAGAGGAACAGAAGGAGAGGAATGAAATCTCTGGTTGCACTGCTGGAGTGGAAGATGGGATGATGGGGCAATTTGCATAATTTATAATGGACTGCTGATTGAGAGCGAAAGGTTCCCAAACAAACATTTCCATCTCTTTTCAAGAAATAAGGATTTTTCTACAGATACAACAAAAAGAATTTTAGAGTGACTTTTACTGTTTCACTCACTATTATTGACTTCAGCATCATTTTATAGTACTATGTGGAGGAATTTTGGAAATGACTGCTGCTTTGTTTCTAGCTCAGTGCTAGGATGCCTTCATTCAGCAGCACAAAATTCAAGCTTATTTCTGCCAGTGATCAGTGATAACACACATGAGTAAACCAAGAGTGGTCACTTCAGCCTGCCATTTTATCTTCATTCTTTTGATAAATCCCAAGAGCTGCAGATAAATGACTTTGATACTGTCAGTACTTGCAATTAGTACCAAAGTTACGAATATCTTCATGTGGATGTAATTGAGGGCAAAACTTGAGGCTGCTAGATTTCAATTCACTGTACAAACACAATTTCTTCCAGTTAGTTGCCACCTTTTAAACTTTATGTCTTTAATGAGAGAAACCGAGAATGAGAAAACTTCTTAATGAGGGGAATTGAAATGGAGATGGCTCCACAGGCTCAAACTAAACCTTAAAGGGAGGCTAGACTGTTTTATTTTCCCACTAACTCACTGGATCAAATCCTATCTCCTTAAATCAGTTCCCTATCTCCCATTTCTTTATTGCAAACAAGATTTGTCCTTTATAGCCTCAAAATTTCCAATGCTTTGGAAAAGACCTTTGAAGGTCATGAGCTTGCTTATGTTTAAGAAAAGATGAAATTTGGCTTAGAAGCCTTTGGCTTGTTTGCTTAAAGCACATTTCTATTTTGTTTAAATGTGTTTCTCTGCTAATTTGGGCACAGAAAGATGCTGTAAGTAGTGTTCTTTAAACCTAGGAGTGAATTTAGGGACACGGGATCAGGTCTTCTATGCCCCATCCTCTAAGTAGTCTTTTTGAAATTAGTGAGGAGAACATAGCCCTTATTCTGTCCAGACGGTTGTTGAATTATGAACATTATTTAATAGAAGATACAACTGATGGCAATGTAGAATCATATGAAATTAACATGAAACATCCAGGCTGCTATCCAAAATGGAACAGATGGGTCTGAAATTGGTTTATGCTATATCAAGGAAATCTCAAGTATTTGTGCTTATTAATGCTATCTAGGCTATCCCTAGTGATCATGATGCACCCATGCATGCCTTAGCTTGCCTGTACTTTGCACTAAGCTAGCCTGATCCAATGAACTACACAGACAGCAAAGGAGTTATCACATGATGCCTTTAACCATTTCCCCGCTGGGTAAAACTTTGATAGTTCTGTCTCCAGCCATCCACATCCTAAAAGTTTTGTGATGGCTTCTTTTTTTAAACTTATATTATTGGTCTGTATTTTTTCACAAGTAGAGTTTCTTTATTTTCCCTTCTTGCAGCATGGCCATCTGCTGCCACTTCAGCTTTAACCACATCTTCTTGATCTTTTATTCTCACTTGTTCACTTACCCGTTGTTTTCACCTGTCTCTCTAAGTAATACTAAGCATACATCTTTCCATGCTTCAGTGTCTAGCTTCTTCTCTCCTCTATCGTCTCAGTTTTTGCCCTCTGTCACGGCTCATGAGACACACAGTTCAAAACTTTCTTTTAGAGAAATGAGAGATACTGCATTTTCTCCAGTCTTCCTCTAACTCCTCACTTGAACCTTGATCTTTTCTCTGATTTTTTATTTTGACATAAACCTATGCATAACACTAGACCAAATAGATGCCTCTCCATACAATGTATTATATTATTATTTCCTCTTTTATTACAAAAATATTATTAGTCTGTACTCACAGCAAAAATGTAATTCAGCTTTAGGCCTTACAGAATTGTGTTTGGGAGATTATGCAACAATTGTTCTGATCCGTGAAATTAACTACAAAACACTAATCTTGATCAGATTTAGCACACTAAAAGGGGATTCAATTAAAAATTTAAATGCCTAAGAGTTTTACTTCTGATTTGTAAAGCTGAAGCTCACTCTTACCAACCCTGACTATATTGCTTTCCCCTAACACCTGCATCAAGAACAGTAATTTCCATGTGGAATCCTCTCTTTAATGTCTCTCTTTCTGGACATCAGTGTATTTGGAGGGACAATCTCTTCCACTCCTACTCTGCTGTCATATTTTCAGTCAGTAATGCTGCTGTGATGGTAGGTCTGTAAGTGACCTGGAAGCTCCCCTGGGATCAGATTGCTATTTAAGTATTGAGCCCTGTCAGTTTGCCTGCCCTGCCAGGAACTTGCTTTTATCTATGGTAATTGCTTTTAGAGCTGGATAGCAAAGAGGCTCTTCTCTGAGATTCCCATGCTTCATCCTTGCTTGTGGCAGACTAGTCTCACAGCTGCTTCAGCCCATTTAGGAGTCATTTTTCTTTCACCTAGTGGACATAAATCTGCTGCATTCCGCCTACAATTGACTGTCCTTCTGCTTCACTTTAGGACTTGTCCATTCAGCACAGCTTAATGATCCTGATCCTGCAGTCCCTTGGCGTTGACCATAAGTTGGGTGGGAGAGGGGTCAAGTTTGAGGCTGATTGATAGAAGCAGAAATGACTGCCCCTTTCAAGTCAAACTAGGGTGAGCAATTTCTGCTGGCTTGCTCAATCTAGGATGCAGCTGCAGTCCGTGCTATTTAAAAGCAAATGTTTACAGGAGAGAACCAGTTTTCACAAGGCAAACAATTTTCTCTGGTTCTAACAGATTTTCTAGTTATTGATCAGCACAGCTACTTTTCTGAAAGGGAAAGAAAGAGCTACTGGGGTGAGCAGCAAAGTAGTAGAATTTACACTGTATTAATTTGTATGATACCAACTATATACTAGATGGTATTGCTTCCAGCCATATTACATAGCTGTAGAAATTTCAAGGCTGACTACTGTTACTTCCAGGGGCTATCGCAGCAGCTGGGGATTGCTGGAGTGAGGGTGACCTGGATTTACCTTTTTCCTGCGTAATTCCTCAGTTGCAAAATTTCTAACAGGGACAAGAATCCAGCTCTGAAAGTAAAAACATTTCCTTTCTGCCTTGCATATACCATGCAGGAATTGATGTAGCCATGGGGAAACGGGAAAACTGACAGCTCTTCAAGGATAAACAACTGGAGATCAGGCAAACAAATAAAAGGGATTTTCTCATATTGAATGTTCGTGGGAGAAGGACAGAACAAAGAAAAAATGTTTTCCATTTTGCTGTTACAAGGAGCTCCTTGAGTTTTTAGATCTATATTTTTTTGCTGTTTAGTCAAGTGCCTGCTTTAGACAACATTTTGCATCATTAATTCCTCCGATCCTGCAGGCTGTTGCATGTGGGAAGCCCTGTGCTCCCATGTGGAGCCTCACCATTTTTAATGGTGTGCTGTGTGGGCAAAGGCATTTCCCCCGGAGAGAAACTTTCAGCATGAGGTGCATTACTGAGTATTGCATTGTTTGTGTTGATCTTCCAGGCAAAAACAGGAAGATAAAAGGTAGCAAAGAACTGAAAGTCACACATGCATCCTCGTACACGTTCACACGGAAGTACACATGCAAAAAGACAGGACCAGGCATCAAAAGAAGCTATTCTGGTTAATTTTTGTGTTGTCTAGATTACGAGCTGAGAGTATCCCCTTGTATCCTGAAACAGCAGTCATCAATTGCAAAATCTCACAGGGAGAGATTTCTCAGTTTTCCTATGTTTTGTTTTCTGAGGATAGTGCTACAGTTATTTTATATGTACATTTTTATTTCTATTCGTATTTGCTGTTGAATCTTAGTTTTACATCCAGATGAAGAAAGTCAAGGACAATTCATTTTCAGCTGAAAACATTCTTTCTTAAAAAATCTGGCTGCTGTGTTCTTTGATTTATTGCCTTGCTTATGTTGGACAACATACCAAGTCTCATGTCACAATATTCCTATTATGAACAGGAGTGTTTTTTTCTCCTCTCTCAGTGATAGATAAATCAGAAGAGCTTGCATTTTAGGAGAAAAAGCTACAGTTTGCTGTTCTGAATATTATATTAATTATCTCATACACTGCACTTGGGACACTACCTGCCTATTTAATTGCCTTGCAGAAACTCTGAGTTCCTGTATCATCATGCAGATTGTATAATCAGTTACTCCTGTGCAAAGGGATGTGAAAATTGCACTTACTGAAATTTCTTCTCTTGTCTGTACCAGTGACAACAATCATACATGGAAGCCCATGTTTATAGAGAAATCATTTTCTGCGGAAGACAGATGGGACAAATTAATCAGAGATAATAGGCACATTTTACAAATTTGGGGGATATTTTTGTTTCCTGTTTGAAAAGCTATCAATTCAGAAATGTTAATTTGGTATGAATATTTAATATAGTTGTCTGTAACTTGGGTGCCAGTTTGCTAGAAATATGCAGAGCCAGATCCAGCTACTTGTGTTCTATCAAATTGTGTCTTCCTCTATTAAATTAAGGAGAATATCTACAACTCAGAAACTATGTTACATGCCAGAGTTTTGGACTCAGCCAGACTCAATGCTCAGTGCTTGATGTATAGCGATTTTCTAGCCAGTAGCCCTCAAAACACTATCCAGATGATGAAGATCCTGGTCATAGCTTCCTTTCAGTCATATCACCTACCTCAGGGGCCCTGAGAAGTGGATGCCCCCTTTAACAAGGATGCCTTTACACTAATATTAAAATGTCCCTTAAATTACTGGAAAACATGATGCTCTATAAAACAACAGGGCATTTGTTGCTAATTTGCCTAAGTTGCCTTAAACATTTCCTTTGTTTAGAAAAGAAGGTACTTGGAGACTGTCCAGCTGCTGGTAGCGCAGTAGGTCAGCTTCAAAATGCATCTCCACATAAAATAGAGTGGAGAGCAAACAGCCATGGAAAACCTGGAAAAAAACTTTGTCATTGCCTGTATCTGAACCTGATGAACATCAAAATAAAATAACCTGCTAATATTTAATAGAATGAAGACTGGGATATTATATTCAAAAAAGACTAAGCAATTGTTCTGAGCAAGCTAAATATCTCTATGACCAATATCATGAAATCAGACAATATTATAAAGCACCAAAGAAAGGTGTGAAAATATCTGTAGGACTGTTTATACTCCTAACCATCCTCCCACAGAAAGACCCTATTAAGTCAAGGTAAATTGTACCAACTGCCTTAAAGCGATGCCTGTCTGTTCTAATTTTTTTGATACAGCAAGCTGAAGCTTAGTGTGATAGTGATTGTACTGACCTATTAAGGCTGAAACTGATAGGAAAATGCAATTGTCACCTACGGCTTTGTTATTATGCTGCAACAGAAATATTCTTTTCTTGCACTGTTCTTGCTTGAAAGGGACACAGTGATCCCCTCCTTTCATTGTCCAATTAGATAACACTGGTACATTTTGCTATAAGGATGCATTTTAAATGGGGTTCTTTTTAAAATGCATTTGGCAGCCTGAAGACACTACAAGAATAAATTAATTATGCTTAGTGCTGCATTCAAACAGTACCTTTTCAACTGCTTTGAAAATAAAGTCACTCCACACTTTTAGTGGTTTATCACAACTCACTACAACTTGTGTCATTCTGCTAAACTAGGTTGGTGACTTTTCCCCTTTGAATTTTTTGTGTGAATTTAGTGTTCATGAAAGATGCGAAATTAACAGCCCTAGAGACTCTCCTTTATTTTCAGAGAATCAGCAGTGAGAGTTCAGTGTTTGCTACACTGCCCAGCAATGTGACATTTAGTTGACCACCTCAGCTGAAGGAGAAGGTAGAAGGAGAAGGTAGTTCAGATTCTTGCAGGCTGGGTCTTTGCCTGTCCTGCTCACATGGCCTCAAAAGGAGGCACTGCAGTGCTGTGTGGCATTCAGAGCTGAAATCATAGATTTTCTCCTGTCTGCCACATCTTCCTTCATAACAAGTCACTGGCTTTTCCTCACACAATTTTGCCAGGTCTGTTGCTTGCTATGGGAAAGTGCAAGAATGATTAAAAGTGCTGTACAGTGATGGCTGTATAGGCATGAGTTCAAAAAAGCAGTTAAATGTGGTCCTGTAGAAGACAATGGGCTACCTGTCTTAAGCACTTGCTTAAGTACTATATTTATCTCACATTCTCGATGTCCATTATACTTATTTTACTAAAAGCTCTCTGCTGATAATCACTTTTGCTTAATATTGAAAGTCATTGGGTGGTGGTGAAGTCCTCCCGTAACACTTTATAAAGTTATATAAGTCGAGGAACAGCTTCTGGTTTATGTACTAAAACATGCAGACATCTGAGGATACGGGATATTTTCATGTGTGTGTGAGTGACTTAGGAGCTAGCATCCTGGCTGATAAGTAAATGTTGTTCCTAGTGTAGGCATGACTTCAGGTTCAAAGAGATATATTTTTTAAACCATGAAATAGCAGGTGTCAAGCTTTGCTTGCTTCTTCCACTTGGAATTCAATTGTGTAAACTTTACACCTGAGTACTTGGACCATGAACAATTTATTTGAAGATGCCAGTCAAACAGTCAGCAGCACAAATACTCCCAAATGCACCTGCATTTGATTTTGCAGATACGGAAGGAAAACTTGTTTTCAGTGCAGTTGAAAGCCCCCAAATTTTGTTTCTTAATTAAAACTTTGGGGATTTTTTTTACATGTTCAGTAGGGGCTGGAAGAGCAGCAGCAAAAGGATTTTTGTGGTTTTTCTTTAAAGATCAGCAGAAACATTTTTAAAACTACAGTTTCAGTGAAATACCCAGGAAGGAATTAGGACATTATAATATTATCAGTAGACTCACGATAGGTTTTTCTCAGGATTTGAGAGTTAGATTCTCAGTCTAGTGATACAATTTGCTCCTATACTCAGTTGACCTAATAAGAGACAGATGAGACTTACAGAGATTTTTTTGGTACAGAAGTGTTAATGAAGGCACTGCTAACTCCTCTACCAGCTGACTTGTGAGTCACTGAACACATGGGTCAAGAGCAGGGAGGGGGCAAGGCAAAGCAGAGCTCAGAGCTCTGCTGTTTAATCTTTCAGTATATAAGTGTTGCATCGGGAGACACATAATTTTTCTCAGGCCATCAGTCTGTTAGTAATGAATCTTGGTGTACTGAAGCACCAGGGAATGTGTCTTCCCTCACTAGGAAACCGGGCTGATACAAACCTACAGAATATACCAGATCTACATTAAAGCAACATAAAGTAATTGTTGCAGTTTAAGATATTCATGGGAGTTTGCTTTGGTGTAGCTAACTTAAAGACAAGGTCTTAGACCTGGGCTGCTTGTGGTCCTACAGTTTTGAGTAAGGATGTGCTTATAAAATATGCTAGGTATGTGTTATGCTGTCCAAAAATTCCTGGTAATGGGTTTGGATAAAACATTCTCATCTTCAAGGCTTGGAGTATGGTTTAGTATTGATGTGCACTGTTAAATAGCTCTTGGGTTTCAGATTAGAGTTGTCTGTATTTTGGCATTAGACATGTGATGCAAGAGCGTGTAAATCAACTTGGCACCTCACTGTAGGAAAGGTGCTTCATTTAGGTTAAACCTATGCCCTTAGTGTCTTTCCATGGCAGACTATTAAAACAGGGATGTTTTCTGTAACTGGGGGAGCAAATACAAACCTCATTTGTGATATAAAAATGTAGACACAATTGACTAGTAGTAGCTAAAATATTAAATATCTCAAGAAACTTCCTCTCCTGAAAACAAACTGGCATTTTGGGTGTGATCCAGCTCATTCTAATGTGTTTTTTCATGACAAGTCTGTTTCCTTATCCCCTCAGAATACTCTCATTTTATATCTCTTTGTATAAAATGTCTGCATTTCAGACATCTGAGGATCAGTGGATGCTGACAAAGAGGATTTCCTAGATACCTTAGACCAAAGGTTTAGTTCCTGCCCTCATAATAGACTGAACACAAACAGTGTTTACCTTTTCTAAATCTCTTGTCCTTGAATATGTTTATAATTTTTTCCTTCACATAATCTCTCCTCTTAAAGGTACTTAAGCAGGAAAAAAAAGGAAAGAAAATACTTTTATCACGTAAGATTTTTTGAAGCAAGAAAGCTCCAGAAAATCATCTTATATGCAATATGTATTACACAAAATTAGTTTATATTTCTGAAGCCTTAGTCATCATGCTTCCAAGTGCAGCTAGTAATGAGGACATATTAAATAATTAGTGGTAATTGCATGCTGAAATAATGCTATGTACACATTAACATGAGTCTGTTTAGACCATAGACACATAGACTTTATAACTGCTGTCTGAACAAAGTTATAGTCAAAGCTATGGATGATACTGGCTTGTAGATACTGAGATATTGTTCAGTAGCTGTAGTCCTTGAATAGGCTGAACATTTCCAAAACAAGATGAATATTCTATAGTTACATTTTTTTAAAAAAGGCAGTGCCCCTGAATGTGCTAGCTTCATCACAGAATATGGCTTTTAGAGATTCATGAGTTTTTCAGAGTAATGTTTTTTCTTCATAAAACTTTGGTGTTTTTTTAAAAAGGAAAACTGCTTTTCACACAAGACAAAAATTTCAACATTTACAATTGACCACTTCTCATAACAATTTATAGAAATTCAATTTTCAACTTGAAAAATAAATTGCAGAAGATAAAATCGATGTTACCTGTATTACCTAGAACTTGGCTACTTGGTAAGTCTCACAGAATAATTGTAAATGGGAAAATAATTATCTGGCAGGATAATTAACTGTTCTTGGCTTGTTGCTGTTCAGTTGTCATGCTAACTATTTTTGAATCCTCATGCTAAAATTTACAGATAGATATAAAAATCACAATGGCATAAATTATATATGCCATGCTTATCTGAAAAACATGTTTTTTAAGTTCATCCCCATATGAAGACTTTTATCTAGACTCAGAGAAAGTATTGATAAGGTGAGGGTGTGATTCAGTAATTCTGAAAATTACATAGGAATCACAGCAGATAATCAAAAGAAGCCAAGTCCCCGATCCGATGCTGTATGCAAGACAGCAATGTAGTTTCTGCATGCTTATACCTGCCAATATCAAAAAGAAGTAGGAAGATGGAATTCCCTCACATCTATAGTGACAGTGACTCAAGTCTTATTTAACCATTCTTTCCCATCCTTGCCTCTTCACAAAGGGTACTGAAAATCAAAGAAAGGGCTCTGGGAAGAGTTACAAGAAAGAATCAAGTAAAACACGAGAATAGAGACTGAAAAAGCTCCATCCATTAGTTTTAAAGTATTGTTTATCAAGGGTAAGATTAAAAAATGTGATCCTTATACATTAAGAAGAGGTAGTTGGTTGTATATGGCTCTTCATCTGAAAAGGTAAAAACACTGAACCTGAACTAGACAAACTCAGATTAGAAATAATACTCTGTTGTTTAACAAGTAAGAGTAATTAGTCACTGGAACTATTTATTAAGGGACAGAACAAAGTATCCACATCTTGGTTTTAAATCAAAGGATGCATTTATACACGATCCACAGTCATTCAACCCAAACTTGTGATTGTGATGTTGAAGTGTTGAGACAAAATTCTCTGCTCCATAAGGCTCATGCTCTTGGAATCCGTTAATTGCTTTTGGTTGCTCTGCTTCAGTGACAACACTCTGCATTTCTCTAGTACTTTCTACTAACAGCTCTTAAAGTGAGACAGCAGATCTCTACAAAACAGCAATGCATCTAGTGCTAGATACTACACCAGGACTCTGGAAACCTGGGCTCCATGTCTACAGTAAGCTAGTTGTTTCAGCTTTTTGTATCTTTCCTTCTCATCCCACCTCCTTTCCATCCCGCTCAGTTAGGTCCTTAGTTTTGATGTCAAGAATACAGTAAAGTACAAACAAAACCATTACAAAAGTTTCCAACCTTATTTTGTTTGTTTCTCCAGTACTAGAGGTTCATGTTTTGACACCTAAAAATGACCTGCAGATGATCATGTTTCTGACAATCAAACCTAAGATATTTACATTTCCACACACCTTTTCTATTGGTCCAAGTCTGTAAAGATTTTGCAGTCCTAAAGATTGTTTCACCATGTTAGTTATTTATTTTTATATATATATACATACCCACATTTATGTACACACTGTCTCCTACGTTCTTCTTTTTATTCTGTCCTCTTAAATATCTCCCAGTTTCTTCCCCTGTTGGTTTCCTCTGAGACACCAGAGCCTCTGACAGCAGCTTGCTGAACAATTACAAATTCACTTAGTATTGCTGGACAGGGGATATTTTCGTAAAAAATAATATAGACTTAAAAGGGCTAATTTTAAAATGAGGAAACTTGATAAGAATTTGGGGGATTTTTCTACCTCCTCCATGTCTAATATGATGGTACACATCACAGCTCATTTTTCTGTGTAATAAACACTGACTTTTGAACAGAGCCACAATTTAATACCCCTTAATTTCTGTACGTAAATTACCCAACTTGTACCTCCATCTTTAACACCTAGAAATCTGTTTCTCAGTGTCATGTGTCAACCTGCATAAAAAGGTTTCAGACATGTCTGTTGGTTTACAATTGCATTTTTGACGGATCCCTCATGTTGTTAATGTCTGTGAAGACCATATGACTATTGGTATTACCACTGTGGAAAGTTCCAGTTGTAAAAGAGAATTAAATATCATTGGTGACTTGAAAAAATTGCATGAAATACCTTAAAATGGCTTGTTTTCATTATGTCTGCATCAGTGTGCCAGAAGGTATGCAGTTAGATAGCAAACTATTGGCTATTAAAGATGGATTCATAGAGTTTGCAGTTTAACATTTGATAGTACTGAATTTGAAACACTTCTAGCTACAGTTCTGTTGATGTTTTTAATTGTGAAGGTAGTTATCTTGCTGTCAAGCTTTTTTTCACTTAGCTGTGAAAGGACTTTTTTTTTTTAACACCTTTTTAAGACTCTGAAAGTGCTCTTCAGCCATTAGTAATGTTAAATAAGTCCAAGTAGGAAATGTTTTTCAGCCTCCTTGGAAGAGTTTTCTTGATTGCCTGTTCCACGTGGGGATGAACTCAAGTATGTTCACCTGTTTTCAAACTGGAGAAATGAGAAAATCAGATATACTGGTTCTCATTCAGGACAGACACAAATGTTATGTGAATGTGGGCATGAAAGGGGAAGCTTATTCCATCTCAGGTTTAAAAGCAAAAGCCACACCATACAAAATAAGGGGAGCACAGCCTATCCTTCCCTTGCAATTCTGTTTCTGGTCTTGCTCACTTCAGAATGACTGAAAACACAATTTTTTGGCCACTCATTTGAGAGAAAAAGGCTAGGATGCAAATATTAGCTCTGAATCTCTTTTTTTCTATCTTCCCCCCCCCCCCCCCCCCCCCAGCATAGTCATCTTTGTTGAAGCACATCTATTTTTTTTTTGCACAAACTTTTGGTTTTGAGCAGTTGACATATTTTGACAGAAAGATATTTTACCAGTAAAATTCCTACCAACTCCAGTATTGATCTTTTGGGAGGTAGTAGCAGGACTCCAATTCTATCAGGAATTCCATCAGCAAATGTAAAAGTAGAGAGTTTAAGGCATATATTTTCAAATGTTTTCTCTAATTTGAGAAAGAGGATTCACATCTCCTGTCGCCTTTTGCCTTGCTTCTACAAATAAGCCAGATTTCTTCTTACTTGAAAATGTCATTATGCTTGTTCCTTCAGCTGCTCTAAGCCAGCAGAGTGAAACATCTCTATATTTTGTAAAAGAATATATAAGCTTTGCTATTTGAATCTTTCTGCCTGGTTCGAAATAATCTTTATATGTAATTAAGTATCATAACAATTCTTTTGTGGCATTAAGATAAAATAAAAACTTTTATATGTAAAAGGCCAGATGACTCTTTCCATTTAAGCTTTCCCAACTGTAAATGTAAAGCATGAGAGCTAAGGTACATTTATTAATATGACAGAGGAATGCACTACTGTGGTATCATATTCGGTGTGCAGGAGGGGTGCCAGGATGGGTAGCACAGGTACAATGTAGGCATAGATATCCAAATGTTCACCACTGCATGTCTTCAGCTATGCACTCACCTTCTGAAATGGGAATAGAAATTGTCATGTAAATAGATCTATTATCTCTCAGAAACATTTATTTTTTAACTCACGATTTCTTAGCATCCATTGCTCTAGGTTCCTGCAGCTATAGTCATGCAGTTTATAAAACCCTGCTTTTCTCAGAAACATAACTTTAAAAAGAAAACTAATTGCTCTTCCCGATCAAGATAGGTTTTTCCTGTAGAACAACTGTTTTCCTTCCCTTTGCCCAGGCTCTGTTTCTCTTTGCTGTTTGGTGCCCCTTATCAGACCATGTCATTCTCAGCAATGAAGACTGAGTAAAATTGCAATGCTTGATAGCCAACTTTGGTGTCTAATATTGAAAAGTTTGACTCCATTCAGCTAAGGGATTCATGGCTGAAACATGGAAAATAGTACATGTAATGAGTAAGAAATTGGAAGAAATGGTGATTTATGAGAGAAGAAGAAGAGATAATAACATTTTAAACTTGTTTTCTTCTGAAACTAAATTGTAAGGCATCTGTGTGCATGTACTTGTAAACAAATGGCTGTATATTGGCCTATGTGGCTATAACTGCTTGATTTGCTAGATCTGCCAATTCTTGTCACTGTATTTCTGGTGTTGTAAAGAGCTTGAAAGTCTTAACAGGGTTTTTCAGAGAAAAGAAAAGTGGAGAAATTTGCACCAGACCTCTGTGCTAACAGGTTAGAGAAAGTCCTGACTTGTTGCAGTGAGATATTTTAAAAGAGAAAGGATCATAACCAAAAATTGGGCTCTTAGTATACTCTGGATTCTCTGTGCCCCTACACTGTCAGGATTGCGAACAGTTTTCCCTGGACTCGCAAGAGAGACCCCTGTAGTGGCCTTTTTGGCAAGGCTGTGGGATGCCATATTCCCTGACAGGTTGTGTGTAATTAGCCTGATGACTTGGTCCCTGTCTACCTGGGCTAGAGCGGGGTGCTTTCTTTTCTTGGTTGACTTTTAAAACAAAATACAAAACATAACTTTATCACAAAACTTGTTAGGAACAATTAATTTTAAAAACTAAAATGGATTTTAAAAATTATTAATTTTCGTCATTTTGCCTTGAAAATATTTTAGGTCTCAGATTTTCAGCAAAACTGTTTATAGGGTAAAATAGGTGGTGTTATTTCTTAAAGGTATCTTGTGATAAATAATTGGAATTTTTAACCATTTCCAACATACACCTCTATGGATTAAATAACATTCCTAGAATGTTTCACTATGCTTTTTTTACTCTGATCTGGTATATCTACTCATTCAGAGTATTCTCAGAAATGATGCTGTATATTCAAATGAACCCATCATGATTTCAATGAATACCAAAGCAATTAATAATGATTAAACACTTACATTAAATGTCATTCTCTGTATTTCAGTTAGAAAATAATTTCTGGCATCTATTTTTATTTGAAGAGAGTCAGATTGCCCACAGAAAATTTCAAGTGCATACTCAAAGTTTAGCAATTAGCATAGATCAGAAGGCCAGGAACAGAACAGACAGTGAGAAGCAGTTTGGAGTTTTGGTTATTTCACGGGAGGCATGTGCTTTCTCAAGCTGTTTCTTTCCTGGAATCAAGATGAGAACCAACATGCAAAAGAAAATAATTTCCAGTTTTTTGAAGAAGAGAAGAGATGCGAGAGCTTTCTTTGTTGCTGTTGTCACATTTGGTTACAAAAACCCAGAGTGGAAATTTGAGTGCTTCCACTTTCCCCAGATCTTTTGGCAGTCCTGAGGTGTTAGAAGAGGTTTTTCCTGTTTAGTTTGGCACAGTGGGCCTTTCAGTTGTCACTTCTGAACCAGACTGGAGGGCTAATGGGGGGCCCCTCACCCTCCCTTACTCGGTTTCCTTTGTGACCACACATATTTTTATATACACAGACACTAATAGCAGGGAGGGAAACGTGAGACAATCAGAGCAGTTTCATATATCTCTGATCATATAAAATACAATAAGCCTTGTAGTGGGGTCAAAAAGAAGGTGAGGATATAAACATCCTCCAGGGACAGTTTGTCATTGATTTATGACAAAATCTTCTCCAAAAATCAAATTGAAATGGTTTCCATTTTGCGTTTTGCAGGCCCCACTATACTAGCAGCCTTGTCACCTTTCAAAGGACGAAAGGTAAAAGAGTGGTAAGTTCAATGCTTGTACAGCAGTTCAATATATCTAACCACAAGACTACTGAAATTATTCCCCTTTTCTGGCATGATTGTGGACTAGAAGGACATGCAATTGCTGAACTTGTAATAAGATTCAGTAGTTCTGATAAAAGTAAATTATCACTCACTGCCCCTTTTATAGGCTTGATGGTGTTTATAACTGTATTACCCAGAGTCTTTCACTATGCAGGATAGAGTCTCCCTCGCTAAAGAAGAATTAAATACAGCACCTGACTGACAGGATATGGAGCAGATGGGCAAACAGATAGTGCAACTTCATCTTGGTCATTTCTTGTGTTGTGGCCTTTATGAAAGAAGAAACACACTTTTTTTCCCATTTTTCTCAGGGTATAGCAAAGTGACATTAATCTGCCATGATTGAGATATCAGTTTGGTTAGCAGGCATGAAAGCAACCTTAAGCAAAAGGGCAGAGCAGCTTGAGAAATGTTGGTTGTTAGTCTTCGGTAACAACCTGATCGAGAAGCCCTGAAGTGGTTCAAATCACAGACTGCCTGCTAAGTGGTCTTTGGGGAGGCTGTTCTGCATCTAATCCCACTGAGAGAATTATGAATGGGAGCAGACTGGAGATCAATGTAGGTGCCTTGCTTGGGATATTAACTACCCCACCTTCACTTCTGACTCCTGCAGCATGACAACTCTATCCCCAGAGGGACAGAGGATTCTGCTGGGGTCTGTAGCAAAGTCTGTTGAAAGCAGGAGAATTGACATTTTGCTGATTGTCTTGACTGCTTTGACATCTCACAGGCAGTACAAATGATCACTTATGTAAAGGTTATGTGAATAAAGGTAACATCCCTTGGTGTGACTTAGCTGTGAAAGCATTCTAGTTCCCTTTAGGTGTCCCTCTGAGATTTCTAGTCTCCTAAAATGTGCATGTATTTCTAATTTTCCTGTAGGCTAAGAAAAAGCTGGAATCTAAAGTCTGCAGAGCTTGTCTGAACTGGCAGAATATACTGAAACTAGGCTTATTCAAAAAGGCTCTTCCAGGGCTACAAACAAGACGTGAAAAAAATATTTGAGACATTTCTGTCTCAGGGAGCTCCTTTTACTAAAAGCATCAAAGCAGGAGTGGGAACAGACAGGGAGCTGCTGGGATGGATGCTCCTGCCCACAGAGTTACTGGGGAAGTGAAGGATTTGCTCTGCAGTGGGGAGCTTTTCTGTGCAGCCCAAGGGCTGTCCGCTCCCCAGTGGCATGGGAGGGTTCCTCCAGCTGCGCAGGGAAGGAGTCCTTCCTTCCTGGGAGCATGGGTTTTGAGAGAAAAAGTCATACAGCTTGAGCTCTCATTTATCTTCTCAGTCTTTGCAAGCAGTTGGATCATGTTCATAGGATTTTCTCAGCAGCTCCCCTTAGGGCTAGAGACGTTGGTGAGGAAGAAATGTGCTCGTTTGTTTTGGTTTTTAAACCAATATTGAACATTTTTAGGTGAAACTGTTTAACTCGAGGAGATGAAGCTTTAAGAAGCACTATCAAATATTGCAAAAGGCTCATGATGTTTCAACAGCAAAACTGAGTATTAGATGTGGCTTGGACACCCATTCTTTGCAGCTCCTGTTGGAGGAGGACCTGCAGTGGAGGTATGGCAGAGACACTTGTGCAGAATTCCTCTAGAAAGGGGAAAGCCCATGTCCTGATGCTCTAAACCAAACCTGCTATGTGCTGTCAGAGCTCTTCTGGAGACTTGTGCAATTAAACCCTGCATCAACAAGGCATTTTCTTCATTAACTGTATAGTTAACTACATCTAATTAGTGAACACAGACATATCTGAAATATGCAAAAATCTGACATGGAAAATTACAAGCATAATTTTAGATATTGCTTTCCTTCATGTCTGAAAACTTCTCAGATACTTTGCTGCACAGATACTGTTAGATCATAAGCCAAAATGAAGTTACCCTAGGTTAGTGAAAATGGTATGTATCTGTAGGTGAATAAGAAGTTCAGCTTCTCAGAGTACTTGTCCTGAGCTCTGAATTAACCTGATGCAAAATCATTTTGAAAAGATCACACCTGGTATTAAACCCAGTACTACTGTGTTGTGCCGTAATGTGGGAACTGTGGTCAGAAGCATTTGAAACTCTCCTGTGTCTCAGAAACTCCCTTAGTTATGCCTCTGTGATATACTGGAGCTAAGGGAAGGAGGCCCTGGCCACTTCAGTTGCAGAAATGAGCTGACTACCTTTGTAATTATGATTTGTTCCTACTTCTAGGCTCAAGAGGGGTCATGAACCTGATGCAAATGTGGGTTCATGTGTTGATTACAAAATAGCCTAGAAGTGGTATCATACTAAAATCATATGAGGGTCACATGGTAGTTATGTGAACAGATTTCTTATTGCTCCTTTCAAAAGAGTTTCTGCTGTGACACCAAGATCTCACCAAATATGCTGAAAAAGGCCCACATTTGTAGATTCTGTGCAATGTAGCTCAAAAGATTTATACCTGTGTAATAATATTCCTTAGGAGGCTTTTCTTATTAGGCTGTGAACCAGAAATCCTGATTTACCTTACAGAGAGTAAAACTTGAGCCTACTGCTGTTGCACAGAGAAATTTTCATGGCTCTGGAAGTGGTGGCAAGGTTTCCATCAGAAAGGGACAAAACTTCAATCACTTTTCACAAGAGAAGATCTACACTCTACTGACACAGAAAAGCTATAATACTAGTGATTTTTTCTGTGCATTTTAGTTGTAAAGTTTTGCTAGAGCTCTTTTTTAAAAAGAAAATGCTGTGCCATAAGTACATTAAGAACATGAGCTGATGCCAAGCTATAGCAGACATCTGGAATTGCCTGTTGGATTCATAATTGCAGTAAATTAGTGTATGATGATTTTTATAACAAATTATGAAATGCCAAGTTAATTATTAATTATTGGACACTTGTTATACAGTATTGCCTGTCAATGAGTGACTCCATCTGGTCTGAAACTATTGCAAATACTCTAAAGCAAGACTATTTAAAAGAGTAGGAAGGACTTCATAAAGTGCAAAGTAAAAGGATGACAAAATAGTAAAAACCAACTATTTCCAACTTTTGATTTCATTTGCTTGGTGCTTAGGTTCAGTGAAATTCTTGTTAGACTTTTCAGAGTCCTGTAAGGACTGAAGCAGAGCTGATTTCATGAAGTTCCCATGTCATGCAGTCTGCCTGCTAACCTATGTTTGTACCAACATGTAGGTCCAAGAGGAGTAGACTAGCAATGAGAGAAATAATTATTTGTCTCATGTCATTGTCATTAGCAGACTTTTGTTAGACTTTCTGTATTGAAGAAAAGTAATCATTGCTAAAGCTATGAGGAATACTGACTGAGCAATACAAGGTGAAGTTAATTTGATGCTGCTGTGCTCTGGGAGCCCAAACTGGAGTAGGGGTCATTCTAGGCAGCAAAGAATGGTGCTGAAGTCACATTTAATGACTCTGCTTTGGCAGACTCTTTATAGGAGCTTGCCGTGGTAACCAGATTTGTTTCTAAGTGTCCCAAAGTCAGTGTGCTTGATCAACCCTCACCTTTTTTGCTGCAGCTTTCTTGCTTTCCGTCATATTTCACCATTTGCTCTCCAACAAGGGCAGGAGGTTTCTTTTGCTGGATATGTTGGTTGACCTCCCACATGCCATCTTCATTTCCTTCTAACACGGCATTTCAAATGTAAAGCTGCAATTTATTTGCTGAAAGGCATTTGAACATGCTTAGTGATAGCAGTGTTATACCAGAAACAAGCGACTTCACTGATGTGACTGTCACTGTAATCCCACCATTCAAGTGGGATGTAATCAGCTGGCCCAGCTTCATGCAAGTGTTGCTCACACCCAGAGCTATGAGGCTTCCCAGGTTCTGGGTCTAAATATTTTCTTCCCAATTTGAAAAACAGGACTCCAACTCTGAGTTGGATCTCTCAAACATCACTGAGTCAATGTGGATGATTCCTCCGCCTTTTGGGTTTCATTGTGATTTGTTTTTGATGATATTCTTGCAGCTTCCCTTTAGAAAGGATTTTACTTCAGTTACACATCTGCTATTGACAGCCAGCTAATCACAACCATTTGAAATCTTTGGGCCAGAAACTCTGCTGGTTTAATTTCAGTTGACACATACTGACTTCCTGAAGGCAGCTGAGGATGTGGCAAGATATACAGACCTGTCTTGCAACCCTATGGACAATTTGAGTGATCAGTTTCTACTCAAAGGCTGGTTATTTTCTTCTCTTGGACCACAGCAAATTTTTAGGTCCTTTTTCCTCTTGTTTGTTTTTCCCCTATTCCTTCTTAAGCATCAGCAGCTTTTGGGTTCTTTTCTTTTTGTTTGTGTGTGATCTGTTTTCTGAATCTTCCTCTTAATACCCCGTGTGACTCATTTCTCTGTGCTTCTTGCAAAAAGCATTCTGTTTTTATTTCTATGCAACATCTGACCATCTCTTCTGTCCTTCCTGCTTGTCATCGTACTCCCTGCCAAAGTCAGCACAGCAAGTCAGAGAGAAACAAATGTCTCGCTTGCCAATGCGTTTTCCACTTTCCTTGCTGTCCAGACTGCAAGAGTTAATTCTCATTCAAACTTCCGTCATAGGCAGCCCTAAAGAGTGATTTTCTCACACTCACCACAGCATCATTCCTCCATTAAAACTCTTTCCCAAATAAAATGATGCAGTTTAGGGCCTGACCTTGCCCAGGTGAGCACTCAAAAGAATTTTCTGGATTACACTCCAGAAGTGCTTTTATTTTCCACTGAACAAAACACATTGCTTTCTTGCCAACCTCCAGCTGTCTCAGAACCAAATCACAGCAATTAACAAGTAAGACTGATATTCTGCAACTCAGTTGCCACTTGACTGCAGGATGTCGTCAGCGCTTAGCTGCTTTTTTCCCTTCCTTGGGGTAGTGCTTCTGGTGGTAATCATCTCATCTGTCAATTACAGTGGGTGTCTTCTCAACCAGGGTTAAGACTCTGCAGACTCCTGTCACTGTGAATAGTCACACTCACAGCAAGGGAAGGTATTTCTGATGTTTTATGAGAGTAACAGGTGCAGAAATTTGGTATGGAGTATTTCCACCAGCAAAGGAACAACAGACAGAGGAAGAACTGAATGAAGAAACATGTGTATGGTTCAGGGAAACAGCAAGTTTCCCCAATGCTTTTTGAGACCACTTCCAACAACCCTGGCCCTTGTCCAGGACAAGCTGCCCACTTGCAGTTTTCCATATATAATTTCTTATGCTACAAACTGATCAGGAAGCTGGATGCGGCCAAGTGCAGCACATTTGGATGCATACAGCCAATTTAAATAAACTCAGTGAAGCAGGTCATCCATACACCAGAAGCACAAATTATTCTATTGCTGGCAGTTTTCTGGCAATAGGGCTAATATTTTTTCAGTGCTTTAGTTGCACGCGGCTGTCTCAGCTGTCCTGAGAACCTGTGGTCACCTTTATCCTCACAGCAGATACAAGCTCGCAGTCCCTAAGAAACCGCTCTGTTCAGCTTGTGGCTTGAAGGTAAGATGACAGATTACAGGGAAAGATCCAGACTTTCAGCAGATGTAGCTACTGAGTAATATCTATTCTAGAGTCTATCATGCACGAATCCTGGCTTTCTGCTAGAAGTAACTGTCTGTTTTTATGTATATATTTTTATTTGAATCCTTGGCACCCAAGGACTGACTGGATTCTGTCATATTCCAGAAAGCGAGCAGCAAAGGAAGAATGTAGCAGTTTTCTCTCAACTAACAAACTACGCTTTTGTTGATTTATTGTTTATTTTACTTCTGTGTTAAAATGTGGTGCTTAAGAACTGTATTTATTTGCAAATGAAAGAAACATAGTCTTCTTGCTTCCATGGGACAAATGCCTGCCTTCCAAGAATGACTGAGAGGAGAAGGCTCTTTTGTCTTTCTCCTCAGAAGACCTGGGGAATATTGGGAGCATGGAGGAGTTCGGTGGTGGCCAGGGCAAAGGGACTGCTTCGTCGGGCAGCGAGCATGCTGACTCAGCCAGCGCGGGAGGCTCCCTGGCACAGGCGCCAGCGCTGGGTGGGTGGGTGGGTGGGTGGGTGAGCGGGGAGGAGGCTGGGAGAGCACCGCGCCGCGTGGGATCCTGCAACTGTGCCTCTGAGCTGGGGCGTCCCACAGAGTCATTAAATTTGGGCTCGGGGTCACTGTCCTGAGTACGTGATTTCTCCATAACCTGTTTTCCCTTCCAGGTGCTCCAGCTCTCTAAACTCTGCATTTGTTGCCATAGTGAGAGGACCCAGCTCAGACAGCAAATGATTGCTTGTATTTGACAGAGGGCCAAATAAAAATAAGGGCAGAACAGTCCTGCATAGTCCTACAGAGAATCCTTTTCTGCCTTCAGTGTTTGTCTCTTAACCACTGAAAATTCATGCTCTTGGAAAGAAATGTGCTCAGGATGGCACACTGCAACCTGCCCTGGGGAACTGCACTCAGGACTGGAGCTCCTGGGGCATGACAGAGAGGGAATACAAAAAGAATAATTTGTTTCCTGGCTGAGAAAGGTAAACAGTGTGGGAAGGAAGAGAAGAGAAACATATCTGTACTGCCCACAATAGCATGTTACGAATCCTCCAAGCCAGAGGAGAGAAATCCCATAGCCAGGAAGAAAGGACAGACTTCTCCCAGCTCTTGAGCTAGCAGTGCTGTGTATGTGGACCTCTGAAGTGCTCTAACATATTGTTCCTCTGTGGTGCATGTGTATCCTAGGGGTCTAAGAAAAGGCTTTTCTTGGATGCATGTGCTCCGCAAGTCAGCAACTAGGCTTTCCTGCCTACCAAGATACATAGTTTTCAATCTAAATACCAGCTGATATGCACACTATCACCTGTCTAGTCATCTCTTTCTCTAGACTTACCACCTGGAAAGACTCAGAGGCAAGGTTTTGCTCACCTCTGTTAAATGACCATCCTCATTTGTGACAGTGCCATGAAGGGAAGCCCTCCAAGTAGGCCAAACAAGTGTGCTAGTAAGAAGAAACTCAGCCAAATATCTCCTAAAAAGAAAGACAAACATCCAGGTACAGGAGGCATTGATCATGCTGCCTGTGTGATCAATGGGAGTTTTGCCAATGACACCAGTGGGAATGAATTGACAGGAAAAAGAATGGGAAATATTTGTAAAGAAGTGCATCAGCTTTGCATTCATAGAAGAAAAAGCAGCTACATTAGCAACTGCCCCATTAGAAAGTGCTCAGGGAAAATCGAGATTCATTGCATCTGTCTTCCAGGCATTAACTGTACATTTATACTCTAACTTCTGATTAGAACATTTAATTGGACTAAGCCCCATTTCCCCCTGTATGCAATGTAATAGGCTCAAGCAAGAATATAAGTTTAAGAGAAATGAGAGAAGTCTCATACAGTAGGGTGTATGAGGATGTTCTTTATTCAGAGATGCCAGCGGTTACTTCCCCAGAAGTGCTGACATGTGCCATGGGCAGACAAAGAATTGACACTGTTGTCAGTGTCTCCAGCTAGACATGCAGGGAAGTCACATTTAAACATGACCTGCACATATACTAGGTGAGGAGTATCCACCCTCAGCCATCTTACCCATCTCACCCATCTCACTCAACAACATCTTTGCCGTTACCCAGTTTGTGAAAGCAGAAGAGTTACCAAACACAATGGGTGGAACATTAAACTCAATTTGCAAATTTGGAGGCCCCTTCTGAAAACATGATCCCTGGTGGTAAAAACTTGTGTTGAAAGATACAGTGGTGTAAGTGGGAATAGTCCATGATTTCTTGGGTTGGCAAAAGAACAACAAGTGCTCTGGAGGTTACCCTGGAGCATTGATTCCCTGTGTGACCTAAAACTGGTCGCTTGAAAGAGTGGTTTGGCAATTGCAGCTGAAAGCAAAACTTATCAGAACACCAGATACTGTGTTAGATTTGAGCTTTCTGGATCAACATAACCCCATAATTGACATACAGTTTTCCTGATGAAATAGAAGCATATTCCATGACTCTACTAATCAGCTAAGTTTCCATATGTGATGTAATTCTCTTATTAACCAGATTTGTTCCTTCATCTCAGTTCTCTAAAATACCAGCTTTTAAGGATTTGCCAAACTACTAATTCTTACCTTCCAACAGTCAGTTATGAAAAACTGTGGGTTTTAAAATATTGCCTTTCTGTGAGCAATCTCAGCCTTTTGCAGTAATGATATCCCAAAATACTTCTGAAGACAAATGTTTACCCTTTATTACAGAAGCAAATGCTCATTTTAATACTAAATGGGCAGTTACTTACATGGCACCCTTCTTTATCTGCGACATGGAAAAATAAAGCAATACTAAAATACAGTTGCAGCAAAGATGTCTTCTGGTATGCAATTTTCTCCTCTTTCGTGTAAATGGCATACTTGTGGTTTTTATATGAAATACATTCTGAATATAGAAAAAAGAATCCCTTGGTAGAACATGCTTTCTCTACTAACAAGTGGCTTAACATTAGCAAGTAGGCAATATTCCTAGCTTGTAGCTTTTCTCATTAGGTATGACATCATCCTAAAAAATGAGTCCATTGTTGCACCAGAAAATAGTGTAGAGCAACAAATCAGAATATCATGAAGAACTGGGTGACCAGAGGACTAAAATAGATTAGGTAATAAAAAAAGGGGTAAAATGTAATTGCACTTAAGGGAGAGTAACATGATCTTTTCAGGTAAACTGGGAATTCATGCGTTTGAAATGAAAAAGGAGAAGAAAACCGGGGTGTGTTAATAACAGAGTGGCTGTGAGCAATAATTATCATGCAATTATGAAAAACTCAAATTTAATACTAATGTAGTAGACGAAGCATTTTCAGAAAAAAAGAGGAAAGCATAAAAGTCGTCGTACAATGTAGATTATTGGAAATAGCTCTGGCTATCTGTGTGCTAGAAAGATGAATTAAAATTAGAATTGGTGCAGAGAGTGAGGATGACCTGAGGAATGGAGATTAAAACACTTGGTTGGTACAGCTTAGCAGACTGGCTGGGTGAAAACTGGGAGAGCATGTGACTGTGCTCTATAAATGCATAAAGGACATACACAGTCGGAATATAGAAGAGCTATTTAAGCAAAAGAATCAAATAAGCACACAATAAAGAAATATATATTTTAAGATGAAAATTAGCAGAAAAACATTTCTAATTGTTGGTTAGATTCTGGAGCAGTCTCACATAAGAGGTAGTTTCAGCATTCTGAGCTTGATGAGTTTATGAGAAGAAGTGTATAGTACAACTGTCTGGAGTTGCAGAATAAAGGGCCCAAGACTTTCCTTCCTATTCCAGCTCATACACCATGTTTCCTGACTTTCCCATACAAGCCAGCGAAGAGGAGACAACAAAGACATACAAATGGACAGGAACCTTGAACTGATGGTCCCGTTCTACTCAACACTCATCCATGTTTTGGCAAGATGAACTATGGCCAAATGACCACGTTCATGGCCATTGCAATGGCTTTTCTTCACAAAGTGTATAAAGAGTCACCGTCTGACACCAGGGAGTAAACTGTGTGAATCACTGTCTTCCAGTTAAATGTCATCATTGCTGCAGTATCTCAGGCAGCCACTTATAGTAGGTATCCTTGGTTGGGGCCCAGCAGCAGACGCCTGCAGCAAAAATAGACACAGGGTCCTCCCTCTGCTATACACACTAAACTGCTACAAATGCAACATTCAGTTGCTAATGTGACAAATGACAAATTCAAACTGCGCTTAACTGATTCGAGCCTATTCCAGAAAGTTTCTCATCAAGGCAGTAAGTTTCCTCTGTGTAGCAATTTCTGTTGCAGAAGAGCCTAGGCAGTAAAGGGTCTGGGACAGAAATAATATTAATAGAAAGTTATTGTTTTCTAGTAAAATACTCAAAATATTTGTGTTGTTGACTCTCCTGCTGCCTCTCTGAATAAGCATTCCCTGCCTTAAAACAGGTAATTGTTTTCCTCCTGTGTCACATGAAAAGCACTCTTTCTTGTCTTTCATCAGAGATTTTCAGTTCTAATTAAGCTTCAACCACAATTTTGTGTCAGGAATTGTGCTTTCTCAGAGCAAAGCAGTTTTCTACTGTACAGTGTACTGTATTCTCCATGACTGAGTAGCAAAATGCTGCAATTCACCCTCAGCATTCAGTTATGCATAACGTGTGGGGGAAAAGCACTGAATTAAAATGACAGAATAGTCTTCAGACTCTGAATATTATACTAAGCATGCTTTGGCATCTTATATTTAGAGTGAGCTATTTTATGCTCATTTCCTCTTGATGCAATTTAGTTAATAGCTGAATTCAGTCACAAAACCACTTGTAAATAAACACCTTGTTACAGATTACAGTGTTCTCAATCTGCGTGGCTCTGGCTCAGTCTATCAACCAATAAAATCTGCCAATGTTGTATATTAACTTCTGTCATGTTTGGGTGTTTTTATACATTAATGGAGCAGCTTGTAATTTCACCATATAGACTACCCACTCGTGTATATACAGCATATATTAGATAAATAAGCTGTCCAGAGAAGACATTTGTATTGGATGTTCACTGTTGGTTTCTTCCCATACTGCCCTCAGATGCAGAAGCTGCCCTGGGAGATGAATGTGCCAGGATAAGTTATCTGGGGCTCATAAAATCTTTTTTAGAAGATTGAAATAAAGTCAGTGCTTGCAGAAGACAAATCAATTGTGACATTTCTGAATAGAGTGCGATGCATTTAATTAGCACAAGACATACTGGCAAATGCTGAATTACCCAATAAATCACTGAATGCTGGAACCCATACAGAGCCAGGAATCAGCTGTCTTTTGAGATGTACAGCAAGTGATAATAGGAGGATCTGGCCATTTCTCCTCCATTTTCTGCTAAATTTCTTCCATTTTGACATTTGCATGCCAGACCATTTTAAGTATTTTAAAGTATCAAAGAATTTCTTCAGCCTAATCTGAGAAATCTGCGCCATTATCTGCATCTGCTGAAGAATGAAAAACGTATCTTATGATATGCTACAGTTTTGCTATTCAGTCCGAGGCAAAAGATGGAAGTTTATCCTCTTGGAAATAAAGTATTTATATGAAAATGTACAAGGCTGGTCCCAAGGGAAAGTGTTGTAGGACCAGGCGCTGTAACAACCACTGACGTTAGCCTCAAGATGTCTTGGGGCCTCCCTGTGTGATGAGCAGCAGGGGCTTCAGGCTTGTTGCAGCCAGGGAAAAGGGGAAGGAATGAGAGGCTGAGCTTTGAGGTATAAGTGGGCTCCCTTGCTTGAGGTTCCTGGCCACCAGCTCTTGTACGGTGAAGAGGTCAGAGCTGAAAGCAGCAGCAGGGTTATGGTCACATCTGGGTGCACGTAGGCAGAAGTGCCATCCTTAATGTGCAGTCCCCACACACTCGCTACACCCTCACAGGGCTACTCATGGTGTGTGACAGAAATAATTTGGCAGCTGTTCAACAAAACTTTTATTAACATATAAGAAATCTTTCCAAGTGCTTACTGTGCTCTCACCACCTCCCTATCCAAACTCCCCCCTTTCATCTCACTTCTCTGTGCTTCACTCCTAAACATTACAAAAAATTCAGTAGCTAGGTGTAATTTTCCAGAGACTTGGGCACCTAAGGTACTTAAGAAACAAAAAAACCCAAATAAATTCTTAAGATCCTAAGGTATATATGTGCCACAACTATACTGCTAATTTTGTGCCTACAGTGACAGAAAACTGCATATGCAACTACAGCCATGGAATAAAGATTTTGCACTCATTAGAAGTTCTGGGATTTTTAGAATTTGTCATTTAATGATATTCCACCATGTAGGAGTGGCCTACAGTCTCTGCCCAGCATCCTCCATTAGGCAAAACACGAGAACATGGCTTCTTCTTGAGACGAAATCCAATTACTTTGGGTGTTGCCAGTATTTGATATTTATTTAAATCTGTTTATCACCGGTGTAAAAATAAACATAAATTTAGCTTTGGTGCCTAATTTATCTATTTCTTCTGTCTGAATATGTTCAGTGCAACACTGACATAAAGTATTTTGTAACCCATCCTTCTTCTGTAGAAAGTTTATTCTCTTGTCAGTTTTACATGGTCCCATGTTTATTTTCAACCTAGTAGTTATCACTGCCCTGCGACAGATGGTCTAAGCCACCCTACGAGTTGAACAAATGAGTAGTACAACTCAGACAACACTTTTGTCTTCTTGTTGCTCACAACTCCTTGTCCTCAAGGAATCAGCAGGGTGTCCACTGGTGCTGGTTAAGATTGCCCACAAGTAGAATTGGAAAAAATTAAACTGAAGGGCTTCTAATTTTTGCTTCTGTCCTGTTCATATAACATCAGCAGCCTCCAGCTTTTGACACTGAATTTAATTGTGGATGCATAAGAGTAATTAGTCTTTGAAATGATTGTTGCAGACAATGATAATTAGCAAATATATACAATCATTCATATTTGCAGAAAATGGCAGCAGAAGAAATTAGGAACCTTTAAAATCCTGTCCTAGCATTTTAAAAATAAGAAAACTGAGATTAAAGCAGCACTCTGCTAGATGGGTAAAGGATAAGAGAGGCAAAATCCTCCTACACTCTCTATACACTCTTGTGCCTAATCCTACAGAAGGCTAGTTCCCTCAACTTCCAGGTGCTGCAAGGCTTCCTCTTGCCCTAAATTTCATTAGTTTTCCTAAGTGTTACAGTCTTTTACAGCAACAATTATGGCAATGAAGCACACTGATTACTCAATTAGCCATTAAGAAATACAATGCCTTCCCTTTTCTGTGGGTGACATCTTTGCTTTGGCTGTTTATAAAGTATAGTAAGACCACAGAGTTGGAAACAGATGTAATTTGCATTCCTCTCGTTCTCTGTGTCTTTCCCTAAGTTCAGACCAGAACAATTAAACAAAGAAATTAGTCCTTTTTATTATTCATAATGATGATTATATCATCACTTCCTGAGGTATTGCGTAGGACTGTTTTTATCACAACACAGTCCACCAAAGGCCAAGGACCTAGAAACCCATTACCATATTCTTGCTCTTAGTGTGCTTACAAAACATTGTTTTCTATAAACCAATAAATGGTTAGAAATTATTAAGCTTCTTAATGTGGAAGGACATGTGAATTAATGTGAGTAAACTAAGTTGATATACATAAAATATCAACAGAGGGATTTCCAACTTGGGGTTTTGTTGAGGTTGGGGTTGTCCAAATAAGGGATCCTACTTTTCAAATACATCCTCACCTACCTGTCTTCCAAACAGCGACTGTTATATTGCTTCCTGTGGGCCTTTATGCCAGAGTGACGAAATGTAGCCACGCAGCCTCTGATTCCTTGGTCATTAGCATGGACAAAATCAGAGCTTCTGTCTGAACTCCCCAGCCTTCTTCTTCCAGTGTAAATCTTCTTGATTTCATTGGTAGATGCAACTGCAATTATTTTTTAAAACTGATTGTAAATCAGCACCTGACTAAAATCTTTTGTGAGCCTCTGTGTCCAAAACCACTCATGCAGAATTACACAGACTACTGTCAAAACGAGTGTGACCTCCAGCAAGACCATGTCCCTCTTCATGCCCTTCATTCCCCGTTACTGTGCCTGTTGGCGAGGCGACCCAGTAAATCCTGTTTGGGACCAGGCTGAAGGTGCTCTGAGAGGGGAGGGGATTTTGACGTTAGCACTGCAGGAATCCTTCCAGTGCTCCCAGCTCTTGGGCCCCAGGGCTTTCAGATCAAAGCTGCAGCATTACTGCAGAGAGCAGAACGGTTTGCCAAAAAGAAAAAGGAAAATCTGCCAAAAAAAAAGCTCACTGAACATTTGGGACGTGTATTAGAAGCATCACCTTCGGTTCTTGCTGGAAGCAGCCCAGTAGCCCACGCAGACCTGCTTGCCATGGGAGAACCAGCGCTTGTCCCCCTCCCAGGTTTCCCCAGGGCTCCTGCAGCCTGGCCTTAAAACAGTGACACTGTCCCCAGCCCAGAAAAGGCTTCTGATCCTGATGAAACACAGACACAGGATGACAGAGATCTCTGCTGAGCACTTTATCTCACTTTGATTTAAAAATTAATAGTGCTGAGATACACTGTGGGTGATGATTGCTAAAAATTCACTACAGAATTAAGACTGTTCGCTTGGAGTAGCCAAAAAAGAAATTTTTTTACCCCCTCCTAATAAGTCCTTATAAGCTTTTTGTGCTACTTGTGTTACTATTCTGTTCCTCTCCTCCAGGTCTTTTGTTCCTCCAAGTCATTTGTTTTTTCCTTTGTGCTGTTTTGAATCCTCATCATGATGCTGGTACTTCCCAGTGGGGTGTCAGAAGAACCCAGTTCATTTTGTGCATCCTTATGTTTGTGTCAGTGTCATTAGCAAAATTTTAAGCATGCTCCATCCTAAGTCTTGTGCTTTGGGAGTTCCACCAGTAACTTTCTTGTTTCTTTACCCATTACTACCCCAGTCAATTTCTGAGCAAATTTATGATTCTTACACTAATGCCGATCTCTTCCAGCTTAAATGTTTCTCATATGGCACCATATGTAGATTATCTTAAATTTAGGTAAATGAAATTTAGGACATTTCATCAGCAATTACCATACAAAACCCTGAAATATCAGGACAGTTTGGCATTTTCTATTCTGGCAAAAAACCTATTTCTATCTTGTTTCCTATATGTTTCTGTATCTTTCACTTTTCTTTCCTTAAGGATTCTTTCTCATGTCTTGCATACTGTTGATAGGCCTGGGTGATTTTATCACTTCTTCATAATTATAGATATTCAACTAATTGATCTTTGATGTGTGGCACCTGTCTTACTTGCCTGGTTCACTGAAAACCCTTCATGGGGAAATTCCAGTCCATTCTTTTGCATATGTGGAGCTGCAGGGGCTTGGCTTCCACTTTATATGTGCTAATTTCTATCTCACTTCCTTCAGTGGTGTCAATGATACCCAAAACTGGCCTTTTGTTGGAAGCAGCAAGCGACAGCGTGTACACAAAGCTGGGAATTCAGAGGGGCAGATGGGATTTCAGAGTCTGTTTTTGATAATTTGTCCTTACACATTTGTCCTAGTACACATGAGGCATAACAGTAAGTGAAAGAAGGGAAAATTAATCATATCGCTAATGGACAATTTGTCTCCTGTATGCTCCCCAGTGAGAAGGGTTCTACAGAGGGTGTCGTCTTTGTAAAATCCAAGCCCTGATGTGGCAATATATGTATTTTTCTCCGCAATGTGGAGTTTACCTGCTGCATTTGATTTTTAGAAAAGCTAATTGTGAGCTTCATTGAGTATTTTCTGGATCATATACATATGACCCACCTGGGTCATATGACAGGCTGGGGGATGAAGGGATTGAGAGCAGCTCTGCAAAGGACTTGGGGATACTGGTAGATGAAAAGCTGGACATGAGCCAGCAATGTGCACTGACAGCCCAGCAAGCCAACCATATCCTGGGCTGCATCAAGAGAAGCCTGACCAGCAGGTCAAGGGAGGTGATTCACCCATTCTACTCCGCTCTGGTGAGGCCACACCTGGAGTGCTGTGTCCACCTCTGGAGTTCTCAGTATGGGAAAGACTCGGACCCGTTGGAGTGAGTCCAGAGGAGGGTCATAAAAATGATCAGAGGGCTAGAACACCTCTCCTATGGAGATAGGCTGAGAGAGTTGGGGTTGTTCAGCCTGGAGAAGAGAAGGCTCTGGGGAGACCTTATTGCAGCCTTCCAGTACTTAAAGGGGGCTACAGGAAAGATAGGGACTAACTTTTTATCAGGGCCTGTTGCAATAGGGCAAGGGGTAATGGTTTTAAACTAAAAGAGATTAGATTTAGACTAAATATAAGGAAGAAATTTTTTACAATGAGGGTGGTGAAGCACTGGAACAGGTTGCCCAGAAAGGTGGTAGATGCCCCATCCCTGGAAACATTCAAGGTCAGGTTGGATGGGGCTCTGAGCAACCTGATCTAGTTGAAGGTGTCCCTGCTTATTGCAGGGGGGGTTGGACTAGATGACGTTGGAAGGTCCCTTCCAACCCAAACTATTCTATGATCTTCATAGTCAGGAACATTCCTTATTAGCTCTCTTTTCTGCAATACCTTTCACTAACAAAGAAAAGTGAAGCTTTAATTGGTTATATTAAGACTTACGTATTTTATATCTTATATTTATTGCAGCTATCGTATCTTCAAAATACCTTTTTCTTTATCACTCCAAATATGAGTTGGCATTTGACAGTATATATCTTTTGGCAGAGATGAGAGCAAGTTAACAGACTGATGGCATTTTAATTATTTTATTGAGATGGCATTGGCCCAGAATGCTTGTTGGAATTTACAAATGTGCGTTGATTTATATTTTATTTTGTAAACCAGGCCCAAGAGGCTGACTAATTAGAAACATGACTCAAAGCTATAAGAGGTACTTATTGATTCAGATCATGAAAAGACCAGAATGATCAAAAGCAAACATCTATCTCCCTCTTCATCTGGGGTTCAGGAGGTTAAGTGCTATTTGTCTCAAATCCCTGGCATTAGCTCTATCTTTGTAATGGAAAAGACAATTAACATCTATATCTATTCAGTTTTAGTATGTACTGTATTATTTAGAAGAATGTGCTTTTCATAATTAAACCATGTGCAATAAACTATTATCAACTTGTTTCATTAGGTGATATTTTGCTTTTTTCTCCCCTTAACTTATATTTTTCATTCTATTTATTTAAAGTTTGAAATGTATGTCTTAATTTTAGAAGAAATAATATGTTTGGCTAAATATACAGGTTTTGTGCTGCAAATCTAATTTGCATAGCATGGCAACATATAATAACTTCATTAGTTACTTGGGACCAATTTTAAATGGCATCAACACTTCTGTGTTGCCATAATGCAGCAAAAATGCTAAAATGTTAATGCATTCATGGGGTAGTCACAGAAGAGGCAAAACAGAAGTGTTTTATACTGTCTGCGCCGCTCCAGGTCTCCACTGGAGCCTGGCTTCAGGACTGAAGAGGAAGGCAACGTGCATGTTGAAAACAGACGGAGAATCTAAACTCCTCTTGAACGCAGCTGAGCGAGATTTTGTTTTCTGGGAAAGAGAACAGGCAGCATCTATACCTGCCTCCTTCTGCCCCGTGTCCTGCCAGAGGGGACCAGTTTTGAGCCGATGTGGGTACATTCTCCTGTGTCACCAAAGCAATGCAGAGGGACATCGTGTTTTCATGGATGTCTCAGATTTTTAGACAATGCCTTTTTCAGACTGAAGAGCCTAATGTAAGGAATGTGATTAATTTTTAGTATGTAATAAAGCACAGACAAATGTCGGGGTCTTTTGAGTACTCTTCTGTCACTCTGCCTGTGTCGTCTCACTGTGGCACACACACAAAGCAACGCTAATTGCATTAGCACTGGGGTGCAGTGAGAAGCATGTTGGAGCTGGGCTTGGAAAGCGGTGCTCGCAGTTCTATGCCTGCTGCAACCGCCTGTGCCAAAGCGTTCATTACTATGAGCTGGAAATATTCACACCCTCCCACACACAAGAACTGGATTGAGAAAGTTTCATATTGCAGAGTTACTGAAATTATTAAATAGAAAAACAAAGGATGTCTCATATAGGAGACTGACTGATTCAGGTTTAGCAGTGTTAATGGGAGGCAGGACTTTCCGTTCCAGATCAATGGGCTTCAGTAGTGACTGCCACCAAATCATTGCAATCTCATCACTGCTCAGTGCCAGAGCAAAAGAGGCTTAATACTCACAGTAAAGTCCCTGTAGTACAAAAGAAGAGGTATTTTCTCTAGTGACAACATTCATAACCTCAAGTGCGAGACCAAGTGTTAAGCATTCTCAGCTTTCCTTGCTGGTGCAGGGACCTGGAGGTGCTCAGCTGTGCTCTCTGTGCTGCATTCCACTTTCTTTCTTCCTTGAAGGTGAGAGTTTCAGGTTGGGGCTGAGGGCAGCCACAGGGTGTCAGGCAAAACCCGGTTGGGTGTCTGCCCACATTGTTCCTGCCCAGTGGATGACCATGTTAAACAGGAGCAGGATCAATGGAGGCTGAGGACATGGTGCCGTGGAGTGGTCCACAGGTTGCAGACACAGTTAGAAGGTTTCTGCTTCCCCCTAGTTACCCCATCCCAGCTTGTGATGAGCCATGTAAAAGGCTAAGTCAGGTCAACTCTTGTTTGCTCTGACTCAGTCTTTTGCATGGCAAGGCTGTAAACCACACGTATGCAGGAATCTATTTACAACAAAAAGAAAAAAAATATCTGGAGACAGCTCTTAAAAAACAGGCTCCTATACCCAAATCTGATTTAGAGTGCAGCCTACGAGACAGCTGATTTAGTTGAGCTAATCTAGCAATTATCTCCAGGAAAAAAGTGTTTGTGAATGAGGGATTTATAAAAAGCTCTCCCCCAGTGGAAAATAATGGGGAACCACTGCTTGAAGCTTTGTCAAGCAGAAATTTCATTTTAAAAGGTCTGAAAAGAGATTGTCATGTGGCTAGAATAGTAGGTTGGAATCATCTAACTAAATGTAGATATCGACATCTGAATTGGTCATCTTGGCTGTGTTACAGTCAATGGAGAGATGGCTGACATGGTAAGTAGAGCGTAAAGCATGATTCCTCTCTTCCTAAAGGTGTCCAAATTAGATGAATCTCAGCACTAAAAACACTTGTTTCTCACCAGAAAGGAAGCTCCAGTGGCTAGCTCAGACATGGATCCTTGAATTATAGCTGTGTAAAGTTAAGTGAACAAACCCTAGCCAATGTGACGAATATTTTTCCTTTTTCAAACATTCTTATCATTGCTTTTGTCCCATGAAATATTTGAACTGCAGTGACCTTGCCTCCTTAGTCTTACTGTTTTGTTCTGTACCTTATTAATTTCTTTGGGCTGCAAAGGCTGTCGAGAGGACATTGTTCTTTGCCTGACATACCTACTTACTGCAAAGCACTGTGTACACTGCTGTATAAATAACATCTCAGGAAAAAAATGAATAATTGAAAAGGATGGAAAACTTTGTTCAGTTCACTGAAATTATCTAGTAGAAGCTATATGAGAACAGATTCTACTGGGACAAAATTTCCCAAGCATATCTCTTAAGAATTAATTTTGACAGTTCTGAACAGAGTTCTGTAAAGATACGAACAAGTCAACATACAACTTTAGAGAAGACAAGTGGTTAACAACCAACCAGGAAGCCCTGCTCCAGCTGGAGATAAGCTTGTTGATGTCTGCTTCTAAAAATCTTCCATAGCTGGAATTTCTAGTAAGAGGACTGATTCGTAACCTGATAGGAGGAAGAAGCCCCTGTTTTCTAATGGACCAAAGGGTTTTATTTTCCATCTAGGTTGTGAAGTGTTTGGCAGCCACCCTTCTACACTGGGCTTCTTTCACTTTTCTTGAGTGGTGCTACTGAACCTGCAACCATTTCTGTAGAGTAGCACTTACTGTCCCACTGCCTGCTTTGACATGCAGACTGGAGCACGAGGATTTTCCAGGAAGATGCTTGGAGGCAGGGTGAAGGCCTAGTCAGGTTCAATTTACATTGCACTAGATGAGGGATCTGTGGTGAATCAAATGAACTTAATGAGGAGGGGATGACTCTTTAATATTACTGTAGATTTCTTCTCAGGTCATGAACAAATTTTTTTTTTTTCTCTTTTCCTTTGTGTCCTGCTTGAGACATGTTCAAGTTGACTTTAAATCAGCCTTCCAAGTAGCCACAGAACTGGAGTTGCGATACAAACTTCACGGGGAATTGGCCACCTGGAGACCTTTATAGAGTCCATACACGTTTATACAGCTTGTGCAGAGGTCCAGGCTACTATGGCCTTTGTGTTATGTAGATCAAACCTGACACGAATATATCCACACCTGCAGCAATTGTGACAGTGACACAGCACCCCAGGGTATGCACAGACCCCAAGCTGAATGCTCCCACCTATGCTAGGGGACTGCATTTTAAGGGTTACAGTGTATCTCCTTGGCTTATTACTCTCCTAATGAAGATTTTGGCTAATGTATATGAAGGTGGGTGGAGATTTAGATGTGCTTTGTTGTCACTTAAGATGTTTTTTGGCCTGAGGCTTTGTCATTCTTGGGATATAGACTGTGGTTTGTACTCAGAGACTGGGAAAATAAATGTCTTTGCTCATAAGACAGACACAGAAAGGGCAAAAGCGTTTCTGGAGGAGTTGCTTGAAAACCTGTGAGATCTCATCACCAGAAGGTGCTGGCAAGCAGTCTGCTGTGGAGCAGTAAGTTGCATAGGAAGGAAGTACAAGAGGTCAGACTGAGAAGAAGATGACCTTATATGTCACAAGCTGCAGTGAACCCCCAAATTGACAAACAATATAACACTGAAAAAAAGAGAGATCTGCTTATGTGGGTTCTTTAATCTCCTTGTCAAGAGGAGTGCATGAAAACATGCTTCATTCAAGATGAGACTTTAAAGAAGCAGCAGCTCCAAGACCTTTGCAAGGAGATTAGTATTAATTATCAATTAATGACTACAGAAACCTCAAGGACTGACTGAGGGAGGTGTCATTTCAATGCACACAGGTGGGACTGCTTAGGAAGTGGGAGAGATGGTGTGTCTGCAACCAGCAGGAGACACCCCAGGCCCAAGGCCCATACACACCTGGGTGAAATGCAGCTGGGCAGGGACTCAGCAGAGAACAATCCCTGCAGCAACAAGGGTTTAAGAAGAGGAGCAGAGACTGTCCATTTAGAGGCACCAAGTAGTAGTGTGCTGGGTAACTGGCAAATGCAGACTTTCAGCCTCCCCCTCTTGTGAATGTGCTTACCCCTGTGGATAACCCCATTTTATCGTCTTCATATGTTTGTGTAATTTTTTGTCTCACAGATAGACAGGGTGTTAGCAAGGCAAACGCTTCCCTGAAAAGTAGCATCTTCTGTATGCCCATATCAGTACTGTCTTTTTTTAGGTCTAGAGCTAAGCATTTTATTTTGTTTGAAATAATAACTTTTTTTAAAAAATCTTTTCCAGTTTCATTGAAGATAGTGTTTGTGGGGGTGGGACTAACAGAGAATTTTCTTTTCTTCTAGTGACCGGTATTTTCTGTAACTATTTTCTGCCCATGACTGTCTTGTTGCCAACAGTCAGACTCAGCCCATCTGTATTTGCTATAAACTGGTCAGTGAGATCATACCACTGATAAAGCCCTTCAACCTTTGCAGACTGTGCCAGTTACCAGTCTATATTAGAACTTAAATATATATATATATATTTATTTAACATGCATCTTTATATACTTTTGAGCCATTCATAAGGAACTAAGAGAGCCAGTATATATTCATAGATTTTTCTATTACTGTAAGAATTGTCTAGGACGTTCCCTGCTCATAACAACACATGAATTCCCTCTCCAATAAAAACCATACATATTTACATAGAAAAGGCAGTTAGCAAGAAAAAATGTTTGGAAAAAATATCTGCCCAGGATCAGACTACCTCTGCCCTCCCTTTCCTCTGCTTCAGATTTCCCCATGCTCCTGGTGAAAAGCACAGAACCCAAGAGGCCAGCTGGCCTCCGTAGCCCGATGGCTGCCCTTGGAGGTGCAGCTCTCAGAGCGACATGCTGAGCCCCGGGGACTGCTGCCCCTACCGAGACATCTCTGGAGGAGCACAGGCAGCAACTGGCCTCAGTGGCCACCTGCTCCTCTGCACTTCCCAGCCATGGGGAAAAGCACCACATGGAGAGACAAGCTGGGGTCATGTCTCAGTGCAAAACAGCATCTTCTGAACCCCAGTTACTCCATAAGGCACATGTCCCACCATCAAGCCTGTTGTCCTCAACTATATACTGAAAATGCATTTATTTAAGTAAGTATCAAAATTAAACATGGAATAAGGACAGGCCAGTCATACTTCTGATTTTGTGTAATTTTCTTGGCATAAAGATAGTGGTAAAATATCAGCAAAATATGAAATCCAGTGGTTTTTAAAAGCTTATGGCTATTCACTGGTGTTCATTTTAATTCTTAGTTCTGGGTCTGTAGAGAGCTGGTCACTCATGACCTAGAGTTACACTAGAGTTCTTACAAGAAATTAAACAAAAAATCTTGCAGCTATGAAAAACTAGGTGCTTATTGGGAATATTACTAGTGCTACATTTCATATAGCTGCTTCATCATGTTCTTTATATTGGCCAGTGATCCCCCAAAGACTTCTCTCATGCCAAGGCACCTCAAGTGTGTTGGAGGTCAGTCTGACCTTGCTGAACTGCCTGCTAGCAATTTTTCTTGCCAAGATCAAGATAATCAGCATCTGGAGGTACCTCACTCATGACTGCAAGAAGATACTGTAGCAACTATATAGCCTATTTTTAAAGGTGAGAAATAAATAAATCATCCTGGTGGATCACTGAAATAATGTTATCAGTATTTCAGCTGATTTGTGTACCTTTCTGTGGCACTGTGGTGTACTGTATAGGCATATGGCCCCTAAGTCATGATTACGTACTACAGGACGACCACGGTAAGACTATATTCTTATGATTCCTCCTGTGCACACAGGTCTGTTGGCTTCAGCAGCAGTTTCAATGCATGCAAAGGGCAGTGGGTGGCTCCTATTTTTAAATGAAAAAGAGGTCCTAGATCCTAGACTGCACAGAGGTGGTTACTACAGTTAATGAATCAGATTCACAGAGAGAGCTGTCTAGTGAATTTGGACCTTCATAGGCTGTAAATTATTCTGGATCCCACCCTCTTCAATGCATGGCATTATCCATATATGGAAGAAGAAACTAAAAAATTGTACAAACAGATGAACTGGGAATGCTAAATGATGACAAATTGAAAGTAAAGTGCTAGTGGGAATATTGGAGGATGTTGTGAACTAGCTTAAATGGCAAAAGTTTTAATGTATGATATGATGCCAAAGTGAGTGGGTGACAACGGAGGTCCAAATGCCAGCAGGAATTATTAATGTTAATATTGCCTTGAAAAGTACTTACCAAACACTAAAATCATGTTTTCACATTCCCCACTTAGCTGCAATCCCTCCCGGCTGATTTCCATTCCAGATAAATTGGCAGATAAAATGGATGGATTTCCACAGTATTGGATGTTAGTATATGTTATTCACAGATGTTTTCCTTTCCTGTCTGATGGCCCCCATAGCTATAGAGCAGGTATCCTTCAAACACAGTTAATCTATCTCGCTATATGTATCCCTATTTTTCAGTTGGGGAAGATGATGGAGGGATCCTAGGCTAGGGTGAATGTCTTGCTGTTGGCAGTGGGCAATTGCTCGCACAAGCATTTCTGTTGTCTCCAGGTTCACTGGGAGTCGACGATGACTAATCTGCCTCAGAGTGGTTGGTCACATGGGATGTTGGGGGCAGGTTCAGAATAACATCTAGATCTTATGAGTCTGATGGTCTCCCAGACACCTGCACCACCTTACATCCCCTCAAAACATCTGTTTCTTCCACTACCATGCCATAGAGCATCACAGAATGGTTCAGGTTGGAGGGGACCCTGGAGGTCACATGGTCCAATGCCTGTCTCAAAGCAGGACTAACTTCAAACGCCACAAGTTGTGTCCATTGCCTCTTGTAATTTCACAGTTCATCTCTGGAAGAGTCTCGCTCCATCTTCTCTATATCCTCCCATGAGGTATTTGAAGAAGGCAATAAGATCTTCCCTTAGCCTTCTCATCTTTGAACTGAACAAATCCAATTCTTCCAGTGTCTTTAAATATTTACACTCCTGATTTCTGATCCCACCCTGTAATCTTCTTGATGTCTTTCCTGTGGAATCTCCAGTTTGTTAATGTCTTTACCATACTGGAGAACCTAAATCTAGACACAGCACACCAAATGAGGTCTTACAAGTGCCAGACAGCAGGGAATAAGCATGTCCCTTGACCTGATGGCTGCGCTGCTCTTATGCAACCCAGCATGTGGCTGCCCTTGCCTGCCACAGAGCTCAGTGCACACTCAGGTTCAGCTGTCTCTCCCCCACCACACATGGCTGGCCCCAGCCTGTGCTGTTGCAGGGGGGTATTTCATCCCAGATGTATGGCAATACAGTGATTTGTGAGCTAGCTCATGTACCAGAAATGGGATGGTCTACCTTTTGAATAAAATTTGGTGTGGTTAAATTTGTTTGTGCAAATGGCATGCTAAGGTGATTATAGTATCTCTTCCACCGTACATGACAAGATGTGCAGTGTAGTTCACAGCTTTCTGTTTAACGATGTAGGATGAAATGAAACCGTCCTTTACTAAGACAGACAAGGACTAACTACAAGATAGAGAGGGTTTAGACTTATCTGTTAAACCAAGTTCACAGTCTTTTATGGGTGAAATGAACACACAGGGGGAAAAAAGCAAACAAAAAGGAGGGATCAGATAGACTGCAAAATCCCCTTTCCTTCAGATTTTCATGGGAACATCCGGAAAGGAGGTAACATTACCTCTGTTTAGTCTCCATCATGTAGCAGGACAGGGAGGGCATGAGGCAGCAGTGAGGCAGCATCTCCATTATAACAGTGGGGCAGCATCTCTGTAACATGATGGGCCCCCTGGTCTGCGCTGGTGAGGCTCTGTGCTGGTGGCACTAAGGTCAGTGGGTAGCAGGAGGCAAGTCTGCGGCTCTCCACCTCCTCCTGCCAGAGCAAACAGATCAAAGGCAGTGATACGTTGTCAGGCAGAAGACATCTGTTCTTGAGAAGGTAAAATAAGAAGAAACCTTATGGTCTGAAGGGTGCTGAGAGCAGCCCTGGTCCAGAACAGAATGGGACAGGACTTACATGTGCGGATTGATGTTGTAAGACAAGGATCATGAATTGCCTTTTAATGAGTAATTCAAATCTCACCAGTTGGTTGGCAATGTTTTTACAATCAGTTGAAAGCAGATCAAATGTTAGACCAGCCTATAATTTCTCTTCCAGTTGCTGTGGTTTTATAGTTTTTTATTTCTGGGTTGGGTTTTTTTGCAGTTTTAGTTTGGGAACCTGTACGTGCGTTTCTGTAATTGAAGTGAATGGCAGATGACTGGCTAAATTCCTTTAAGAGAGTGCTCCCAGAGACACTGTGTCAATAAACTGAAACATGCAGGATTATAATTATCTGCAATCTGTCTAATATAATAATAATTTAATATGGTTAGGCACAGAGGGTCAGCTCTTTAGTTCAAATTAGCACATCTCCACTGAATTAAATGGATCTCTGCCAGTCGTTAGCAGCTGAAGAACTAGTTCAGTATTTTCACACAAATTGTAATTTCAAATAGACAGTTCACCTTAAAAAGTGTGTTCACCAGTGGTACACTCAGACTTCATCACAGAAGACGAAATGTCACTCTCTCTAGAGTGATTTGCTACTTCCTTCTTCTTTCTGTACAGCAGTCTGGAAGCATGTGTGAACTTGCTTTGGTGCTGAAAGAGGTAGTCAACAATGCCAGAAAGTGAATGCTGATCTTTACCATCAGCGAGACACTAAGTGAGGTACAATTCAGTAGAAGGAATTAGTAATACAAGACAAAACGTATTCTCTCCCATGAATGCAGAAGTGTTTTCTGATTCCCAGAACACAACCTGTGTTGATTGGATGACATGACATTAAAACTGCTGACACACTCGGAGATGGGCTGCTTGTTTACAGTGAATTGAAATTCAGATCCATATTGTCTGAGCAGGGCTGGCTGCAGACAATTTCGTATTGTTTTCCTTTCCCTGCACCATTTCTCCAACAATGTTTCCCCTCAAGAAGTACTGACCTGCTAACCACACAAAATATGTCTATGCAGCAAAATCAGAAACGTGCTGGCTCAGGGGCTTTACAATCCATTAAAAGCTCATGTATTTTTACATTTTTATTTTCAGAAAATAGATCTCTAATAGACTGATCATCTGAAGAGGCCAGTGGGCTATAAGTTAGGCTGGGTCATGCTGAAGCCTCACAACTCCACCTCCTGGTTATTGGAGGCTGAACTCTATCTCATGTTGCTGTGGTTGGGAAAGGAGCAAAGATTTGTGGTTGAAAGCATTGCAGCTAGTTTGGAGAGAAACTCCTGAGCTGAGGTACTCATTGTTTTACTGATTTGTTCTCAAGGTTGTACATCACAACCCTGTGTTACTCAAAAGAGACAGGCTTGAAAAGACAGTAATCAGTTTTGAAATAGGCCCAAGATGCGTAGAAACTTCATAATTGTCCATTTCCTGTAAATGATGGAAATGGAAGATAATGCTGAGTCAGTAGGAATTGAAGATTTGTATGATTTAAGGCTTTTTTTTTTCATACTGGAACTTCCTGTACTTCTTGCTGCTGTGTGAAATGTGGTAGTTATTCCACCATTCCAACAAACACAACTTATTTATGCAAGCACAGCCTCAGAAAAACCTTTAAAGCACTGTCTCAATGTGAAAAGCATGCTGTGCAATTCCTTATTGTGGTATTCACTCTCTGGAATTTGTGTACAGGACAGTGAAGATGGGAGGAAGCACTCTGACAACTAGCCTGTTTGCATACAGCTGCAGAACACAATTTGGAAGAAGAACAACGTTGCATCACTCAGGACCTGATAGTTTGGAAGAAAAGTTTTGTCTTGGACTGACAGGAAAACTACTGAAGTGTTTCATGGCCAATGTGCATTTTGTTATGATGTCTGAAGATAGTGATGGTTTCTTCCTACCCTGCTAGAAAACTAAAACTTACATTGCTTTCTGCTTGCAAGCTAAATTTATTTCAAAGAATATGCCTTAAGGAACAATACTTTCAGGTCATACGAGATCTATACAATAAGGAGCAGCTCGGAAAGGGTTAATGGGAAATGAATGATGGTTCTGACACATCAAGTTACAAGATCTAAGAGACATGTAATTTCACCAGCAGGCAGAAAGTTTAAAACAAACAAAGGTGTTTTTTACATACTAGGCAGATAATCTGTGTAACCCTTTCAGCCTGAATGCTGTGAATACTAAGAATTTACACAGTGTCAAAAGCACAACGAGATAAAATTCATTGAAAAGAACCCATCAGTATCCATTAAATGGAAAGGCAACACCTCTTGTTCAGAATGTCTCTGAGCTACAATTTTTTTGAGTCAGGGCAAGAACTCAGGGGGAATATAACTGCCTGCTTCCCTCACTTTTGTATTCATCCGCTGTTGACCAGTCAGGAACAGGGTGCAGTGCCTCCACAAACCTGTGGTCTACCTCAGTAACACAAGTCTTGCATTCTTATGTTATGCTGTGTTATTGGACTGGATCTCAAAATTACTGTAAAGACCCATTATAACTGGGAAAGACAAAGGGCTGGAGGACGTCTTCTGAGACCCATCTCTTGACGTTAATTTGGTTGTTCACTGGAGTGGTATTTTATGCCATAAAAAGTTACAGGTCTGGACCACAATGTATTTATTCAATCTTCATGGAAATCTTAAGGTCTTTCCGAAGGCTTGGTAACAGTTGAATAGGAACCTCACAGTTTCCCCAGGATTCTTCCAAAAAAGATCCCTGACATGTACAAAAGTTTTGAAATGGAGCATCCATTTGTATGATTTTTCTTCCCTGCACTCCAAACCAACAAGATAGAGTCGTGCTATAAATGTCAGATCAAGCTAAACCAATTTGCATTATGAGGTCTGCATATATGTAATCTTGTCAAATGAAAGCCACAACAAGCTTGGTACAACAAAGGACAGAGTGAGCTCCTTATGCTGTTTGTAGTGGGAGCAGCTAAAGCCTCATCCCTCCTATAAAGGCAGTATGTTTAAAGAGACTGGGAAAGATGCCCATGTTCTAGCAATTTTTTACTTGCCTGTGTTAAACAGAAAACGTTATTGCCACAGTAAGAAACCAGGCTTTAAAAATGGCAGAAACATGCATCTTGGACCTGTTATATATACATATATTTATCAGCCCCTACAGGAGAAGAAAGCATATTATAATATGATTACCCACAGTGAGGAGCTGCTGGAGTGCTAATAGCTCTCTGTCCTCTTGAGCTTGCAGAGCTCTCCACTGCAGTCTGGAGACTCTTCTTACTCTAAATTCAAACCTATTGTCTCAAACAGGAGTTACGTTGCAAAGCACAAAAAGGTATTTTACTAAAATGGTTCAGACTAAATTGCTGACTGCAGGACAATTCTGCAGCTTCACAAGAGGAATTGTAGGGTTCCTGCTGCTTTCTTAACTGCATGATAAATTGCAAACCTCTTGCTTCTGTGCCACAGGCTCAGAGAGCATTGTGTGATCACCACTGCTGTTCTGATTTATTTTTCTTGCCTGCTGGTGCCCATATAAAATCTCTCTCTGTTTATGCTCGGGCTCTCTCAATTTTTTTTCATGGATTACATAGTGCAACAATCAGATTGGCAATTAATGTAAACATATATCATGAATGTGATGTTAATTACACTTTAATTCTCTGTGTCCATAGTATCTGTCATCTCAGTTTGTGTACTTGCTGTAGTTGTGAGGCTATTAACACTGTCAGCAGGGCCCTGGAGAGCAGTTTGCTCAGGTTTGCACAAGGCCTGGGTCTGCACAAGTTTATATATATAGCAATGTCAGAATCTCTGTTTTCACCCTAAGTTTGCAGAGTATTTTGCTGTGCAGGGCAAGGTGTATGTTCCTGTTTTACTGTTGTTCTACCTGTTTATTATGGCTGGAAGTCACCCTCAAGCACTAGTAATACATGGGGTGGTGTTTTCACCCAAATCTCTGTGCCTAGTGTTTTTCTTTATAGAGGTCCTTAGGGGCATCAGGAAGTCTGGCTTTCACAACTGTTCAGGCACAAGGAATTGGTGGAATTTTGACTGAATATCACACTGTGGACCTTAGCCAAAGTCCACTGAATTTAACAAAAAGCCTGATACTGGCTAAGAATAGATTTGGTTCCAACTCAGGAGTGAAGACTTTACCCTGAACACTGTGACATGTGAATCGGTCAGATTATAAAAATGCCAAAGTAAGAAAAACAAAAGAGTAGATATGAGTGTGTGGCTACAGATGTAGGGGCCTTCATGAGATCCTTTCTGTGCTAATGAGAAACTCAGCTAGCTAGTCTTCTAAGCCTTGGTCTTGCTGGGTGGTAAGGGTAATCTGGTGCTTTCTACTCCTCAGTAAAGAGACTGAACACATTTGGGCCTATAAAAGAGACCACATCAATGATTTCTTTCTGAGATCCATCCGTTAGACATTTTAAAATCTTTCTTAGTATGTGCTTCAGTGGTTCAGTTAAATGTTTTTAATCAGTATGTCATACTGTATCAAGTAAAAGAACCTGTGGAAATCTAAGTGTATTATGTCAACTGTCACTTTTTATTAACTATGCTTGTCAAAAGTGCTAGCAATATTTCAGTGTTAAATGCTAACATTCAAAAATTTACATTTAACAGGGATGCTATTGTTTTCATTAAAGTGTGTTGTTACTGTTCCTCATACTTACATCTTACATTGTATTTAAATCAGCCTTTAACAATAACATATACGTCATGCTCAATCTTTCCCATGATATTGCTTGGGCTCGGTGCTAAGCTATCCAGCCTGCAGTCAGCCATGTAATACCTTTTAGTCTTTGGAGCCTTTGCCCACCATTAACACATTACCTGTTCATATGTATGCATCTGTCACTGAGCAACATCAAACACAGAATACTATCATAAAAAAGACACATTTTGGTGAAGGTTATATATTTCTGCATGCAAAAATTTCAGCTCTACCAAAAGCACCTACAAGCGATTTTGCAGATATAGCAAAGGTAAACACAGCATAACCTCTAAATTTTGATGCAACCTCTGGCTCTTAACTCTCATCGTTATCATAAGCATCATTCACTGAAGTTAAGGTATGTATACGTTAACATTTATGCAGTGCTTTGAAGATACAAACTATTGAAGTCCTAAATGGTATTCAAACCTACATAAAGTTGCTGGTTTAGTACAAGCACTGGAAATATAGGCCACCTGAGGCAATACAAAACCTTGGTGAGCAAGAGTGTGACTCTAGTTCAAAGCCGATGTTCTAGTGTGACAGACAGGGTCCTGCTTTATTGAAAAACCCAGAAATACCTTACAATTAGCTGGCCATTTATGAAACACTGAAATGTCTAAGTTGTGGCATGGTTACAAGGAAAGGACATACAATGACACTGAGCAATTGAATCAAATATGCTATAAAATAACAGTCCTAAAATAGTAAACGTTGCAATGAATTATTAAAGTTGCTTATTTTAACATTTTATTTACTGAATTTTGCATTATTAAAATTACAAATCATCAACTCACATTGTGTTGTCATTGAATCTGGCCTCCCTGAGATTTCCTTTGATCCCATTCAGTCTAACCAGTTGGTTAACATGATCTCGGCTCCTGACCTTTTTCTCATTACACCCTTATGATTCATGCCACTGAATCCCTTTTGCCCATTCCTTCTCATTTGAATTTTCTTGGCTGTGCCTGCAAAGCTTTGCAAAGATCCAGCACACCATGAATCTCATCATGTATTTTCCCATATCCAACACCTCTTGTCCTCCATGTCCCAGAGTGCTAAGTTACTGCCTTCTTTCATTTAATTTTATCCCTGGCACTCATCTTTCTTGCAATACTCAAATGAAAAAAAAAATTAAAATTGCTTGGTAAAATGAAATCCCTCATGAGATGCCCAGCATATGCCATCTTCCCTGTGATTGTTTTTATACTGTATAAATTTTCATATACTTTTGCTAAAATATCTAGCACAGTTTCATGTACAGGTCAATCAATGGATTCTTTAGCATGGTGACAAGGAGGGACTACTCCTGTGACATGCCCCAAATGGACCAAGGCTTTGAGATTAAATTCCTTAAAGTGAGCATCCCAAAAGGGAGGAATCTGTAATGCTAAAAATGGAACAGAACAGAATGGAACTTCAGACAGAAAACTTTTTAGACAGAGTGAAAGTACAAAGGATAGAAACAGCTCTACCTATACCCTTCTGAGTTCCCGGGAAAAGCCTGGATCTTTCTATCCCATCCAAGGAAATAACGCTGGCTCAGCTGCAGGATGGTGTCCCCGTCTGTTCTTGCTTGTGTGTCTCTCCCCTTCCATGCCTTATCCGATGCCCACTTACAGCCTTTCATGTAAAACATGATGTAATAAACTCACAAAAAGAAGAATCATCCATCATGATTTTAAAGAGAATCTGAGAGGGCAGGTCCCATGGACAATTTCTATATCATCTTCAGCATTGTTTCCATCCTTCTTTGAGGTTAAAAAACCTTGATAAGGCTAATTCCTTCTGGGGCAAAGCTGTAGCACAGATAATCCAGGCAGCAACAGCGTAAGCAGGGTCTGTCTTCTCTTGTGGCTTGCATGCTTTATATTCAAAACTACCTATTTATAACATTTCTCATATGAATGTTAAAATAGTATCTGCCATTTTTAAATCAACACTTATCTGTTCTGGTGAAATCTTTTTATTTTTGAAACTAGCTACCTTGTGAACGTAGTCATACTGCTGGCAATGACAGCTACGTTTTGACTCAAGTCACACTAGCAACAGTGTTTTGCCACTACACCTCACTTGCCTTTTTCTCTCTGAAACTTCTCCCAGTAGATGAACTTTTGGATATTTTCAAAATGTCAGTTCAGTGGCTGGCTAATTTTGAGACCATCAGTGATACCTGCCTAAGGTCTAATAGTGATGGTAAGTTGACTGTACCTAAGCACAACACTTACTGCCGTTACGTGTCCTTAGAGCAGCCTGTGTGGGAGGAGAGGTCACACTACTCATCAGTCAGGGTTAGGCACGTGTTTAGCTTTAGCTACAGATGTATAGCTGACACGCAACACCGTTAAACCTGCTACCCATCACTACCTGCGTCTGAGCGTCTCACCCTGCTCTGGGGAGACGCAGGTGGTGCTGGCCAGGGAGCGGAGCTGCACCCTGTCCTGACGTGGGTATCTAAGAGCTGGGCTTGTTCAGCCAGAGGAGAGACCCAAAGTGGGATGCAATTGCTGTCTTCAGCTACCTGACAGGGTTAGAGAGAGGGCAGTCAGACTCCTCCCAGAGGTGCCTGGCGAAAGGAAACCTTCCCATGTTGCGGCAAGAGAAAGTCTGATTAGATGTAAAGGGAAATTTTTTTGTCTAAGAATGTGTCAGTTATTTTGACTGTAAAAGAGGTTGGGTGAGTCATGCCATAAACGTGCTTTGGAGGTCATGCCTCCCTCTGCACTGACCCTACGGGGGAGCTGGGGTAAGCAGTTCAGCTGGAGGTGATTGCACTGCAAACACCAGCTGTACTGCAGGAGCTTCTTGACTACCCTGGTTGGAATCACCCAGCTGCTTGCCGTTGTGCCTTTAAGGTATTTTAAGAATAATAATAGCTTAATAGTAACTGAACTCTTTTTAAGGACACATGAAGTGGAATCCATGCATTCTGACTTATTGTTATAAATGGGCATGTGTTTGATATACAGCAAATGTTACTATATATATTTTTCCTATTCCTAAAAATGGTATTCCGTTTCTGTTTGGCTCAAGCTTTCTTTGTCATTAAAAGAAAATCCAGGGGAATCAGATAATCATTCCCCAGGCTGCTTCCATTTCAGGTTAGTGATCAGGAAGAGCAACTACTAAGGTAGGGTGCAATTTTATACTGATGCCAAATTTTTCATGTTTCCTTTATAGAATTGTTTATAGTCTAAATGCTGCCTCGCGAATGATTTCCTGGAAGGTTAGTCAAACTAATGCCAGTGTATTTTTTCTACTTTGGTCCAGCTATCTGTGCCAAAGCAGTATGTTTTATGTGGAAAAGACAAGATACTTTTCCAAATGTAATACCTAGCACCAAGGCTTTCTGTATTTAACGGTAATAGGAAGATGACTTGCAGATGCTGGCCTCTGCGATGTACTTAGTTAACTTGGCACAGTCTTATTCTGGTAGGATTCCACTCTTGGTGGGATGCTTGCAAAATCTGTCAACCTAGATGGATGCTCAGTGCTGAGTAAGCATTGTTTACTATTTGTCTATGTGCTAGAAATGAGTCGAAAGGCTCTTTGATCACCTTCTGGCCAAAAGGAAGTGCTAAAGTTTTTCAAGATTCAAAGATCATGTGGAATCTTAGTTAACATTTTCTGAATCATGTAGAAACAAAAATAAATATTGTAATCCCACAGATACTAAAAAGAGCTTGTGAAATATGGTTTATATGAGTGTCCCAAAGACTTCTGGCCAAGTTGGAAGAAGGGGATGCCTTCTGCGCCTTTTGTTTCCAAGACAATTTTTTTGCACAGCCTCAATCAGTCCTCTTGACAGAATGTAAACCCAAGAAAGTTCTCTTTATAGTATTTGGAATTAAGTACTGCACAGATATTTTGTTAACATCTGCCTGCCTCAGTTAGGGAGCAGAAACTGATTCATCTGAGGAAGCTGCTGGCAACTGACATACAGAAAAGCTGAATTACAGCCAGCATCAGAATCATAAAAATGCACTGTTTTGTTCAGAGGGAAGAATTTTGTCATTAGCCATGCCAAAACCTGCCTTCGTTGACAGAAATGGATGAGAGCGCATTATCTTATCTTAACATTCAGTTTACCAGGTCACACACTGGCAGAGTCCTAATCGCACCCCTGATCCTGCAGAGATGACAAAGCCAAGCTTGTTCCTGCCTCAGGAGAAGCTTCTCTATGTGTATGTCTTTGAAAATGGGGTATGTGGCCATCCTCTCCCACGGCAACAGGCAGCCCTTGCAAGGAACCCCCTCTATGATACTGCTTTATTCTCCTTTTCATCCCACTTTGGAAGGGCTCTGGTGTCAAGGAGAGATGATATCTGGAGACAGCAGCAACCACTTGCTACCGTGACTGCTCACTAGCCCTATGTTGGACCCCTCAGTGAAATCCTTCCTGAATAAAGGGGTTGCCACCCCAAAAACCCATCAGGTGAGAGATGCACCGTTAGGAGCAGGAGAGGCCAGACCTGCCCAAACCCTCTGTTGCTGAGGCTGGAAATTTTTAGGGCAATATTTTCATGAACAAGGCTGAGGGAAAGCATTGCTCTCCTTCCCAGTGGAACAGTCATTAGAGAAATCTCTGGAGATGGCACAGCCTGGGATTTTGCAAAACATTAATTTCTTCTGAACATTTCTTGATTATTTTAAGAGTTTTGTTTTCTGACTCAGTGGTTTGAGGACCTACTAAGTAACACTGCAAATACTGAAATGAGAAAAAGAGAAGGAAAAGTCATGTCTCTCCTAAATTTTGTGCTTTCTCATCTTGGAAGGTGCCTCAAGTGCTTTTTTTTCCTCTCTGCAAGTTGGTTATACCTCCTGCGATAGATACTTAATAGAGGAAAAACAACTCAATGGCTCTGGGAATGTTGTCGGGAAAATACTACCTTCTCTTGACTCTGTGAGAGGAAATGTGCAGCTGAGCCTGCTAATGTGGACAGATGCTTGAACAGCATCTTTAGTACACATGATAAAAAATGTAAGACTGCAAAGATTCAATATCTCAAACTTCTACTCAAACAAAGGCATTCGTTAATTATTATACCACAGTTAAAAGACATTTGGAAGGTATAGGCAAATAGCTTCAGTTGAGAAATAATAAAGCAATAATAATAATAATAATACAATCAATATCAGCCTGAGTTGATCTTAGAGAACTTACTCCTTCTGGTTTCAGCTATCTACCTCTGCCTTTGTTACTGTATTGCATGACTTGCATGTAAATTACCCTTACATCCAACATTTATATAAATATCAAAGATCTTTCCAAGACTTTTCAGGAAGATTTGAAGGCAACAGGGAGTTTAGGAAACCTATCAGCCTATGTGATAAGGATGTGTTTGCAATGATCCACTGAGTGCTTACTTTAGCAACAAAGGTTCAGGCAACAGGATTATGCACCTTTGCTCATACATCTACCAGTTCATTAGATTGCACAACAAAGGGATCTCAAGCTGTTTGCATACTCATTTTCAGGTGTTTTCTAAGAAATCATTTAAGGATTTGAGGAAGGACTGAAGTAATTCATTGAGCTTTAAACTTTTGAAAAAAAATTTGACATCATTGTATGAGGAAGATGTTTTTTACTGCTGTACACGTATTAATGAAGTTCAATGTTGTAATGAATGACCATGAACTTCTGGAAACATTTTTAGGAGACATCTTAGGTCCCTTGACCTTTTGGAGGACTCCTGCATCAACTGAATTTCTTAATGCACATTATGCTTCCATTATTACATTGCTGGTTTTAGTTGATATGATGCTAGAGAAGCAATGGCTCAAATCAAACACCTTCCACACTGATCATTGTAAGTGTCCTGAAGACATTATAGTGGAATAAAATAAACATTCTTTGTTAAATTACACAGCTACTCCATACACTTTGTATATGCAGGTGTGAAGAGCTCAGAAAGAAAATATTTGTAGTAATATCTTATTCATCCACATCCTTTAGAAGCTCTTAAAAAAAAAAAAAAATGAAGCAAATCTGTATTCCTCTTTTCCCAAGCGTTTCCAGGAAATTATAGTAATAGAAGTCGCATTGGGCCATCCCATAACGCTAAGACAGCAACATTGTCCAAATATGCTACCAACTATGTGCTGGCATATACTAGGAACAGGGTACAATATGTTCTTAAAACTGTTGTACCTGAATCACTGGGCCAGAGCAGGGATAAGGCAATGTGGTCTTGCAACGTGCTGGGTGCCTCTTTGAAAGGTGGTGCATGGAGGGAATGCCATGCGCACAGTGCAGGTCATGCTCAGCAACTTGCAGGATGAATCCTCTTTGAAATGAACTGACCATCTCTAGACAGTTTCATTTATTTTATCAAAACATTCCCAAATAAACCAGTTCCTAAAGGAATCTCATGTTATTACAGAGTTGAGAAATGGTAACTTTCTGGTCTAATCAGGAAAATACGAATAAGCAGAAAGGACACAGTGTAAAGTGAAGGGTCAAATGCATGCTGTTCAAAAGTCTCTTATCAGAAAGCAGGGCCAGACTCACAGCTGCTGTAAATCACTGACTTCCCTGTTAATGATCTGAAACTTGTTTGTTGCAAGGTGCCCTGTGACATCCTTCCAAAAGATGCTGTGTGGCAGTTATTGTGCAGTAACTAAGGGTTTTGTTGTGCTGGTTTTGGCTGGGACAGAGTTAGTTTTCTTTAAAGTGGCTAATATGGGGCTATATTCTGGATTTGTGCTGAAAACAGTATTGATAATACAGAGATGTTTTCGTTACTGCTGAGCAGTGCTTCCACAGAGTCAAAGCCTTTTCTGTTTCTCACACCATCCCACCAGCGAGCAGGGTGCACAAGGAGTTGGGAGGGGACACAACTGGGACAGCTGACCCCAACTGACCAAAGGGGTATCCCATGCCGAATAACATCATGCTCAGCATGTAGAGCTGGGGGAAGAAGAAGGAAGTGAGGGACATTCAGAGTTATGGCGTTTGTTTTCCCAAATAACCATTATATGTGATGGAGCACTGCTTTCCTGGAGATGGCTGAACACCTGTCTGCCAGTGGGAAGTGGTAAATGGATTCCTTGTTTTGCTTTGCTTGTGTGTGCAGCTTTTGCTTTACCTATTTAACTGGCTTTATCTCAACCCACGAGTTTTCTCACTTTTACTCTTCCGATTCTCTCTCCCATCCCACTGGAGGGGAGTGAGCAAGCAGCTGTGTGGTGCTTACTTCCCAGCTGGGGTTAAACCACAACATGTTGCAATAAAGGATAAACCCATAGGGTTGTGTTGCTGCAAAAGAGTAACCTTTGAATGACAGTTTCATAAATGAGCCATTATGACCATGAGGGAGATTTGGAAAATGGGATAGAGAGGAACTGTCATCTGCAGGCAATGGATGCAACTGTCCCAAGGACAACATGGTCACTAGTGACCTTGCAAAAACCAAAGTAAGCACACAAAAATTTGGCCACTTTAATCCAAAACTATGTTTTGCCCTCTGTCTGCCATGGTTTTGCATCAGGATCATTTCAGAAAACAGTAACCTATAGGTGGCATTCAAGGACAGCAAATTACTCTGATTTTGCACACATGTATAGTGCTGCCACACGTGGTCACACAGGAATGTTAGGAATTTGCTAATTTTTCATAAGCTGTGAGTGTTACAGTGTCATTCGCAGTGGGACAGGACGGCCAGAACAGGAAAAGTGCTTGCCCCACTGTGATTCCTGAGACCTGTCAGCTGCTTTTCTCCACTTCTGTGTCACACTACAGACTCTCCTTTAGGTGCTGAGTTGGCCAACAGTCTGGATAACTAGGGGTCCTGGGCTACCTGGCTGTGATGTGAGCTCTGCAGCAGCCGTAGCCCAGCTCCATGCACACTGGTGAGGATCATGGCATGAGCTGAGCCCCAGCCATGCCTGCCGTCTCCTGCAGAGATCCTCTTGCAGGGAGGCCGGTGTGGTGCAGTGCAATTGGAGCTTAGTATGAGCCACGTTAGCAGTGCTGACATACCCTCCGCCTGCAGCCCACTTCTTGGAGGGGAAGGTCTCTGGAGACTGCAAGCTCCAGCTGCCAAACCTGGATGTCACTGGCAGCACTGTGCTGAGCTGGCACTGGGGGGACAACTCATGAGTGGCTCCACATAGTGCCAGAAGCTGACCCTGGCTATGGTCTTGCAGATTGGCTTGGACTGTAAATAAAATCCCAAGCAACTTTATTTCCTGGTAGAGACCAAATCCTGATGACACAGCACCTAGTGTGAGGATCTGTTGGACATCTCTTTCAATCACACATAGGCCCTTCCCTGAGGAGGACAACCAACCTGCCAGAAGCAGATAAAAAATACAATGCTTGAAAAACATAAAGAAAGTAATAGCAGTATCACCACTTTCTCTCTTGCAAATATTAGTGCAGCAGGACTTGAGACTAGGTGTGGATGAGAAAGAAACAAAAGCACCTGGAAAGGCTGAGGGGCAGTCTGGGACCTCGAGCAGGTGCTGGGACAGTGCTGGCTTGCAGGTGAGAAAGACCATGTATGACTTGTTTTCCCCAGCCATCCAAGACACTGTCCAAGAGAGCCCCACTGCACCTGTGTAAGCCCCTACCACCATGGGATTTCCCTCCCACCAGGTTGTTCAGGTGGCATTTTGCACAAATCACACTGCAGCTGTGTCCTTGTGCCCAGGCTGCCCTGAGAAACAAGAGGTTTGCTCTCCTTCATCCTGTAGTAGCTCTTTGAACCAGCAGGGCAAGCCATCATGTTCACAGTCAGCCCAGAATATCCAGGAAGCAGGGCATGCAGTCAGGATAAAGCAGCAGAGCACCATCTCTTTGCTAAGATACAAACTACATAGGAATGCCGTGACCTGTGCAGGAGCAACCTGTTCTCTGAAACTGAGCCTGTATTCCACCCATCAGCAGAGGCCAATCCTTCAGAGCATCTTTACTTGCTTGATTCACCCCATACCCTGGGATTTCACCCCAGAAGAGTGCTTTAACTCCCCTTATACCATGCCTCATCCCAGCTGGCACCAGGGGATGCTGGTGTGCACCTATTGACATTCATGTCATTGCAGCTGGAGATCCCCGTTCAGTGTAAAAATCAACCACAGCCTTTTTATCTCCTAAGCATAACTGTTAAATTTCACAAACTATGAAGTCTTCCCCCACCCTTACCACATGCGGTCGGTGCATTCAACGGCACAGGGCAGCCAGCTGGCAAGTGCAGCTGGGCGCTGCCCTTCTCATGGGGCAGGGCAATGTGTTGCTACCAGCATTGCCTGCCTTTGCTAAATCCCGTGGTCTGCAAGGCGTGCAATACCCTAATCCTGAGCTTAAAAGGTTTTCTTAATGAATCTATGGTTTCGATATTGCTCAGGTATAATATCCAAGGTCAAACCTTGTTTTGCTGTTGTCCTGACATTCTCCTTTGTATAAGTAACCTGTCCGCACAGGATTTTTCTTCTGTAAATTTTGTAAAGCATTGTATGGGGGGTAATTAAAGCAGTCTGTTTCTACAGCACGTTCTGTCTGTTTCTTCTTTTCATTATTAGATGTGATGACACATTTGCCTGTGTGGCTTCCCACAGATGGCACTGAAATTTTGTGATCAAATGGTAAGAGTAAACCAACTGTCAGCTCTGATCACAGCTTCCCATATTGCTCCGCTGGTGTAAGAATACTGTTTTAATAAAGGGCTCCTTTTTAAAGTGCTACAGTTTGCAGCAAGGATGGAATTAGAGAGTAAGATGTCTAATTCAATATTAACAGATTTGAGGGTCTGTTAAGAAGTTTTATGTTCTAACTATAGATTTTATTCTCAAACACTGTTAAAAAGTCAATATATGAAGAATTTTCATTCCAACTTTTTTTTTCAAGACAACCGGTCTTTCAAAATCTCAGAAATTTCACTTAAACATTTTAAAAATACATGTAAAAATTACTGAAACATTTTATAGAAATGTGTTTTTTGAACACCTAGAAATACATTTTCAGAAGGCTTTAAAAATCTTTGATAAAAATAAAAGGGTTTCATTCTCTTTATGTTGTTTTTGAAACATATATCTTTGAACCAACTTTACTAAATTTATCATATTTGTACAATAATAATAAGTGAACATTATTAGAAAGTGTGTTTAAATCCACAGGCAATTTTCATGGCAAACCAAATAAAATACAAAATAATGTAGGTGGTGAATAATTCAAATGCTTTGAAAATTCTGACTTCACAATATTCAAGTGTAATATAATGCATGCACACAAAAAAGAAGAAAAATCAGACATGTTGCATGATTTTGTTTGGTTTAAACAGGAAGTTGGTTTATAGACAAACAGATTTAGGTTAGAGGTGCCCAGTGTAGTGCAAGTCATATACGTACTGACCAGCTCACCTCAGCCTCCTCTGAACAGATCAGACTTGTCTTGGGGGCAAGTAAATTTGGATCTGACATTTGGGAATCTAAGTAGGATTTCTGCTTGATAATTCAGATGCTGACAGAACAGCATAAACGATGCAGATCAAACATTTATTTGTGGTTTTAGCTTTTTCTGCTATTCACAAATTATCTATGAGCAGAATTTGATTTCGACAGTTTTGTTCAATATTCAGAATAGTCAAAACATATTCCAGGATACGTCTTGTTTGCAAATTATTTGTTTTCAGTATGGCTGTGCATTCAACTGTTTGCTGAGTATCATCCTCTGCTGCTGGTTGGAGGAGCAAAAGATTTTACAACAGAGAAAATAGAACTCGAACTTCCTCATGCTAATAAGCACCTGCATGAGCAGTGAGCAGGCTCTGCCCATGGGGTCAAGCTGTTATTTTCTTGCAGAGAGCTGAAGATACACCCGAGGGTGCTGAAGGAGCTGGCTGGGGTGCTCGCCAAGCTGCTTTCCAGCATTTACCAGCAGTCCTGGCTGACTGGGGAGGTCCCGACAGATTGGAAATTGGCCAATGTGACGCCCATGTATAAGAAGGGTCGGAAGCATGATCCGGGAAATTACAGGCCTGTCAGCTTGACTTCGGTGCCCGGGAAGCTGATGGAGCAGATCATCCTGAGTACCATCATACAACACGTGCGGGACAACCAGACGATCAGGCCCAGTCAGCATGGGTTTATGAAAGGCAGGTCCTGCTTGACAGACCTGATCTCCTTCTACGACAGGGCGACCTGCTTATTGGGTGAGGGAAAGGCTGTGGATGTTGTTTACCTTGACTTTATAAGGCCTTTGACACCGTTTCCCACAGCATTCTCCTGGCGAAACTGGCTGCTCGTGACTTGGATGGGCACACGCTTCGCTGGGTAAAAAACTGGCTGGATGGCCGGGCCCAGAGAGTTGTGGTGAATGGAGTTAAATCCGGTTGGGGGCCGGTCATGAGTGGTGTCCCCCAGGGCTCGGTTTTGGGGCCACTCCTGTTTAACATCTTTATTGATGATCTAGACGAGGGGATCAAGTGCACCCTCAGTAAGTTTGCAGATGACACCAAGTTGGGTGGGAGTGTTGATCTGCTCGAGGGTAGGGAGGCTCTGCAGAGAGACCTGGACAGGCTGGAGCGATGGGCTAAGGCCAACTGTAGGAGTTTCAATAAGGCCAAATGCTGGGTGCTGCACTTTGGCCACAACAACCCCCAGCAGCGCTACAGGCTTGGGGAGGAGTGGCTGGAGAGCTGCCAGTCAGAGAGGGACCTGGGGGTGTTGATTGACAGCCGGCTGAACATGAGCCAGCAGTGTGCCCAGGTGGCCAAAAAGGCCAATGGCATCCTGGCTTGCATCAGAAATAGCGTGGCCAGCAGGGACAGGGAAGTGATCTTACCCCTGTACTCGGCACTGGTGAGGCCGCACCTCGATTACTGTGTTCAGTTTTGGGCCCCTCACTACAAAAAGGACATTGAATTACTCGAGCGTGTCCAGAGAAGGGCAACGAAGCTGGTGAAGGGTCTGGAGCACATGTACGAGGAGCGGCTGAGGGAACTGGGGTTGTTTAGTTTGGAGAAGAGGAGGCTGAGGGGAGACCTCATCACCCTCTACAACTACCTGAAAGGAGGTTGCAGAGAGCTGGGGATGAGTCTCTTTAATGAAGTAACAAGCGATAAGACAAGAGGTAATGGCCTCAAGTTGCACCGGGGAAGGTTTAGACTGGATATGAGGAAGCATTTCTTTACAGAACGGGTTGTTAGGTGTTGGAATGGGCTGCCCAGGGAGGTGGTGGAGTCCCCATCCCTGGAGGTGTTTAAGAGTCGGGTTGACATAGCACTGAGGGATATGGTGTAGTTGGGAACTGTCAGTGTTAGGTTAATGGTTGGACTAGGTGATCTTCAAGGTCTTTTCCAACCTTGATGATTCTGTGATTCTGTGATGGAGGCAGGCAGTACCAGTGGGCCTCTTCCCTGATTCACTCAGATCCCTGAGCCACCCGTACCCCTCCCTTTCCCCACCTTAGTCCTTCCCATAAATGTCCCATTGGAAGTTTTGCACTCAATCCCTTATAAAAAGTCCCATGAGTTTTACACAGTTCTCCCGCCATAAACCCCAAAATGAGTCCCGTGCCCCTGCGGCAATCAGCCTTTGGTTTTTTGCCTGGGCTGGCTGGGGAGAGGGAGACCTCTCCTTGACCCACCTCAGTGAGCTTCATCCCAGAGACAGCGGTATTTCCATTGGCCTCCTTGGGTGGCCTTGGAGTAGCTGATTTGGGGGTTCTGGTTTTGCTTTCTTCACCGGGATTTGGTGTTTCATTTGCTGAGCTATTGGTCAGGGAACCTAACTGAAAGGTTTGGGTGTCTGCCGGTCAGTCTTCCGGTGACATTACACAGGGAGGGGAAGCCTGCTTCAGTGCGGCAAGTGGTGAAACCAGTCAGTGGTCCAGATTTGGCAGTGGAGAGAGGAAATCCCTCAATATGAAACCCTGGTGCCTAAAGCTAATCCCAGGCTGACACTTCCACACTAATCAGATATTCTTCCATCTTCCTGGTGCTCTCAAGAGACTGATTAAATGGAGGGATCAATGAATGGCTTTGCAGTAATTTCACACTCAGAGAGGATTCCTTTTGTCTCTTGTTATAATTAAAATAACTGACATTTTTCTATGTTAATAAGCTACTTTATTTCTTGGCGGGTCTTGTTGGGGTATAACAAACTCCAGCATGGACTGGTTTGCTAATGTATATTGTCCTTTTTGGTTCTATAGATACAGATGGTTTCTCAATATCACATGAAAGATCAATTTGACTAAGATATGGTATTTAGTATTAGAATTTCTCATGCGCATATTAAATAGTATTTTTAAAGGTCATAGCAATTTAAATTGTGATCTGATGAACCTTGCAGTTTAGTTCATTATGCATTAGATGTAAGCATTTTCAGATTTTTAAGTCAAAGACATTAAAAACCATTATTTTTAAATTTTATTCTGAAATTGTTGTTTTCTATACTAGTGACCTTTAGTGCTTTTACTTTGGGCAGGAGCCATGTGATTTACTTTTACACCAGCTCCCATAATGCCCCCAGCTGTGGGGCATACTGCTCCCCCACAATCCAGCACAGAAAGAAGTGAGATCATAAAAAATATTTGTGAAAGAATCTGGACCTGAAAATATGGCTTGCTGGTCTGGTTTCGGCAACACAGAAATAAAGTGTCTGGTTTTTAGAAAAATCAGAGCAACTTCCTAAGGGTCTTGTTAAATTGCTGAGTGTAAATTGCCATTGGAATTGACTGTTAAAGATCTTGGTTGAGCAGGTTAAACATCTGCTGGATTTATTACAATTTTATTTGTACTTCATCTGTAACTGGTACAATTAAGCCAATCAGAGTAAGCGAATCAAATCTAATTTACTCTCTAATGGACCAAAAAGGAACGAATAAACACAGCACTACTAGATCCAAATGATTAAACATGTCTCTGAGGTATTTTTTTTCTATTTCAGCATAGAAGAATCACAGTGTTTATGCTATAATTAATCACTAAGGAGTGATGTAAGCTAGTTTGAGCATCCATTCATTTTTCATATGGTTTCATAAAAATGCTAAACAAAACATGTGAGTGCAATGAAATAAATTCCATTGGAATTGGGTACATTTATTTATATAGCCATTTACCTTATATCTAAGATTTTTATAGGATTGATACAGAGAGAGATATTTATCAAACTGGATGGAAAATTGTTGTACCAATCTTTTTCACATTACCAGGCCTTTTAAAGATGAAATTCTGCACATGTGTAAATAGCTGTCTAAGATGCACATATCATGTTAAGGTTCATTAGGTGACTGTAAAAGTTAAAGTTACATAACCACGATGAATTTGATATTTGATATTTTAAAAGTATGCAAAATGGAACTGGGGGACCCATCTATTCTGCACTAGATAGAAGCTGCACACTGTTAAGTCTGGAGTCCTTCCTTCTTCCCACCACCAGGAAGAAAACCTCAGCTACAGCTGTTTACTCACACTGCCAGCTGGAAAGAGCATTTAATCTAAAATAAGTAAGCTAAATAAGAAAACTATTTAAAGTGTTAATAAACTGAATACACAGCATGATTTAGCCATATCATATGTAAACAACCCTTTCTTTTTGAATGATCTGCTTTTTTGTGCCAGCGTGATGCCGCCAAGTTTTCATATTTCAGGAGGGCCCATTTATTAAACCAATTTTCTTTGGTACCTCTTGAGACATTTCATCATGGCAAGAGGCAGCTGTAGTCCCTGTGGGGTTGCTTTGCACCCCCTTGTTTCTCAATGCACCTTTTCTATTGTCCTTAACCTACGTGCTTCTACGTGAAGTTATGTTTTGGCTCTTCCACTGTAGGAAGGAAAGTATATTGTCATGTCTGAATAGGTTGGAAATAACAAATACATGGTAAATGTGAATGTATTTTATTCCATGGTGAGACATCTTTGCAAATACCAGTATTCTGCAAGGACTGAGGGTTTCCACAACCTCCTAAAGTTCTTCTTTGTCAGAACTTTGTTAGGGCACCTCAAGGGCAGAGAGGTCAGAAACCACTCAAAATCTTTTGTGAGAAAGCATGTTGCTCTGGAACTTCTAAGTTTACTTGGATATTTAGCAAACAACTGAAGATAAAAATAGCAGGATTTATACTCTAAAAGCAGTACTTTTCACAACTGAGGCTATCATCATTCATCAAATCACTTACTTAAATAGCAAATTCGCAGTGACAGTTTTCAGTCTGGGCTTGTACAATATCTAGTGTGAAGGAGTCCTGGCCCACAGCTGAGGCTTCAGAATAACATAACCATCAGACATACTATGTTGCTATAGCAAATCTACCACTGTCTTGGCATAGATTATACTGCATATTTTTATCAGTCAGTACCGTTCCCAAAAATATTTTTGCAAGTGGGGCCACCAAGATGAGGGAATCATTTCCACAACCCGTGTCAACGTGTGATTCCTGATACAACTGGGAGGTGAGCAGCAGTGGTGGTGTGGGGAGCTTCTTGCTACCTTGGTGAGCTGTGCAGCCCTGCAGAAGCATTGCACTTGTGTCCAGGCTAGGCAGATGGCAGCAGAAAGCACACCAGTGCTAAACCTCAACACTTGCCCTGGCCTTTGGGATGCCAAGAGAGACACAGCCCAGGTGTTGCAGCTGTGAGACAATTTCAGCAGATCCTCTGTGCTGCATCTGAAGAGCTGGCCAGGTAACCACATCACCCATGTGCCTCCTGACCTTCCTGAGCCAAAGCCAAACTGGGCCCCAATATCACATGGCCTGTGAGCCCAGCTCAGCTGGGAGGTGGCAGGTTCTTAAATCACCTTGTGGTTGTCCCTAATTGTATGAGTTTTCCTTTCGGAGCAGAATCAGCTTTAAAACATGACTGACCTGTTCGATTTTGCCCTGAAATGGCATGGGACAGCCTAGATGGTCAGTGAGAGCTGAGATGGCTGGAAATATAAAATTGGTGTAAATATATTAAAAGATTCAACCTGTGCTAAATGTCAAATACAGATTAAAGTTTTGAGTTTTAGCAGGCATAAAATGAATTAACTCGGCATTTATGCTCAGTCACATATCTGTGTAAACATGCTATTCACATATATCAGTCCTTTGCTTGGGCTGCTGCTGTCGTGTGACACAATCCCAATGACAAGAACCAGACTCCCAAGGCATTTGTACCATGCATATTTTATATCAGAAGTGAGATGCACACCACAAGCCTGCTGGATAATCGGCAGATCTTTTGTGATAGTCTTTTCTTCATAATGTTTTACTTAATGAATTGAATCAACAAACCTATTCCTGTAATACTGTCTAAGCACCTGTCACCTTTGGTGAGTGACTTTTGGGATCAATGATCCACGGAGTCAATTCAAAGGACACACATACTCCACATTGCTACTCTGGGATAATTGCTGATGCTGAGTCACTGGTTATGAACTGAATCATCTCAAGGAATGTGAATTCTGCACACAAGATTTTCAGAGCTGAATGTGGGAATAGATGTTGAAATGCAACATCTGCCTACAGATTTCTGTTTCTTTGATTTTTACTCAGGCTTACAGCAGGGTGTTAAGTAATGCCATTCTAAAACATATGTAAAGGACAAAACAAGCTGTTTATTTTCAAAGTGGCAGACCAATTCAAAATTACAATGAATAATTTAACTAGTGTGATTAATAATTACTTTCTCTTAAAAATATAATGAGTATGGTTTTGATGGGTGGATTTAATGCACTGTACCTAGCAAACATTGCTTTTGAAAACCACTTAAAAATACCCTAACTAATCACCTGGAAAATAACTGTGTACCAAATGAAAGGGACAGGAGGCACCTGGGACTGTGGATCAGAGCCTTCAGTGAGCTGGCTTTAATTAGCAGCAAGACAGTGAGAAAACATCTTTCCAGAGTCATGACACCAAAGCTAAAATTCAAAGTACCTATCACTGGAGAAGTGAAGGTGCAGATGCGCAAAGGAATTTAAGCACCTACAAATGGATGAAGGGGAGGGTTGAAAGACAGAGTAGAGCTCTAGCTGGACAGGGGCTGGAAATGCGCTGCCAAAGGGAAAACTGCAACAATGGCTTTAATGTGAGGCATGGTCAGAGGCAGGAGATGGAAATAGCAGCTAGAATAAGAGAAAAGGCTTCAGTGAGAGGTCTTCTGCTCAGAAACAGGGATGTAGAGGTGCTAGATATTTATAACATTTGCCCTTCATGAAGATTCCTAGGGTTTAGTTCTTGATCGCCGTATCATTTCTTTTACGCAGTGTGACTGCATGACAACTGTTTAATACCATTTAATGCAAGTGTTTTTACGGCAAGGCTTGAAAAGTGAGGTCCTCTGAGCTGAATACTATCTTTACAGGTTTACAACATCATGCTTTCTCCTATGGTCTCTTCTTCTAACCCTAAAAACCCTCCCACTGTTTTTGCACAGTAGGGAACGTGTATCAGACAGAAGGCTCATCCCCATATGCTGTACGGATCGGTATTTAGCCGTTTCTGCTGGGAAGTGAGCTTGATCCGCCTGATGCTGGAAAGGACTCAGATCTGAACACCAGACTAGCTGATAAAATGATGTTGCTACTGACTGTTTTTTAAAGAAACAAAGGGAGCTGGTCGTCTGTACCCAAAGGGATGATTTAAGTGACAGAGTGTTGGTCTGTGAATCTCACATTCGTTTTTCAAGTCTGGGGCCAGAGAAGGAACAGATGTCTAAGTCTGGAAGAAACACTCTTCCCTTTTTAGCTCTTCCTATTGACTATTATAAGGTGTCCCCTCATTCAGTAGTCATTTCCATTCCTCCATATCTAGTTCTCCCTGTGCATTATGTAGACACCTAACCTGGCACTGGGACTTTAATGGAGGAGCTATGATCCTGATGTAGTGCTCTCTGGTGAACACCTCCATGTATGGGGGCTGCAAACCCACAGTCGTAGTGAGCACAGGGTGCAGTTGCTGTCAGGTTCAACCTCAGCCTTTTCATCTCGGCTCTTTCTAAGTGTGCTTAAGAAAGCAAGGTTGGTATGGAAACTGCCACTCACAAAGAAGTACTTTGTACCACAAGATCCTGCAGGAAAAAGATGTGTCAGGAAAGTGGAAAAGAGGGAACGTTGTGAATGATGTTTTGTTTGTGGGTATGACCTCTTCAGAGTTACACATAGTCTTTTGGTAGATATTGCTATACAAATTGGCATTTGTATGGCATAAAGGGCTCTTTGAACCACTATCTTGGCTAAGCCAAGGGTAGATAGATATTAAAGTTCTAACTAGGTATGATACATATGTTTCACCTTCTTGAAAGTTTTCCATTTTTGAATCTGTCCTTCTTTACGAGCAGCTGTATGTATTGCTAGTTCCTTTGGCAGAAACAGTGCAATCAGGAGGAGGAGAAGGTGTCAAGCACATGAAAAAGGAACCAAGGGGACCAAGGCTACAGAAAGATGATGACTGAATGATAATATTGGCAACATTAATGCTGACTCTCTCTGCTCATTAGAGGCATCACAGTATCTGTTCTTAATGAAGCAACAAGACTTTCAAAACTGGGAAGGGGATATTTTTCTTTAGGTTACATGGGATTTACTGTTATTTTGAAGTTGCCATAACTTCTGTTTCAACTTTATTTTTAAAACAGGAAATATTAGTCATCCATCTTCAATCTATGGTACCTAAAATACTCATCCCAAATCCACTTCAGGTTTAAGCTCCTGGTACCGCCTTTGCCATTCAACCTGTGGGCTGGCTTCCCAGCTGGCTGCAGAGCAATGCTCGCGGGTTTTCAGTTCCCCTGCAAAACCAACGCATGCAGGTGGGACTGTGCTCTTCATCCCAACTCCACCTTTGAAACTATTCATGAAGAGTTGAGGTCACACATAGCACAAATTCAGTCACCTGAACACAGAGGCTGCCACGGAAGCCACTTTTCCTCAGAGGTGCCACTGCCGGCACCTGTTGTGAGCACAGAGCCCCTTGAGCTGCAGGCTGTGCCAGCCCATCCTGCCCTCTCGCTCAGACCCCCTGGCACTCCTCAAGCATCCCAACTAATCCAGGGGTCACATACACACCATGTCTTACTCAACCCACACAGCCAGCAGACTGAATGCCTGTCCTCAGAGTTGACCCCACTGTGGGACGCTCTCCTTCCACACCATCCCCGCTGCCAGGCACTGCACCCCCATATCCTACTTCACCTCTCCCTCCCACTCAAGGGTGTTGCGAAGATGGGCATTCATAATTAGTTCTTGATTTTAATAATATCTATTCATCCATTCTGTGACACGGTTCATTTGTGACTTTATTATAAAAACACAAAATTTTATTTTAAGCAGAAATAATTTTATGAGTGAAATGCAGAGTGCTGCCAGTTTTCTCCCCTGTGGCGCATCTACAAAAGGATTTGGGTGGAGACAAGAGAGGGTAGATGAGAAACTTCTTCACACTGTGCCAGAGAATATAAAACTGGGAGGCAGCTGACAAAAGGTGGCAGTGAGACAGTTAAGAGAACCATGTAGTTGCAGAGATATGAAATCCTAATGCCATAAAAATAGCATTACTGAAAAATAAATTTAAGTTATGAGCACATATTCAAAGAGAGCTTGAGGAAGGCAGGAAAAGGATATTTATGTAAAAGGGGTAAGTCTTGTGGTTGCAGACTTTCGAGAAGCTTCTAGACGACAGGACCATTTATTGGCCTCAGCATGTGATCAGGCTGGGTTAGCACATCACTTATCACAGCCAGGTTAGCACATCACTTACAGCAATCTCCTGGCTACCCTTCTTCTGTCTTTTTCTATACATCTGAGATTCAAGCTGCCCCTTAATGAAATGTCTGAAAGGACTGATTGTACATACCTTACTGAGTAATTGCCGTCTGAATATTAATATTATAGACGGCATGATTTAAAATACCCATTTGGATGATATGGTGTGGATAAATTTGGATTACATATGTCTCCTTATGTAAAAGAGATCTTCTTCTTTTAGTAACGCATTGTCTGCTGCATTTGCCTAGCACCCCCTACCATATGCTCTTTAAAACAAGCTGTTGCATTTCAAGAACTGTCCCTAGTAATTAACAGGAAAAATATTGTATTTTTTTTTCTGAATAAACTCGAAGACCTTGCATCAGTTAAGACTTATTTTTCCCTCTGGCTAGCTGTTCCTGTAAGCCATAAAATCATTTCCTTCTGTTCAGTCCTTCACCTCTTGCCTCGCAGTCCAGCTTTTAGTACCAGTGCTCCCAGTAAATACAAAGCAAGCTTTCCCCCCCCATCTTTTCATCTCCCTTTTCCACTTTGTCTCTAAGCATCTTGAAATCTTTCAAATTAATTTGCTCTGAGATATCCTTTTCATATCTGTTTTGTTCTCTTCATTCTTGTGCGTGGGTCTTTCCTCTCTTGCTTCCAGAAACCTATGTCTGAACCAGTCTCAGAGCTGCTATTTGCATCCCCTTGGACAAATTCTTTTTTTTTTTTTTTCTGGACCGAGGATTAGCTTTCTTTTTTAATTCCAGAAAGATTTGCCTCTATGGCTTTCTGTTCTTCCAATTAATCTCCCTACTACTTGATCAATCAATACTCTGGGCTGTATGGGCTCCATGTTCCCTCTTTCCCTTTTGGCTGCTGTAGGACTCTAAATCTTCAAATCCTTTTCCTTTCCCTCCAGCACCTCAATTCTGGCCCACGTCATTTGCTTATTGATATCTATAGGTATATTATATAGATACATATCTGTACCTATAACCGTGAGTCTCAGAGTCCCTCAACTCTGACTTTCTTCCTTCTTCAGGTTCCTCTCCTTTATGGTCTGTCCAATATCCCTAGATACTCCAAAGCTTTCTTAAAACCAGAGTGGTGTCAATTGAGAGAGTTGTCTATCACTGTCTGGTTCTCTCCTTTTTGTGACAGTTGCAGGTTTGTTTGACATCTAGGCACGCAAAACTCAGGAAACAAGGTAACTGTCCTAAGAGAAGAATGTTTTTCATCTTTTGATGCTTTGACTCCCCTTCTTCAAAGTTCCCTCCTAACTTTGTATTCTGTTGGTTTTAAATTACTTTCAATCACCATCATATAGGAACACCTTTCTATAGCAAAGTTCCCAGTAAAATGAGGAATAACTTTAACCAGAATTTTGCCTAGGTTTTGTTTCATTTGTGGTTTTTTTGAACAGGGCCTGAAAGTGAAAAGATTGTTTTAATGCCAAGCTTCCTCTTTGGCAAAGACTTTTTGAAGAATATTAAAGAGTCCACAGCTCCAAAATTGGATCCTCTTAATGGAGCATGCAAAAGAAATCTTGAGTTTATCACTGTCTTAAGAAAAAAAGCTGTTGTGATGTCTTATAGGCTGATACTAATTTCAGCTTTGGGTATGGTAATTCCATAAACAGGTATACCAATTACTTTGGCCTGGTCTTCAATTTGGAAAGAGGACAAGGTTTCCTAGAAAGTGAATGGGAAAAAAGGTGTTCTGAAAATTGGTTCCTCGTTACTTGCTCATCTGGGTTTCACAGGGTCTGACCAAAGTCTGAAGATATACACTTTTCACTGCTGAAGGCTGAATGCTGTGGAAGACAAAAATAGTATCTGGGGAACACTTTGAAGAGATGGCTCTTTTCTTGACCAGCACAGGTTTGGTCTTGCATGGCTTAAGCAAAACTAAGCCAGAGGTAATCTTCTACAGGCATTTTGATATTTGAGAAATAGTAGTGGTTTCCTCAGCTTACAGTGACCATTTTTGTACTCTTATTTCAAGAAAGCTTTCTTTCAATCTTGACAATTAGTTTACATGCTACAGCTACCCAGACAATTATGGGGTATGCCCTCTTTAAAGATTTCTATCTTTAACAATGTCTCCTTCAAGAAAGTTAGAAAATCATTTCCTTTAGATTGAACCACCATTTAATTTTGGCATGCAGGGACTTCATTCAATTTACAAAGACAGTCAGGTGTCTGGATCAAATGCAGCAGCAGTTATACTCCGCCTCACGGGGAAAAGTTAATCCAACAATTTGACGTATCAAGTGATGATGTGACTGCTCTTGGGAGTCCTAAGTGATGGATTTGCTTCTTGTAAAACAGCAGCTGTTTCAGATATGTGTTACCAATTAGGAAATACTTTTCCCATACATTGAGCCTGTAGAACATAGGATAAATTGAGGTCCCCATAATCACATTTGCATGCACCCTCACCACCAATTACTCCCTAGGGAACCTAAAACTCTGCTAAATACAGTGTGTAGTCCCTGAAATAGACCCATATGTGGTCCAGTCATCAGTACTGCAGGAGTAAATCCCCACTGGTACTGCCTCCAGCTATGTCTCCAAAATTGCCCTTCTCTTGTGAGATGGCTATAAACATACAAAAGTTCAAAAAATCAATTGTGTTTAATTTAATCATGAAGATTTATTTCACAGTCTGTTCATTGGTTTTTGCTCCCTGTATTTTCCAATTCTAAACTCCAAATAAGAAGATTTTTCCATGAACTTTGTTGCTAGGGAATACCACTGCTGTATATTACATCCTGCACTAAGGCGTGCAATAAAGGAGGTGTTTGCATCTTCAAGCCAGCCTACAGGCCTGAAGTGGAAATGTGTAATGGTTGTCTTTTACAACGGCATCTTGTTCATGTACTGTATGGCTCAGAGGGCCAGACAAACTGCTAGACAACAGTAACATTACACCACAACATGGTAAAAACAGATTAAGGGGAAGATCTTAGCCACACACTATGGAAAAGTGTGAGAGTCTAGGAGAGACTTGTTTTATCTAAGCCAGGAAAAGAAGAGGTTTCTCCTATTCTGTGCTGAGAAGCAGTAGCTGTGCTCTTCCTATTCATTCCTGTGTAAAACTGAAAGCTGCTAGAAGATGGTTGAAGAGGAGGAGTTGCTCTCCTCCACCGGCTCGGGAGAGCCTCCAGACCAGCTGGTGGAGAATCTGCAACCTGCCACCACCTGAGCGAGGTCTGCCCACAGACTCATCAGAAGCCTGCCTCCTTCACAGACAGATATTTTGCCACCTGACTCAAAACAAATCTCTGCTCAGAGCATGCTTTTTAACAGCCAGCTTTCATCACTGCTTGAAGATACCATCTTTCTTCTTTGCAGCCTGGAGAAGGATGGTGGACTGGGTGATTTCCAGAGGAGTAAATGTTAGCAGTGCTGGGAGCAGCTTCCCTGCATTTGGATGCGATGGTAATGAAACAAAAATGGTGTTGCCAAGTATCACATCTTTGTCATGTATCCTGTAATACATAGTGTTCTCTAAAGCTTCAGTTCAGAATATCATCACAAGAAAAATCTACCTTGTCTTTAATTCTATTGCATATAACTGTATAGAAATACTGGGGAAAAGTAAGTTTCAAACAAAATTTTAAAAGGTCTAAAAAGCTCGGTGCATTTTGGTGTTTATTTGGTTTGGGTACTTTGGTCTAGTAATGAAATTTATGGCATTTACAGGTAATCATAGCAACTATCAAAAGAGTGAAATTTATAAGTAAGAAGTAAAGATTAATAAAATTTTTGTGAGCTTTTGTGTTGCCAGGTATGGCTTTTTATCTGATATTTTAACTCTAGCTAAATCAATTTTTAAGCTTTTATTTTAAATTTTAAATAGTTTTATTCATTTTTAAATAAATTAAGTTTTAAATAATTTAATAAGTTATTGAATTTTTTTAAAACCATGTTCAAGTTCCAACACTTTTTAAAAAGCACTAATACATGGAGATACACTGCAGAACTTAGTCTTTAAAATAAATTGTACTGGGATAGCAAAGAGGGCCAGTAAAGATAACAAGGAATACCACACCCTTGGGAACTGTACCTGTACCAGGTCTGACTGAGCCAGAATTGGTTTTCCCCTGTAGCAGCCCTCATGGTGCTGTGTTTTATGTTGGGAGCTGGCAGGGTGTTGATAGCACACTGGAGTTGTGGCTACTGCTGAGTAGTGCTTACACAGCACCAAGGCTCTTTCCGACATTTCCCTCCCCACAGTGGGACAGGGTGGGCAAGATCTTGGGAGGGGACACAACCAGGACAGTTGACCTGAACTGACCAAAGGGATATTCCATACCATATGACGTCTGCTCGAGTATAAAGCTGGGAGAAAGGAGGAAGGGGGTGGGGTCACCCTTGGTCCTCCGAGGCAATCACTACGCGTATCAGAGCCCGGCTTCCTGAGAAGGCCCAACATCACCTGTTAATGGGAAGTAGAGATTTTTTTTTTTCTTTTGCTTCCGTGCGCAGACCTTTGCTTCACTTTGCTTATATTAAAACTGCTGTTGTTCTACCCACAAGGGTTGTTTTGTTTTCCTATCTTATTTTCTTTCCCCTTTTTGCCCTGTTGAGGAAAAAAAGGGGAAGGGGGGGGAAGTGATAGAGCGACTTGGTGGGTACCTGGCATTTAGCCAAGGTCAAACCACCACAGTAACAAAAATCAGCTATTGGCAGTCTCATGTACCATCAGTATGGAAGTGAGACATTTCTTATCATACCCTCAACTAGTTACATGGAATTTACTTCTTTCAAATTCAACTACAAAATATGTAATTCTAATTTTGCCTGTGAAGATCCCATTACAAGGGGTGTATACCTGTCAGATGCATCACTCATTCAAATTAGTAAAGACCAGCAGGAAAGATACATTAAGAGTAGCTTCTTATTGTGGAGTTAATATACAGGATTTTCACAGAGTCAGTGGTATAAAAAATACATAGGTGAAGTAGGGAGACCTTCCTTTTTTTCCTTTTTTCTCTTTTTTTTTTTTTTTTTTTCCCCCCATCCTTGGAGGGAAAAGTTCAAAAAAGTGAACCATTCACCAAAAGCAACCCTGTGCACTATCAGTTCACTGCAGTGGGAACCACTGTGCTGTACCAGCTGGAAAGGAAACTCCTTTCTCTGTGTATCTATTGAGGGACAACTCAAATTAATGTCTTTTCTGTTCCACATTATTTAAACATTTATAAATTACTTTAAAACCTGGGTGTAATACAAACATTGGGAATTCCTGTCTTTGATGGAAGTATGTTTAAAAGACTACTGGCTATATTCTGGTGTATGAAGTCTCACATATACAAACTTTGATGCTGCTCCTCTCACAAATCATTTGTACCTTGAGCACACTGTATTTTAAAAGGTGAAACTATAAAGATATACTTACAGTATCCTGGCTCTGTCTCCCACAACCCCTCCCTTTCATTAGTTTTGGAATAAAAGCTCTAAAACCTAGCAATATCCTTGATATATGTATAGTTTGTTGGGGCACCAACCGATTGCTGCATTACAAATTACTATTAATAAATCATTGCAAAAACTCAAAGAGTTTAATTGCATTGGAATAATGGATCTACTATAGAGAGAATGCACAAGGGGTGAAATCGTACTGCAAGACTGGCAACTGTTTGCCTTTAATATTAATAGATTAATTAGACAGTGCATTTGAGACATGATTGCCTGGAAAAATTTTCTTTCCAAACAACTGATGCAGTGAACTCAACAGGATGAAACTTTGGTTGTCAATGGTTACTCTGTAGATCTTTGGAGAAATTTATTTTTATAATAACTTAAAAAATATTGGCATCATCATTACATGTTCAAATGTGATTAAGAGTTCAGGGTGTGTGATATTTTAAAACATGATCAAGACGTATAATGTTAATGCTCTTGAAATAAATCTCATAACACGCCTTCTTAAGGTAAAGATTTCCTTTGGTCTTCCAAGACCCATATTATCCCACTGGAGACATATGAGCCCTACGGATTTTTTTTAATAGATTTTTTTGTTAGTGGTTGGAATTGCCCCAATCTGAGCAAAAGTTTCTACAACAGCAACTGGTCTATGGAGAACTGCCTGGATGAAAAAGAACACAGAACAAAGGAAACAGCAAAAACCATGCTTCTGAAACACACAGTGGTACAGTACTGAGTCAGTGCAGCTGGGAGTGTGAGCTGCCATTCAGACTAATTGGTGATGCACTCTCAATGTTGGAGTGATGTGTTTGAAAATAACTACACGTGATTGCAAAACACAGCACTGGCAGTGTCTACCAAGTACTGACGTTGCTACAAGAGTCGTTGCAAACAAGCAAAAGCAGCATCCCTGGCTAACCTGTGGCAGAATATGTAATCACACGTTAGAGCTATAGAGAGGGCTCCATGTGTCTGGACTGATAAGTTATAAACCTAAAATCTTTGATTTCTGAGAATTTCTTCCTGTGGCAAGTGAAATATCACACAGGATTAGATTATTGTCTAAAGAAGCAAAGAGCACAAAAAGTTCAGGTGAGACAGTAGGTTAGATTTCATAATGGCAATGATGCAGCAAGGCAGCAGGAAGCAGTGGATGCAGGCCAGGGCATCTCTGGAGCTGGAGAGCAATGAGCCCAGCCGCTGCGAAGAGCAAAGGCAGAGCTGATCCTGCTGTGGGGGAGCAGGAAGAGAGCAGATCATATCTCAAGACTATTCCCAGTCTTATTTTTCCATAACTATAAGTTATTTCTTTGTTCTGTGTTCTATGTTTTGTTTCCATTTGTACATACCTCTCAACTATATGTTGCATGTAAACTTAAGCAGTGTCCTATGTCCATATAGATTTCTGGTCCTGTTAACATGAACTGGATTATAGAATTGGGATGCAGAGTTTGATATTGCAAAATGAAACAAAAAATACAAAAGCTTAGCACTACACTGACATGAATTCCTTTGCAGAATGAAATCCTTAGCCTCTAGCACTAAGGAACTTGCTGTCTTCCATTTCAGAAGCTGTCAGAGCTCTCATACCTTATAGTTAATTAATAATATGCTGTTACATATAGTGAGAAAAAACTGGCAGGAGTTGATTTAATCCAATATGATGCAAGCTTGTCTTAGAAATATTCCTAAAAGGCATCATATTAAGGCATGATACTTGAATAGCAAAACAGCCAGAGACAGGCTCTATAGCAACAGGGCAGCTGATGATCTGCCTTCCCCAGCTGTTAAGCTGCTGTTTTGCTAACAAAGTGTCTGCTAACCTCACTCTTCAGACAAGATTTTATTAAAAATGAAACCAGCTTAAGTGAAAGTTGAAATGCCTATGCAGATGTTTCAAACAGCAATGAAAAGATTACTGAATTTTGGCTCTGATCTTCAAATCACTGGTTTTGATTAACTTAAGGGTAACTAGAAAAGATGAGAGGGAATAAACTAACAAGACAATCAAAGCTGCTGTGTTTTCAGAAAGAATGATCATATTGCCTTCATGATTTCAGGAACTACTTGCAGAAGTCTTTGCAAATGGAGATAAAGTGTGGGTCTCGATTTCAAACGCATGCAAGCCATTTATGTTCAGCAATGGGTTGTCCAGTTCAAGTAGCCCAGAGCTACTGAGGTATTTAGCTCATTTTAAATCAGTGGATCTAAAGTTGATATAGATCTTTATACATCTCTACATAAGTTTCGTGGCTTACAATGGCCTCATGACTAGGGAAAATAGGAAATACTACTTTGGTTCCAGACTTCCTCAGTGGCCTTGGACAGACCAATGCTGTCCATCATCACCACCTTAAAAAACCCCAATTTTTTTCCTACCTTCTACAGATGTGCTGTGAGGATAAAATCTGATGGTAGAGTTTTGATGGTCTCAGCAAGTCTCAGCAGCAGATAGAGGTTCTGGCTGAAAAAAAAAGACACCCCCTTCATAGTAGGATGAAACAAGAAACGCTCCAAACACTGAAGAACAATAAACTGAACCAGGCTGAAATAAACAGCATTTAGGGTGCTAAACAAGGCAGTGGGAAATGCAGGCTGAAATCCCCTGTGTACTTCAGGTAGAGGAGGGAAGAGAACTGTGGTTTCTATGCCTTGGATGACCAATTCTGGGGAGAAAAGCTTCCTTTCCAATTAAAAATTCTCTCTAAAACCAGAAAGATCTTTCTCAGTGAAACTATATGTTTTCCCTCTAAGTGCTATTTTTGACAAATAAGAGTTTTCAGACCAAATTGCATGGCTGAGACATTCCAGTCAGCTCTAGCACTCAGCTGGTGTGTGACAGAGGCCCCCTATACAGACCCCTGGAGATGAGCCTGGGTGGGGAGTCCCACCACCAGCAGAGTTCACCCCAGTGTCACTGGAGTTTTGGGACCCCTTTGCTTTCTAACTTGTGTTATTTGATCGGAAGTAATGCCAAAAACAAAACGCAAAGGTCTAATGAGGCAAAACTGGAGGAAACTCAGGATCAGAGTCACTGTGTCCAGTGTGTGCCTTGTCCTGATACAATGAAGGAGATAGTCCTTCTGTCAAAGACACCAAATAACTAGGTTATTTTACATGTTTTACTGGATTTTTACTAGTTAACCAGTAAAGGAAGATTAACCAATAATCCTCCACCTGTTCCTAAGGGATGCTGAGCCATGAGTATCTTATACCCCCCTAATGTCACACTTGAGTGAGAGCCCATCACCAGTTAAATTATACTAATAGGATGTTGAGAATGAAATCTCTGGTTTTTGATTGTGTGGTGCTCCTCCATGTGTATATCCAACAGTCGGCTACTGAGGCTGTGATGAGCCTTCAGCTCTCTTGAGCACCACTGTGATGAGTACATAGCGTAAATGTCTGGATTGATAAAATGAAAAGTTAACAAACTGCTAAGGTAAGATCAATTCTGAAATCACAGCATGGTAGCCATGGCAATGGGCAATTCGCTTCTAATATACACTATAAGGAAAACGGTATTTTTTCTTTACCTTGCCACCTACTGACCTTTGTCTTTGCCGTGGGTCCACTTTTTCCTTCTGTTTGTACAATGCCTAGGACAGGGACATCTAAATTGTAATGGGTCTTCCTAGTTATGCAAGATTGCTGCTACAAGACTGATAACAATTATATAGTCAATCTTTCCAAGAAGGAGGACTATACTTGTTATCAGGCTGCATGAAGAGTATAATGAAATTGTGCCTGCTGTTCTTACATTGTGTAAAATGTCTAAAATGGCCATTATTTTCTTATTTAATAGACATGTATTGTTATACATGTAATAACATTCCAAATCACTCCAAAAGCAGTGAGGGCCTACATTAATTTTGCTTGTGAGCTTAACACTAGCAGCAGTGCTTCTTAATCATTTGGATATGCAATTCAGAAAATGGTGTGTAACTTCAAATTGGCAATGCGTAGGATAAAACATGTCTTCACCCTAAAGTGACTGAGTTAAGCTTCCTTAAAGCAACATTTTTCAAGGCTGCCCAACATTTTCTTTTTCCATTTCTCTCATTCTTCTTGCTAATATAACTGCATACCTAGTCATATGGGTAGCATAAACCTTTTCAAATATCTGGTGTGTTCTTCCTGCACAGCTGAGAAAGAGAATTTGGAAAAAGTCAAATTATGATGTTAGTCCTTTTCTTTCCAGGGAACTAAGCCCAGACTTTGGCTCTGCAGTTAAAGCTCTTAGAAAGGCAGGGGTAGGGTTAGAGTTCATATTTAGATTTCTGTTTCCCTACACTCAACTCCACTAGTATGCTTTCATGAGCACCAAATTTATACAAAAATAAAAAAAATCCCAAAGTCTCTGCCAACCAGTAATAATGAATGTCAGTATTTTGATACATGAAGCAGCTGGTATCTCCTACTAATATTTCAATTAGCAATATGAATGCTAGTTATAAATATTTCTGTGCACTTTGGGAATTTACAGTTGGAAGGCTTGGCTGGAGAAGAATTGGAAATGCTAGCATTTTCTGACATAGCCTGAATGCCTCTTGAAGCAGCAGGTGGACAGGATGCTATATAGATACTACTCAGGCATGTGTTCATATTACAAACAAGATCCCAGCATTGGCTGTAGCTAAGATTTGGTATTGATTTCCATTTTAGTCCTTCTTTTTGGTTGTTTATAACTTTGCAAATATGTAAGTGTTCATAAGTGCTCTGCCTATGACTTTCTATTTGGAGAATAAATTTGATTTTGGAGAATCCAGACAAAAACTGCAGAAGAGCTGGCTCTCTCACACAAGTTAGTGCATTTGAGGGGCTGAAAACCTCTAGTGCCCAAAGCAGGAACATGGGGGAGCCAGAAAGCTCCACTCATATGTGTCAAACTTTTGCCCAAAATGCAATTTGAAAATTCACTTGGCATAGGATCAGTTGAGATTTATTAAAATACAGTTTCTAAATGCCCTGACAATTTCAATCATAATATGCATAACAGGCATGTGTGAGTAAACTGGGAGCCTGCAGGTAGGTGAAAACTAAGACAAAGAGAAGAGGTGAAGGAATGAAAATGGAACTGAGTGAGGAAGGGTGTAATTTACTGACAAGGTATGAACCAGACTGCAAAAAGATCCAGAGTCAGCAGTCATGTGGGAGACTGAACTCCAGGGAGGAAACCAACCTGGAAGAGAGCCCAAAACTGGAGACTAGGATTGTCCAGGGGAAGAGACCAAAGCAGTCACAGTTCCTGGGGAAGCTTCACCTTTGACTTTGTCATCCCCCATGTCGTGAGTTAAATATACACCACAGCAATGGCATGTGGATCTTTGGCCAACCCAGGAAAGTAATGGCCTTGTAGTACTTGCATAATTTTTCTTGTTTATATTTTCTTTTTCCTTTTACCAAGACAGTTGTATAGCTATTTCACTTCATCTTAAAAATAGAACGAGAAGAAGAGATCACTCCTTCCGTTGCCTTGCTCTTCTTACCAGCAATCCCCATCTCTGATGGGGAGCGCTGCTCCCTGTTCCCTGCTCTCGTGCTCCCCTCCCCCTCTGCTAGATTTGTAGTCTGGCCATGTAAAGGAGCATGTGACTTTTTATATCCTGAAAACTAATGCAGAGGTGCTAGAAATACTGTCATAATTGTTTGAAGAAAACTGCTAGCCTTTCCAGAAGGAGAGGGGAACAGCAGGAGGATTTTTTTATAATGTAAGTTTAATTATAATAGCCAAGTAGCTCAGCACCATCAGAGCATAAGTTGCAGCTCCCTGTTTATGATACACCTGCCAGGAGGAATTTCAGATTCCTTAAGATATGTGTCTAATAACTGGTGTCAGTCCCTAAAGGCACAGACCTTCTGCTCCATATCCTTTTCCACTTCAACTTGTTCATTTTTTATTGAACTATGAAAACACATAGCAACAAATCCTTTAAAATTAGTAACTTATACAATGAAGTAAGATTAATGAAATGCTTTATAGAACAGATTAATCAGTGACAAGGCTAAATGCTGCAGTTCACAAGTTCTGAAGTTGGAAATTCACAAAATAAATAATTTCTGTTTACTCACGCTGGGTTTATGCAACTCAGACAGTAACGGTAACCTTCAGTGGATGTGCAAAGATTCAATGGAAGTAGAACAAAAGAGCCAACAGATGGCACTGCACGTAATTCTTAACAGTGTTCACTAATTTTTTTTTTTTTTTTTTTTTTGCATTAAATTATCGAATTTTTCAGGGCTATTTGTGAATGCATCAACAATACTCAATTTAGTATGTGATACAATGTTTTTTCATGCCCATGAGTAGCATGTCTAAAATTTTCAAGGCTAGTTTTAGCACAGCTATAATAGCTTGAATGGAGTCTCAAAATATTTTATATCTGGAAGCTGCTTTTTTTTCTTTTCTCTCCGCTTTTTCACTGACTATCAAGACTACTGCAGGAACACCTCCCAGGCATGTTATTGTAGAACGTCTGGTGGGTGCGTGATAGTCTTCAGCTGTGGCTGTTATTATTGTAGGAATGCTGGGCAGCAGTTTTGGACTGTATTATTGACTGTGTGCCAGTCTTCAAATCTGGTGCTAAACTTAGATGCCTGTTGTCAGTGGTACTATTCCCTTGAGTATCACTTGCAGGATTAGGTATTACGTGCACAGCGTTACACAAATTGTACGGTTGCTACAAAGCTGAGAGTAAGCACTCTGGAACTACGCTCTGAGACCCTATGTTTTGCTTAGTTTCAGCCTTACTCTAAATCACAAAGAACATCGTCTACCAAGATACCAGTGGTGTAAGTCACAGCTTAAAAGACAACCAGAAGCAGGATCAGGCAAAACTCTCCAAAACAAATAGCAGTTTTATAGTATTTTAACTATAGCTCTGGGAGGGGAAAAAAAGGATGGTTGGAAATGGATGATACCTCCCACAGACCTTTTCTGGCAACACTATGTCTCCTGGAGACCATAGTACACAAAGAAAGCCAGAGTAGAGTTGTAAACTAGTTGCTTTTCCCTGCTTTTCTTTTCATCAGCACTTGCTAGGTTCTCCAGTTCCATTTCCTCAGGTTATTGCCAACTTCTGTTCAAAAATAAAGTGTTCTTTACAAATATAGAAATTAAATTCCACCTATGGACAAGAAGTATCCTTCTTCAGAGGTCACTGATGGAGCTGTAATGTCTTCTAAACAGTAATAAAATATATGCAGAACTTTGGGTCTTTTGTCTCTAGTTTTGTTCTGCCAAACAGTTCAGCTGTCCACTTCCACATGTGTTCTCTTGAAATCTGCTTTTCTCTTCCACGTAGTGTAACCCCCAGGTATATCCCTGAACACCTTCTCCACTTGAAGTAAAATACTCTGCGTTTTAATTCTGTTGCTATTATTTAGATATTGCAATAGTGGTATATCTAAGTGAGATATTCCTGGGACACTATATTTAAACACAAATTATTATCAAACAATTAAATCCATTTTTAGACATCTAAATGAGATACCTAATTTCCAGGAGTGCAGAGGTAAAATTAAGTGGATTTGAGCCTTCCTGGAAATCAGGCCAATACTTTTATTTTGGTATCTAAAAAATTGAAAAGGAGCCTAACTTTGGATGCATCCAGTAATTAGTGCTGATCATGCATTTTCCCCCTGAAGTTGGAGAGATGTGGAGGATGAAATGAGGATACTCAGAGGATGGGAAATAGAAATATGTATTTTTCTGCCATTCTGGTGATACTGCTATTGTCTTTTTCTAACTAGTTGATATCATTACTGTAGCAGAAATATACTTTATTGTCTATTCCCCAGGAGTACTGCATCCAGCTCTGGGGGTCCCAACATAAGAAGGACATGGACCTGTTGGAGCGAGTCCAGAGGAGGGCCATGAAGATGATCAGGGGGCTGGAGCACAGCCCTTATGAGAACAGGCTGAGAGAGTTGGCCTGTAGAAGAAAAGGCTCCAGAGAGACCTTCTAGCAGACTTCTAGTATCTGAAGGCGCCTACAGGAATGACAGGGAGGGACTCTTTATCAGGGAGTGCAGGGATAGGTTGAGGGGTAACAGTTTTAAACTGAAAGAGAGTAGATTTAGATTAGATGTAAGGAAGAAATTCTTTCCTGTGAGGGTGGTGAGACACTGGCACAGGTTGCCCAGAGAAGCTGTGGCTGCTCCCTCCCTGGAAGTGTTCAAGGCCAGGTTGGACGGGGCTTTGAGCAACCTGGTCTAGTGGAAGGTGTCCCTGCCCATGGCAGGGGGGTTGGAACGAGATGATCTTTAAGGTCCCTTCCAGTCCAAACCATTCTGTGATTCTATGATTCTATGACAAGAGAACCCTAGCACCAGCAGGAAAACTTTGTGCCACGAGGCTGTACAACTCAGCTGCCAGTGGTCCTGTGGGAGGGGAAGAAGAACCCCAAGGAAAATTACAGCCATTTTGCACAGGTCAGCAGACCTACGGTGGCAAACCTGAAGAACACTTTGCTACCCTCCAAAATCAAATAGTATTTAGGAATACTAAATCTGAACTTATTGATGCAAACAGCCATTTGGGAAAAGAAACAGTTGATTGTGTGGTAAATGTCCCAAAAATCCCAAAGTTGTTCTCTGATCGAATTTAGTAATCAAAATCTAAGCTTCCCATACTTAAATACAGACTGCTGTTTAACAGAGAGAGCGCTAAGCTTTTGCTGAGCAGGAAGACGCTATTGCAGCATGCCAGTGACAGTGGCAGTGCATAGCAGGGGGGCAGGGGCTGGTTGGACCCTTCCAGGGGTGATGTAGCCCATGCCAGTACAAAGGTGAAGGGACCACTGGGGAGAAGGAGCCTTCAACAGACCTGGGCCCATCCTGCCTCTTTGGGACCCACTGGCCCACCTAGTACAGGAGCCACTGGAGATGATTGAACCCAATCCAAGTGGGCAACAGCGGCTGTGCAAATATATTCCACTGATTAGTACTGCTGGACCCATTTTGTGCCAGAGACAAAAAGTGAGAAACCAGGCACTGGGACTGATCATGATGAGGGTTGGATTGGTGGCTGCAGACCCACTGGGAGACAGTGCCCAGTGCCCCACAGGGCTTGGTGGGGGCTGCTACAGCCCCTCAAAACTTCCCCTGGCTTTTTGACAAGGTTTGCAGGATGGGGAAGAGAAAATCTGGAGAGTTGGAGAAAGAAGGGGAAATAGTGAGAAGTAGAGAGAAAGCAATGATTGCAGGTGGTGGTGGAGCATCAACGGAAGCAGAAATCAAGCAAAGCCTGTAAAGAGGTGGAGTCTGAGGGGGGCAAAGCATTGCAGTGGAGAGATGAAGGAGAAATGAGGAGTGGTCTGAATGCTGGCGTGTCTCTTGTGGTGAACAACAGTGAATCTTAATGAGGTGTTGGAGTTACTGCAGGAGCATAAGCTTAAGGGTCAAGAGTGAAAAACTGCCATTTTGAACAGTTAATAAGTTAACCCCGACAGCTGACACTGTTGTGCAGTGTTCAAAGATGAAGCGGGCAGGAAAATGTCAGAGGCGGCAATGCCAGGGGACTGCAGAAGACACTGGAACTTCTTAGTTGTGCCTGTACTTGTGGTACCTTACTCGTTTGGAAAGTGGTAATGAGAAGACATTTACTTAAAGGCTGATATTTAAAATAACAACCACCAGTTTTACAAGCATCGACTTGTACCAGTTAATAACTGTGCCAGGAAAAAGGAAGGTATTTTTAACAGCCAGCTTCTCAATCTGAAAGCCTTGACATGCGAACAAGCTACTCCTAGAATAACAAGTTACCAGAAGGCGATGGCTAAATTCAAAATTACACCAGTGTGGCTTAAGATCAGCTTAGAATATTTTAATTAAATCAAGCAAAACCTCTACTTCTTCCAGTTTGTCCAAAGGTCCTACAGACTTAATCTGAACTGATTTGAATCCATGCGAACCTGCTTTAAATACAAACAAAAAATGCCTGCAGGTTGGCTGGGTTTTGCGTCTGCAAACGGCAGAAGCACACAAATGAACCTATGACATGCTCATAACCAGAGCTAATTCAGGTAAATGGGAATGTTTTTCCTTATTAAGTAAGGTGGTGTGCTTATTTGGGCTGGGAAGATGGCCCTCAGAACCCTGAAAATGAGGTGAACTGGTAGTGGTGCAGAGATCTGCACGTGCTTGATGGCTCCTTTCATATGTTGACAGCTTTTAGCTGGTAGTCGTATCCAAAATAGACAGACTTCTTGCATAGTAAAAAAACAGTAACAGAGAGTTGGAGAAAACTCTCTTTTTTTTCATTTTGTTGACTTTTTCACACATAGCATTTTTCGTGACTGTTTAAGTCTGTGAGAAAAACCAAACTCTCCTTATTAAAAATATGTGTGTTTCTGAAGGGATATACATATCCAATATAACCTTCATTACGATGCTTCTAATTAACCAATCTGCTTCACAATAAAGTATCTAGCTGTCACCAAAATCAACACTTTTCAGTTATTAATAGATTAAGGAAAGAATGTTAATTTCTTCAAGCTCCATTTCATTTGGTCTCATTACTTTGCAAGCCAGATGGTAGCAGGGCCAGACCTGTCAGCAGGCACCAGGAGGAAGAATACACTCACCGAGTGCCAAGCTGCAACACACGCAGCATCTGAAAACCTGCACTCTTGGGAGGCTGCTTACGATTCCTGGGAATTATTCTGCAGAGAACAGAAGAAATCATGAATCGATCTAATTTTGTTCGAGTTTTCTCACCTATCCCCCTACGGTACCTGACATCATCTCCAAAATAACGGCAGCATGTGCCTCCAGCTGTGACGGAGGTAGCTCTCAGTTCGTTTTAGGTGGCCAACTAATTGCCTTTTTCCTTATGCTGATGGATTTTACCGTCTCTTCTGAATTGGCTGAGGTGATGCCAAGTTGGAAGAGATGCTGCCGTCTACATCCAATTTTCTAGAGACTTTCTTCCTGCAGTATAAGTCTTAGGACTAAGAGAAAAGCACTTTGTCACGCTGAACAGTCAAAATGTGTGGTGCATTCCCAGGCTTACATGGCAGTAAAACCCAGAAAGAGAAGTTCACCTCCATTTGCAGCCCGGGTAAAATGACTCTCATGCTGAAATTTTAGAAGTTTTGTTTTTCTCCTCTTGGAAATAAATTAAAGAATTAGATTTGGAAAAAGAATCACCATTAAAACTTCTGGAAAAAAAAAAAAAAAAAAGGCCATCTGTTTTTCACAAAAACTCTTCAAGATTTTTACTTTTAATCAGAAAAATATGAAATATTTCAATTTGACCTGAAACTAAAATTTGAGAAAGATTTTCTCAGGTTCCTTTTTCGCTCCTTGAAACTATACAGGGAAGTTCAGAGTAACACAAGACTGGGTTAGGTTATGTTTCCATAAAGAGGCAGAACTAAACATACCTAGGCCATTCTGGAAATACACTCTCAAAACTTTCCACTGGGGATTCTGCCATCTCTCCGAGTAGCCTGTAACAGTAATTTTCTATTGTTATAATTAGCAAGGTTTTCCTAAAGTCAAACCTAAATCTTTGCTGCAAATTAAGCCAATGTCCTCTTATCCTTTCCCATGATGAACAATTGATTACTTATCCCCTTTAGCATCTGTTTTGTGTATTGTAAGACTGTTAATGTTTCCCTACCCTAAATCTTGTCTTCTGTGTATTAAAAGGACGTCTTATTTACAACAAGCTCAAATTTTCTGTTTCTTTTCATTCTTGTTCCTCTATCCTGGATTTTTCTCAATCATTTTTTTGGGCTCTTCCCAGCTTACCAGTGCATCCATGACTGATTTTTTCAACAGCTGAAAGATAAAACTAATTTAAAGTAAACTGGAATGTTTATCTTTTCCTAAAAAAAAAAAAAGAAAACTGTGAACACTTTCCACAAAAAGCAATTTTCCATTCTTTTACAGAAAATGTCCTTAGATTAAAACATTTTACCATCCTGAAACTACTAACTCATTAAATCCCTAAGTGTAAATGTAGAAATGGTAATATTTTTGTAAAACATTACAGTAAAAAGACTGAATGGGAGCAGGGCACAAATATACCGCAGCATGGGGAGACCTGTGAAGAAAAAATATCTGTTCTGGTCCTCTTTTTTTTTGATGTGGGGAGGCCAAGTCGTTACTTCCTTGTCCATCCGAAGGGCAGGATGAGCTGGGCTGTGGGAGCGGGGTGGTGCAGGCAGGACGTCCCCAGCCCCATCCTGCCTCCAGCCTGCAGCCTGGAGAGGGAGCAGCCACGGCGACTGCAGCAAGTTGGTGAACTGGTAACAGTAAAACTAATGGCAGACAGATAATAAACGATCTGCTCGCTCTAATTATAGAGTTGGGTTATAGAGTTTAAATATAAAAGGCTTTCACACAAACTCATGTGTATGATAGCCGTATGTAATTAGATATTGTAGAAGACATAGATTAATAGTAATGAAGGCCATTTTAGAAAGGCCAGCTAAAATTACCCAGAAAACGAATTGAGAGAGGAAGAATAGAGGTACTGATGGGGAATTTATCAGAAAAAAATTCCTGTCCTTCATCTGAATAATACTGAGGGAGGGGAAGCAAGTAGCAATATCAAAATGGTAATCTGCCAAGATAAAGATAATAAATCCTACAGTTTTTAGGAAACAAAATGAGCTCCAGCTGGTACCATACAAAGTTAAAAAGAACTATTTATGCCACTATGTACAAAAAGGAGTTGCTCCTGTAACTTTGTTTTGGCCTTCATCAAATTATGTTTTCTCATCAAAGCAGGAGATGTCAAGTTTAAGACCTAGACTGCTACATTTGTTAAAGCTGAATTTATTTCAGTAACTCACATACTTTCCTGGTGGAGTCTGTAGATAGAGAAAGGATGGATGAGCAACTGCAAGAAAGGCCAGACCTTTCCTAGACCTCTCAGTCTTTGCCATGGGGTCATAGGGCTGGAAGGTGCCCCAGGGCTCATATGGTCTGTTCATCATCTTCAAGGCAAAATCAGTGATAACCATGCCCTTCCTGAGAAAGGCTAGTTTCATCTGTTTGATCTGCTCTTAGAGACTTCCAATAGCGGAGGCATTGCAGATTTCCTTGCCAATCTATACTTATCCATTTTTATGTACACACTTATGAGATATATAATTTAACACGCGATAAAGCATTCTTGCAGCAATTCAAGTCCATTATTTCTTTTCCTATTTACTCCTGCATAGATTTCTCCCTTCCTCACTGCAGTTGTGTTCAGGACTGTTATAATTTATTCCCTCATTGTCTGAGTTAGACAACCCTTGTTCATTTGTTCTTGCCTCATACATCACATTTTCTAGAGCTTGGTCATCCTTGACACTCAGCTTGTGATCCATGTCTAACATTAGCTTGAACTTGTTCTTCTCGTGGATTTATTTGAAGTGCAAGGCATGGCGGTGAGGCTACTTCAGTCAGGGCTTTTGCCTCAAGAGATCTGGGCTATGTCTAACATCATTGTAGGCTGAATTCCTTCCCTGAAGCAAGTTGCTCATCCTCTAAATGCCTCATTTTCTTAAAAATTCGTACTGTGATTTACCTTTGCTCCTACAGGGTAAGCTAAGAAGAAAACCATCAACAAATTCAGAATGTCTGCTGCAAAAACATCCTCTGTTGCTCAACCAGTTTGCTGCCTCTTCTTGTGTGAGGGAGACAGCGGAATTCAGGAGTGGGCAGTGACAGAGGTGGATTGTGGTGCTGCATTAACCTTACTTTTTCTCTCCCATGGGGAGTTTGCAGCCAATTAATATTACCTCCAAAAAACCCATAATTTAGTGGTATATCTCATGTCCAGCATCCCAGTTTAGCGGTATGAATAATGAAAAAGCTCTGTATTTAAGATTCTCCATTTCAAAAGGCATTATTTTAACTGAAGGAACTAGCTAAAGATGTTAAAATAACTGAAAAGCATCAGAACCAGAATGTAAGAGGGGGTTCAGTTTTCTCTGCATCTCAGAGACAGAAATGTCTGAAACATGTATACAAGCCTAGAGGTAAAAAGTTTGGAAGGAATGGCTGCAAACCTAACTGCAGACCTGAAGGGAAATACTAGCGCTAAGCAATAAGACTATAAGCAAAGGAAGAAAGAAGCGATCAATAAAGAAAACTAAGGTGTTTGAAGGTACTGAAATAGAATGAGACTCTCCAAAAAATTAAACTGAGTTAGACCTGCCAAAGAAAATGGGGAAAAAGACCCCAAAACCAGTAAAGGATTTGCACAATTAAAAAATAAAAGAAGTTGGCTGCAACGCATTGAGAGTAGGAGAGAATGACTAAAAATAGACTGAGTACGGCCTAAAGACTGATGAATACAAGTCCTCAGTTTTCATTAAAGATATACTAAAAGACTTCCCAAATTTTTGAAAAAAAAAAATTGTAGAAAAAGACTTTTGACAAGCTCATAAAATCAGGAACTATATCACAGGAGTGGAGACCAGCAAATACGGCGTCTATTTTTAGGAAAGGGAGGGCAGAAGAAAAGCAATCCCAGCAACTATTCTGAGTTCATGATCATCCTGGAACACTGGATGTCTGGCGGTTTCAAGAACAAAGTGTGAGAAGAGTGTTATCAAAGACTCAGAGGTAAACAAATTTGGATTTATCAGACCAGGAGAGAGAAATTAAGGGGCCCTGTGTCCTTCCTCCCAGCAGCACTGGCTGATGTTACACAGGTGGTGCAGTTGCTGGAAGGGTGGTGGGCAGTGGTGGAAGAGCTCTCACTTTGCTATACAAATGCACCATCCAGAGCACACTGCTGTTTCCAGTCCTGTAGAAAGAAGATAGGATAAAATTCATCATAAGATTCCCAGTTTTTTTCTGATATCATCAGAATAACCCCATATCTTCCCTCAACAACTTATTTTTCCATGCAAATGACATGCAGGCAATCTGTTCTATCTGATCTTCAGTAAAACACTGCAGAAGCAATTGTATAGAGCAGTGCTGGTTACAGCAGGACTTTAAGGAACATAGGAAATGAACCAAATAGGAGGTGGCAAAAGTTAATCTTGAAGGAAGAAGTATGGTGCTTGAGGGATCTTTAGGATCTTGTTTAATATTGTCTTATTGACCCTGATATGAAAAACAAGAGTATGTTGGTGACATTTTCTGATGACATGAAATTAAAAAGAACTGTCAGGGCAGGGAGGGTCATGATGACCTTGAAGACTAGCCTTTAAGAACTTTCATTAAATTAATCATATAAATGGCAAAATCATGCATTGATAAGCTAAAGCATTTTTTTGTTGTTGTTAGAAGGTAAGTTTTGAAAGATGTGGAAAGGGTAATGGGTTTGGAAATCATTGAGGAAGAGAAAAGTGTGGATATTGCAGATGATTGCAACTTTCATAGAGGTGTCTGCGGTGAGGGACATGTGGGGGAAAGGGATGAATGGCTTAAAATGTATTCAGGAGAATCAGGGAGTCATCAGTATCCACCCAGGCACTGGCAAGACATTATCTGGAATGTTACGGCAGGTGCCGGTGACTTCTGTGCAGGAGCAATGACCGAACATAAAGCAGATATGGAGAAAGGCTACTGGGGAGACAGCTAGGGAGTAAAAGCCCGAGACCTGAAGCATTTGATTTGCAAAGTGTCGCAACATACAGGGTAACATGGAATGTGATCACTCTCTATGGGTGCAGCATGAAAGGAAGAAATTGGGAAAAAAAAACAAAACGTTTAAGTTAACAGACATTATTAGACTATGAAAAATATTGAGCTGAGGATAAACTTCGGCTGGACGCTAGTGGGGTCTCCTGCCATCAGAAAAATTATGTTCTTGAATTGCCTTCCTGCAGAAACAGCAGGAACAAAAAACATGAAATGAGATATTTTTATGAAAAGGATTACATGATATGACTGACTAAGCAGCAAGAAGGACTTTATAATTAAGGAGGACACTTCCAACCCTTCTCTCCTGTTTCTGTGTGGATCAACATTCACTCTGAGGATTAATGAAACATTTTCATTTCTAACAGCAAACAAGATGAGAAGAATATAATACCTAAATATTTCCTAAGAGTTCTCATAAACAGCCCAAGGCCTTTCCACATAAAATTGTGAAGAGAAATTCATCTGGTCACCATTCCCCTCCTTTAGGCTACTGGATAGCCATGGAATTTGCATCCTTGATACTTAATACACTCACTTCACATGCAGCCCATCTGTGACTTGCAAATTAGCAATTAACTGTAACAGTCTGACATCTCTAAGATGCAGTGCTGTCTCCACAGCTGTGTAAGTGTGCTCCGTATTGTGGCCTGCAGACCCAATCCTCTGGCATCCAGAGCAGAGAGGCTCCTGGAGCTCGATGTGATTTCCTCCTTTCTTGCTCCTATGAGTTTCCTACTAAATGTACTGCCTGGGCATGGGTAGAGGCTGCATGCAGATGCACAGGTCAGGGAACAGCTGTATCTTCCAGTTTAGATTTATATGACAATGGAAAGGAAGGACAACCTGAGTAGTAACCTGGCTCTGCATTGCATACCTTCTCTTTGACCTTGGCCAAGTTTCCTCAGTTGACTGTCTGCAAAATGAGTGTGGAAATTGTCCCAGCTTATAGGATAAGGGCCGGAGAAAGAGTCCATCTGTGATCACAGGAAGGGGGACTTTTTTTTAATACAAGAGTGTGAGTACCACATATAGTTGAGTTTCATGTACGCAAATGTCTCAGTAAAGGGCAGAAAGATTTGATTTGTCAATAAATGCCTGTTAATTTTAATCTCCATTGAAATATAATGAGAACGCAATGAAGGATGAAATCTTAGTTTCAGAAAAGGTAGCAGGACTTTGGCTATTCACAGGAATAGTTTAAAGAAGAAAACTTTTTACAAAACCCAGACTGTTGTAAAGTTTAGGTTACCTGTGTAAGGTCACTAAAGTTTAAACTACTCTGGCTTTGCACAGGTTAATCACAACTCTGTATTACCCTTCAGTTCTGCAAGGAGCACTTGACCAAAGTGTTCTCATAAAAGGGGTATCTCTCTGATTTTCATGGGGAAGGTCAAAGCAGGGTGCAAACCTTTAGAAATTCATTCTAAGTCCTTGGAAGTTACTTGTCCTTTCCTGTTGGTTTCACATGTTTATGAGCAGCTGCTGCAGTCTGAGCTCTGGTGGACTGGGAGCATTGGAAAGCTGCGGGGCATCACAGAAAATAGGTTTAGGCAGCTCTGTAGAGAACCCTGGAGCTGGAGAGTGAGGTCTGATTGCTTTATTCTGGCATGGCCTCCCTACATAAACAGTTTTTTTCTTTCCATCTCCTGGTCCTAAATTTGCTTCCCGGGAGTCCCTCAGGATGCTGACTGGTGACAGACAAGCACATTTGCCCTGAACGTGCTGCCCCCAGACCACCGCCACATCCCAGAGTCCTTTGGCAAACTCAGCTCTGCTGTTCACAGTTGTTTTCCTTTCCTGCAAAGATTGACTGTGAATCTTAATAACTTGCCTGAGACAGAGGAGGATTCTCTGTCTTTATTCCCCAAGTTAATGTCAGCGTGCCTGTTAATATGGGATCAGCTGCTTTTCCAAGCTAAAGCAAACCAAAAGGTTTCAAAGACATTGCATGCAGGTTTATAGGAGAAAATCCTTTCTGTACTTACTTCTCAATGTTTAAATCCTTCATCCGTTCCCTAACCCATTCTCTTACTTTGAGATCTGAGAGAAACAGAAGGCACTGAAGTTGTTACCTTATCTCTCATCTCACCTCCCTTTTCTTCAACCCACCCCAAAACAGCAAGAAAGATAGCACAAGAAATATTTTTCATTTGTTTTGTAATTTTGCTTCAAAAACGTGATGCACTTTACTGAGAGAATAAGACATCATCTCTGACATGAATGTGTTAAGGTGAGGGAAAGAAAGATATAAAATGCAATTGAAAGGAACTACCTGAAAAGGGTATGTAATTCAGTAACTAACAAGTTTGGTAAAGGTTTGTCTTTATGGTAGTTGCAAAAATCAGGTCAAGTTCTGTGTTCTTTAATCTGCCTCAGCGATGCTGTCACCACCAGCTCCATACAACACTGGTGGGATCATCAAGCTATACAGACTTACTCTGGGATTTTAAGTTTCCTTGTGCTGTTTCAGCAGGTAGATATTTCAGATGGGCCCACAAAGCCCAAAACGCAGGAAAAAATTGAAACGTTCACATGGAAAAGGTTACAATAGCACTCCAGTAGTAGAGCACATATTAAATAGCTTGAAGGATTAATCTAAAATGCTTGTGCATGGGTTATTAGCAGTAGCAACTGGGTTGTGCTTCTACAAGAACTTTCTCACAAATTGTTGCTTACTTACTACTTACTGATTTAATCCATGATTACACACAAAATCATTGCTAAAAACACAGGTGTTGACACAGATCCAGTGGAATTGTAAATAGCAATGAGACAGGACAATCAGGTATTTTAATTAATGAAAATATATACACAGCCATGCGTGTGAGACCAAGACAGCTGTTGAAGGAGAGGTGGGAACATAAGACTTCCTGATAAGGCTGTAACTTGCCATGCTGAGACAGACTATGCTGTCCAAGCACTCTTCTGCACCTTCCACTCTCTGTTTTTTGCAATGCAGCGGAACAGCTTCAGAGGACCACCATTTCAGATTAGACTAGAGTCAGAAGAGGAGTTTCTAAAAAAACCTGAAAAATTGGATTTGAACCTACCATATTGACCAGAAGTTTCGCTTCCAGTGGCAGTATCTGAGCACCAGGCTCCTGTGGAAGAGGAAGGCACCTTCTCCTCCAGCTTTAGCTTGTGGGCCTATTTTTCTGGGACCAAAGTCAGAAAGATGCTGAGTCAGAAAGGGCAAATATCTCCTCTTAAAGAGGAGAATGTTGATTTTGGTTTTGAACCTAATATCAGTAAGGATAATCATGGAAGTCTGCATTCAGTTCTGATATCCACATACTTATAAGCTGTCTTGAAAGAGGACACAGAGAGGAACAATAGAGCAATTTGAAAGCTGGAGAAAACACTTGCAGAATGTCTTTGCATCCAGCTGCCAGCAAGAAAACTAAGGTGCACTGAGTATAATGTATAAATATATCTTTACAAACAGAGGGTGTGGCATATTAAAAGATTGCTTAAGATCTAGTAGCTCCTTTATCTATATGCTCTGTCAGTTTGTAAAAGTAGGTGTAATGTTATAAACTACAAAATACAGTATAATTTGTTCAGGACATTAGCACTAGTATTGCTATGAAATTACGATGCCTGTTCTGGCTCTACAACCCTTTTCTGACCAACACTATCCTTTTCTTCTTGGCCATTTGGGTGGGTTTGAATTTGGTAGTTGAAGCTTTTCCATTCACACATTTTTCAGGAAGAACTTTTACTTGCTTGAAGTGGCTGATGGTGCCCCATACCTTACTCTCAAGGACATTTAATGGTAGCATGAGCTGATGTATATATAATACTTTCAGAGGGTTTCCTGATGCGTGTCACAGAAGCACAGAGAACATTTTTTAGATGGCAAAGTGTGACCACTTGGCCTTAGACCAGCACTCTGCTAGCCCTAAATAACTCTCATGAAGCCTTTTGTCTTTTCTCCTGACACCAGCATGCTCTTGTTCTTATCCACATTTTCTGCCAAAATGCTTTCAGGAAATATGAGTGTTTGTATCTTGTGACCCCCTCCAGTTTAGCACAAACTGAATCATTCTGTATAGTTCAGCTGAGTAATAAAATATAATCTGATTGGCAGGAGATATTAGAGTGGGCCACATCATTACAGATCCTCTTTTAACCCAGTTTAACAAGTTGCTCCTGAGAAGTTATTTATTCTAGCTGTCAACATCTTGTTGTTGAGATGACAGCGATCAAATCCCCGTTAGATCCTAATCTTATTCTTCTTACTCCACCTTCAAGTATCTGAGAGCTTCATATAAACAATATCACTTTTTGTCAGCAAAATGATTTGTCTGACATTGATCATTCGCTGAAAGATACAACAATGTATTTTTTTAATATCTACAACAATTATTAACATGATATAGAGATGGAATAAATAGCAGGCAATAGTGAATCATGGAGTGTTGAAAGTCTGAATTGTTGCTATGTTGAGCACATTGATCCATATACAAAACAACAACGTATTTCACAATTATGAAAACTTAGTAACGCATTCCCAGGTGCATAGATGTCACAGCAGCAAATTATTAGTCAGAGACTGATGTTCTTGTAGTGTCCGGGGGAGACCTCACTAGCTAGAGGAGTGCCAGGCCCATCTCTGTTATGAAGTTGTAAGAGTTCTTTTGTTATGCCTCTTGATGCTGGGAATTGGGGAGGGAAAAGCTATATATTATCTGTCAGGCAGACCACCTCAACTTGAGCAGTCCTCTGACGTGAGAAACTCTTGTGCCTAAATGATGCATTCTATCCTGATTTTATCTTCTCCAGCCCCCCCAGTCCTATACACTCGTGCAACTCTATCATGCCATGTCATTTGCATTATACTGGACAGTGAAATTACTTGGAAATTACTTGTATGTGTTTGCAGACTACTTTACAAGAATGTTTTAAAGCATAAGTAAAGCTTGAAAAATATCTGGAATTTTCTTGAAAGTAAAGTTTAGAATGTTATTTGGAATATGTGAATCATTTTTTAATTGTGGGAAGCTTCATATTTTATGCTTAAGACACATTTGAAATAAAACATACCACCTACTGAGTTCAAAATTATTCATTTAATATGTTATCTGTCTCTTGGGCCATTTGTGAATGCTAGCTCATCTCAGCCCTACAAGGGAGTCTGAAAGCAAGTTCAATTTCATATATGGGTACTTAAAGGTAATAGTCCTGATTCTCATCTGAGATCACTGAGACATGTTCTTCTAATGACAAGAATTTTAAACTCAGTACACAGTATATTTGTGTCAGAATGGAGCCAGCTGGTGTATTTGAAGTTATTCAAAAAAGTGTGAAAATATTGTCCCTGGTGGGGAGAGAGCTGACCTAATCAGCTTTGCATCTAATTGACTAGTTCAGACAATCAGTATGTTCCAGCAGTCAGAGCAACTGCATGTGCCCATGGGCAAACAGACGCTGCCTATACTGAGCCATCCTGAATGCTTGGGCTGAGATCGTCAAGCCTTGCTGACCAGAACCAGAACCAGTGTTGAAAATGTCTTTCTTACTAAAAGAAGGTAAAACTCTTCTCCGTTGAGTGACACATTTCCTGCAGGGCTGTACCTCTAGGATAACATGCCATGCACTCCCCATCACGTCATCCCAAGCATACTCAACTGTTTATAGAACGTAAGCAAATTCATGGTTTTCTTTTCATGCAGCTTCCTCACTAATTCTGCAAAGTCTGGATCTCCCACATCTGTTCAGTGCAATTTCTGCCTTACTGAAAGATGGTGTTGTAAATAAAAGAGAAAAAAAAGCAGTTATGTCTTCTCTCTTCCTTTTCTCATGGACAACTGACAATGAGTATCATGTGATAGACACATCTCTTCAGGAAATCCCAATTTGCCAGAGTATCTCTTCACCACTGTTGTATTTTTTATATGTTGAGGCGATCTTGACACTTACCTCTTAATTTCTTATTATGCTGATTCATTGCTTTTATTTTGGGATCTTATATTTCAGAGACTAGCATTTCTGTGCATAAAAGAAAATGTGTTACTTTCTGATTCCCTTTGCATGGGTTGGCTTTCTGCACTGATCTCAATAAAGTCTGTATTTCAGATATGTATGACAAAAATCTGTATCACCCCTCTTATCTCCTACTCATTACAGCAGTCTCATGTTTTTACATTATTTTTTCCGTCTCATTAATGAACCAGTTCGACTTCACATTTTGGAATAGTTATTTATGAAAGTGAATAGCCTTGAAATTCTTACTAAAACATTAATTTCTATATTTCTTTTGCTGGCTTCCTTTGCAATTTCATTGCAACTTTTATTTAATAAAAAAAATAATACTTCATTGGCTTGTAAACAGAATGAGAAGGAAGCCTGCCTTTTTTTGCCATGGGAATATTTTTGAGAAATATATTGATTTCTCTCATTGCTGGAACTATAGATGTAAGCTATGTGGAGCTTTTCATGGTGTGTATCTATTTCTAGCATTCCTGCAGAAATGTCTGCATTTCAGAGCAACAGATCTCTGTCTAAATGGGTAAAGGAGACATTAAGATGGAAAGGTGGTTGTGAAATGTTGTAGAATTAAAGAAAAACTTTCTCTTAAAGCAATTTCACTAATAAAAGTTATTTCCCATGGATTTGTCTTACATTTGAATTCTGTGGTATCCAGTAAAGCTCAAATCTAGATATACTACATTGCAGAAGGCTGCCCTGAAATCAAGCTGTGAAGCAGGCACAATGGGAACTGCCCTGTTGCTCCTAGGAAACCAGAATGACACTTGGGAAAAGAAATTCTGGGCCATGACCCTTGCTCTAAGGATGGCCAGTGCATTTAGTGCGGACAAGTCATGAGACAGTCCTTCCATTGGTGGGCAACAGGGTAAGAGTTGTGGAACTTAAGTTATAACTGAGTTACAAGTATGAAAATCTAGTTTGTTCTGTAGCTATAAAGGTGGTGTAGTTGAGTATCAGGGCTGTGCCTCTGTACATGCTTCAGACATTAACTCCCTGGGTAGTCAAAAACCCTGCAGCCAGTCATTTGCCTCAGTGAGATAATGGGCTGGTTTGAGACAGTGGACTGGTTTGAAATGGGTGCTCGATGTAGCTCCTCCACAGTAAAGTGACTGTGCCAGGAACTCTCCAGATGGAATTTCAGGCAGTGCTGGAGATTCTCCCCAGGCAACAATTAGTATGCTCAAATGTGTTGATTAGCATCCTGGCTGGAGTGTCCTAGAGATGCCCAGGCTGTTTCTGCTGTAGAACTGATATGTATACATACGTAAGACAGTTGGAAATAGTAGAAATTGTTCCTGCAGCTACAGAAATGGCCACATAACCCATTTTTTTGTATGTAGTTAAGATATTTAAGAGTTGTTTTGTATGTAGTTCAGATAATCACATGCTGGAGTGGTCACATAGGCTCATGAGTCAACCACATTAGAACTGAGCATAGCAGCAGCTCTGGGAATTAAAACCCACTCAAAGACACTGCTGCAAGGACTCCTGCAGCAAAGACTCCTGTCACCACTGGACAGCAACTGGCAGTCAGGTTTGAGAGATCTGATTCCATATGCAAGTGGAGTTGTATGCCAAGATGCCAATAAATTATTTTTTTCTTTTTTTAACAAATTTTCTGTCCATGTCCATGCTAGAAAAGCCAGGATCTCTAACTGACTTTTTGTGAATCTTGCATCTCTTTTCTGTACTGTCATTTGGTGTTACCACATTGGAAAATACTTTCCTCCAACTAGGTTATATGGTAGTGGTTCAAATATTTGTCAGGCTAGTAGGGACTAGAGGTTTGAACTTCTTCAGGCTGAGGAGAATCTCTCTTCCACCATCGTGGTGAATGCTCTGGTGAACAGGTTCTTCTATAAAAGGTTAGTGCTTTCTTCTCTGATCATATTTCCAAGTAAAAGTAATCCTTAGTAAATTGTGACCTCAGGAAACTTTCAACTCCCAAATAGAGTTAGATGGAAATAGGTGCCAAGTGTTTAGGCAGAGCAGACCCCCTTCTTGGATTATCTTCATAAATTCTAAGCTGTGCTTTAAGGGTCAAATGTCTAGACTTCTGAGTTAGTCATTTAGATTCCCTCTACAATCAATAGAAAGAAATACACAATTATAGGATGCAATTCATCCTACTTCCAATAGATGTTCCTATTTCTCTCCATTGATTACAAAGACATCTTTGGGTAGCTGGGTTAGATGCTAACATTTTCTTTGCAGATATTTAAAGTTAGGTAAAATTTGCCCACAGGCTCCAAGGCTGTGTCAGGAAAAGCATTTTGAGCAGATCAAGGGAGGTGATACTCCCTCTCTGCTCCACCCTGGTGAGACACCTCTGCAATGTTGTGTCCAGTGTTGTGCTCCCCAGTATGAGAGAGACATGGACATACTGCAGAGAGTCCAGAGAAGAGCCACAGCAGTGGTGAAGAGTTTAGAGCATCTGACACATGAGGAGAAGCTGAGAGAGCTGGGACCATTCAGCCTGGAGAAGAGAACGGTCTGGGGGGATATTATCAAAGTGTATAAATACCTGAGGGAAGGAGTAAAGAAGTTGAGAAGACTGAGCCACAATCCTTTCAGCGGTACTAAGTGAAGGACAAGGGGCAATGGGCACAAACAGAAATACAAGAAATTCTGCTTAAACATAAGGAAAAAAGCTTTTTTATTCTGCAGATGGTCAAACACTGGCACAGACTGCCCAGAGTGGTTGTGGCATTTCCATCCTTGGAGATATTCAAAATCTGACTGGACATGGCCCTGAGCAACCTTCTGTAGTTGGCCCTGCTCTGAGCAGGAGGTTGGACCAGATGGTCTCCAGAGGTGCCTTCCTATCATTCTGTAATTCTCTGGAAATTATTCCAATTCATGGCATCTATGTTTAGTCTACCAAACTTTCTTATATCTTCTTTTGTTTCTTTTCATAGCTTTTCTTTAATCTTAAGGACTGTGCCACATCTCTAGCATAACATTTCAAGAAATTGTTCTCGTTTCAAGGATTTTTATGACTATCTTAAACTGACCTTCCCATACAAATTCTCATAAATAATGAACCTGAAAAAATTGTCTAGTATTTAAGAAATGTGCCTCATGTCAGAAAAAAATATATAAAAGGAACTTGGTCTTTTGTTTGCAAATCTGAATATATCTAAATATAAGAGTCTTGTGCCTGAATAACTGCACTATACAAGTTAATCTTATATGATCTTTGTACAGGGCTTTATCTTGAAACCCTAGCTCAGGTGATAGAAATTTTCTCTAACCAAAGATTGAGAAGAAAGAACTTTGAAGATATATTGCTATATTGTGTAAATGTGAAATATTTACTGTGCATTTGGAGCATGGATTGCATACTCTGACCTAATTCTTGCCTACAAGTACACTATGAACACACTGGAAAATGGAAAGTTTATCTTTCAATCTCCAACTCTGCATAATTAGGATATAAGGCTTGTTTTGAGTAATAAAAAGAAAACATGCCATAGGAGAAAATTGGGTTTTGTTTTGTTTTCATGTGTGAAGTTAAACCTGTAGAATACCCCTGTAAAAAGGTTAAAAGCTAAATTAAAATTAGATTTGCCATGTCAAAAACTCTCAGAACAGCAACTTTGTGTTATTGTACTAAATGGAAGATGAACAACCAATATTTCTAGTACTTCGAAAATAGAGTTTCTGTCTTTGAGACACAGCAAAGTATTTGGCTAAAATTCCAGTGAAGTAAATAATGCATCAATAATGTTTGCAATGCTTCTTTAGGTTAGTTATGCAAAACAAACAAGAGATTTACTTAACGTCGGCATAACTATTCCCCCTATTAGTTTTGATCAATTGCTTTGCGGTCATGTTCATTAGACAGCCTAATCTGAACCGCAATTAGATTTTATCCTTTTAAAAGACAAAGCAGAATCCCAAGCCATTAATTAAAGGGTCTGACTACAGTTGGTTACAAGATGGATGTTGCATACCCTTTACTGATGACTCAACTCAGCAAAACAGAGCACCTTAGTTTTAAGTGGCAAATACTCTAGCAGTAATTAAATGCAAACTTTTGCTCTGGTGCAGCTGGAGAAAAGGAAATCATTTCATGTGTGGATTGTTGAAGACATGAAATGCTAATGAGAACCATGTGAATAAGCTAGATTTACATAGGGCAAACTGCAAGTATGATGCAAATGTTTGAAATAGGGGAGGCTGATTAATATACAATCCTGCACCACTTATCTGCTGTATTGTTTCTCTCAGACACTGAAAAACATTTAACACTTCGTCTTCAGACCCACTGTATCTAATGTTTCAGTATCCCAATGGCTAAAAGCAATTTATGGTACCTGAGAAATCAAAAAGCTTATTACTTTCTTACCACAACTGAAAACTACAGGTCAGCTAGAACATTAATGCATATTTCCAGACAGAAGCTCTACCTCTGCAAATGTAAGAAAACTGTCTCCAGGTAAATAAATCCAATCTATTACTTACTGCATGATTCATTACTTCTGTAAACGCTCCCTGATTGCACTCCATGGATGCTCCCCAGCCCCTGCTTTGTGGTAGGCTGCTCCCTCATGCTATTCAAAGTGTGGGATGCACGTTCCCCTTCCAGAGAATAAGTCCATATTCTTGGTCACTCTCCTCGCAAAACCACAAAAAGTCTTAAAAAGAACTGCTGATTTTAAGAAGATCTGATATCATCTGGCCAGACAATAAGCTGCACTCACCCATGCATAAGACCATGTAATACCAAGTGCTCCAGATTTACGTCTCTGCTTCTCCGAAGATTTCCTGTATGACCATGGAAAATATCAAAGGGAATTTAAGTAGATGATTTTGAAGGCAGGTAAAACATGGTACCTTTAAAGTATGAGACTCAGGCTTCTGTGGATAAAATGGCCGTATTCCCAAACTCCCAGGGCTCCTGCAAAGCTCTCAGCTCCTGTGGTAACTGGGGAGAAGCACAAAATGTGAAGTGGAAGGTAAAGGTGAAATTTGGAGCCAGTAACTAAAGTTTTAAAAAGAATAACCATGTGGATAAAGGGAATTTTTTTAATTAAAAAGAAAAAATTCAGGATTTTTTAAAATGCAAGACTTGCTGAGACTTTCATCTATTTGGGATTTTTTTTAATAAAAAAAACATTTAGGATTTTTTTAAGTTCAAGACTTGTTGAGACTTTCATCTGGTATCTATTTGTGTGTCTTTCCCTTTCTATGAGTTTGGAATAATGACTATCACCTAGGAGCTTTAAAAGAAGAAGAAAAAGCTGCTTGTTGCCAGTGAGGGAAAAATATATTGCACACCTTGGCAATAAGGGCCTGCAGCTCTACCAGTCATCTCAGCATGTAGCCAGAGTTGCTAATTCAGCTGTAAGAGAGCCAAAGCACACAGAGGGACTTTTTAAAATTAGCTTATTGTCCATTATTAATAGGAAACCCACAGAAAATAAAACATACAAATTGTAGATAAACACAAAAGCCTATTTTTAGTCTGTGAGATATATGAGAAAAAGGTACATTGCAGCCACAGGAGGTTATCTCCCATTTCTCTGAAGTTTCCATCATAAGTTTACCTACACAGCTGTCTGCTAGGGTATTAACTGCCAGAAATGCTCTCTTGCACTATCAAATTGTGCCCTTGCACTAGGCTGAGGGGATGGCAAAGAAAAGCCTTGCAGTTAGCTTGAGGAAGGTTTGTCTGGCATACATGTCCTCTAGGATGAGACTGAAAATAAAAAAAGAGCTGGGTTCTCCCATGATAACCAAACACAGCAAAAAATTCAGGAAAATATGGGATCACCATCAAGAAAAGCAACAAAACCAAATACAAAATTGAAAGATGATAGGAAGAACAAGCTGTGCTTCAGAGCAACATTACTATCATAGGGAGTCAGAATTTAATAATTTTTTCTTCTTGTAATGATTCTCATATGGCTATTCATAGACTATTAAAAATCCTAGATATTGTGTCTTTCTGATAGTGAGTAAAAGGCTGAGCTGAAAGCACTGGGGCAAACCATCATCTTCATGAGGTTGTCTTTGCTGGGTGTTTTCAGTAGACAACTGGCAGAGAAAATTATGCCCAGATCTGTATGCAATACATCATTAAAAAAGCTGGTTAATATTTAAGGATCACCTCCTCCACACTCAGGAGCAATGTATCCCAACAAAGAGGAAGTCAGGATGAACAAGGAGCTCCTGGACATGCTCAAACACAAAAAGGAAGCCTACAGAGGAGAAGCAAGGACAGGTAGCCTGGGAGGAATACAGAGAAATTGTCCAAGCAGACAGGGATCAGGTTAGGAAGGCCAAAGCCCTGATAGAATTAAATTTGTTCAGGGATGTCAAAGGCAACAAAGCGTTTGTAGGTACATTGGTAATAAAAGGAACACCAGGGAAAATGTGGGCCTCTCCAGAAGGAAACAGGAGACCTGGTCGCCTGGGATATGGAGAAGGCTGAGGTACTCAATGACGTTCTTGCTTCAGTCCTCACCAGCAATTACTCCAGCCACACTGCCCAATTCACAGAAAGGAAAGGCAGGGACTGGCAGAATGAAGAACTGCCCGCTGTAAGAGAAGATTAGGTGCAAGACCATCTAAGGAACCTGAAGGTGCACAAGTCCATGGGACCTGATGAGATGTATCTGCGGGTCCTGAGGAAACTGGCAGATGAAGTGGCTAAGCCACCATCCATCATATTTGAGAAGTCGTGGCAGTCCGAGGAAGTTCCTGCTGACTGGAAAAGGGGAAACATAACCTCCATTTTTAAAAAGTGTAAAAAGGAAGACCCAGGGAACTACAGGTCAGTCAGTCTCACCCCTGTGCTCGGCAAAATCATGGAACAGATCCTCCTGGAAACTATGCTAGGGCACATGGAAAACAGGGAGTGGATTGGTGACAGACAACATACTTTCACTAAGGGCAAATCGTGCCTGACAAATTTGGTGGCCTTCTATGACGAGGTTACAGTGTTGGTGTATAAGGGAAGAGCAACTGATGTCATCTACCTGGACTTGTGCAAAGCATTTGACACTGTCCCGCACAACATCCTTGTCTCTAAATTGGAGATACATGGATTTAATAGATGGATCACTTGGTGGATAAAGAACTGGCTGGATGGTCACACTCAAATTGCTGCAGTCAAGGCTCAATGTCCAAATGAAGAGCAGTGACAAGTGATGTTCCTCAGGACTCAGTATTGGCACCAGCACTATTTAACATCTTTGTCAGTGACACGGACAGTGGGATCAAGGCACCCTCAGCAAGTTTGCTGATGACACCAACCTGTGTGATGCAGTCGACAAGCTGGAGGGAAGGGATGCCATCCAGAGGGATCTTGACAGGTTTGAGAGGCGGGCCCGTGCAAACATCATGAAGTTCAACAAGGCCAAGTGCAAGGTCCTGCACATGGGTCAGGGCAGTCCCAAGCACAAATACAGGCTGGGCAATGAGTGGATTGAGAGCAGCCCTGTGGAGAAGGACTTGGTGGATGGAAAACTGACTATAAGCCAGCAATGTGCACTCACAGCCCAGGAAGCCAACTGTATCCTGTGCTGCATCAAGAGAAGTGTGGCCAGCAGGTTGAGGGAGGGGATTCTCCCCCTCTGCTCCGGTCTGGTGAGACCCCACCAGGAGTCTTGTGTCCAGTTCTGGGGTCCCCATCATAAGAAGAACATGGACCTGCTCGAGCAGGTCCAGAGGAGGGGCACAAAGATGATCAGGGGGCTGGAGCACCTCCCCTGTGAGGACAGGCTGAGAGAGTTGGGGTTGTTCAGCCTAGAGAAAAGAAGGATCCAGGGAGACCTTATAGTGGCCTTCCAGTACTTAAAGGGGGCCTACAGGAAAGATGGGGAGGGACTCTTTGTCAGGGAGTGTAGTGATAGAATGAGGGGTAATAGATTAGATTAGATAGAAGGAAGAAATTCTTTCCTGTGAGGGTGATGAGACACTGGAACAGGTTGCCCAGAGAGGTTGTGGCTGCCCCCTCCCTGGAAGTGGATGAGTCTTTGAGCAAGCCTCCACTGATCTAGTGGAAGGTGTCCCCGCCCATGGCAGGGGGGGTTGGAACGAGATGATCTTTAAGGTCCCTTCCAACTCAAACCATTCTATGATTCTACGATTAGATTAGAGACACTTTAAGGAAATTCACCCATGAATAGGAGGAAAAAAGAGAAAATGATCCTAGTTTTCATCATTGTAGGGACTCTGCAGAATTTACAACAGAATAAGTAGTGATTTTTTCTGATAAACAGCTTTCTTGCTGAAAAATGTTTAAATCAAAACATGGGAAAAGATCTGTATTTTAGCTAACAAAAAGAAAAGGATATTTACATAAATGGCACAAAACTTCCAATGTTACTATTCTAAGAAAAGGCCATGCTCGAATTTCATTTCAAAATTACTTCTATACTGACATTTAAGTTACTTAAAACACAGAAGTCAGAAACAAAATGAAATATTTGAAACCATAGAAATGACAATTTCACCCACATTATTGCTTCATGAAAATTCTCAATATTTTGATTTCTGATATTTGTATGGTTTAAATTTTCAACATTTCTAAATCTTTGTAGGACAAAAAATGAGTCTATCCTCTTTATTCATTAAGTCTTTTTGAATGGAATAATGAAGACAATTATTGGGGTGCTTTGCCTGTGATTAAATATCTTCTCTAGAGGAACTGCGTCCTAACCAAAAAGTAAGAAAGTTAAGCATTTCATCAAATATTCATTGAATTAAATGAGCATTTCCCCATTGATTTCAGTGGGTTATATATCATGCACAACATGAAGGGCTTCACTTTCAGAAATGCAGATGTATAGTTGCATGTTTAATCACGCATAGGCAAGTAACTGCAAACTGTTCCACCGATCATGTATACAGATTGTCCTTCCGGTCTTGCAGACTTTTACACATATTTGAAGATGATATGCATATATTTATGCCTATCATGCATATATATGGAAAGGAACATAAAATATTTATATATTTTGGACTGCATCTTCAGACCAAGTATGCTTTTCTACTTTCAAAGGAACACCAAAAAAACCCCATGAATTGGTAACAGCCTAGATTCGTTTGGGGTTTTTGATATATTGCTGCCTACTTGCTCATTAGACAACCTTCCTCTTCCTAATTTATCACTTTAACATCAGATTTAGCACAAAGAACCAGCCTGCAAAAGGTAAAAAAAAATAATTATAAATTATACTGACCAGTTCACATTACTGTGAGTGTTAGCAACACCAAGGTGTTTCTATTTATCACCATTTGCTTTGATGGGGCACCATTCATTTCATTTATCATTTGATTCCTTTCAATTATTTCTTCTTGGGAAGAAGTATAATCAGCATTATTTAGTTAGGATTGTGTTTGCCCAACAGGTTTTGTAAAGTCCATTAAAAGAAAACAGTTGCTAGATATTTGTGCATTGGGTCTAGAGTTTTTCTCCGGTATCTGCCTACTTGGTGATTTAAAAGCATATTTGGTTTTTTATTGTTACAGGAAGCTGACATAGATTTATGCATTTAAGCTCAAAAAGAGTGTAGTGAAATCATATGAATATTTTCTCCAGTAACACACTTCTGTCTGGAATAACAGCCAATTTGAAAATCTACCAAGGAATATTGCTGTGTATCTTACTGTTTGGGTTGGGTCTTGGGGGGGGTTGGGGCTTGTGTTGTTTGGGGGTTTTTCTTAATTTTACAAGCATTGGGAATCCTCAGCAAAGATGTGGGACACGTGATTCTAAACATGACATAAAAACTACAAAATTAGCTCAAGTGTTGCACAACCTGCTTAGGTGCACTGAGTCATTACAGGTAATAAGTCTGCCAACCTCTCAAACCTCTCCTTCCCCTGCCACCATCTTTCCAAAGAAAAGACTGAGATAGATACATATATCCAAGGGACAACTTAGTTGTGTGTACCTAAGTTCAGGGAGGGCTCTTGGACCGTAAATCCCAAACCAGTTCTCTCAAGGTTTCTGCATTACTCCCTGCTGATCAGCTGGACGTGTTGGGCATCATGAATTTAATCCTAGAATTCTTAGCCTCTGATTTGCTCTGGGAATCACATTGTTGGATCCTGACTTCTTAGGCAATAGCGACCGTCTACTGTACCAGCACCTGTACCTCAGCCCCTTTGAAAGTTTGAGCCTTACTCTTTAAGTATCAAAGGATGCGATATGGTTAATAAATACAGAAATGGTGCCCAGGAGGATGAGGTAACAGTCAAATATCAGATGTAAATTTATAAGTGTGAGTTGATATATTGCTAATCAGTTGCTCTTACTTTCTATGACACATTCCTCTGCTATTTCTGTTTTCTCATGTGACTCTGGCTTCTCATGCCCCAGTCCTGGGCACCTGATGTTTAAGAATATTGAAAAGGAAGATATCTGACAGGACTGTCAGGACAGTTGGTGCTGACACCAAAGAAAGAGTAAGTTTGAGGGTCCAGAACAAATTCCAGTAAAGCTGCAGGGATATTACTCATCTCTCAATATTGGAATCATTACACTTGCAGGAAGAGAACTCTGACTTCTATGAGACTTCAAACTGTTCTTCTATAAAATTTTTCATTTGGCTTTCTTTTATAGGAGATGGACAAGGTCCTTCTGAGTGCCACTTTCAGATTACCAATTAATCACTTGGTAATCCCAGCACTTAAATACTTATCTGTGCTTCAGCTAAAAATGATGACAAGAATGCTGATAGGTTTAGCAGGGGGTTTTGAGAACCATGGACAAAGGGCACTGTGTTTAACACTACTTCATGAGACACATGTCACCCCTTTAGCTTTACAAACCTCGACTTTCTCTGGGTAGCAAAGAGAGAGAGAGAAAAAAATCATATTCAATAGTAAGAAATAAAAGCAATTTTCAACAGATTTTTAAAGAAGGAATTGCATAAAGTGCCCCTAAAGCAAGAAGTCTGTAAATATTCCTGCCCCCCCACCACAACAATCACACAGCCCGACCAACCATTTCTGTGTCACGAATCCCTCTGGCAGCTAAGGTTGTTTTTATTTGACTCCAGGACTCCTGTCTGTGGCAAAACACCAACCAAACTCATGGAAAAAAAAAAGTATAACCTGCATTCTCTTAGCCTCTCTAAATAAGTAGGAAAGTGTCCTGAGTAGAGGTCAGGAATATATCTACCTCTGTGTTTTGTTCATTTGCAAAAAGGGACTCACAGGGGCACAGCAGGACAACTAGGCCTCCATCTGTTGTGCAGAGCTGTTTTTTTCTGCAAGGTATACAAGAAATAACCAACACTTCATTAGAAAAGAATAATTTGACCTTCACTTTAAAATATGCCTTCGTCTGCCTAAGAAGCTATAGCTTGATATCCTCAGCCTCACCAGGCATTAGTATTGAGAAGAGAAAATAGTCAAGGAGTATCCAGAGCCTGATTTCATGTCCCTGCACCACCACAAACATCTTGAAGGATCACATGGAAGTCACAGGCTCTGTGTTTCATTCCCATCTCTTAAATGGTGCTTCCTTAAGCTATAGGAGTGATGTGACAACCAAGGCCACTGCAGTACTCTGTGCCTTGCAATGTGTGGAGGATAGGGATGATTTATACAAAAAAAATAGGATACAGTAACCAGTTCTTTGAATGTCGGTTTGAAGGTTTGGAAAGGCAGATTCAGGTGCTTTTAGTGGTACATAGATATTCAATGATTTTTACAGAAGTGTCTAATCATTTCACCATCAAACTTAGGTGCCCCCACCTTATATGCTCCCCAGTCCTTATCTGCAAAATCCTATAAGGATTTGCAGAAGTTTGGGGTAAGCAGCTTCCTTCCCAGGGAGCTACCATCTCTGTCACAGTTCCACCCTTACACTACCCCAAGACAGCCTCCAGGACACCACTCAGCTCACTGCCAGGTCACCCTGCCTGCCTCAAACTTTTGATGTATGATCCCAACACAAAATAAAATTACCCAACTTGGTTCAATGAAAATTCCCATGTTCTTGGCATTGAGGGAGGAAGTTAAGGAGAGGGAGAAGGAAGAGGCAGATGGGTATGGAGAAAAGGTATAGGGTTTTGTTGATTAGATCTGTTAGACTTTCTGAGATACCTGGTTAAGGATAGTGGTACAAGCCATGATTGTGTTAGACAAACAGAATCCATACCCTGAGACCCAGGTTTGTGAAAGGGCACAATCTGCCAGACATTCCCTATCACAGGTAGTGAACATGCTTCTGAATAAAGTTTTCTTCATAAATACTTTCCTTCTCCAAAAGGGCAGCATCTGGGCTTTAGAGTGCTATCATAAAGACTTTCTTTTGGGGTACAAGATGTGCAGCATAGGAGTAGTTTAGACAGTAAACCTGGAAGGCTATTAGACATCAGGAAAAATACCAAAGGAAAGGACAAGTGCAATTAATAAAACATAAAACATTTGCTCCATAAAAATCTAGAATATCATCATTACTGCTTCAAATTAGTTGAAGAGTAATTATCCCCAAGATGTTCTGGCACCTTCTACATTTTGCTTGTAAAAGTTTGACAAAACAGGAAAGACCTGGTAAAGATAAGGATATCAAAACTCTGTTAGATTAATAAAGGGAAAAGAATTAAACTATTTTAGGTGAAATGACAGTACAATCAAAATTGTACAGCATTAGTTATCTGTGTAGGGAATGTGCAGACATGAGTATCTGAATCGCAGCAAAGGTGACCTTTGCACAGTCTCATCTCAAATATTGTCATTACCTACTTTTAATAAACAATACAAACCTAGTAGAAGAGTCCAGATGATTGTTTATGTGAGTAAATGCTTGATTTGCTGAAATTGTGCTGCCTTTTGCACTGAGGTGATTTAGACAGTTAACCAGTTTTAGGAGCATGAGAATGTTTTGTGAACAGAGTGGAAAAAGTCCTTATAAAGTTCTACTTTAAAGACGGTCTCCTTATGAGATTTGTAACATGGGATTCAATATCGTAAATATTTCCACCTGTGATAAGGAAAGAAGAACACCTCTATAACCCAGTGATGTAAAGACAGCAGAAAACTCAAGGTTAAGATTGTCTTTGAGGCATATTCCTCCTCTGGCTAGACCAGGTGAGACTTACTGGAGACAGCAAGTGCGTGCCCCGGGGAGGGGTAAAGGTGGTGATCTCCGCAGCCCTTCGGTGCAATGAGCGAGTGTCAGTGTAGCAGAGGAACAGATATCTCTTCCTTGCCCAAGAAGAAAAGGAGCTGGGGAGGAGGATGTGCTGAGAGTGTGTGGAAAGAGTGGAAAGAAAGAAAGATGGGCTGCTGGATGCCCTTCTCTCCCACAAGATCCTGAGAAGAATAATACTGTGCTCTGTACTGTGCTAAAACATGACATTTAGACTTAAGCACTTTAAACAGTCCCCTGAGTTATGTTGAGGGTGCAGAACAGCTGTATGTATAATTAAGTAAAGCTAATTACAATAAATTAAGTTAACTAGAAAATCAGTCAGAGCTTTTATTCCTAAAAGTTCTGTTGTTTCTGCCAGTGCTGAAACTGCTGCAGGGCAAGATGCTGGGCCACTGCAGACTGTCAGAGATCTAGTCACTTAGTTTTATTTTTAAATCAAAATTGGTAACTGGAAAATGTTGGAGTAATGGAGAGGATGTTCATGTGCCTGAAATTTATCTCCAAATTTAGAAACTAGATGAGGAGGCTGATCTCTTTAGGATAATTGTAGAGCTGAGGTACATGCCTTCTCTTTCTTTTGGCTACAGAAGACTTCTTGAGTGCTCAAGTTGGCACCAGAATATGGTGTGAACATTTCCTTTGCCCATCTACCCAGCCATGCCTGCACAGCTCTACTCTAAAACCGTAACAGGTGCAAAAACTTTTGTTCTAGCTCAACTTTTAAACATGACACACAGTCCAGTGACAATGTAGTCCAGCTCCATAAAAGTCAGCAAAGTTATAGAAATATGCTGCTAGTGAGTCCTGTCAGAGAGCAGAGTTTACTGAGATTCCTGTTTCAAGCTGTGCCAGTGAAAAAAGAGGCAACCTGCCAGGAGAAAGCCCGAATCTGTTGTAACTGGTGGAGAATGTAATGGAACCGGATGAACGGTAGATACTTTGGATTTACGATGGCATTGCTACCTTGAGGATCAACTCCAGGGAGAACAACGTACAGTATTGCTTGCAAATATTTTGTGGAGAAAAATTTTGGCTCTAGCTGAAGAAATGAGTAGGCACAAACCCCTGGAGTTGGGGCGAACACACTGTCATTGGAGTTTGCCTTTTTCTTACACTCTTCCCAGAACATCTGCTTCTGTCCACTCTCAGAAACAGGATACTGGGCTGGAAGGAACTTTGATCTCACCTTATACAAGTATGATGATAGCACAGTCTGCTCCTTCAGTTGCAGGATGTATTCAGGAAGGAACAAATTGTGGTTCAGCTGGCACACAGCAAAGAGATGCCAAAGGCTGTAAGAATTCCTCCTGTGTCTCAGTGCTGGATGCTGGAGTTAAAGACCAGATTGTGAGAGGGAGAGCAATCTTTCCTTGGGGAGTAATGACTTTACTTTGTGCAAGGAGAAAGGAATTAGGTTGGCAGGAGCTTTGATTTTGCCTTCTCCCCACAACAAGGCCATTCCCTGTGCTGGAGAATATAGGCTGCTCTATGCATCACTGCCTCGAAGTGCTTGCTTTTCTCCAAGCTGCTCCTGGAACAGTGAAAAAAGATGCCCCTCCATTGCCCAAAACTGGGGCAAAACCTGGAGTGAGACTCCTAGTAGCAAAAATACCATTGAAAACGACATTTAATTCATCTGCATTTGCCTTACTGGATAAGAAGGGATGTCACTACAGTAAAGATTTTTTAGAATAAAAATGAGTCAGTAACTATCTTTAAAGGACTCAGTTTAAGGGTAGGCGTAATGCAATCCACACAGGCTGTGAAATTATTCTCATCAGGAGGCTTTAAGGAATGTTTCTGGGAACCAAGGTGAATTGAAGTTTGACCTTCTTTTTAATACTGTCTTTCTTGACACTTTCTCTTATATATACACTTGTTTTCAGGTTTCAGGAATGAACTGCATTGATCCTGTTTTTGGAGATCAGTCATAGTGGTAAACAGCGAGTCTCTGTGATTTATGACTGGGCTGGCTGATAGTACCTTAGAGATGTCTGAGCACCTGCAGCTGCAGATCCAGCTTTAAGAACCAGGAATTTAAGCCTTTCAGGTATAGCTTTCCTAGCCATGCTCATTTGTGAGATGAAAACAAACAGGATGAGACAGTGATTATTACCAGTGATGCTGATCACTGTTCAGCCCATGAGAAAGATTTTTCCGGTTGTATAATATTCTTCAACACCTCCTTCCCCTATGCCATCCTTGATCAGTCCTTTAATAAAAGCTAAACATGCAGGATTTCTAATAACACCAATAATAATGAAGGGACAATGTCAGGAACTATTATGCACATCATAGATTTGACAAAATTAGAAAATTTTTTAGGTGGTGAAGTATTCAGGCCAGTCAAAAGTGGTTTTGTTGTTGTATTGACTCACAAGGTGACTCCATACCAGCTACCCCAAGAACACAGCTACTGTGTGCAAATCCTGGTTAGTCATCCTAAATGGCAGCAATACAAAGTAAAATTGTATTTGTGAATATTAAGTTTAATTAATGCGTTTCCTTGACATTATACTTAATGAAAACAAGGGTAGCATACAACACACTCATGGCATAGCCATGCATACACCATTATCTTTTCTTTATGTATGACAATGATGGATAAAAAGGCATCCTATACTACAGATAAACCTGTCAGTGACAGGAAGGACTGAGTCAGAAAAGACTCCTTAAACTCCAAACTTTAAATTCAGCCATTTTCACTGCGAACTAAGTAATGCAAAGATAAATTTGGCTACACAGGGCTGGATGTTGCCATGATATTGATAAGAAGGGCTGTGCTACACTGCAGCTTCACTTCTGGCTGCAAAGCATGGAGCAGAGTGCTAAGGGGGAAGTCTACCACCCTCTGAGCTAAATCTGCCCTTTGGTACTGATGGAAAACTTCAGCATGTCTGAGATTCATAAGATGATTTGTAACATTACATCCTTTGAAATGAACACAGCGGAAGCTGCTAACAATTGTGGGAAAAACCCTGCAGGTAAATGGCACATCTGTATTGATCAAGAGCTACTTAATAAGGCATTGAAAACATGCCACTATTCATTAGCAGTGATTGAAGGCACAGATTTTTAAGGCCAGGAGGAATCATTATGATTTGATAGTCTGACCTCCTGTACAACATGGGCTTGAGGAGTCATCTGGCACAGGGCCAATGGCCGTGTTTCAACTAGGGCATATTTTCTAGGAAATAAAGTCTAACCTTAATTTTTAAAAATACTTTGAAAGAGGAACCATCTCGGTCCTTCATAAACTGTTCTAATTGCTAAACACACTGAGCAGTAATCTGTACTCTACTACTCTCTACTAATCTCTATTAATCATAGACATTAGGAATAATAATTCAACCAACTTTGGGCACCTTCAGTAGAGGTCTGCAACTGTGCTAGTCACACTAGGTGCCTTTCACAGACCATGGAGCAAATAGAAACTTTAAGGGAGTGATTCATCTAACCCATTTTAGACCTCTACTTTAGACTGAGATGAATTGTGCTTTACAATCCACTGAGAGTATTGCTTATATCTGTATTGACACACGGAGCTTCTAGATGGACCAGTTCAGATATAGACATCTATATTTAGCCAGATGAATCCTACCATCATGCATGACTTTTTTCTGCTGAAGAGTTTGGCCTTTCCCAGTTAGATACTTTTGGACTATAAGCAAACTATCCCTTAGCCCTGCCCTTGTTAAGAGAAATATAACAGGATCCTTTAGAATTTGGCTTCTTTCCTAACACTTTAAAATATTCTTACAGTCTTCAAATTTTCAGTTTCCTTCTTGTACTGTGATCATCAGAACTGGACACAGTATTAGGGATCTGATCATATATCAGGATGGTAAATATAGCAGTAGTACGAAGAAGAACATATGACTAGCTGCACTAGGTCAGACCCAAGGTCCATCTAGAAATGGCTTGTCTTTGACAGTGATATGTAGTGGATGATTTGGGGAAAATTTAAAAAAGGAAAGAAGTGAGTGATATTTTCTGGACTCTTCTACTAGCCTCTAGCTTTATGATAAATACAGATAACTCTGTGCTCAAGAGTGCTTCATGGAAGGTACTTAAAAGAACTTGTCTTATTAGAGTGAGCTTTTGGTATCCATAATATTGTATTGAGTTTAGCTGCTTAAACATAGAGTATTTAAAAAAAATTTTAAAAATAATCCCTTTTTTTGTTTTGTTTTGAATCTGCCACACTCTGTTTTCCTATCCTGTCTTCTAGGTTTCATATCACAAGAGACAGTGACAAAATATTCCCCAGTATAACCTCCTTACTTGAGATCATCCTGTTTATCTACATTAGCTCTTCTTGCCACAGCACTTAGCAGCAGATCATCTGCTCCAAACTCCACGATGTTTTTCAGAATGTCTGTTTCTAGAGGTATGTTTTTTAATGTAGTAGTTGTTGTCCCTGACATTTGGGCCTGAACTGAACATAGCTGTTTGAATGCCAGCAAATATGTTTGTTGTTTTCTCTCATGATTTTGGGGATATTTACAAACTTTAATAGTATTTTTTTGCCCAGATAATTAATAATGAAAGTGCTAGAGAGCACAGGGTCAAGACTCATATTTTGTAGAACCACTACTAGAACTAGAATAGCTTTACCATTATTTTCTATTTATAAATACAATTTATGACACTTAAATATTTAACATACTAAATTCATTTCATGTGGGCTGCATTCATATATCTGTATGTGTTGTACTGGTATATTTTACTGATCATAACCTTGTGCTGTATCAAATTACTCAGCTAAATCATTTAGCATTATCTACCTAACATGAAGTCTCAAGAGGAAGCATCAAGAGACAAGACCTGTTCTATTTGTATCCCCTTGGTGGAGGAGGGAAATTACTTAGTGCTGTTTACTGTTTTGTAAACAGAAGTATAGTGAAGAGCTCTTAAAAATTCTTATGAATGAGTAAAAGCTTTCTAAGATCTTCTTGCCCTTTATCATCTGCCATATTCTTCCTTCTCAAGTAAGACCCTGCGAGCACAAGGAGCAATTCAGAGGCTATATTTAGACTACAATTTAAGCACAGCCTGCAGTTTAGAACAGGTTCAAACAAATCTGTTCCTTTCTGGTTTGTGTGCCTACTTTTTTTTACATGGACAGAGGAGTTGGCATGGTACAAACCCAGACATCAGCACAGCATTGTTACCTGGCGGACTAGACATAACCGGAGAGAACGTATAGGAGCAACTGGAGCCTATGAGTGGGGAGCTTGCTTTGAAACCTGAGTTACCAGCCAGCAGAAATGCATTTATTTTAAAAAAACAAACAATGAAGTGTCCAGATTTGTGAGTGTGCAAAGATGAGAACCAGGAACAGCCATGGCCCAAAATGCTTTGTCTGAGAAGAACTTGAGACAGAGGTAGAGTCCCTCCAAGGCCCGCCAGTGCCTCTTCAGAGAGACACCAGGTTGTGGGAGACTACATAATCAAACAGCTGTCTTTCCTCAGCACATTTGTCCACAGAACAGAAAAAAAATGTTTTTCTTTTAGGTCAGGGTAGAAATGATGCTGCTGCCTTGCTCAGGCCGGTTTGGCACAATGCTGGCCTGGTGGAGGGGTGGTGTTCATGCCATGGGGACACATCTGAATTGCAGCACAGGTTTGCTTGGTGTTACAGCAGCTGCAGCATGTGTGGGAGTCCTGCCATCGTGACTGTGGCAGTCACTCTTCCCTTTGTGATCTTCCATCTTTCATTATATTTGAATCTCACTTGTGCTGCTGATCTCTGGTCTGTGGCACTTGTAATTGTAGAAATGTCTTCTGTGTTCTCTCCCCGACTTGCCTCAGTCAGATCACACAAAACAAATTTCTGAAGGAGAAAATAGGACTTTCAGCCTATGCAACATTGCCAAAAATAGTTAACTCTTAAATGTTATTTACAATTTTATCTCCTTCCTCCTGGAGGTAGAAATGCTGCTGGCATCCTCTGTGGGGAATTTGCTTGCCAGAGGGTGGAATGCATGAAAAAAGATAATTTCCTGAATCATCCTATGAAGGCGGCCACGCTATGGAGGAGGAATGGAGCGACCTCTCTGCTTCTTCCCCATTTCACTCCATCTGGAGATGGATGTTGAACATAGGGAGTAGGAGGCTGAGGGGAGGCACATGGGGAGCTTTGTACCTCCCACTTGCCACATTTGAAGACACCAGCCCACTTGTGCAGGCTTGCCCTCTCTGCTTTAGGCTGTTCTTTCATATATTAAGGAAGACCAGGGAGCTCTACCAAAGCAGGTCTTCTACATTCAAGTTAAAACAGTTATTCTATAGTTTTATAATTTCAAACAAAAATTTATAGTTTTAGAATTACAAATGCACTGTGGCTCGCTCTGTGTGCAAAACATAAGCACAAATCCTGGATTCTGCTCAAGGCCTCAGAAGTGAAGGGTCGATCTTTATACAGATCCCTTATAAAAGGTGAATTTGATTGCCTATGAAGATGAAAAGAAGAAAAGGTAAAGGTTTCAGGTTTTTTGAGGTAGAAAGGGGACATTCCTGGCTCTGTGGAAGCAGTATCAGTAAGAGAGAAAGACATCAGTCTTGCCCCATGCAGCTATTACATTAAAAAAAAAAATTGCCTCACCCATGATCAAGCAGCAACTAATATCTCTTACACTACCAGAGATAAGGGCTTATAGCGATGGAAAAGTCATCACACAGTTAATGAACAGAACTTGCCACCACCTGGCTTTCATTTTTACACTATGAATAAAAGGACTTTCTCAGGGTAACCACACAACCGTAAATCCTTATTGTAATATGACCTTTCATGCACTAAAAGATGACATTATATTAAGATTATATAATCTTAATATTTCAATGGATGAAGAATACCTGTGCTTGTATATGTGTATAGGAATAAAAAGAAGAAGAAAAGGATAGAATAAAAAAAGTTTATCATTAAAAATTTTTTAGGCAGTCATGAGAACAGCTAAACAAAATTACCTATGAGCTATGACACTTAAGGCTTAGTAAGAATTTTGCAATCTAATTGTGTCAGCAATCTGAGAGATCAGCCATCCAACAGACACCCCTGTCCCCTGAAGATACTTTGAAGTGTGGTCCAAGGTGACATTTTCCCTGGCTTTAGCTGCTCACCAGCACAAATACAACTTAATTCACGGCCTTTGAATTGCCACAGATATGTATGGAAAGACCTATATTTTTCTTAAATTTAGCAGATCTATGTCTGAGGAAAATCTGGAATTGGAACTGCTGCATTGAAAACCAAGAAAAAACTCTTGTGGAGCTGTAGGTCCGTGGTATAATTACTGCCCCTAAATTGTCTGGCTCCAGAGCAGCACAGAGTGAAATACCTCGTAACAAAGAGCACCTGAGCTGACCAATAACTCGACATCCAGTATGTTTGGTCTCTGTATCACCACAGAGAAAGGGTAAAGCTTTGTGTCTGCCCATGCAAGGCGAATATAGATTATCATAGTATTTATTATCGATACAGTAGCACTATACCTCAAGACAAAGCTGAATAGATCTGCATCTCTATGGAATATGAGGTTATACAGACAGCTGACACAACTGCTTCTGCAGGATTTGCAATAGTATAAATATGAAAACTGACTTTGAATCAAAACGATCTTATTAAATAAGCAATGGCATGGACAACACATTGTTTATTTTATCAGACATATCCACTTACTCCACTAGTTCAACAAAGCATTGTATATTGATTTGACAAAGACACTGTCAAATCACGTTGAATGACTGCTGGTGGTACCAGTACAAATCTTAATTTATATTCTGGAACCGTGCCCTCTCTGCCATCTTGGATCTTCCTATAAAATCTTATAAGATGCACGAAAAAAATCTATTCCGCATTTTTCAGATTTATGACTCTCAAATGAAAGAAGGAACAGAAATAATCTTTCCATTTGTCAGCCTGTCATCTACATGGAACAGACACAGCTGCTGCTGCTGCAAGAAAATTCTATTACAGGTGCAAAATGGACATTTTCTTCACAAACATTTTTGTCATTAATTTAGCATAAGAATCTATGAATTCTCAGAGCAGTAGAATACTCATTTCATCTTATGAACAAAAAGACAAATCATAATTCACCTCGGGTTTTGACTTTGTTGTTTTGTGCAGCTGAAAAGCTAGCAAATTCTGTGCAGTGCTCAGAGGTGCATGTGCCTGGTTTTGAGAAAGGTAATATGCAAACTTGCTCCTTCACTTCAGTCTTCCACCAAGGAGATAATGACGGGAGTCCCTACAAGGTCCCTTGAAAGTATCAGGGAATGAAGGCCACCCACTCCAGCAACCTTGCTCACTTATCTCCTCAGTCAATTATGTCTGAGCACTGTCTCCAGACTACAGATAACTAAGAATGAGTTCATTTTTTTACAGAAGAACATGTTGCTTAGGAAATACATGCAACTGTGAAATTTCATCAGTAAGCATTAGTTTGATGGTAATATGAAAAACTATCTGAAATATGAAATGAGGAACAGAATTTAAATATGAATAAAATTAAAACAAATGAAAAACCTTAGGAAAAAAGGGTAAAAGCTCTCACCTGACCCGCTGTAGTAGCATGCAATGTTCCTCTACCCCATCCCAAGCACTTCCACGGACACAGATGGGAACCTGGAGAATACAACTTGACTGGGAATGTGCAAGGTACAGAGTACTGTGCTATGTGCTTCCCTTTCAACCATCCACTCCCTGGAAGGAAGCAGTCATCCTTATGCAGTAGGTCATCCTTAACCCCATTTAACAAAGGACTTGACCATTGCTGACTGCCTTGATCTACTGTAGACAGACCCTACCCTACTTTCTCTTTTTCTCCTGACTCCCCTGAAACTACTTCTCTTCCTCAAATTAGCATGCGTTCCTTTCTCCCCCTCCTTTCACTCTTCCCCTTCATGTCCCATCTGTAACCTGAAGGCCCCTGTGACAGGGAGTTTGCTGGCACCTTGCAAAGGGATGCCTTGCTGTCCCCCACCTTTCTGCCTTCTCCCTCTCTTCTCCCTCTCCAAGGGATCCGATGGGCTAATTGGAGGGGGTAGAGAATTGGAAATTACTAAATATCAGTTGGAAAGAGAATCAAAGTGTGAAATGTAACTAAGCTGGGAAAACAAGCTGTTTCCTATCCTAGAAGTCTTCAAGAACAAATACATGACATAAAGACCAAACATTATTTATTATTGATCTGTCAATGCAGGTGCAGCATCATATGACTGAAAAAAATAATAGAACTAATACTTGCGAGCCTTTTACATTTAAGAAAAGAAGGAAGGCTTGAAATTACAAAACCAGCTATATACCTGCAAGTCTGATCTGTCCATGTTCATGACTTCAGTGAGAATTTCAAATGAAAGAAAGATCAAATTTAACTATAAATGGGTAGTGGGTTAAAATGCAAAGTGAGATTATTGAACTAGACTAACCACATATTTTGAGAAGATAACTGTTTCTTAAAGTGTAGAACTAGTCTCTCTGGATTTCAGTAAGGAATTTAGCATGATGCCACCTAAATAATATTTCTGTGTAGTGTAAAACAAAGTTCTGAGAGCTGATCTCAGGAAATCAAAGCTTCCATTTTACAGTTACTTCTCAAAACAGACTGTGTTTCAAAACCAGAGATCTTACAGAGCAAACAGATTCCAGCATGGAAACTTGATGCTTGCCTTAGTTTTAAAAGTTGTAGACTTCATGCAATTATTTGCAACAAAGAAATACTTAATACTGCTAGGATAATATAAAAATCTGCTGTGTTCAGAATTTAGAGATGTGCTACAGTTCATGTATTATAGACTGGATGGACAACTCTTTCATATTTTATTTTCTTACAAATAGAACATATCTAATTATTTCTTAGATTCATTAGGACACAGGGAACAGAAAAAAAGTAATAAACAGAACCTGCACTCCTTTACTTCTGCCGTGATGACATGACTAAAGCTCTAATTTTCTGAGAAAAGTTATTTCAAAGTTTTGAGAATACAGCACTAGATAATTTACCATTTTTACTCTGAGACTATTATGTTTATCCTTTGGTTTTAGTGGAGTTGGCATGCTCATAAATCCCACCTTCCTCTGGCTGTTATTTCTGTCTGGTAAATTATTTTTTTATTCACAAGGCAATAAAAGGTCACTGAAAAGAAGAATATAATATTCACTCTCATAAAATAAAGTTAAAGAGTATTTAGCATTTATATCTTTCCAGGGCGGTAAACAAAATATGGTTTATTTGACTCAATGAAGACCTATGATACTGAAAGAGATAAATCTAATGACTTGTTTTAACAGAATAAGATAAATCTTTCAAGACAAATCTTCAATAATGCCATGTTGTTCCTGTGGAAGTCCACCGTACAATTATACATAGGTGCCCATAGAAAGAGCAGCACTTTGGCTCCTACCTGCCAGAATTATTTATGAGATGCACAAGTAGATTTCTTAACCACTTCTGCAAGTACATCACACTTCTAAGTTGCTAGTCTATTAAATTATAAAAGCAAAACATTGCTTAATAAAGTTGAGTACTAAATTTGATCATAAAATTGTAGCAATAACAGAGATTTTCTATTTTTCATCAAGCTTCATTTTGACCAAGGGATGGTTCCTGGGGTGTGTTTTTGGGAACCGAAACAAATTAATTCCTTTTGAAAGAAAATTTAATGCTGCTTAGTAGGAAAATTTAATTGAGCTTGGGATATTGGGTTTAAAAAAATGATATAGCAGTTAACCAACTAAATGTACGTAAGTGTATACCACAGCCGGAATAAGCCAGAATTCTTTAGAACAAAATTGTATGTGAAAACACAATGAAAGAATGCATAATAAAGTATGCTTTGCATTTTGCAACTACAATATTCACCTTATTTTTTTTTTTAATGTGATTTCTTCATATTCACATTTTTTTAATTAACTTGGAAGAATGGGAGTTCTGCCAGAGAATCATACTGGCCCCAAATAGTTCCTTAGCAAGGAGAAGAATTTTATATTCACAACCCAGATTTTTCTTGGTTGAGCTCATGTATTAATTGTGATGTGGACATCTAACGGAAAAAAAACCCCAAAGACAAAACATTATTCTGCCAATGGAGTGTTGAAACAAGGTTTCCTCCTAAATATGGACTCAGCTTCAGAGTTTAGAAAGGAGAGTGAAGTTAAACATCCTTCTGCATCTGCCCTATGGCTTCTATATGCTTTTCCCCATTTTAGCTCTGACCAATCTCAGCCTGTTCAGATTATACTCTTTGAAAACCTCAGTTCACTTCATTAATCTATACTTTGCATAAGTAACAGCTGTGGAAGCACTCATTTCTTGAGAATTTTTTATTCTTATATTTGCTGTCAAGCTGATGCTCCACCATGGAAGGAAACTATTGCAGGGAAAAGTCCTTCTGAGTGACAACAGCATGGGACAGTATAAGACCAGTCATTCAGCTGGGAAGAGGGGAGGGTGTGGGGTGTGGGGGGTGTGTGGGGGTGTGTAGGGTTGTGTTATTTGCCCAGCACACAGGAGTTGTGAAGTCGCTTAACATGCTCCATTAAGAGAATTTTCACAGAAAATGCACTGGTCTCCTAAAAAAAATAATCTTGCAAAGTTAAGATTTAATTAACTTTGGGATTAATTAAGATTTAATTAGCTTTGGGAAGCTTAGCTCGAAATAACTGGCCCATGTTGACACATGGTAGACCTTTACATTTAAAGTTCTTACTGAAGGATTATAATGAAAAAACATAAGTAGTTTAAATCTGGGGCAACAATTTCTTTATTCCTATTACTGTTCTCAGGAGTAACTGAAATATTTTTCCTGAAAAGGAAGGAAAGAAGGAAGGAAAACAGAGGGATATAAATTGGAAAGAGAGAGAGCAGGGGGGGAAGGAAACCAGAAAGGAAGGAAGGAAGGAAGGAAGGAAGGAAGGAAGGAAGGAAGGAAGGAAGGAAGGAAGGAAGGAAGGAAGGAAGGAAGGAAGGAAGGAAGGGAGGGAAAAAGAGAGAAAGAGAGAAAGAGTGAAAGAGAGAAAGAAAGAGAGAGAAAGAGAAAAAGAGAGAAAGAGAGAAAGAAAGAGAGAAAGAGAGAAAGAGAGAGAGAAAGAGAGAAAGAGAGAAAGAGAGAAGAAAGAAAGAAAGAAGGAAAGAAGGAAAGAAGGAAAGAAGGAAAGAAGGAAAGAAGGAAAGAAGGAAAGAAGGAAAGAAGGAAAGAAAGAAAGAAAGAAAGAAAGAAAGAAAGAAAGAAAGAAAGAAAGAAAGAAAGAAAGAAAGAAAGAAAGAAAGAAAGAAAGAAAGAAAGAAAGAAAGAAAGAAAGAAAGAAAGAAAGAAAGAAAGAAAGAAAGAAAGAAAGAAAGAAAGAAAGAAAGAAAGAAAGAAAGAAAGAAAGAAAGAAAGAAAGAAAGAGTTGTGAGTTTTGAGGGAAATTATGGCATCTGCAATTATGTCTGACAAAGAACTGGAGTTTCACAGGCAATTGAAACTAGAAGTTCATATTGATGAGAAAGAACCTAAAGTACAGGTATTATCATTAGCTTTGCCTAAGTGATTCACATTTTTGATCAAAGGCTCTTAAACAATTTCAGTTCTGGGAGGTGGAAAATCAGAAAAAGGAAAAGAACAAATCCTGTTACCTAAGGCTAGGAATCTAAACATAACTGATTGGGTTTTTCCTTACTCCTTAGTTTCCAGCATTTCCACTGGAGTCGGGGAAAGCTTCAGGCATTCAGCGTCTCTTTCAACCCAGCTTTTTTCTTTAGGTACCTAAGTTCAAGCAGAAGACTATGCTGTTGGTTTTTTCCAGTAAGTAAACCTTAATCCTCACACAGTTTTTCTCTCAATTGGTTTGATTCACCACAGGTATCTGCTTTGTAAAGAGACTGATAGATTCAAAAGAATCAAACTGTACTTCCAGTGCTTTAGCAACCACTGAAAACAAGACCTTCAGAGGTCCTCTACTCCATTCCCTGCCTCAAGGCATCAGCACCTACACCCAGACCATCTCCGACAGACGAACTCGCTGCTTTATGCTAATAGCATCTTAAAGAAAGTGGGAAAAAGGTCCCAACAAACTGGAAATAAGAAAAGTACTTACTCTTTTGCACACTATTTTTGATAATCAAATTACTTGCATTGACTGTCATTTCTCTACTATTCCGTTAATTAGATACTAGAACTATTTTCAAGAGCAATACAAGCAGGATTTGGCCAAATCTGAAAGGGTCCTTTACCAATCACATGTAAATACATTTGAAATCTCAAACCTAATTCTTCCCTTGTTCAGCTGCCCAATTGTGGATTTGGAGAACTCTCCTCCACTTACATCAGGATCTAAATATCCCGGTTTCACAGAAGAGAAAACTTCCCCTAATTTGCCTGCTTGAAAATCCACATCTCCACTAAACATTTAGTTTTTGGCTATTACTCTTTTTCAGTAAAGGGCCACCCTGATGTGGGACTGGAAACTGCCCAAATGCTATTGTATCTGGTAGAAAGATATTTTCAGAACAGGGTCTCAAAGAGTGATTGAGGTTTGATGGAACTTTTTCTTCCTTTCTATCTCAGTATTGAAAATCAAATATAATCAGTATTTATCCTTCCACCTGCAGAGCTCCCTGCCTTGGGCTTCTCAAGTGGCACCATGTAACTTCATAACTCCCATAAATCAGGTAATCCTGTGTATTCAGTCCTAGAGGTGCCACGAACTCATTTTTTAACCCAACAAGATTTATCGAGTGGTGATTTTTCATGCCTTCTGGCACCCCAAGACGGTGGATATTTATATTTTTCCTCCCAACTTATTCTCTAACATTTCAAAGCAATGGCTTTATATCACAGTTTGTGTTCCAAAAGTATCACCTCATGACGAACTCCCTATGCATTGATACACAAAGGATGTAAGAGTTCTGCCATTTTTTATCATGGCTGACTGTGCTGCAGGTTTTTACAATGAGAGAACAGGTGTATCTGCAATGGTGTGTTTTGCACTGCTCTTTTGAAAGACCTTGTACCAGTATAATGGATCTCCTCACCTTGGTGTTTGTAGAAACTGGCAAGCTACAGATGAAATATTATACCCTGAAATGACAATCTGTTACTAAATCTTGTCACCAAATTGTCAAGAAACTATTAGGAAGATAAAGAAATTATCTGTAAATAGGCTACTATAGAGAGTTTCTCTCTTTAATACTAAAGTGTCCTGATACTCCCATGATTGAAGATTGTCATTTTTGTCAAGAAAACACTAAACACAGTTTTACAGGAGTAATATTGTTCAGATGAACTTTCCTATTCTCATACTGAAATGGTGAGAGTTGGAGGTTCCCTGAAAAGCTAAATATCCAAGGGAAAAGAAACAGTAGGAAAACTGCACATTTGAGACAAGTTTAAACTACTTACCCTGGAAAAAAGCCTGTGCTACAAAGCCTGGCAAAGAAAGCAAACACACTGGAGCAATGAAATGCAAAATAGTCTAGCCCAAATTTTTCTATATCACTGTCAGTAAAGTCATGTGATTTTTATATTAACATATCCAATAAATTATTGTCTGTTCTGGCTTTTGCTGTATTTGGTTTACTGATCTCTGGGCCATTTTGGTTAGATCACCAAGGAGCTGGTGAGTGTAGAGCTAACTGCAGCCATGCACATCCTATCACAGTTGCACATCCACTAATTGTCAGCTCAATGGTCCACAAACATAGCTGTCCTCATTATAAACATTAGACTGCAATACAAATTCTATTAGGTGTCATCATTATGAAGTTGATAACAGTAGAATGTTACTAATATTTGGAGTGTATTATTTTATGCTTCACCCTGTCAGTGCTTTGTTTCCAGAAGTTTCTAACTGCAAGGCGTTTTACAGTTTGAACATTTCCTGATTACATTTGTCTGTAAACCTAACATTGTCTCTAGGAAGGCTATTGTAGGACTATATGTAACATCACCTGAGATCATGCAAGTATGCATTGGTTATAAATACTTGTATATTTAGAACTCTTGAATAATGTGAAGCAGTCATGGTTTGAGCCCAGAGGGAAACTGAGCACCAGGCAGCCACTCACTCACCCTTTTCCCCTTAGGAATGGGAAGGGAAAAACAAAGCAAAAGGCTCAGGAATCGAGATAAGGATAGAGAGGGATGACTCACCCATTACAGTCATGGGCAAATGACAGATTCCTTAAGGGAAGAAAAAGAACATTAATTTAATTCAAACACTAAAACCAACAACACTTAACAAAGTAGGACAGTGAGAAGTATCACCCCATCTTAAAAACACCTTCCTCCCACCCCTCCCTTCTTCCTGGGCTCAGCTTTGTTCCCAATATCTTCCCACCAGCAGCACAGGGGGCAGGGCATGGGGGGGTACGGTCAGTCTGCTGTTCCTTCCTCCTCAGGGGAGGACTTCTCGCATTCTTCCCCTGCTCCAGCGTGGTGTCCTTCTCACAGGAGACAGTCCTACATGAAAATCCTCCATCACGAGTCCTTCCCACAGGCCACAGCAGTTCCTGAGCTGCTTCAGCATGGATCTGTCCCACATGTTGCAATCCTTCCAGTGACAAACTACAGCCGCGGGGCTTCTTCCCACAAAGTCCCAGCCTTCTTCAGGCACAGTCACCTGCTCCAGCATGGGGTCCTCCATGGGCTGCAGGTGAGCATCTGCTCTACCAGTGACCTCCATGGGTGGCAGGGGCAGAGGGCCCTGCCATCTCACCATGGGCTGCAGGGAGGGTCTCTGCACTGGTGCACCTCCCTGCTTCCTCCTCCGTTCTTCCACTGACTTCTGTGTTTGCATATGTCCTGGTTTAACCAGGATAGGGTTAAGTTTCCCCAGCAGTGGGGGGGAGCTCTAGCCGGGTTATTCAGATACCATGCCGAGGTCACATCCTGGCAGGTCACATTTTCCTGGCGCGGAGCGCGGTGCACTCGTGGTTTTGTACATCGTGCTTCAAACTGCTGTATTTGGTAGCTATTTTGCTCTGTTCATTGCTATCACTATTACTGTTATTGTTATTGTTATTGTTTGTTGTGTTGCTGTTGCACTGTTGTATTAAACCTTTCCTTATCTCAGTCTCAGGGCTTTGTATTTCACTCCCTTTGTGGGGGAGGGGCAGCAGCCACATGGTCTCAGACCCCGGCAGGGGCTAAACCACCACAGCATAGGTGTCATCCTCACAACTCCAACTCCTTCTTCCAGGTTCCCCTTCTTAAATATATCACAGAGGCACAGCCACCATCACCACTTGGCTCTGCCTTGGCCATAGGCAAGTCCAGCTTGGAGACAGGGGAGCTTCGAGAAGCTTCTCACCAGGACCACTGCTGTGGCCCCCTCCCCCACTACCAAAAACCCCCGTCACTCACACAAACCCAGCACAGAAGCAAAGCCCCATCTGAGCCTCTCACTATATACCCCGTATTTTAAATGCAGTCTGACTAAAGCATGATGGTCAGTGCCTGAGAGTTCATTGACGGTGCAGAGACTGCTTTGATCTGCATTGTATTTTAACAGTAAAGGTGGAATTGCTACAATTAGTGTTGGGGTTGGGGCTGTGATTACAAAAGCAGCTGAAGTGCTCCTTCAAGACCCACAGAACTAGGACGAAGGCTGATGCTCGGAGAAAAACAGTTTATGCTTTGTGCTTGTGTCGGGGTGGTGTCCCAGACTGTTTCTAAATCCAGGGTTAGGACTGAGGTGGGGTCAGGGTCACAGAAACATACTAATTTTATGGCTTGATTTTCAAATCAATTGCAGCAGAGCAAGAAGCACATGATTTGTTAATATTTCTGTTCGCATTAACTGTGCCTGGATAATGATTAGCACTAGTAAGGGCTCTGATTAGATTTACAAAATGTAGATGATAAATTATTACTTTCACTACATGATCGTGAAAGAACAGGGACTCAGGAAAAGGGCTTGGGCCAAAGGGAGGAGTAATTTTTTTTAACCCTTTATTGCTATTAGCTCTAAAGCTGGAGTTCAATTAGTGCCACAGACACCAGGAACTGACATTTTTATTATTGTTGCTGTATGAAACTTAACACCTGAAGAAATAGGATGATAATGGATGTGAAATGGAAAAACAGTTATGTTTGATTTTGGCCAGGGAAGAGGTGTTCAAACTACTGTTAAGAACTATTGTTAACATTGGGACAAAGGCTGGGAAAAAGGAATACAGAGAGCAGTGCCTGATGTGCTCAATTTCTTTACCTATCTTGACAAATCCACAGATTAGTCAGTGAAGTCATCCCATCTTACAATTATCCAGCAGTCATTTTCATAGTTGGAAAAGAGTGTTTATGGTAGATGTGAGGACCTCCAGGTACTGAGTAATAAAATCAACATGTGCTGGACCTCTGCCCTCATGTGAACTAATTCTACTTGGCCACTGTTACCTACCTCAGAGCAGAACAGAAATCATTTCACAATTTTCTCATCAGTCCTCAAGTAGATCTGTGTGTAGTATCAATACCAATAACAATATCAAGCAGCTTATCTAACAGTTCACACAAAACTGAAGTCCTCTTTCCTGTAAAAATGAAGTCCACACCCAGCCTCAATCAGATTTGGCTTTCACATGGCCCAACACAACCATGAGTCATCCACAGTCTTTTCAGCCTTGTGCCTTATCATAAACTTCAGGAGGGATCCATGGCTGAGGTTCCTTTTCAGACTTTCCTGGAAGGATCCCTTCAAGGCCACCGGTGGCATGGTCTACAAGTTGGCCTGGAGTGCAGACAGCCTAAACTGCAGCCTGCTGACCCTTGGTACAGCATGAATCTTGTAAAAAATTTACAAGAACAAGGAAGCAGGACAGACTTGCATACTCCACATGCCCAAATAAACTAAACTCCAACTCCTTTCCCTTACTAACCTACATCCAACCCTATCTTTAACATTATGACAAAAACCCATACCCAACAAGCACATGAAGTGTAAGACCCTGTGGGTCCCAGCCCTCATCCTCACTGTGGGAGATAAGCAGAATCCAAACATTAAGCAAATATAACAAACTTTAACACTGTCCACAGCCCTATAGATACTGCTATACCAGCAGCGCTCACCTAGCTATTAAACCAACATGGACAAGGTCTCAGAGGATCAAGGAGTAAAACTATCAACTCAGGCCTTAGTCCCAATCTCAAGCCTAATTCAAACTATAACCTTGAGTCTAATCCTTGAGTCTAATCCTTCTTGTCCCTTTCTAATTCCAATTTTGTCCTAGGCTTGTACAACATAGAAATTAAAACAGTAAGTCTATCACTTCAGCCTTTCCCATCCACAACAACAGCTCAAAAAGAAATTATTCATTAATCTTATGTTATAAATCAATTTCAATCCAATTGTTGCAGAAAGCCCCAATACTTGAGCAAATTCTTGGCTTGGTTAAACTACTATCAATAAATCAATGTATTTCACATGCTGAATTTTGAAGAGTAAAAGTAAAAGCAAACTTTTATCCCCTGGGATCTTAATGAAGGGTAAACTAAGTCACCAACTTACATAAAAATAAAGTGATCTGTTTCAAAAGTTTAAGACATCTTGCAAACAACATTTATTCTTCTGAATGCTCAGTTGTTTTTGGAACCTTCTAAGAGGAATTCTTTTAAGAAATACTAGATCTAGAGGAAAAAAGGTTACTATATTGGCTCTCAGAAACATGAACATACTAAAGTTAGCACCCTGGAAAACAACAAAACTGTAGCAACCTATAAAATGGAAAGATATTGGAGAGAAGATGTGGAACACTTAGCAGGATTGCCTGAACCAGAGGACTGCAATGAGAATTTATGATTTAAACATTTACAATGGCTCAGTTTGAAGGAATTTTAACGATGAAGAGTGCTCCCTCTTGATGCTACAATTGTCAACATCTCTCAAGAGAGGGACAGCCCATATTTTATGCCTATCAGTTCAAAATTTCCTTCCTAATAATGTTTTTTAAGTCTACATATATGAAATGGGAAGAAAGAGTCTTGGAAAATACCTGTAAAAAATCAGGAAAAATCAGGTAGAATTTGTATGGTGCATACTAATTTCACATGTCCTTATGGACGTATAATTTAATAGATGATACTGAAAAATGTAATATAGATTATGTTAATAGGTTATGGATTATGCTAACAGGTGAGTGCTTGAGAACCCTATAGAATAGGATAGAAAATAACTTCCTTTTTTAAATCTGTTTGTCTATAGCAAACACAGTTTGTTTACTCAATTAGTGGATTAAAAAATAATTTAAAAGAGCTTGCCTTATAGTTTCCAGTATGAGTAATAATGACAAAATCTCAAAAGCTGACAAAGCATATTTGGGCCCAGCCCTGCCACCTATCTTGATGAAGAACTATGTGGTAGCACCTTAATGCCCTCTCAAAAATGACATTATAGGCTTAATCTAAATAGTTGGGGGGTTTATTTAAAAAAGGGGGACTATGTGATCATGCAAAACCAAATGCATAACTGCATGCAGGCATCGGCCTTGCAGCCTCAACACCAAAAGCCTGGGTGACATTTCAGCAACGGTGAAGCACCCCAGCTCAGGCGGCATCTCGCTGCCGCTGTGCTGTGGGCTGGGGGGAAAGGGCTCTGCTTTGTTCAGCAAGAGGTGCTGAAGCTGTAGCCCACCCTGCTACCGAGGTTGCCAGGGTTACCGCAGGGATCCCAAGTGTGGAGATTCAATTCTGTAATAGAGAAGCTTTGCTTCACTAAACAAAAAAATCACAACATAGAGAGAGATGATTAAATACTAGAGGATTGCTGCAGAAATAAATAAAACTGAATAAAAACATTAACAGCTACATACAGGCAAAATGACAGAGCTGGCAAAATTGTTGCTAAATCCTGAATTACCTGCTGATTTTAAAAAGTGTTTTATAAATCCAGGGGGAATTTTTGGCACAACACAATTATGTCAACATTCCTGTCTCTGTTATACCCTTTACCGCTCTCATGGTATGCCCACATTTATCCCAGCTATGCTGGTTGGAGACAGATGTGTCTTGTTCCTAGTGCAGGACAAGAGGAAGCCTCAGCTTCAGCCACCTATGCTGGTTCAGTGCAACTCTTCTACATTTGGCTATAACAGGTCTGATCCAGGAGTTTTTTAACTGGGCTACAGGTTAATCCAGTGTTTGGGTGTAAGACACCGTTTGAATCAGGACAGCTGCTATGCATTGTCCCTTTTTGGCACAGCAGGTCTGTGTGAGACAGAGGGTAACCAGTGCTGAACATCAGAGCACAGGCATGAAGCTGTGCTGCTGAGTTTGCCATGGGCACATGAGCAGCCCTGTATAAGCACAGCAAGAGTGTCACTAGTTTTATTACATATGCAAAGGTAAAATAGCTTGTATCTGAATTCAGTATTGAGCTCCTGGTATAAATACAGCCTTAAAATATGAGTTCAGAAACTACCAGTGGTTGCTGTGAAATGCACTGACACTTCAAAAGCCTCCTAAAATTTTGAGAAAATTCCATCAGTTGGAGTCTTAAAACTGCTCATGCTTTTCATCATTTGGGGTTTTTTTTCCATAATTTTCTGCTTCCATGTTATAGTCTATAGTTGAGGAAATCCTCTTGCTCTTGCCTTTTTTTAATTTATTTTTGACATGGAAGCACATACATTTTTATGGTAACCTTGCAAAATCTTATGTGATCAGCATAAGGTCAGGAAGAGGTGACTTATGTAATAAAAGAGTTTAAGAGAAAACTTGTCTTAAAAGTAACATCTCATCACTTATATAATTTTTTGTGATACAATATTATACTGAGAAATTACTTTGAACAACAATATTTACACTGTTTTTTTAGGAATTGTTTTTTATATCTTAAGTCCAAACATCTCAGGCCTAATAATTCCTGCAAAATATTGTTATCCATTGTATACTGGGCACTTCTGCATAAGTATTCTTAAGCATTTCAGTTATTCAGGATCTCGTAGAAATCTGTTTCCATTCTAAACCATTTCTCTTTGAAGTTACTAGTTTGGAAGATCACTACAGGGTAAGTCCTGAACACAGAAGAGGTGTCTGGATGTATTTATTCTATAAACACCTAGTAGAAAATGAAAATTAATAAGGCAAATATAAGAATGAAAAGGAATAATTAATAACTCTAAAAGGGCAGTTTACTTAGTGAAAAAATAATTCTCTGAATTTAGCTATTTAGGCATGCATCTTTATTTATTGTGAAGGTTTTCAAGCAATATAATTAAACTAGCCAATGTTGGTTCACTCACTCCAAGTTCAGCCCACATTGTGAAGAGTCCCACAAAGAAGCAAGAATGCTCATTGTGGCTAATTCTGCTTTTGCCAGTTTATATTGGTGAATCTGCAGTGATTTCAGGAGATGAGGGAAGGTGAGACTGGCAGGAGGCCCAGGGCATTTCTATCTGTAGGGGAAAAATCCAGGTAAATGAGTAATCTATTACCCTCAGCAGTGATTGGTTTGAACACAAGGATCCCTTCATCTGGAGTGATGAGGCTTGTTTCCCCTGGACAGTTACAGAGGGTTTGGCCTTTAATGGTTATTTAGGCACCTAAGTGCCCATTTCTGTATTTTTTAATGCTTGGCTTTCTCACAGGAGGGACTGTGAACATCCTAGGCTTCTGGAGATTGTACTCATATCAGTCAACTTTGAATTTCTAGGTCTGCCTCTCTCTTCCTTTGGACATACTCTTCAAGCCCTTGTGTGCAATGGGGATTGCAGGAGCTGACTCCTCCTTCATTTTAGGGAATGTGTGATGCCTTCACAGCCTCTGCTTGGTGGTAATCAGGGTTACCAAAATAAGAGAGAAAAGGTAGATAATCTGTCCTATGTACTGATAGCACTCCCTAATTTTTTTAAACAGTATGTTTAACTCCCACATAAAAAGCATGACACCAGTTTTCATTCCACCTCATTCCTACCCTGTCTTGCTCCTGGATACCAGATGTCAGATGTACAGGACAGGAGCAGACGAGCCTGATATACAATGTGGACAGAGGAAAGCATACTGCAAGGGTAGCTTTTTCTGCTGCCCTTTTCAGGAGATTTTAAGCCTCTTCTTTTTTGCTCTTTCCAGACCTCCAACTGGAAAAGACTCAGACTGGAAGACAGGAGACAAAATACTGCATTTGCTGCATCAAAATCCCATGGCAGTAGACTTTTTATGTCACAGACAGGTTTGGGATTTCATTGAGGCATAAAGCTGAAGAAGATGCTGACAAAGATGAGAAAAATCTCCCAGCAAAATGTAGAATAAAATAGCAAAAAGTATGTAGCCAGATAAATTGCTGTTTGTATAAATGGTGTGAAAGTCTATCTTCAAAATATTCAACATATGCATGGATTTATTCAGAACTTTTCTGTCTTTCTATCCATCACATGTTTTCTGCAACTTTGAATTGCTGGACCGGATAACTGAATTAAAAAAATTATGTTAAGTGTTTAGCAGTAACAAATGGATATAATAATCATCAGAATATCAGTAATACAATTATCACATGATTCTGGGGTTCTCATAAAATTAAAGGGATTAAATGTCTCTCTTAAGGTTTACAGTTTGATGCGAATCTATAAATCAAAAAGGCTGCCTGCAGTTCAGCTGCCTAAAAAATATGTATTTAAAATGCACACAGAGCTTTTGATCTAAATGAGAAACATGAAGAAAAAAGTTGTCAGGTTAAAAATTTGAGGGCACATTGAGGCTGACTTTTTGGATTTTGTATTTTTAAGAGAAGTTTAGAGGCAACTAAAGGGATTTTTCCACCTTATCTAAACTAAATGACAGGACAAAGGGAGGACTGTCCAGAGTACAAACGATGACCTATGAGATTAAAAAGAAGTCTCTTTGTTGCAATTTTATCATCACTTGTAAGTGACAAAGTGCCAAAAGACAGGTTTGTGGCAGCAGCAATATATTTTCTTCAGGGCAGGAAAATCATCAACAAGGTGTCTGTATATGTGTAGCACTGCTTGAATATGAAAGCAATTTTCTGAAGCCCTGTGGCTTAATTCTATTGTTTTCGTCAAGAACGAATATTCTGGATCACAATCTTCAGCGACTGATATTAATGGACACACTGTGAAAAATGGATGAACAAGTTCCTCAGATGACTGCTGGACAAGGCTCCAGTACCACTGAAAGCAATATTTGCATTTACCTAAAAAGAGATTAAATGCTAACAAGGCTTCAGTACATTTATCTGCCTGGCTTCTGTGTATGGTTCCTATTAAATTAAAGGGGGAGAGAAAATATGTAAAGGGAATAAAATGAAGAGAAAGAAGTAAAAAAAAGGAATACTGCATGTAGAAAGCAACTATAATCTTCCATTTTCTAAAATACATTTGTTCTAGAAAAATATCAACTAGAAATGCAGAAATACAACCAGTGATACAACTGCTCAATCAAAGTACAGGTAATGTGGGATAATAAAAATTATTGCATGACCTACCTCTAATGTACTAACATACCTTCAAAAAAACCTAATTATGCATCCAATATTCATCCTTAATACCTTCTGAAAAATGCCTCAGATACATGAGAGCCAGTAATTTTCCTGCAGCAGGACCATATCCTCCAGCATTTGATGGCAACATAATTTACAAGCTTCTTTAATTATTCAGTTCCATCCAGCCTGGGTAGCACCTTCATTATCTTCCCATGCAGAGCATCTTCTGACTTGGAGCAAATACTGCTTGTACGGGAACAGGTTCTGTAGACAAGCTCAAGGGATTCTCTTTTCATTGGCAAGTAGAGATAGATGTTTTCTTCTCCATCCACTCAAAATCCACCCAAAAAATCACTGGGTTTATCCCAGTTGTGGACTTGAATGTTTTTTGTATAAACTATTTCAAGGCAGTGAAGAATATTTGCACTTTATTCTATTCCTTCTGAAATCAAAGGAAAAACATATCTTAGGTAGGAACGAGATGGGACACTGAAAACATTTGACTTCAAGTAAAAATTCAAGATTCTGATCCTGATTCAGGCAGGAACATAATCTAGGTACAGGATTTACTTTATGCACATAAGCAGTCTCATTTCAGACATGGCAAGATTAAAGCAGATGGAGGTAAACATGGGCAAAATTAAGTCTCTTCAGTTACTTGCACATTTAAACTAAAGCACTTATTCCCAAAACTTCAAAGCTATTTAGACACCTTAATCTCTCTGAGAAGCTAGGCATTGCTCAGGAACTGTTGAACTGGGCTTCTCCAATAAATATAGCTGAAACAAAATGATATTTTAATGAATTTATGTGATTAATCTGATTAGAAAAATATTATGATTCTGTATTCAAATATATTGAGTCTTGATTTTGACACTGTATTTTTTCCATTAAGAAACTTACCTTTATACAAATTTTAAACCAGATTGTCTAATTAGTGCAAAAATTAAGCTATTAAAATGACATTGGAAAAATAGTTTTTGGAAGTATTAATTATTTTCTTATTTACAAATTGAAACTTTCCAAGTCTAATCATACAGCAAGGTTCAATAGCTCTCTGCTGCAGGAGTAACACAGTTCTGCTGAAGACACACATTACTAATTTGTTATAAAGTTCATAAAGTTGGTGCCTTGGGGCCAAAGCACTGCCCATCCACAAAATTCAATGAAAGCTAGCAGTGCTTAGTCAAGGATAGGCTCTGCCCATAGCTTTTTCTATTCCTGCTTTTCTGGGGCAACAAACTTTTACAGTTATCACTGGAGATGATACCCAAGATGATAAACAGTGTATGGGTGTGCATATGCTGTCATCTCTTCAGCTGATAGAGAATTTCCCAAGCTGCGATGAAGTAAAAGGGCTGTCTGGTTACAGGACCCACAGTTTACAAGGTGATGGCATCTCCCATAGCGGGACTCTGTGTTGGTTAAACTATATTTTTGCCTAACCTCCATGAAAAATGGAAAACTACAGCAATCTGTCTTTAACTCCCACTCTAATAAGCTGTGAATAATAAATGGCTGAATACAACTATCACAAATGAGGCTGCTATTTAGGTTAAATATAATAGCAGGCACTGACTACATGAAGCGCCATAAGGACAAAGGGGAACTGTTGGTGTTGTAAAACACTGGTTAAAAGCCTAACTGACTGCCTAACTAGGGAAAAGAGCATTCTTTCTACCTCAGGTACAGAAAAGGAATCATGGATCGATTTCTAATTCCTTTCAATGACAGTAATTTTTGACACTATTTGCTATAACAATAGATTTTAAACCACATTTAAATACACATTTTGCATGTGTATTATTCCTGTAAACATAAAACTGATATGAAACCAGTATTGTGAATGTTGTTACTGACTGCTATAGTCTATTTGACAACTCAGAATATTTCCTGAATTGAATTCACCATTGAATAAGTTTACCTCACAGCCATGAAGATAAATCTTGTTTTTTAAAGGAAATTTGTAAAAGTATATACTATTATAGTATAAGATAATGTAAAAGTCTTTCTCAATGAATTCCAGTGCAATATAACCAGACTCAGATCCTCCACTTTGATTTCTTAAATTTCCCCAAAACTGACTCCCTCCATGAAAAAATATAGCTGGTCACAACACAAGCCCATTACTGGATCATGGAGGCTAGTCTCATTAGGGCCTGGGATTCTGGGAAGGAGCTCCAGAAAGATCAGACTATCAGCAAGAAAAATAAGTCCATTATTTACCAAGATATTGGCGTTCTGTCTCTTCATTCAACTACTTCTAACACTGCACATGAGAACTACAGTACTGAAAATATACTGTATCGGGAATGGCACACAAGATCTATGAACAATTTGTCCCTTTTGTCATTGCCAAAACAAGCCCCACCACAGATCAGAAATGAAGCAAAACAAAACAAAAACCTTAAGAAACCTCAGGCAGTAGATACTCCATTCAAACAACTCACCTATCAAGGGCTAAATTTTCAAAATTTGCAAAGTTCAAATTGCATGACACAATATTTACATGAAAATACACAATGCATACATATGCCAGTGAGGCATTTTTGAGTGTATGTGTTCATCACCCTGTACTTGATACAGCTAGACATTGAAATCACATAGTACTTTGTTCAATGTAAAAATAATAAATTATTTAAAGAATGAATATTATTCAAATTCTTACAGGTTAAAAGAGCAGCTAACAAACAGTAACACTGGAATGCTTTATATGAACAAGATTTCTACAATATTTGGGATAGATGAAATAGATAGTCATGCAATGATCTCTGGACATCTGCCCTGTGGTATCCTAAACAAGTCATAATTCCCTTTCCGACATTCATCAAGCTCCATCTGGAAAACTAGGTGTCTTGTCTCCACAGCACACACACAAGATTTTCACAAGCTCTCTCTCCTAAAGGTTGCAATATTTATTCATATTTTAGCCTAAATTTATTTATTCATATGTTTACTTATCTAGACTCATTTGTTCTGAGTCAACAATGCCCTTGATTTTAGGCAATTCTCAATCTCTCATGTCCACCTTCCTGATGTAATTAAAGTAATTGCATCCTCTTCCAGCTTAATTTTTGCAAGACTAATAAAACCCTGTTGTGATTTCCAGTTCCTTGATCATCCAAGGGATGTTTCTACTTGATTTCAGTTTTATTGTATATAAGTGAGCAGAATTTTATCAGTACTCCAGATGAGATCTCACTAGGGACTTATAAATTGGCATTTACATTTCCTTCTCTCTTAGAAACCTTTCACCTGATATATCCAAAGACTGCTTACTTTCCACAGTCCTGCATCCAACCAACTGCAGAGTTATCCTTTGACTGACTAAGACTGCGTCCACATTGCTTAAGGCACCTACTGCAGGTAACAGCAGAGGACACAGCGACAAATGGTGCAGAATTACTCATGCCCACGCTGCTTGGGACTTGCAGTCCTTTTTCTAAGTGAGTGTCAACCATGTCTAAATTGCATAGTACATGACCTGGGTTCCCTGTAGTACCCCTGTATCCCTAAGAATTAATACTGATTCTCTTGTGGCTTTCCAGTTAAGGTGCCCAAAATAAAACGGAAACTGAATTGCAGTATGCCAGAGTAATGTCAGACCAAGGACACTGTTTCGACATGTGTGATATATGAGGGGTACTGGGTTTGCTGAAACAGGGTTAGATGGCTACACAGGTCAAAGGGAATTAAACATGTGTTTAAGCTCTCCCTATCTGTATATGAGAAACAGTCCCTGGAGTGAACTACACCTTCTAGCTAATAACACACTTGGATTTCCCCTGGGAAAGGAATTAATGGTGAGGTCCAAGAGAAAGCTTCAGCATCCAACAGACATGCAGTGTAGCAGATCAGGAGAAGACCCAGAAGTGAGCTGAGGATTTCTACCATTTCATCAGTGCACACATATATACTCTTTTTTTCTCTCTTATTTCTAACAAATGGTGGCCCCTTGCTTGACAGAAAATGTTGCTACTGCTCTCCATTGATCAGATCAATGCAAGTTACTTCTACATTGTCTTTATATTTAATTTAAATCAGATCATCTCACCATCACCTCTTAGATTATTTTCTGTGGCCATTCCGTCCTTAAAATTTCCACTGTTTCCCTACATTGAATATAAAATAACATCAATGTGTATTGATTCAATGACTGTTCACTAAAGAAATCAGTCTGTTACCAGTCTGTTACCTACAGATATGCCATTAAACAAAACAGCACCAGTGAACAATGGAACTCCTCTCTCATGCAATTATTTAAAAAGTCCATGATATAATTTTGCCCTGTTTCAACCAGCTGTCTCAGCCAACTCCTAAGCACAGTTTAGGAGTTACCACAAGCTGGCAAATAGTCTCAATTGGCAGCATGCATGGAGGCAACCTGTTTGAAGACTAAAAACATTTAATAATATGGACATGGGTTATGCCATGCTGTTGGCTTCTGCATCAGAAAATAGTCCCAGGCCCTCTTAATTTGCTGGTGTAGACTTGGCCCACATCACTATTAGCCTTGCCTAAAGATAAACCAAATGTTTCAAACTCATTTGGAATTATCACAGCCACTTAAATACATTTAAATCAGTATTTAAATGCATTTCTTCAATGTGTGCAATGGTTTGCCATTTTGTCAGACCTTTAGGAGGTGAGACATTCAGTTAGAGTCTTCTAACCTTGTCTGAATATACTGAAATCTAATTGTGAACATCGCAGCTCACTTTATCTCTGTGATGAACAGAACCAGTCTCTATATTCAAACACCTCTAAACTTTGGGCATTTTGCCCAGCTTTGCTACTGGCATGGAGAAAATTATGTTTTAGTATTACAGGGCTTTTTCCCATAACACTAAAATCATCAATTCCTGGAAGATATTTTCTGTGCATAGAAAAGTGGGGCTATAAAAAGAACATAAACCTGCAAAGGTGGTCAGAGATTGTGATCATACAGAGTTTGTGCAGATCATACAGAGTTTCACAGAGGCAAAAACCTTATCAACAGAGACACAGAGGCTCCAGCCACTAAACTGCAGAGACACACACATTTGCATTGTCCCCTCACGTGCACCACGGGCTCCAGCGGGACAGCACGGATGTGCAGAGCTCAGCAGGATCAGGGACTGCCTGTTGCAGACTCTTCCATGAACCTGACTGGCTCCTCTAGGTTCTCAGTAATTAATAAGTGATCAGTGCAATGCATTATGCATTCAAAAATCTTTTTCCTATACTGATATTTCTTCATTCTCCCAAGTAACATGCATGTTGAATTCTTACTAAATGCGTTGCTCTAGGTTACCGTTTTATACTTAGGCTGCATCATTGTGCCCTTGCTTTCTGAACTCACTAATGATCGGGAAATGCCCGCGTTGATTTTGTTAGCATTTGTATAGTATTGGGAGCAAAGAGGGAGGGGATAATGAGAAGGAAAGGAATCATCTATCAAGACAGAATTAAAAACAAGACTTTAACAAAAATATATTTGGGTTAAGATTTTAAATGGCATTTGCCTGAATTGTCTGGGAACCAATTTCCATCCACTCTATCCTCCTGTGGCCAGAAGGCTTATACAATGCATTTTACACTGTGATTTTCCCCATATTATGAGGGGGGAGTTATTTCAGATTCTACTATGCTTCCAGAGTTTCAAAGCTGAGTCTTAACCTTTCAATCTGCTTATTAATACTCATGTCATGGCTCCTGTTGAGAAAGAGGTTTAGTGTCACTGTCCTCAATCAGTGTCCTTTCATTCACTTTCATTAAAGAACCATGTTTTCCTGACAAAGGATAACAAATGGATGCTACAAGTCCCTAATGTGCTTTTTGACTACAGAGTCTGTACCATTTCTCTGAAGCAATGGCAATTATTTGTCATTTTAATATGACTTGGCAAGGAGATCCAAAAACATATGACCATTATTCATCAATATGTATATCTTGTGCTTGCATTAATATTAGAATATCATTATTATTACCCTGACATTGTATGAGCTAGACAAAATTACATCATGTAAAAAATGTATTAAGCTATGTTCAGCTATATCCATACAGCAAGGCAAAAGCAATTTAAAGACCTGTAGCAGCTCTGCGTTGAATGCAGCAATTCATTCTGATTAGCAGTAAAGCCCCTTTACCTGTGTATTAATGAAATATATTTCAGTATCGCTTCACTGTTAATTGGAAACAGCATAGTTCTGTGTTACTGTTGTTACCAAATACACATGATGATTTCATCCATTTTCTTTGTTCCTAAAATCTCATGATATTTAATACTCCTGACTTTCCTGGCACCTGATTTAAAAAAAAAAAAAAAAAGTAAATTTCTATTAATTTTGGGGAATGGCATAGCCATGTTTCTCCCATTTCTTCTAGGTGTTTTTGTTGTTGTTGTTTGTGTTCAAGCTATTGCACATTTATATAAACTGAGTTTGTATGCAATACTTGAGTCCAGTGCCAAGTTCATTATAATTTTTTTCCTACAGAGGAATAACAAAGTTGTGCTTATGTCAATGACAGTTGGATTTAGATCAAAAATTACTGGTTAAAGCCAGAGAGATACTCCTATTGTTTCTTGGGTTTGTGAAGCATAGAACTAAAAGTGAAGATGAAAAAAAATCCTAACGATATTTAATATTTTTCTTTCTATTCCCCTCCACCTGAAGAATAACATTATGAAAAAAGTGAGGTAGAAAAGTCTAGGAATAAAAGCTCGGTAATAAAACTCAAGGGCTGCAGGTTCTATTCAAGCAGACTATTAGCCTTCATTGCAGAGTTAATTCAGATTATTTCTCTCAAGAGAGTATGATTCGAGGGAGGAAGACCCCACAATGAAATAATATTTGAGTAGTTATGTTTTCCCAGGTGATATACTTATTTTTGCATGACATTAAAAAAGCTTCAAAGCATACATTCCCTTGCACTTAGCAATGCAGCAAGTTCAGCCATTTATGGACACTTTCCTGGTGAATTGCTGGAAAATATAATTCATAACTAAACAGCAACAGTAAAAATTATCAGAGATGATGGCAAAGGCACATGGTTTAAAAATGTTCAAAATGAACTAAAATTAGTTTTGTATCACAAAGCTTGGAACCCAGTAATTAGTAATGATATAGCAATTAGTTGTATATGTTGTATAGTTGTATTAGTTGATGAATTGTATAAACTTGATTTTTTATTTATTCCCCTCTCAGTTGCAATAAGGTAAGATACAAGGAGCATGATGCTCTACTTATGAAGTTATACATGTGAGATTTTTTCAGGTCACTTAACCCCAAGTGTCTCAGCCTCTCCATTCAGTAGGTCTGGACTAATGTCCACCAGGATCTCCTAAGGAGATGGGACTCTTCCCTTTGTCTATTCTCCTTATCCTTCACTTAAAAACAAAAGCTACATTATTTTACCTCTCTAACATTTTTCCATTAATTCCTATTTGCTTCAACTGTAGCAACCTCATCAATTTTATATCAGATATTTCTGTTAAAATTAGGTTACTCTGAAATATTTAAACCCATCACACCAACCATGCACCTTACTGTACGCTATGTACTTAGACTAATATCTGTTCTAGGAAGGGCTCCACTTTGATTACTCTAGTGCTTTCTTAGTAGGCAGAAAAAGAGTTTTAAGATGTCATTAAACTCCATGGAACAACATAATGTGAAGCAATAGTTGCGTCAACTTAGGAGCAAGCATGTATGACAGACAAACAAAGGGACATCAATTATGCGGGTGGAGGGATTTTTGCAGAATACTGTTTTGTGCAATTCAGGCAAGAAGACCAAAGACACGAAGAGAAAGAATCAATAAATCAACAATATGTCCTGAACAACACTGGGATTATAGCCCTAAAAAAAGCCCAGCAAGAGTTATGCCAAGTGCTATCTGAAAGAGGCTTATAATTCCTGTCATTTCAAACACTCTTTGTAAATAAAAAGGATGATACCAAGACACCTGACTCCCTCACCAACTTCTCCTAAAAGAAATATCTCATAGACCAATTGCACAAGTCAAAAAAGAGATATAGCAATATTGTTTTCACTACTGTTCATATGTCTTCTTCATCTACATGCCAAGTAAGCAGTCTAGTCAGAGGGAGATAAGTAAGTCTGGCCAGTGTCATGCAGCATCAGGACATGGAGCAGCTGGACCAGTGAAAATGTCAGAACAACAACAAACACATAAAGCAGTGAAGAACAAGTGAAAAGCGATCTGGAACTGCTCTTAAACATAGGTTTTGGTAAAGATGATACCAGAGGGATTCCCCAAGCATGCGAAACTGCATGTAGCATTGATACTAAAACCTTAAACGATTTAGTAGTATACAAACAACAAGCCCTTTTGCATAATCGTATAAACTTTGAAGGTAAGAGAGTCCGCATGCCAAACAGACAAGTGTCAAGGAGCAAACCAAACTGTAACAGGCCCCTTTGTATAAACTTTGAAGATAAGTGAAGCTGCATGCCAAAGAGTAATCCAAACCAGGGAGTTACACTATACAGGTAAACTGAGTTAGGGTCTTTACCTCAAAACAACCACCAGAGACCCTCCCCAATTTCAGTATGCTTGAGCAATGTATTAACATATGCACTAGATTTCCTGGAAATAGGTGGGTACTTTCTGGAAATTACATGAATATTTATTTGTTTTCATGTATATAATGAGTGTGCCTTTGTCTTTTGGTGGGCATGTTACGAGGAGAAATCCCCCATGCACCCAGGGCTATAAAAAAACAATGTCGGCTTTCTAAACGATCATTTGGTTTGGAGAGTTTTCTTGGTTACAATTTTTGGTAACAGCGTGAATGCTGTCATTTTCCATTCTTCACTAAGCATAGGAATGTTTTAGATATTTCAGGCTGGAAATATGTTTCTTCAGAAGTCAAATCCACAAAGAGAATGAGCTGCTCTAAAACTGCTAGGGATTTGGCATATACAGAAAGAGAGTAGAGACAGAAAGATGGCAGTGAGTTACTCTGTTTCCTTCACAGAACTTGGGGGTACCAAGTCCTGCTCTGTAAAACATGAGAATCAAGTGAATGAGTACTGTTTAGTATCTTCATCAATGACATAGACAGTGGGATCAAGTCCACACTCAGCGAGTCTGCAGACGACACCAACCAGGTGTAGTTGACACACCTGAGGGATGGGATGGGATGGGATGGGATGGGATGGGATGGGATGGGATGGGATGGGATGGGATGGGATGGGATGGGATGGGATGGGATAGGATGGGATGCCATGCAGAGGGACCTGGACAAGCTTGTACTCATATACTGTTTATCGTCTTGGGTATCATCTCCAGTGATGACTGTAAAAGTTTGTTGCCCCAGAAAAGCAGGAATAGAAAAAGCTATGGGCAGAGTCTATCCCTGACTAAGCATTGCTAGTTTTCATTGAATTTTCTGGATGGGCAGTGCTTTGGCCCCAAGGCTCCATCTTTATGAACTTTATTCACAGATACAGGCTCACTGAAGAGTGGATTGAGAGCAGCGCTGCAGAGAAGGACTTTGGGGTATTGGTGGATGGAAAACTGACTGTGAGCTGGCAATGTGCGCTTGCAGCCCAGAAAGCCAACTGCATCCTGGGCTGCATCAAGAGAAGCATGGGCAGCAGGTTGAGGAAGGTGATTCTCCCCTACTACTCCACTCTCGTGAGACCACACCTGGAGTGCTGTGTCCAGCTCTGGAGTCCTCAGTACAAGGACACGGACCTGCTCGAGCACGTTCAGAGGAAAGCCACGAAGATGGTCAGGGGGCTGGAGCACCTCCCTTATGAGGACAGACTGAGAGAGTTGGGGTTGTTCAGCCTAGAGAAGAGAAGGCTCTGGGGAGACCTTATTGCAGCCTTCCAGTACCAAAAGGGGTCCTACAGAAAAGATGAGGAGAAACTTTTTAGCAGGGCCTGTTGTGATAGGACAAGGGGTAACGGTTTTAAGCTAAAAGAGGGTAGATTTTGACTAGATATAAGGAAGAAATTTTTTATGATGAGGGTAGTGAAAGACTGGAACAGGTTGCCCAGAGACGGGGTAGATGCCCCATCCCTGGGAACATTCAAGGTCAGGTTGGACGGGGCTCTGAGCAACCTGGTCTAGTTGAAGGTGTCCCTGCTTATTGCAGGGGGGGTTGGACTAGATGACTTTTAAAGGTCCATTACAACCCAAACTCATCTATGGTTCTATGAACAACAAAATAATGAAGCAGTTGGAGAGCTTGGTTGAAGAAGAAGGATACAAGGCTTAGCTACATGGGATGGTTCTCTGGAGCAACAACGAGGTCTGGAGATAGTGAACTATGGTTAGATATTTTATATCTGCCCAGAGTGGACTCACTACGGTGTACATATAATACCACTTTGGGACTGACTTTCTATTTCCTACCTTTTGATGTAAAATCAGTAAGCAAGTGGGATGGCCAAAGTAGCCGCATCAATGCTTGGTTATTGCTTGGAGTGCTTAACAAGTATACCTTTTCAGTGTTTTCTCGAGTGTATATATTATGGCAAGAGCAGCAATATTTCTTCAGTCTTCTGAGAGCATGTGTGGGAACAAAGAAAAATGGAAAACACAGCACAATCAAGATCATCACCCTTAAATAAGAACAGCTACGCTACAAAGCACCAAAGGAAATCACACTGACTAAATATCTTTAATATGTACATACATTTTGCACTTGTGCATCTTTAAGATTCATGTTGTTTATCTTTCCAGTTTTTAGTAAACAAAATACAGCTGGAATGAGCTGCAAGAAACCACTTTGTACAAAATGGTTCATGTAAGACCAGAATAGCATCTGAAATAGCAAATCACCTGTTGGTGCTATAGAGACAGATTATATCCTAAAAATAACCTAAAAAAAATATTTAAAAACTGCAGCCCTTATTAGTTTCCTGACCTGGCTTACCAGTGAGAACCCCACTACTGGACCTATTGCACAGCAGCAAGGGAGGCACATGACAGAGCAAATGGCTTGAAGTGAGTGCTGGTGACAGGGAAGCTAAGGACTGCTACTGAAAGAAATGTACGTTAAATATGGCACAGTAAAATAAATCTCATGTAAGCTTTATGTCTCTTCAGGACTGCACATTTATGTAACTGCCCAGAAAACAGCAACATTTCTTCCTTATGCTTCATTGGAGAGGACTCACAGGAATACACTGTGCGCATGGTTGGTGGCCAATAGTAGTGGTCTGAAAAATCAAACCTTGCATGAAATTACGAAGGGTGGCCACAAACATTTGAAGGATATAAAGACCAGTTTCTCAGGATAATCCAGAACAAAGATGTTTAAAGTCTGGAAAAATATGGAACTAATATAAGAAATCCCTCAATGGAAGGCAGTAATGACTTTGCTGTCATGGAGTTCCTTTAAAACAAGACAAAACAGAGCACTGGAGAATAAAAATGATGGAACAAGACCTTTAATTTCAACAATTTGGGGGCTCTCTTTCATCACTTGATTAATTTCTACATTGTCAATAGAGAAAACAGAAATGTAAAAAGAAAAAGGAAATGCAGAAGGCACCAAGGCTTATGCTAAAATACAGATATAATCTAATATATTTAAAAGTCTTTTTTCTACATGCAAGAATTTTCTCACTTTACTGTTTCTTGGATCTATCACATTTGCTGTCATTTGCCACATTTTGCATGACGTAGCAATTTTCTGGTAAACTCTGGGGCAGTGATTGTCTTCTGTATTTGTTAATACAGTGAACAGAAAACTGAAACTTTTGTCCCTTTTTCAGGTCCCCAAGCAGTGGTATTGAAAAAAACTAAAAAGAACTTTTTAAAGCTGCAAATGATGTGTATTATATTTTTGTTCCTGCTCTTTTCTACTTGTGAAGGCAAATACTTATCTTGAGAGGTCAACTAACACATAATAGAAGCAGGGTATCCCACACAGGTACAGTGCTGCACCAAGAATTTCTTCAAATTCCCTTCCTGAAGGATATTATTGTCCTTGACCTTGTCTGTCCTTTGGGAAAGAGATGAAAATTGGTCTTACCTTTCCTAAGCAGTAGCAAAAGCTAATCAAACTCATTTTCACTTCAATTTCCAGCCTGTGTGTGTTGCCTTCTGATGAAGACTGCTGCCCACTGAGAGCTTAACCCAAATGTAAGGTATTTCCCACTGGATCTCTGGGTATGCTGACACAGTAAGTAACTCCATGTCAACTTTTTAGCTAATCTGGGGTCTTCCAGAATTTACCTTCAGCATTTCAGTTATATTTTGACCTGGAGAGCCTGGCATTTTATCGCAAATTTTTGACAATAATGTCAAATTCATTTGGCCTAAAGGGAAATTTTCCAACAGGAAAGCAGTTTTTTATCCCATTCTAGCTTCTTCTCAAATACAAATACTGTGTATAGCACTGCTTATAGCTTGACAGTGAACACATGGTCAATATTTTCACCAGATTAATCCTCAATACAAACACAGTCTCAGAGAGCTCTGGAGGATATCCTCATACGTGGCAGGAAAGAGCATTCTAAGGAGTAACCAGTGACGTTTGTGATGAGGGGTAGCTTGTTTTCTACTTGGTAGTCAATCATGAATGGCCAGTACTACTAAATTCTGACAATAAAATACACTTTGGGTGAGTTGTTCTCATCTATTCCACTTTTCACCTCTTGAGGAAGAGGATACCAAGACCACCAACATGAAGAAGACCTTCCGTTCTAACAGAGTTATAAAACTAGCATCTGGAAAAGAAATATCCAAAACAGATGTTTCCAAAAGTCTGTATTTTGGTAATTCAGCTAAAGTATAAAATAAAAGCAGTATGAATATATTAAAATAAAATAAATTAGCATTAAATTATCAGATTGTTTGAATCCACAAATTGATTAAATAATATTAAATAATTCAAGAATTCTTATTAAGGTCTATGTAATAATTTTAGTTGTGATGCTATTTAGTTCTCTGTCACAAAGCAATAGGATTTTATCTATCTCAACCAATATAGATTCCAGGAAAAAAAGTAACACAGCAGTGGCCAAATACAGATAAAACTAAAAATTTCAGCTGATTACAGCTCTACTGTTAAGTGAGACAGCCTGCTCAACCTATCAGTTGTCAGTTTGCAGTGAATCTTTTCTCTCTTAATACAAGAATGTAATCAAATGTTTAGGTATAATTCAAGATAACAGGTTATACTTCATATTCATAGTAATGTGATCTCCCAGGACAAACCTGATCTCCTTCTACAACAGGGCGACCCGCTTATTGGGTGAAGGAAAGGCTGTGGATGTTGTCTACCTTGACTTTAGTAAGGCCTTTGACACCATTTCCTACAGCATTCTCCTGGCGAAACTGGCTGCTCGTGGCTTGGATGGGCACACGCTTTGCTGGGTAAAAAACTGGCTGGATGGCCGGGCCCAAAGAGTTGTGGTGAACGGAGTTAAATCCGGTTGGGGGCCGGTCATGAGTGGTGTCCCCCAGGGCTCGGTTTTGGGGCCACTCCTGTTTAACATCTTTATTGATGATCTAGATGAGGGGGTCGAGTGCACCCTCAGTAAGTTTGCAGATGACACCAAGTTGGGTGGGAGTGTTGATCTGCTCGAGGGTAGGGAGGCTCTGCAGAGAGACCTGGACAGGCTGGAGCGATGGGCTAAGGCCAACTGTAGGAGTTTCAATAAGGCCAAATGCCGGGTGCTGCACTTGGGCCACAACAACCCCCAGCAGCGCTACAGGCTTGGGGAGGAGTGGCTGGAGAGCTGCCAGTCAGAGAGGGACCTGGGGGTGTTGATTGACAGCCGGCTGAACATGAGCCAGCAGTGTGCCCAGGTGGCCAAGAAGGACAATGGTATCCTGGCTTGCATCAGAAATAGCGTGGCCAGCAGGGACAGGGAAGTGATCTTACCCCTGTACTCAGCACTGGTGAGGCTGCACCTCGATTACTGTGTTCAGTTTTGGGCCCCTCACTACAAAAAGGACATGGAATCACTTGAGTGTGTCCAGAGAAGGGCAACTAAGCTGGTGAAGGGTCTGGAGCACATGTCGTACGAGGAGCGGCTGAGGGAACTGGGGTTGTTTAGTCTGGAGAAGAGGAGGCTGAGGGGAGAACTCATAGCCCTCTACAACCACCTCAAAGGAGGTTGCAGAGATCTGGGGATGAGTCTCTTTAACCAAGTAACAAGCGATAGGACAAGAGGTAATGGCCTCAAATTGCGCCAGGGAAGGTTTAGACTGGATATTAGGAAGCATTTCTTTACAGAACGCGTTGTTAGGTGTTGGAATGGGCTGCCCAGGGAGGTGGTGGAGTCCCCATCTGTGCAGGTGTTTAAGAGTCAGGTTGACTTAGCGCTTAGGGATATGGCGTAGTTGGGAACTGTCAGTGTAAGGTCAATGGTTGGACTGGATGATCTTCAAGGTCTTTTCCAACCAACCTAGACGATTCTGTGATTCTGTGAAATCACTGAACTTCTGATGATGCAATGACCTATGTAATATATCTTTAACATATCAGGATTGACTAATCTATTGGCTGCTTCAATATATGGGAAATTAATTATCTGAGACTGGTCAAATACAAGCTTCAGTACAGAACAGTCTACAGAAGACAATCTTTAGGATGTTCGTTGATTATGGATTTTCCTGGGCATAGTAATGGGAGGAAGAAATGGGTGGCAACCACAGCTCAAGCCCTCCCCTTGCTCCAGCCCAGAATAGCACTTTTATTTTCACCCTCTACTTGGTGACATTCACCAACTCTTCTATTCCCTGCAGCTTGGCTAAGCTGCCACCAATACCTAATGTTTCCAGTGATGGTCCTGTTGGGTCATGACCTCAAATTGCTATGATGAAAGGGCCTTGAATTGACTGCAACATGATATTTTACATTTTACTTTAAAATCTCATTGCCCAAATGTTTCTGCTTGAAAAATCTGGTATTCTTTTTTTTCAAATCAACTCTGGTTTCAAACACATCTTTACACTATCTGCTGGAAATAAAGATGGAGACTAGCCAACAGAAGTTGATAATTGAGCAGCATGACTTTTGCAACCATTGGGGTTTTTTTCATCTTCAAGAAGTTGGAAAGATTAATCAGTACTCTTAGTGATCCTAATACCCTTTTTTCTTTTTTTGTTCATCTTAGGTTGAGAGGGTGCAGAAAGCATGAACCTCTTTGTTAGGCATAATGTCACTGCACAGCTAGAAGCTGGCATCTAATGAATAATGGGCATTTTACACAAATACAGTAGCAAGATTTTTTCCTGTTACTCAGTTTTGATTATGGGGATCTTGATTACCTCATTGGCACCTGTAACTCAGCTCAAAATTTTATTTGGAAAAGGGGAAAAAAATGTAGCTTATAAAAAGCTGGAAGTAAAACCATACATTCCAATCATTCATTAACTCATATATCCCCAGAAAACTATAATTTTACAGGAAGATGCTTGTAATGTTTCCTGTACATTCTAGAATTTTATAGTTCTAAAAATTATTTACTGACACACAAAATCTAGAAGAGAATGTCAGCTTTGGTTTATTACAGTAAAAATCTATTATCCCAAAAACCACCCTACAATTTGTGGGGAAGAGAGACGATTGCAGAACTTCCAGAACTGGTTACATGGAAGCAAAGCACAGGTTTAGTCATTAGGCAAGCAACTGAAATAAGTAAAAGATCTGTTTGCTTAAAACAGGAGAGCTCAGTCCCTCTGCAGAGACTGGGGTAAAGCCAGACTCTGTAAAGTTTTGTGCTCATGGTCTCTGAGTATTTCAAAATGCTTGTATACAAATAAGGAAATTTTGACAATTCAAAGGAAAACAATGTAAGCTCATTTTCCTAAATAGGTACACCTCACCTGCAGATGCAAATATTTCTCAAAAATGGATGAGTTCTTACTGAAAATGGACAACAATTATCCCAAATTAGGACATAATCTAGTTAAAGGAAGTTATATTTGAGAACAGGATGTAAATAAAAAAGTAATACAATCAAAATGAAAACAAAGTTTGGTTTCAAGAAGGTCAGAACACAAAAGTCATACGGTAAATTTTACTTTGCCTCATTGCTTAATAATTTCTATTTAAACATATACTATTTGTTTTTCAGCATACTTTGCCATTCCATTTGTTAACCATTATCTTTCACAAACTTGGGTGAATGAACTGAATTGAACTGACCCCTCACATAGGAACCTACTGAGAAAATGGAAAGAACAGTCTGTTTGGATTCCTGTTGATCCTTCCAGGTGAAATACTGAGTCTGCTGGAATTGCCAGGAATATAGTAATGGATTTAGTAAAATTTTCTCCTAATACATATGTTTTCTCTTTTAGTGAATTAGTTGTATAAAGGAAAAGATGGTACAACAACAACACAAGTTCAACATTATCATTGGCTTGCATGATATAAGCACGGCTTGAATACATCTCACATTTATAAGATCAAGATATTTAATGTATAAAAATCAAGACAGTGCTCTTAAAAATGAAACATTACAGTTGCATAATGTTTCCAAGAAAAAGCTTTTAATAAAACATATTTGCATCTAGCCAAACCATACCCAAAAGTATTCTCATAAATATTTTGCAGTCAAGCAAGCTAAAGCTACTTTAAAAAGGAACTGTCAATAATTTCTAAAATAGAACATAAAAATAACTAAGGTGTCCTTTTGATCCTTGTGAGTATACTTTATTTGTCCTTGAAAAAAATATATCCAATGTACCTTTCAAAATGATTTATTATGTGTTATTGTTACAGTGTTCAATATTGTTCAATACTGAACTACTGTACTGATTACCACTCTCCCAGTCTGCTTTAGTTCTATCATGTGCTTTTATTTACCACCTGAGGCAAAAACATTTTAATTGGTTTAGGGAAGCTTGAACTCTCTTTTATCAATGACACATTTCATCAAAATAGAACGAAGCCAGGAGCTGTACGTACTCTCCCAGTGTTGAAAAACAATGGTTTTGTTTGAGGGCTTAAGTTTGGAAATGGATCTCTGCAGTGTAAATTACTTAATCACTTTAATAGCAATAGCAGAACATCTTGGGTTTGTTCTCTTTTTTTTTTTTTTAATAGTAAGAAAACTTATAAACAGATTGCACTAACTTTTCCATAGTTTAACTTTATTCTAGACAAATACATTCTGCAAACTGACCCTAAAGTCTGTATTGTGTATCTACTAAAGTTCCAGAATATATTACGTTCTTTATAGTACTGCAAGTGACAGAACTAAATCATGTACCTTCTCCTGATTTAAGAAGTTTCTGTACAAATTATCTTTATACAAAACAGAGAGAGAATTGTAGTCATGTTTGAAATAAGTTTCATTGTTTGCAGTAATTAGAAAAAAAAAATCAAATTTTTCCTGATCAAAAATGCACTTTTAAAAAAGCATATGACTTTCTTAGGGAAGGTATCATATGACTTGTGAACAACAAAAAAACAGTTGACTTTCTAATTTATTAAAAGTGGTTAGTTTACTAGGCAAGGACCCCACCGCAAGCATCATATTTTTAAAAAGTTATTTAAAACAAAAATATATGTATAACTACAATATAGTAGGTATACTTAATTACAAAACAAGTAATAAATCTATTAGTCTGTTTCTACCAATATTTTCAACTGTGATCATAAATATTTTACATTGAAATATCCCAAGAATTATACGACATAAATATTTTTTCATGAACAACAGAATTCATGAGCCCTTTTCTCCTAGCAGGTTGTGTATTACATCCCTCGCAGAGCTTGCCTGCTACAGCTCCTGCTTTTATCCCAGCTGCTTGTCTGGGCAAAAAGTGCACCAGCTGGCTAGTATCACACACATAGTGACTGACCAGTCAGTTTCTGTTTCAGCACATGTAGCGGCTCCACGTGTACTTATGCATGTAAGTTCTCTTTTTCTTTTCCTCAGTGAAGGAAATCTTCTCTAGTCAAAAACCAATTTTCACAAAACTTCTCAAAATTCATTACCTTTAAGATCTCAGATCCACCCTGCCCACATTGTTGGAAACTAGTTTCTAGGATTCAAAAGTTTTTAGGGATAGTTGAAAGGAAAGACAGACCAAAAGAATAATTGCGTATGTTTTGTTTCTTTAGGAATTCAAGTTAAAAAAAAGCAATAAAAAGAGAGACCTATGATCTTTACCTTTCAGCTTGCACAGCAGTACCTTATGGCATGTCAGACACCCTTCAGTGTCACCAGCTGTCACTGGAAAAGACTTCTGCTTCCCCTGACATTATGGTGCTTGCTCTCTGCCTGTTTACTGCAGAGGGAACAAAGGGAACAAGTCTGCAAACTTGAGACACTGTGGAGGATGTGCTGGGCATCTAGGGCACTTATTAAGATGTGAAATGGTCCTGCTTCATGGATTCTTTACAGGCTTGGGTGAGGAATGCATTGTTAACCTTAAATCACACTTAAGACAGGTTGAGAAAAAATGCAAAAAAAGCATGACCTCCAGAACATATAATACAGTTAAAAACATTTACAGAATACATCAACATAACTATTTGATTGGGTTTGCATGGCAAGGTTTTGGTAGCAAGGGGACTACAGGGGTGGTTTCTGTGAGAAGCTACTAGAAGTTTCCCCTATGTCCGACAGAGCCAATGCCAGCCGGCTCCAAGATGGACCCACCGCTGGCCAAGGCCGAGCCCATCAGTGATGGTAGTAGCATCTCTGGGATAACATATTTAAGAAGAGGGAAAAAACCCAAACCTGTGTAATTGCAGTGGGAGAGAGGAGTGAGAATATGTGAGAGAACCAACTCTGCAGACACCAAGGTCAGTGAAGAAGGAGGGGGAGGAGGTGCTCCAGGCGCCAGAGCAGAGATTCCCCTGCAGCCTGTGGTGAAGACCATGGTGACACAGGCTGTGCCCCTGCAGCCCTTGGAGGTTAACGGGGGAGCAGATCTCCACCTGCAGCCCGGGGAGGACCCTACGCTGGAGCAGGTGGATGTGCCTGAAGGAGGCTGTGACCCTGTGGGAAGCCCAGGCTGGAGCAGGGTCCTGGCAGGACCTGTGGACCCGTAGAGTGAGAGGAGCCCACACTGGAGCAGGTTTGCTGGCAGCACTTCTGACCCTGTGGGGGCCCCACGCTGGAGCAGTCTGTTCCTGAAGGACTGCAGCCCATGAAAGGGACCCACACTTGAGCAGTTCATGAAGAACTGCAGCCCATGGGAAGGACTCATGTTGGAGAAGTTTGTGGAGAGCTGTCTCCCATGGGAGGGACCCCACACTGGAGCAGGGGAAGAGTGTGAGGAGTCCTCATCCTGAGGAGGGAGGAGTGGCAGAGACAATGTGTGAGGTACCAACCACAACCCTTATTCCCTGTCCCCCTGTGCCACTGGGAGGGAGACGGTAGAGAAAATTGGGAGTGAAGTTGAGCCCAGGAAGAAGCGAGGGGTGGGGGGAAGGTGTTTTTAAGATTTGGTTTTATTTCTCATTATCCTACTCTGATTTGATTGGTAATAAATTAATTTCCCCTGTCCATCTGAGGAGGCAGAGTGATAAAGCGGCTGTGGTGGGCACTTGGCATCCCACCACACTATTATTACTTTACTTACAATTAGTTCATCTTTACAGTAGTAACCCATTTTTCTCCTAACAAGATGCTAATAAGGTTTTCAGGTTCTCTGCATTTCTTTCCCCAGTTTTGGAGGTACATTAAGTCTTACAGATATTTTCTTCTTTGATGAAACTCATCTCCTTTGACCAAATTAATTCTATTCTCTCCTTCAATCTGAAACAATTTCACTATCTTTTAATTACTTTCCCTTTCATAGTTATGTAACTGTTTCTCTTACACCTAGTAAGGAACTTAGAAAAATGAGGTGTAATGAGGAATGTATTTTTCAGTGGACCTTATACACTTGTTCAGTTTTTGCATTAGAAATTTACATGATACAAATATTTAAAGAAGCTAGTGCTGCGTAGCTTATTTCTTTCTCCAGCTTGAAACTAGGTATTGGCAATTATTGGCAGTGTTGGGACCAGCGCTGTTTAACATCTTTGTTGGTGACATGGACAGTGGGATTGAGTGCACCCTCAGCAAGTTTGCCAACGACACCAAATGTGTGGTGGAGCCAACACGCTGGAGGGAAGGGATGTGCCATCCAGAGGGATCCTGACAGACTTGAGAGGTGGGCCCATGCAAACCTCATGAAGTTCAACAAGGCCAAGTGCAAGGTCCTGTGTGTGGGTCAGGGCAGTCCCAAGCACAAATACAGGCTGGGCGATGAGTGGATTGAGAGCAGCCCTGCAGAGAAGGATTTGGGGGTATTAGTGAATGGAAAACTGAATATGAGCCAGCAATATGCGCTCACAGCCCAGAAAGCCAACTGTATCCTGCGCTGCATGAAGAGAAGCCAGCAGGTTGAGGGATGGGATTCTCCTCCACTTTTCTCTGGTGAGACCCCACCTGAGGTCCTGTGTCCAGTTCTGGGGCCCCCAAGATAACAAGGACATGGACTTGCTCAAGCAGGTCCAGAAGAGGGGCACAAAGACGATCAGAGGGTTGGAGCACCTCCCCTATGAGGACAGGCGGAGAGAGTTGGGGTTGTTCAGCCTAGAGAAGAGAATGATCCAGGGACATCTACAGGAAAGATGGGGAGGGACTCTTTATCAGGGATTGTAGTGATAGGATGAAGGATAACAGTTTTAAACTGAAAGAGGGTAAATTTAGATTAGATAGAAGGAAAAAATTCTTTCCTGTGAGAGTGGTGAGGCACTGGAACAGGTTGCCCAGAGAAGCTGTGGCTGCCCCCTCCCTGGAAGTGTTCAAGGCCAGATTGGACGGGGCTTTGAGCAACCTGGTCTAGTGGAAGGTGTCCCTGCCCATGGCAGGGGGGTTGGAACTGGATGATCTTTGAGGTCCCTTCCAACCCAAACCATTCTATGATTCTATAATTAACCACTTTAGGCTGATTAGGTGTCTTGGGTGACTGATCTTCAAAGCTTTTCCTTTTATGCATACCATAACAGTACAGCTTTGAGAAGCTTTGGAATGCTCTAGTTGGAGCTGAATATGTCATGTGGGCGATTATTTCGGTAAAGCTTCTCAGTTAGATTTAATGTGAAATAAAGCAGATCTCTCTCCCATTGTTCAACCATTACGATTCTGAAGAAGCATTTATATCCAAAAATTCCATAGATGAAAACAGTATTTGACACTGGGAATCCATACTGAGATACTGGGAAAGTGATTTATATTTCAAAAAAACAGGTAGAGTTTCAATTGCCTTCAGTGTTCCAGGTGAAGCACTAGAAGAGCATCTGGCAAATCTCTGCCAGATTTTTAAGCTGACACAGGTTGAAGGTCTGGCACTGGCATTCATGCCAAGTTTCATACTAGCAGAAATTTGGACAGGAATTGAAGATGACTTTTATGGTGTACTTGGCATCCAACATCAAAACATTTCCAACATCCTCCTAACCAAGGTTTTTATATCATTTATTCTGAAAAAAAGGAAAGAGACCATCTTCTATCTGGGGAAATACTACTGGTATTTGGGTGACTGTTATAAAAACTGAATATATAGGACCTAATTTTAAAAACTTCCTCCTGTGACAGCTCTTTTGCTTCGGTTCTTGAAAAATGCCCTATAACACAGTTTTGTTTACAAGTCATAGGTAAGTACTGAAAAATGGCAGCCATTCAAACCCATTTGTTGAAAATCCATCCAACTTTGGGCTTCTTTGGACTTAAGATTCTGATTACATAAGTCTGCACTTCTATATTTCTTTAGCATGCACAGTTAGTTAGATATAAGAGGATAATATACTTTTCATGCTTATGAAAAGCTTACTGGCAAAAGAGTTAGTAAGGTGTTCATTGAAAATAACTTTAAAAATATGTTTTAAATTTTACTTGAAAAATACTCCAAACACATACTGCAGGAGATGATGCTTCGAGACCTGACCTAATTTCCAATAAGTCAATAACAAATTTTTGCTCTGAATCCTAATTCTGTTCAGTAATCTAAAATATTAATTTTGACATATCAAAACTTAGAGTCAAGCAAGGAAATCAAATACTGTAGACCATGCCTATTGAGAAGCTCAAAGAGTGCAAAAGACCTAGCTACAAGATCTATAGGCAAACAGCAAGGTAACTACAACATTTGGTAACATGGGAAACATTTGGCATATTATTATTTTGTAGTCTTTACCTACACAACCTCAGTTCAAAGCAGTGCATGGTAAAAAAAATGCTCTGAAGTTACCTATAAGGCCTGGCTGATCTTACATAAAATAACAATGCATGGAAACTAAACTAGGTCCTATGATTTACAATGTTTTTTCCATGTTATTTATTACACTGAATGGCTTTAGATATATAGCTTATATATTTAATATTCATCTCTGGATTGTTTTGAGTTAGCACATTATTTCTTAAATTCTATTCCCTTTCTTTCCTTTTGTTTATTGGGTGCAATAAATTCTTATTGTTTTCCTTTCTTCATTTTACAAGGTAAAAACTGTACTTAATGCCTCATCTTATGGGTATAAAAATGGAAGTTGATGTAGTACACTGTTATGATTTATACATCTTCACCCAGAACTGTCTGTGTATTTAATCCCAGAGTGAGGCTATAATGTCTCTATAACTACCATTTATTTCTGAATAAAATTGATACAAGAAATATATAACTTTTTGGGGAAAAAAAATTACAAGAGAAAACCAAGAAAGGCTAGAAACAGATCAATTATCAATGTGCAACAGTCAACCTATCTGAAATCAGACTTTAGACTTGAGTATACATTGCACACTGGGTTTGTCCTGGTGCTTTTGCTCTCTGGAGCATTAGCCTGAGGGAACAAAGATGATCCCATAAATGATTACCACCTACATACAAACATTTCTTTTTTAAGCTTTCAAATACTGGACTGTCAGAGGGTGAAATCTCAAAGCCTATTAATTTGCTAGCTAGTAATGGGGTGGGAAGGCACCAAGAGACTTCAATTCAAGTAGGAGAGTGCTAAGCTGTTAATCAAAGCACTCAATATATAGCCTATACTATATCTGTACACAGTTGCTGACTCAAGACAGTTTAGCTTCAGTAAAATGACTTCACCTCTGCATTGAAGATGAGCCTTCAAAAAATACCAGTAAACTTCTCTCAGCAGTAGGAACACACAGAACCATAATAATAATAATAATAATAATAACAATAATAACAACAAATACAATTACCTTGGGAATCAGAAGTTACAGAAAAGTCCTCCAGTTAGACCAGGAGGAGAAAAAAGTCCAGGTTTCAGATGGATCACCATTGGTGTGTGCAAACAATGACATGACATGACATGATTATCTGCAACAAGAAAGTGAATGCAATTCCTAGGAAGTTCTTACTTAAAAGAAGATACCAAATTAAATATCAAGAAGACACAGAGAAGTTGGAATAAATACAATACTGTTCATGCACTTCTACGACTCAAGTAACATATTATACAAATGAAAATTGGTAACTCATTTCTTCTTCTTTCATTTTAGTTGTTTCATCTTTATATTGTCCCCTGCAAAACAAAACTCCATTGACCTGTACCTTCTACTTTGAAAATATGATTAAAGAGAGATAGATCTCTCTTACTGGCATTAGCCCATACACATTCAATGACTACCATGTAATGAATTCCTTAGACAGAATCACATCAGTTGGAAGGAACCACTGGAGAACATTTACACCAACCCCCTACTCAGTGTAGGTTCATTTAGAGCCAGCTGCTGAAGGCAGTGGCCAGTCAAGTTTCAAGTATCTCCATGGATGGAGATTCCACAACCTATCCAGGCAACCTGTTTCAGCGTTTGACCACTCTCAGGGCAAAAGGTTTTCCCCTTGCACTGGGATGGATTTTCCCATGTTCTAACTTCTGGTCACAGCCTCTTGTCCTTCCACTGTGCTCCTCTGAGAAGAGTCTAACTCTGTCTTCTCAACATCCTCCTGTTAGGTAGTCATATACAGCAATAAGATTCTCCCCATTGCATTATCCATCTCTTCTTAGGATGGAACAAACACATCTCTCAGCCTCTTCCTCTACATCGTGTGCCCCAGCCCCCTAAGCATCTCAATGGCCCTCTGATGCACTCGCTCTACTATGTCAATGTCTTTTCTGTGCTGGGGAGCCCAAAACTGGACACAGCACTAGAGATGTGGTCTCACACAGATAGAGGGAAGAACCATCACTTCTCTCCACCTGCTGGCTATCCTCCTCCTAATGTAGCCCAAGATGCAGCTGGCCGCCTTTGCCAGAAGGGCACAGACTCATGAGCAACTCACTGCCCACAAGGACCTCAGGTCCTTTTCTACCAATCTGCTTCCTAGCCAGCCAGTGCTGCTCTGTGCCATTGCATGGGCTTATTCTATCCCAAATGCAGGACTTTACATTTGCCTTTGGTGAATTTCATGAGGTTCCCAACAGCCCATTTCTGGAACCTGACAAAGTCCCTCAAACAGCAGCCCTGTCATCCAGTGTACTGATCACCCTTCCCAACTCATATAATGTGCAGACTTGCAAAGAATGCACTCTATCCAGTCATCCAAGCTGTTAATAAAGACAAGCGTGGTTGGCATCAATCCCTGAGGCATGCCACTCATAATCAGCTGCCAGGTGAGCTTTGTACAGGTGATCACCACCCTTAGAGCTCAATGGTTGAGATAATTTTCCACCCACCTTACTGTCTATTTACTCAGTCCATAGCTCACCAGTTTGGCTGTAAGAACATTAGGTAGACTGTCTGAAGTGCTAAGGCTTGGACAACAGGCCCAAGCCAGAGTTGACCTATAGATGAATCTTGTATAGTTTATAAATGATAACCATTGTGCTAGTAGGTATTGTACTAAATTGTAACAACCCATTTATGCTGGTGTAAAAAGTGTTAAAGCATTGAAATACTGCAGCCTGAACAACAGGCCCCAAGCTGAAGCTGCTAACTTAGCATGTAGTCATTAATAAAATATGTAAACTCGCTAGTGAAAGACAAAATATAATCAGTAGTGAGGAGAGAATGTATTCAACTTTCCTTTCACAGCCTTCTTCAAGGCTGAGAACCTAAGTATTTGGCCTTGTTAGAAACTCCCTTGGTTCCCCCCCCAAGCCCTGGCCAAGCTTTGGGTGGAATCCAACAGGAGAATGAAACCAGATATTTTCCGCTCAAAACAAAGGTGCCAGCTATTCTGGCTTGTCGATCTCTGGTATATAAGGCTGGGCCCGTTTGCAGCGACTTTGGATGCCTCACCTATGGGTGGACGCACCGCGTAGGATTTCCCACTTGCCGGGACTGGCTCTCCAAATCCTCGCTGTAACCAGGGCTCCCCAGCATCTGCAGATCTGGATGATGATGATAATATATGCAAGTGGTGATGTATTTCTCTTAATTACTATTCTCTCTCTCTCTCGTGTAGTAATGATTTGATGCATTACCCTGTATTTCCTTGTTTCTTGCTTTAAGTGCACTATTCTGCCTTTTCTTACTGCAAGTTTTCTGTTATATTACTTGGTTATCACTAGTAAAGTACACCTACTCTTTTCACTCTGGTGTCCGAGTTTAATTGGTATCCTTAACCAGCAAAACACTGTCAAAGGCCTTACTAAATTCAAGGTATACAACATCCACTGCTCTCCCTTTATCTGCTCAGCTAGTCATCTCATCACAGAATGGAACACAGATGTCCCTCCCAGGTCATATGGCACAGACGATATATAGGTAACCTAAAGAAAGCTTATCACAGATGAGGAGTGGCCAGAGTACATAGGAACCAGTTGCTCGGCAACTGTTTACAACTGGTGCAAACTAGGAAAAAAATAATCCAGAAATCTGGGAAGCCATAACTAGTTCCCTGCTGGCCTTGCATTTTCTTCTGAAATTTTGTGAGGAAACTGCTCTGTCCCCTAGGGTTCTGCTCATTGCAAACACGATGCCCTCTGAAATTCAAAAAAAGGAGTCCAGATTTTCATTTGCTCTATCAATGTAGCAACTTCTCATGTAAATGCAACAGCATGGAAGCTCAGAGGTACAAGATTTACGGTATACATCCTTATCACTAATTGCCTGAAATGAACAGATTTCTTCACTGAAATACACAAAGCTTGTTGAAATTTTTGCCACATTAAACTGCACATTGATTTTTCTTTTCAATATCATGTGAAAAAGGTGCCAAGCCAAAAATGTTCCTCTGCCGTCATGTGATTCATTGTAGCACAAACTTACATTCACAGCTCCTGACAAGCTATTGAGTTTTGCTCTCAGCTGCACTGCTCCAGAATGAAGCTCTCAAAGAAAGAGGAGAGGAAAGCTGCCCTAGGATTTCTCTGTACATAGGGATGCTGCTGGAAGTATACTAATGCTAACTGCTTATGATGATTTTTAAAAGAAACAAAAAAAAAAAAGTGAGGTGATAGAGATGATTTTGAAACTCATCCATACGTGCTTCACATAATGCTAAGTTTTGTAGAACACTATCCAAGGATGTACCATATGTCAAATTGCAGAACAGGCTCTGACACTACCAGTTTCATACGATATAATAACAAGCATTTCAACTTCACCATTTATAGTGACTCAACAAGTTGCTTGAATATCAGACTGTCTCCTCTGTTTTCCACAGCCAGCCATCTTGAGAGTTGCCATAATACTCTAGATTTATGTGCTGATTATTTTTGCTTAACAGCAATGTTATCAGCAGTCCCACTGTTGTGCTGAATGAGCAGTTTTTTTCTCAGCCTTACTTTTCAGGAGTTCCTATGTTTTTCTAATACCTAAAGCTAGTTAGTATATTTATTTCAAAGGGGCAGAATGGAAGTAAGAAGAGAAAAAAATCCACCTCTTAATAGGCTCAGACCTTTCTGGAATTGGTAGTTTCACAAAACCAAAAGAAAACTGAATTTGAACAAAGCAAGGGAAGTAAGGGAAACTTACTTCTTTCCATCTAATGGCAAAATTTCAAAGAAAACCCTTTCTGGTACTTAGTTATGGTCCATGGTCCATAAGGACCATGAATCACTGAAAGTTTTATCTCAGGAATAGACTGTTTTAACTAAGAGGAATGTAGTATTGAGGAAATGTTCCTATGCATTTACGGAGTTTTTAACTAAGAAGAGAGGAATGTAGCATTGAGGATATGTTCCTAATTCATCTATACAGTTCCAGATCACAATCATCTCTTGAAGCTTTGATGCCTATGAATTACTACTTAGAATGACAGGATAAAGGGTATTAGATTTTATTACTCTTCATTCTTTTGTTATAAAGAAAGTAAGAAAATGGGAAGCAAACAAAAATGTCAGCATAATTTTGTACATGGAGACATTTAAAAGCAAAAAAAAAAAAAGAGAATAAAGTGGTTTATATGTTCAAGAATAAAAGTTGTCAGTAAAAATGCCAACAGTATGTAAAACAGAAACAAGTCATGGTTGTTGTGGGAAACCATAAATTTGAAATCCTTCACTCTGTGTGTTCCAAAGCAGATGTTCAGCTGCTATAAATCAGCAAAGCTCCCTGACCCTTAATTTCTTAACCACAGGATTGTGCCGAGAATTTTTTTGCACTGAATTTAGTTAAACTAAATAGCATTATTCTAGCTATTCTAAGAACTACAACACCCTCTAGTGGTCAAAAAATTTTTATTCAGATATGGTAAACCACTTCATTTCAATGATCCGAAGCAACCACTGGTTGCACTCTTCAAAACGTCGAGCTTGAGTGCGTGACTCACACTTATATGGTCTATAGAATAAGTTATATATAAGCTATAACGATGTATAAAATCCTATGATTGATTTTGGTGTGATGACAACATTCCGTAAAGAGGAAGTAGTAATTCATCTTCTGATGAAAGACCCATCTCAAATAAATTCTGAATTTGCAGCAACTTATTTATGACCTCCCCTTCCCCAAGGTCTCACTGATGGGTGCTTTTCTCAGTACTGCCCAGCATCTCCTCTGAACAAATCATTGTTCCCAATACGGTTGCCCCCTGTGAAGCTCTTGTCCTTGCATTCCTTGTGTATTCTTAAAATGTCACAAGTATGTGATACTTTTGCAGAATGCATTGCAGACACAAACGTGTCGCAGGCCCAAGGAACTCACAGACTCTTGCAGAAAGGGTATCAATATGAAAGTAGATGGGATTTCCAGCTATCTCTGTGAAAAGAGATGAAATAATGAATTTTCATAACAGATCGGAAGGACAAAATGTCATACAGGAAGAAATAGATTGTTCCAAGAATAAAAAAGCAGCAACATTTATATTAATACTTAAGGAGACAAAACAATGGTTAAGGATGGAAAATTAAACAAAAGGCAAGTGTCATTAAACATAAGTACTATAGGTGAAACGGAGATGAGAACATAAAGAGAGGAGTACAACTGTGTCAGGCTTTTAAAAAAGAGGAATTTGAAACAGAAAGCCTGAGAAAGAACAAGAGTTTAGAGAGCAAGACACTTAAATGGGCAAATGGTTTTCATTGTCACACTTGGAGAATGAGATTCCTGTCCCTTTAGTACAGACCACTTTCCGAATATCTTTTTTTCTCCTATCAGCAATCTGAACAACCTCTCAATTGTGCATTCTTCCAACACATCACCTGCTCCAGAACAAAAGTTCCCCAATAAAACTAACTTTTCCCCAACCTCTCCAAGATAAAAAGTAAAGCTGGGCTAAATACTCTGATGAAATTTCCTGCAAGAAACCAGTCCTTTTGCAAAACTGGAACTTTCCTGTCCAACTTTGACTAAATTATGTGTATTTAATTCTTTTAACATTTCAATACAATTAATATATTTAAATTCAGCTTTACTGAAATCAAACAATTCAGTCTTTTGTTTCAAATAACTCTTCAGTTTGAAATCTAGCTCACATTACTAAAATTGATGACTCTATGCCTTTTAAAAATTTAACTGCATTAACTAGCTCTTTTTATCTTTTTTTCTGTGCATTGTCACTGCTAGATAAACTCTGCAATTAACCAGAGGGTAGTGACTGCACAGCAAGTTATTAGCCCATTCATGTAGCACTAAGCTTGTCTGAGCCACTTGTAACTAATAATGTCAGAGATATAATATTAGCATCACTGTGTTGGTACTTGACATTCTTAATTTAATTATATCCCTAATAGTCTTAATAATTACAGACTTTTTCTTGACAATTACAATGCCAATTTTTTTTCCTTTTCCTCCTAAAAATTGCAGTCCATAATCCAAAGGTGTTTGCTGTGAGCCATACACTGAGTGACCATATAGGATAATGGATGTTTAAATTTTATCTGTCTCTGTAAGATCATTTTATTTGAAAATAATAGAGAATCTCAGTATGCTTTGGGAGGGGGAAAAAAGACTCTTGTCTTGAAACAACACGAAAATGCCACGGTAACTTGCAGAAAGTGAATAAAATAATGTTTCTAAAATAGTCCATTTTCTGTCATACTTTTTTCCACACTTAAACTTACAAATCTTAAATGAAATGCAACAGTGAGTAGAATTGTTATGTAGCTTGTACTATGAATACAGGGGGATTCACTCACTGGTGTTTCCGCAAATGATGGAGTTATAGCTCCAGCAGTTTTAAACAGCTTACCTAAAACTAAACCATTGTCCATAGCATTAAGATACTATATATATGGTATATATGCAAGAAAGAACTCTTTTAACTTGCTATATTGAGTATCACAGAAAGTTGTGATTCTCCAGGAATTCCTTCCCATTTCACAAGGATGTCAATCCCAAACATTAATGTGCTCAGGACAATCAGTAGCTTGTTTTATCTCATCGACAGATTCCAAGGGCAAATATCTACCAAAAAATTGCCCATTTTCTCTTTTCTGTAATTTCAGTAGGAGTCAGTCCTTTAAGAACTTTTTCAAATCTAGCAATTCATCCTTTAAAAAGAGAAAATAAACAACATCAGCACTTTCTGTTTCTTAGACTTGGAGTCTACCTTCTCACAGAATCTGGTGCTGATGCACAGGTCAAAATGTAAGTTTTACCCTCTTCTCAAAACAAGGAGGCCTAAGGACAGACAAAATGAACCCTGCAAGTCTCAGAGCCATAGTTATGCCCCTTGGTACCTGAAGAATTTTGGTTTTGTGCCCCAATTTCCCTCCTCATCTTCCTGCTGGCAGAAATCAACTTACTCTGCCCATTCACTGGATTGTGGGGCCTTTTCCTTCTCCAGGCAACAAACCCTGCAGGGTTACCCCAATTCAGCATGGGGACATGGAGCAGATGAGCATGACATTGTGTTCTTTTCTCTTCCATATAGTGTTTCACTGGCTGACCTAAGCAAAAAACAGGGATCAGTGTCTCTCTCCCCTACCACTTTGTCATCTCTGCTACTATAATTACCTTTAACTGAGAACAAACTGGAAGAATCGATGTCAGCCACAGTCCAGAGCTCACCTCTGCTGCAACGGAGGGAGTAATCAGCATTTTGTAAATTGGCGACATTCATTATTCCCCAGACACAAATATGTAAACAGAATTTTGAGTACAATTTGTGATATCAAAATTCCTTCTCAGAAATCATGCCGAGAGCAAATAGGTATGTAACACTTCATGTTGTCCTATAAACAAAGTCCAGATACATTCACACGAGTAGAAAGTTAGATATCCAAACAACAGATAGACAGCTAAACACTTTTGTGATTTGGTTCAATGGCCTTTTCTAACCTACCACAACGTTACAACTTCTTAATAACATTTTTTCTATATAGACCTGATGGTATGATTTTTGTTTTGGTGTGGGGGTGGGGGCTAATTAAAAGGAGTAAACAGAAAAGGCAACTGTAGAGAACTTTAACTGTAATACTTAATTCTACCTCCTCACTAATGTCAGAACAACTCAGTTGTACACAACCACTGTGATTCCCTGTGGAGCTTATGCACTAAGTAGCTTGGCATTTATTAATATACTTGTTTTTCCTACCACCCAAGCCAGACAACGCATTTTTAAAGCTAAGACAAAGCTATGTCAGTGTAGATGAACTTCATTGAGATTTGCCTGGCAAAAATGTACAGCGTCTGTAACTTGTATTGCTGTCTGTCAACAGTTCATAGCAGTAAACCCATAAACTCCCAATTAATCCAAAAACTTTCATGAGTAGGCTTAATTCTTAAAAAATACATTAAGTAAACCGAATGGGGCTGCACATATACAGAGTATATGCTTATGTTCTTTACCTTTTCCTTCCTCCTGTAGTGGAGAACTGTTCTAGGATGTTACAAATCAAAATCAACAGAATCAAACTAAACCAAGTGAGTTTGGATTAGAGATTAGAAAAGAGAGAAGAGTAGTTGCTATGTTTTCCTAAAAAAACAAAACCACCAAACCAGTCTGTAGAGGGAAGTAACAGCATTTCACAGAGAAATTAAAAAAAAAAAAAAAAAAAAAAAGGCAAATAGTGCATATTATTTAAGAGGAAAAAAATAAAACTTGCAGATACTTTTTAAAGTGCACGTTAAGTCACCAAACCAGCCACATGATGGCAGTCCAACATTTCAAAAAAAGGAAAAACTTGTTCATTTAATAGAAACTATTTGAAAAAGTAGTTCAAATCTGTGCATGCTACTTAGAATATATCTAAGCAGTGCTGTAGAGCAGTGATTTTTATTCTTTCTTGATTTGCATACCTCTAAACATTTTAAGGAGGTAAAGACTCAATATGCAGAGAAGTCTGCTGTCTTATTTATCTTCCATGAAACCCTGACTTTATAGTACAGTTTGTACATCCCAGAGTCCACAGAAACAAGATTTAAACATTGTTTCATAATTTTAGAAAATACTATTTCCATGTATTAGTGTGCTGATTTGCACTCTTTGTTCAGAATTCAGACTCCAATCCACATACATTCAGTTTCTGAAATACAGTGCAAGTCAACCTGATATTAGGCCTGACTGAGCTCTTAGTTTCTCCCTTAATGAACAAAACCAACAAACTGAAAAAACGGAAGTCCTCGTACATTCCTAATTCCAAAATACCAGTTTTCTCATATGCTTTTCTCTTAATCCTCCTTTTTAGTTTCCTCCTCACTAACTGCAACGCAGCTACCTACATAAATTCACACACGTATCTTCCAGTCCAATTCTTTGGTATGCATATGCAACATTTCACTAGCTTACGAATGCCTAAAAGATGATCAGCAAGAGATCAAAAGTCATAACCAATGACATCCACAGCCTCATTTGCTCATATCCACTGTTGTTTGCTACAGCTGACTATATGGTTTGCCTTTTACCATTTATGTTAGTGAGGCTAATGATTTCAGTGGTATTTCCAAAAGAATTTCCTAATGCTTTTCCTAACCAGCACATGGCAGATTGTTCCAGTTGGCACATATGCCCAAAATTGCTCCCTTGTTCCCAGATTCATCTTTATTTGTCTATATTGAACTCCATGTGCTGTATGTCAACCAAACCAAGATGGGTCAAATTGCTTTACATCTTGCATCTCTCATTACTGTCTTTGCTTTTGTCAGTATAGTGAGCAATTCTGAAGACATTTTCTCCTATCTACTTTCAAATTATATGGAGCAATTTAGCAGTATCAGAGGTATACAACAGTCAGTAGCTGGAAAGACATTTTAAAAGTTAAACCATTTTTACACAACACAAGGCATTAGCCTAAAACCTCACCATCACTGCTACACAACAAAACTGCTAGTACACCAAAATGTGGCTATTTGTCATTCTAACTCAGGTTCGAAATATAGATTCAATTTAACTTGATATTGTGATTATACAGGAGTATTAGCTGTTAGCTCACCCGTGGGTCTATAATCAAGATGCATGGCTGATAAGCATTTTTCCACTCTATGATGAGAAAGTAAACCTGCTGGGCTTATTTAGAGCATGTTAAACTGCAGAACCTCTTCAGGCTCACAACTCCTGAGGTTGTGACTGAACTTTTCCATACACCTGTCTCAGTGTGAGTACCTGTTTGCACCCATGAAATCAAAGGACACTCTCATTCTAATTAATTTCCATTTGACAACACACAAATGATCCAATGCAGCAGAGAGGGAAATGGAGCAGGAGCTTTTCCAGCCTTTTGGTGCCTCTGGGTGGTGCCATCCAACTCCTCTTCCACACAGCAGTGGCCATCATTTAGTTGTAGGTTCAGCATCCTTGCTTTACAGTGCCTTCTCCCCTCAATTTTCCACTTGTTCACAGAATTGCTTTTTGGATTGCACCCCAAGCATTCATGACAACGTAAGTTTGCTTTCTCAGAACAAGCCCAGCAGCTTGAAGAGATGGGCTAAAACCTGCAGTTCTCTGCTCCTCATAAAGCTTGCCTATCAATGGATAGTCTGAACTTTGCTGAGCCAGCTGACTTACGCTTGCACCATCACACCATTTTGATAAATATACTTCTCTGAAATATTTCAAATGTATATGCCATATTTTAAAATATATCTTTAATATTTCCCTCCTGCTCATGGGATGTTTACAATTTCAAGCCTGCTATACCTAGTATTAAACTCAGAGTACCACAAGAAAATTTGCATTTTACTGCACAATTGATTCAAAACACACACTAACTAACAACATGATGGCCTTTATTATAGTATGTACAGAACATGATTTTGTTGTTATGATGCCTTTAATTCTAATTAAATTATTTCCATTTGGAGTTATTCTTTATGCTAGAAATCAAAAAGTGTCCATTATAAGCATTACTCATGCAAATCCAGAATCCATTCTGTTAATCAACACTGAAGAAAACTGATGGCTTGTCAGTAATTATTCAGAAAATGCTTAATTGTGCAAGTATTTGAAAATGCTTAAAAATCAGAAGTACAACCACACCATCTTCTGATCAATTTGTGGTACTGTTACCGTTTTGGCTTACATTTCCATATGTCAGAAAGCTTACAAACACCCTGATATTGCCTATTTTCATACTTAATTCAGACTGATTACACGTTTCAGTCTCAACGTGTGCTCCATCTCCATAATAGTAAGTGTATGATGAAGTGGGTGGGCACAATATTAAAGCTCAATTTCATCTGTACGCCACATGAAGAAGTCCAAGTGGCACATACAATAATTTCACCTAGAAAACTTTCAGATTGAAAGCTTTTTTTCTAAGAGAGCATCCTTAATCCAGTTTTGTCTGTGGTAATGGTTACTGAAGAACTTTAGTAAAGTCTATGTGAATCTTGTGCACAACACTGACCACAAAACATCCGTGAATTCCCATTCAGATGGCAATTATCTTTCAGGGAAAAATGGCACTTATCTTCTATCAAAATACCCAGTCTTTATTTCTAGAATCTCTACTGGAAAATAAATCATTACTAAATTAGATAAATTAAATTTATCTTCCAAATCTGAATCTTCTCACGTTCATGGATGTCCATCTAACACCACTCCTAAAGAGTTTTAAGAAAATCATATGGCTGCCTTTCATTCTTCATTTCAAACTACAGCATGAATATAGGTACTGCCAGGTAAGAGAGGGGTTTCTAAAATAGTAAAAATATTTCGTGTATATATCCAAGCCCTACATTTTACCTATAGGTTAGCGCTTCCACAAGACACTATACAACTCCATAAAAGAAGCTTTCTAAATACTTAGTGGTATGATTATGAATTCCTGAGATCTCTTGGTATTTCAGCCCACAGGCAAGATGAGGAGTCTTTACACTGGCTACCGCCTGTCCCACGTTAAGCCTTAGAGGACCATCTTCCCTAACGCCACCGTCTCCTCTCCAAGGCCGCTCTGTTCCGCTCAACTTCCAACAAAGCGTCGGGGGCTGCCCGTGCCTGACAGCCGCTACGCTCACCCAGCCGCCCCCCCGGGGCCATGGGCCGCGCCCTGGTGGCACGCCTCACTGCCGGGCCGCGGCCTCGGTGCCACCGCTGCGCCGCTCCCCCAAGCAGCCGCCGCCGCTACCCGCCCCGGCCTGTTCCTTGCGCCGGCGGAAGCACCGGGGCCTGCTGGGGAAGCGGGGAAGAGGCCGCCCCGCATGCGCAGCCCCTCGAGGCGCCCGGCGAGGCCCTGCCCCCTGCGCGAGCGCCCCGCCCAGCCCCGCCCTCCCGCCCGCCCGGCGCGGCCCGGCCCGGCCCGGCCCCTCCCTCCCTCCCCTCCCTGCGCAGGGGCAGCGGCTGCCACAGCAGTCTCCGCCGCCGGGAGACGCCTCGCCCGCCCGGCCCCAGGGCCGCCGCCGCCCCGTCATGTCCGAGGCGGGACAGGAGCTTGTCCACCTGGTGTGGGGCAAGAAGGCCGGGCCCCGCGGGCTGGCCGACACCATCTTCTGCCGTTGGGCGCAAGGTACTTGCGTGCGCCGTGCCCCGGCCCCGCTCCCCGCCCGGCCCGGCCCGGCCCTTCCCCCGGCCCGGTGCCTGCCCGGCCTTCGTCCCCGGGGGCCCTTCCTCGGCCCTCGGCCCGCCCCGTTGCCCTCGGCCCACCTGCCCGGGCGCACCCGCAGCTCTCCCCGCCGCCCCCGCGCGGCCCCGTCTCGCCCGTCTGTCCGTGTCCGTGTGTCTGCGGGCGGAGGGAGGCGCCGCTCCATGGGGCCGGGGCCCCTCCGCGCCCCTGCGGGTGGGGGCAGCGGTAGTTGGTTGCGCTCTGTTCCCGTATCACCCGCAACTCGGCGTGTGGCCCACGGGAAAAATGATGCAGCAGTTTCACTTGCTAAATAATATTTTTTGCAGCTTGGCCGCCTCTTGCCACAAATCTTCAAAGGAACGTAAAAGAGTAGGGAAAGAAATGTGTTTCTTAAATATATTTCAACAGCATCTTGTGCCGTTACTTTACATAGCTCGTGGAAACATGAACATAAGAGTTGCCCCTTTTTTTTTTTTTTTTTTTTTTTTTTTTTGCGAAGAACGTGGGAATCACAAATAGACTTAGCAAAAGCGGGGACAGGCTAGGGACAGAGACCCACAGATTTTCTTTAAACTGGTTCTTCGGTGATTGAAGCAGGTGCATACCATCTTTAGGACATGGCAAGCAGCAAAACATCAATAGCCGTGGAACCTGGGGTATTTGTAAGATATTTTTTACATATTTAAATTGTGCAACCTACACGTAGTTTCTTCTTGATGGTGCTTTTCTGGTATTTTTTCAAAACTGCAATTGCAAGGTGTAGTACTGAGAATTACCAATAAAAATGGTATGCAAGAAATCAGTCAGTGTACCTGTCCTGGCTGAAAGAAGGGAATAATAGCCTTCTCTATAACTTACTATGGACTTTGAAGAATTATAGTAGTGGTTATAAAGATCATTCAAAAAAAAAAAATCCCTAATTCCTGGAGAAAAATCACAAATGATAGTGGAATTTATAGATTTAAAAAAAAAAAAAATGCATTCAGGTCTCAGGGTAAAAGTTGGCTGAAACAAAAGGATGTTTTTAGTATTCTCTGTTCCTTGCTTTTTTTTTTTTTTTTTTTTTTAACACGAGTGATACATAGTTTCAATGGATGCATGTGGGGTGTTGATTTGGGAGCTGTGCAGCATCTCCCCTGCCCCAGGACACAGAGTGCACTACCAGACGAGATAACTTGGTGAGAAATATTTAGGGAAAAAATGCCAAATTCCTTCCAAGTTCTAGAATATAAGCAGGCCTAGTAAAGCCATTACTTTTCCTAGTGAATTGGTTATTTTTACTGAAATATAATTACTTTCTGAAATACCTCAAGTTTTGGTAGAGTGTTGCTGTTTCAGTACAAGGTTTTTGCAAAGTCAACAAAAATAATTGGTAGTAAAAAGCTTAATTTTTTCTTTAGCTGGTAACATTACATTACCAGAATTGACACTTTCAAGATAGTTTGTTTGTATATGATATTTTAGCAGTTTCAAAATTTATTGAAATGTCTGTTGTAGCAGCCCACACTTGTGATCCTGTGAAAGATTGATGGCAAAGGCCTTTCATGTTCTTGGTGGCTCCTGGAAAGGAGCTGGTATTTCCTGTCTGTCTTCAGGCAAAGTCCTGTAGCTATACTGTGTGGTGTATCTGTTCCCTTCTCTATATCCTCTTAGATATAGCCAATTTTGTGTAGTAAAAACACACAACACTAAGTTAGTGTGTTGTTTGGAGGTGCTATACTGGGAATCAAAAAAGTCAGTCTCAGTCCCCTGTGTTGAGTTGCAGCATGATACATTTACCCAACTTTCAGTTTCTATTTTGTTAAAGAAGTTCTACACCATTTACCTACTGCAAAGGAGTCTTGTCAACACTGACTCATCAAGATCGGAAAAAAAACCCAGACATAAAAATCAAGCTTTCTTATTTCCAAAGACTTCAAAGTTCAAAAGATAGACCCTTGTTTCACATCATATGTGCAGAAAGTATCAAACTACTAGTTTAGTGTTGGGGGTTTTTATGTGGTGTTTTTTTTTCTTAGAATGTAGAGCCAACACTGGTATTTATTTCAGATACTTTTTGAATGTTGTTTCATCCTTTCTCAAACCCTTTGGAGGTTGAGAACTATAATTTACATTTGGAAGTAAAAGTAGAGAGTAGGGAGATTGTTGAATGGAATATTCGAACCAGTCAGTTTCTCAATTAAAGATAGCAGTGTTCTGGGAATCCTCATCATGCACCAAACTCCTTAACCATCATATTTGTTTGGTCAAAACTGAACACAGACTGATCTGTGGGCAGTTAAAAGAACTGCCCTAGCTAATGTGGATATGCCATTTGAAGTTAGTGACGGTAATTCCCTCAGTTTGCTGCATTGGCAACTTTAAATATATTGCTTTGATTCCTGACTTAACAAAAGCATGGCTGCAAAGCTGTTGTTGCAGTTGGGGGGGGGGGGGGGGGTAATAGAAATTTTTTTCTTTATGATTGCAGCAGAATTTGCAGTTTGAACTTTGAATCCCATTTACCACAATCCTGAAAGTGGACCCAGAGGAATGTAGTGCAAAGGCTCAGCCTGCACTTCGGTATTTCCTGGCATAGGTAACGATGACTTGGGAAGGAGTTAGGAGAACTGAACAGTGAAGAAACATACCCATGTTAGGAGTGATTTTCTTCATTGATCCAAGAGACAAATTCCATTCATAAAGCTGCTCTTCAGATCATCCCTAAGGCATGCGGCATCAGGTCTACACAACTATGAATGTCTGGCAGTTTTGAGGGCATTATTCTTTCAGAATTACCTAAGCGTTTTCTCACTGGTCTTTGGAAAGAAAGATATGGGACAGTTTTACCAAAACAGCTATTTAACTTCAAAAGCATAACGTGAAGGTATTAATACTACAGTTTGCGTATGTACTTATACCTTACAATGTAAAAAGGTCTGTTTTATCTGGATCCTCTTCCAGCTTCCAGGTAATTTGACAACTCTCCTTTTCCTTCTCCCCTATTATTTCCAGGTTTCATTTTTTTACATGCCTGGAACTCTGTTTCTGGTCTAGTACGTTTAAACATCACCAGATTGGCTTTTATTACATCCTTGGTTGAGGAGCTAGGTCCTACAGTACTGTTGTTAAGTCACTGGAGCTGTTAATCAGGAAGAAAAGCAAAGCGTTCTTCATTTAGTATTCACAGTTAGGGTATAGACAAGTGTGGATTACGTGAACAGCTGGAGGAAGTGGTTACACCTGTTGGGCCACCTCTGCCTCCTTGTTGCTGCTTGTCTGCCCTAAGTATTGCCTCTTCAAATCTTTTGGTGGAACTGCTTTAAGAAGTTTCTGCTTCACCGATGCCAGGCACACTTAGCAAAGTCAACCTTGAGAGTGGTTTTCAGGTCATGGTCTGTGGACTGCTTTTAAGGCATCTGTGAAAATTAAGAAGTTAAAAGCCAAACTTGCTGCCAGGAGTTCGCACATCATGTGGAAAAAATACTGAGGTCTTCAAACAAAGAAGTACTGATGACTACCGACTTAGAGCTTTTGTTAAAGTAGAAGATGTTGCTTCTGTTTAAGTAGATGTTGCTAATTTCTGCCAGTAGGAAGTGGTCTTTCTTGCGAAGACAAGCCATACTGCTATTAAATGTGAGACAACTAGCTTTTGGAAAAACATGGGGGACGAGCTACCTAACAGCCTTCTCTAGGGAAGAATTTCTGTTCTCAATTTTATACTGTTAGGCTTTTTTCTTCCTTTCTCCCCTGGAGTGGCATACTGGTTTTGAGGTAGTGATACTGCCTTTACAGACAAAATAACCACATCTTGCTGTTTAGACAGACTTGTCAAATCCCTTTCTATTGTGTATGAGATTTAAATGTTTATTTCATGTACTTCTGTAATGCAAAGTTGTCTTAAAGTAATGAATTCATTCTGAAGGACGCAAAACCTCTTGTGAAGCTTGCTGAATGAAAAGTTAGACTTTGGGGCAGAAATACAGTTTTTTGAGGGACTGTGTCATTATGTGTAAATAACAGCCCTTTCAGCACTGTTAAACTGAAAGAAGAATAGAAGATACTACTCACTGTAAAAAAATGGGGTGTGAACATGTAAGTTATGTTGTTAAGAAGATGGTATCTTATGGCTGATGTAGTTGGAATACACATAGAGGAGGAAGAATTTGAAATGCCCTGTAACACAGTTATCTACATAATTAGTGAACACTAAAACTCTGTGCTGCTGCCTGGGCCCAAAAAGGAGTATCTGAAAAGACAGTGTCCTTACTTTAAGAAAGGATGTGGTGCTAGTGAATCCATTCTTTACTCTAGATAAGGCTGACAGGCTTAAAGAAAATAAAAGGTCTTGAGGAGTACTCACATAGAGAGCTCTTACCAGGGTACAGATTCAGAAGTTCCAGCCAAATTCAGAAGTTTCACAGAGCTGGTTTGGTTTGATTTGGTTTTTTTACAAAGGTGTGAAAAAAGGTAGACACGTTGGAATCTTACCTTGTTTTCTGGCAGCTTGTTGCCAAATTTAGTGGTAGCCTACTAGGTAATTTGGATACTTTCCTCAAACCCTTCCAAGACTTCCTGGCTCTTTATCCACAACCCATTAAGTGGAGTTTTGTTGTGGAATTGCTGTAGTAAATGTTCCTTTCTTTTTGTGTGTGTGGGGAAAAGTTGTTTTGTTTGAGTTTTCCCACAGAAAATTTCAGAAGTTTCATTTTACTATGAAAATACACTTTGAAAACCCAAAGCCATACACAAAATGTGTTTGTTACTCTACACCCAGCTCTAGAGAAAGGATGAAACATTTAAGACTTGTTGTAAACCTTGTACTTGGGTAGTAATGGATTATTCTAGTGTTTCTCTCAGGCAGTTCTTGTATCCCAAAAGAGAAAAAGAAATACAGTTCCAGGGTGAGAGGCTGATTCAGCAGAGAACAGGACAAAAAAAAATGAATAGAGAAGCATCTTTGTAGGTAGATTGGATCAGAGATAGAGCAAGTTTTTTTTCTAATATATTAATATTGCATGCTCTTTAGCCTCTCCCCATGTGTCTTTCATGCAGCTAGAATTGGTTCTTTCACAGAGTGCAAACACTGAAGGCATACATCATCGTTTGTAAGATGACAATGTTACTAATGTCTAGAGTGTCTTGGATTTAAAACAAATAATTTTTAGAAATGGGCAAATAATTTTAAAATGCAGGAAAGTGGTGGGGTGGTCATAATAGAAGAACGAATGGGTTTCGTAGTGCTTTGGACCATGATGTGTAGTATTAGATGAAACACAAGAGTAGGTAACTAAGTTATCTGTTCATTTTGGCAAACCGTATGTAGAAGAGCTAAGAATTAGGTGTAAGAAGAGAAATATGGGCCTTGGTAAATGCTAAGTTTGGGGAGAATACGGAGAATAAAACTGTCTTGTGTGATTAATAGTAGACAAAGGATATAAAGACAGATCTGAGAATATAATAGTCACCATAATTCAAAATATTGGGCAATACACTGACTACAAATACGAATCTAGACCTACTTCCCCCCCCCTGTCCCCTGCCAGAAAGGTTAAAGCAGTAGTGATGTTGAAAAAATGGGGTCAATGAAGCATTTAATAGGGTTATAAATGACAAGGAAGATGAATGATAATGATACTATTTTATGTTTCTTACAGGTAAATGACGATAATTATACTCATGGATAAAAGGCAGGCAGATTAATTAAAAAAGATGATTTTGGCTGCATTACATCTATTTTGCTCTTGAAATTTTAGCTTGAGTGAAAAGAACTGTGTGATAGATATGACTGGTTAAGAGTGAGAGTAAGTAGAATTAATCTGGATCAGAGATGCTAGTCTTAGTTGGTAGCTTAAAGGTTGGCCAGGCCACCTATGAATCATAAGGAAGAGCATGGAATTGATGGGTGTTTATAGAGATTGCTCAAGATGTGATTATTGTGGAGGGCAAAAAAGGTAAGTAGGTGTGATTGCAGGCTGAGGTAGACTTGAACCCAGCTGGACTTCAGGCTGCTGGTTTCTGAAATTTTACCTGAGCTGACTTTCAGATTTTGTAGACGTTTTAAGAAAAAGAGCAAGACCAAAATCCCTGAAGCCCATTTCTTTTGCTTAAGAGTTTTTAGAACCTTGATGTTTATTAAGCATTAAGAGCATTTAGATTAAAGAAGTTAAGTGTTCCTTTAGGTATTATATATGTTTTTTTCCCTGTGGTTGTATTCTGTCAATTTCCATGTAATACCAGTTTTGCATTGTCTCTCTCAAATTTGTATTCACTTTGGTGGTTCATACTTGATTTTCTTTATTTTTAGGAAGCAATTTTGAAAAATAGGGCAGGGTTAAGCTGAGACAGTTCATGCTTTCTGTAAGAAGCCTGAAGAATGTGAAACAAATTCAAGATTTCTTAAGTGTGGTTTAATGGTACCACATCCAAGTATGTTGTTTTTCTGCAGTGGCTAAATCATTAAAATGACTAAAACCTATTGATGCAGTGTGCTTAGATGGCATGCAGTAATGCTTCAAAGTAGAGGGAGACTTACCTTTTACTATGATAAGCCTGCACAAACTAATTCAGAAGGTTTAAAAGAGTGGTGATATGTCTGATTGGGGTATGTTAACAGGGGAGCGAAATGATGCTAGTGCAAACTTTGGTTGAAGTATGGATGAATGGAGCTTTGTTGTTACATTGGGTGATGCCAGATCTAAGTATGTAGGCTTGACGTGCGTCTGGGTTTTGAATATAAAATACATCTTTGTAATGCATATTTGCACATTCAATTAAAAAAAAACCCTGTAGCCTTCTGTCAGATACAGGGGAAACCCCTTTTTTTTTAAGAACTATGGCTACATTGATCCATCTGGAAAAAAAAAATCACATTGTTGTTGAACAACGATCATTTCTGTGGTGATATATGGCCTACAAAACATGCAGTGGTCCTCTCTTGTGCTGCTTGGGATGATGTACTTGTCATGCAGTAATGTGGAAGTCTGTATTGGGGGGATGCGTTTCCCCAGTTGAAATTCAGATCTGGGGGTTAGGGGTGCTTTTGACATGGCAGCATGTAGTGATACAGAATTGGAAAAAGAAGTTGTGGGAAAGAGGCACTGAATATTCTTTCCACTGAGACTGACACTGCTGCGAAAATATGCATGTGTATCCTCTTTCTCCCTGCCCCCACTTGCTTGTGCTTGCTGCTGAGTTGCTGACTGCAGTTGCATGGTTTCTAGATTACATTGAACTAGAGTCACTTCAGCACAATCTTATCAGCGCTTAAAAGGATAATGCAAAATATCACTCACTGTGAGTAAGTTGCTGTGTGTCAGTTTCATCAAGGTAATTGCCCATGTACATGCATTTATCTACGAGAAATGCAAGCTATGAATCACTGTATCTTGAAGACAGGTTTAAGGGCAAGGTGGTAACAAACAATTTTGCAGTAATTGCTCCAGCGTTTGCTCCATTATGTGACTGTAAAATAATTCTGAAACACAAAAGCATTGAAGATGGAAGGAGAAAATAGATGATCTTGCATCTCAGTAAATACAGCGTATCTTCTGTGAAAGAACACCATTAAGAGGCTTGCTTCAGTGGTTAAAAGTGAATATTTGAGTTACTCAGCATATTTCAGTCTTAATAGGCAGCACTGATAGGCCAAAAATGAGATCAGTGGGAGGCATACTGTGCCTTCATAGGGAATAGAAATGTATTATGCATGTTCAGTAAAGGTTCAAAGGTGGGTTTTTTTTTTTACATATGTGAGACAATGTTATCTCTTACAAAAAATTTGAATAAGAAATAAACTGTAATAAAATAAAAACTAAGGTTTAAGTATCTGGCCAATTGTGCTCTAATGACAGTTTTACTGTTAAAAATCCATTTGTTTCAAACCCTAGCTGTTGGCCCTTTGTGGTCATTATTTCGTTGCTGAGATAGATAGTTCATTTCTGTGCTTTCACCTGTATTAGTGACTTTTTTCTTCAGACAGTTTAACCACATTGTGTTAGTACCCAAGGGAGAAAAAAATCTTGAAAACTTACCTAATCTTTGAAGGTGAATAAATCAGGTGTAATTTCTATTAGGGAAGGAGTATACATAAGCACCTGCTTGTTTACCTATTTTACTAAATACAGTCTTTTTTTCATTTTACAGGATTTGTGTTTAGTGAATCTGAATCAACTGCATTAGAACAATTTGAAGGTGGCCCTTGTGCAGTGATTGCACCTGTGCAGGTAAGATGCATTTATTACAGGAATGGTTCAAAATTAGTAACCCCCAATTTGTTTTTTTCTCTAAACTAAAATAAATATTTAAAAAATTGCAGATCAGTTAATTACAGTGTGGAGGAGACAAAAAACTCAGTAAAAAGGCAAAGATGGGCTGATTTTGAACTGTAGTTTTTGCAGAAGTGAATTTGTTTGAGGAAGTGCAGCAGGTTGATCCAAGCAGAGGTAACTTTAAAGTGGGGAATGCCAGATAAAGGGAGAGAAGTAAAAGATCAGATAGAAATGTAATCCTAATCTTTTCTCATCTATCATCCCTGTCCTTAAGAAAGGTAATATCTGTCACACTGGCTGCTTTAGCAAACTGTATTAGAAATATTTGAAGCAATCAGTTTTCAAACCTAACAAGGTTTGCTACGTGAGAAAAGGAGAAAAGTTACGCTTTCAAAGTCCTAGTTAGCAGAATAATTGAAGTATGTCAGGTGAATATATTTTATTCCGGATACATGCTTAGGATTCCACTTGTGCTTCAGATATGCTCAACCAACTGTGATTGTGATATCTTTGTTTGTTTGTTTGTTTTCTTGCATCACTGTATCTCATAGGCTATGTGCATACTCTTTGAAATGCTGTTTCTGTGGCAGTTCTAATTGCTGTGTAGATACATGCATGACCTGTAGGCTGGATCCATTCTGCTAGAGCACTTTGTCTAATCTGTGACACTTCCTCCTTTTCTCAGGAGCACCCTGTAGAGACAGGCAGACATTGAGTCATGGGCCAGATTACTCTTTTTGGTAACCCGCTCTTGACTCCTTGCACACAGATCAAATTCTGCAGGTATGTCTAGGTCTGAGTTCAGGCCTTGTCCACTGATAGGTAACATATTAAAGTCATGTAGCAGAGTTAATCTCATCATGATCTGGAAGGTGTCCGAGTCAGACAGCTGACATTGTGGAATTGTTTGTATCTCTGGTGTGTGTAATGTGATAGTTCATAAAACCTCTGTTATGGTTACTTCAAGACACTCTAAACACCGGTCCCACCAAAAGACTTGTATCACAGGAAGGAGCACCACTTGCTTAGGTCGTAAACAATCAATAGAAAAATATTTTATTATGAGTTGCACTCTGTAACGTGGTTCTGTCTAGTTCTGTGGTCTTAAAACGAGATGTAGAGTGTCCAGTCTCTGATGTTAGAATTACAAGTCTTTTATTTGGGCAGAGTGGAGAGACTAAAGATTAGGACCAGCTGGCTCCTTAAAGGCAGTGTCAAGTCTTTACCATATCATATGTTCTTATAGACAAGTGTTTTTCCAGTTTTACATGTAGTTCAACGTTTTTGAGATTAAATAGTTAAGGCATGTTCCAGCTGAGTTCCAGCTTGGGAAGGACAAAGGGATCAAACAGATCTTGCAGTGCCTACTGCTGCTGTGAATTACTAAAAAAGGTGTGCAAAAGATCTGTGATAAGACAACAGGCTGAGTCTGTCAGGGAAGAAGTGAAAGTTTAAGCAGCTGTTTTTAAAGTGCTGTAAATACCTGAAACAGCATCTAATAGAGTAATTAGAAAGACCAAGAGTCTGCTTCCCAAAGTTTGTTCTTTCATTGTTCCTTCTCTGTAACTTAGAGTATATTTTTTTTTATAATTGCAGCATTAGTGTTGATGAAGAGCAAAGCAGGGATATGGAGATGCGTAGGTTTTCTTTGATCTGTGCATTATGACTTGCAATAGTTAAGAGGTAGGCTTTTTAACTACTAAAGGGGTTTGAGTGGCTAGATGGTATTACTCATCAGTTATATTGCAAAATATTTGTGCCTCTGTTACAGCAGCCCTGTGAGTCTGGAGATGTTTATGTAAATATGCACTCTGTGTATTTGAAATGTACTTGAAGTTCAAACTCAATAATGTTGAACATAGGTATGAGGCCACCTTTGTAGTTAGTTTGAATGGGAAAAATCAGTAAATAGTGCAAGCTCAGGGTCTCTTACTGAACAATAAGCAGCTTGAAACCCTTCTAATAACATACAAAAATGCTTTGGTATAGAGCTTGTGACATGATGTAAAAGTTGGTGTGTCTCGTATTTTAATATTATTTTATGCTTTGAAAACAAAGGCATTCCTTTTGAAGAGGCTTTTTACCAGCGAAAAGTCTACTTGGAGAGACTGTCCAGGTACTGAGACCTCTTTTTTTTCCTCTTTATTTTTTCTACTTTAATTATTTGTAAAGCATGTCCTAGTACAAAATTTTAAAATATTTTACACTTTCTTTTTGTGTAAGTGTGCACCCATGCCATTTGATGAGGCTGTGGTAGTGGGGTGACCTTGACTGGATGCCAGGTGCCCACCAAAGCAGCTCTGTCACTCTCCTTCCTCAGCTGGACAGGGAGGGAGAGAACATAACAGAAGGTTTGTGGGTGGAGATAAGAACAGTGAGAGATCATTCACCAATTAATGTTACAGGCAAAACAGACTCAACTTCGAAAAAGTAACTTAATTTATTGCCAATCAAATCAGAGTAGGGTAATGAGAAGTAAAACAAATCTTAAAAACATCTTCCCCCCATCCCTCACTTCTTCCTGGGCTCAACTTCACTCCCAGTTTTCTCTACCGCCTCCCTCCCAGTGACATGGGGGGACAGGGAATTGGGGTTGTGGTCAGCTCATCATCCATTGTTTCTGCTGCTCCTCCCTCCTCAGGGGAGGACTCGTCATGCTCTTCCACTGTTCCAGTGGGGGGTCCCTCCCATGGGAGACAGCTCTCCACGAACTTCTCCAACATGAGTCCTTCCCACAGGCTGCAGTTCTTCATGAACTGCTCAAATGTGGGTCCCTTTCATGGGCTGCAGTCCTTCAGGAACAGACTGCTCCAGCACTGGCTTCCCACAGGGTCACAGCTTCCTTCAGGCACATCCACCTGCTCCAGCTTAGGGTCCTCCCCGGGCTGCAGGTGGAGATCTGCTCCACCGTTAACCTCCATGGGCTGCAGGGGCACAGCCTGTGTCACCATGGTCTTCACCACGGGCTGCAGGGGAATCTCTGCTCTGGCGCCTGGAGCACCTCCTCCTTCTCCTTCTTCACTGACCTTGGTGTCTGCAGAGTTCGTTCTCTCACATATTCTCACTCATCTCTCCCACTGCAATTACACAGGTTTGGTTTTTTCCCCTCTTCTTAAATATGTTATCCCAGAGACGCTACTACCATCACTGATGGGCTCGGCCTTGGCCAGCGGTGGGTCCATCTTGGAGCCGGCTGGCATTGGCTCTGTCGGACATAGGGGAAACTTCTAGCAGCTTCTCACAGCAGCCACCCCTGTATCCGCCCCACTACCAAAACCTTGCCATGCAAACCCAATACAGAGGCATACAGTATGTATACTACGTGTCTCTAAACTCCCATTTGTGAGATCTACTCCTGTCCATAGTACTTCTGTGTTTTATAAATATTTGATTGAAATCTGTTATTGGGAAAGGGAATGGATTAGTAGTCATATTAAAACACATTTTTCTAAAGACAGCTTTATAATTATTTGGTCCAGTATAGTCAAAGAGCAATTAACGTTAATAATTAATAAGATAAAAGTAATAAACTCAGTTACTTAGATTACTGTATTAAAAAGATACTAGTAGCTTATGTAAGACACTGATTAGCAGCAATTGAACTCATGTAGGTTTCTGATCTTTCAGAAGAGGAGCAGAAGAACCTTCTCTGTCATACATTATGTGATATTTTGGAAATGGCTTGCTCTGATAATTCTGAGTCGTACTCTCTGGCAACGTGGATAAGAGGAAAAACAACTGAAGAAACTGCTAGTATTTCTGAAAGTCCTGCAGAATCTAGTCGTCAAGAGGAACAACCTTGTAAGATGTATTTCTGTTCTAAATTACCCATTGCTTAGTGAAGTATTACGGGTTTTTTGAGGGGCCACTGCTTTTTATTATTACACAGGTGGGGTTTTCACCTTTGTGATTCCATTAGCAACAGATGGATTTTTGTCTGTTGTAATTGATTTGTTGATCCTTTTTGTCAAAAGGAATGTGCTATCTATCACTGGAGTTCTAACATATGTGTTTCTCTTGAATTTAAGCAATTTCCGTAATCTTTTGAATTTTATTTTGTGATTTATTGGACCTGATTTTGATCAATTGAATTTGGAAAAATCTGCATGCTTCCTAACACTGGAGGAATATTTTAACTTGTTGCTTTATTTCAGAAGAGCTTTGGTAGGAAATTCTGCAAAGCTTTTTCTGTTCTGAAATATTCTGGGTCCCCTCTTACAGAAAAGTAAGCTTTTTTCCCTATATTTGATTCTATGCAGTACCCAAACAGCTTAATCAAATCACCTTCTAGTAGATTAACAGAATTTTTTTGTAGATTAGAATTTTTTGGTTACCTGTTTTTTGCAAACGTCTTGATTCCTTCATTAGTTACTGACATCAGGGATCCAGTGAACGTCATCTGTTGTGCTAAGATATGGCATCCAGTCATATTTAATTGCTGTGGAGCCAGTGACATGGAAAGTTTATCTGTCAACACATAATCATTGAGATGTGTGTTTATTAATCTTTTAATAGGATATACCTAATGTTTTAAAAGATAAGCTGCTTTTTCTTTTAGTTTTTGTTCCCAGTGTGTCCCTTAAGAAGTATGAAAAACTCTTCACACGAGAACATGCTTACAAAGGTGCCATCTTTTGATGGAAGGAATATGTTATTTGGCAATTTGTGGCATAACTACAGAGAAAGAATTCTGCGAGTAGGTTTATACGTGTGCAGCTAGCTATAGCAATTAGTAGTGCTGGAGCTCTTTATGTTACAAGTCATCTTCATCTGCTTCTATCAAATGCTCCATGTGCTTTAGAAGGCTTAAACAATAAGAATTAAAATGTTACTGAATTGAAAAAACAGGAGGTCACCACGTAAGAGTTCCAAAGTGAGCAGGTTTTTTATTAAGAAAAGGTATTATGCAGACAGTTGTATCTACAACTTTTCTGGTTAAAAAAAAAGAAATAATCTTCCTTTGCAAGATAATAAGGCAGATCTAACAGTGAAGTTCCTCATTTCTGTGGATTTTCCAGTTGTCTCTGAAGCTCTTGCTCATATTATGAAGCTTCCTTTGAAGGAAAAATGAAGCAGAGCCTAGTTATCAATAGGCTTTTACTGTTCTGTTTATTAATATATTGCCTTATGCTAAAGAACCTTTTAACTGTAGAAAATGTTCAGCAGAAAGTCTTTTTAAACACACACCCAATAATTACTCTCAACACTGACACTTAATGAACTAATCCGTTCTACTACATACCTACATTTTTCATATTTCTGTACAAATCTACAAGTTCTGCCTGACTTGCCCTTAATGCCATGGAATGTGCTTAGGAAGAGCAGGGTACATTTACCATGAACAGTCTGCTTTTGTCATGGGCAACGTTAATCTCTTTCGTTGTTCATATTCTGTGTTTCCTGCTAGACACTGAATGTACCTCTTGTATATACTCTACAGTTCAAACAGTATTTTATCTTATAGCTATAATGCAATACAGTTCCTGATTTAAGATACATTTGTTAGGGGTTTTTTTCTTTCCTGTCCTGCTATTTAACTATAGACCAGCTTCTTGCCTGGTTAGACTTGGGACAAAGATGTGAAGAAGGTATTGTTAATAATGCAGAGTTCTGTTACTGGTAGTGCAAAGGAATAAATGATATCTTGCTTGGTTGCTGTAATCAATAAAAATAGAAACGGGCATTGTCATAGCTGGCGAGTTATGTGTGTGTGGGAGCATTACAGATACAATTCCACATGGCAGGCTACTGCTATTTGGGAATTGAATATGGGAATATATAATAAAATCATGAAATATGATTAGACACAGCATGATAGAGTATCATTTTAAAGAGTTTCTATACAATTGTATTTCTCATACAGTTTATGTTCTATTGCTGTTTGTTCTTCTCTCCACTAAGCACTGTCTTTATTTGAATTGTGTATAGCTACATTTCTCTTTAGAATTTCTACTTCTTTCTCTTTGTTTCAAATAGTAGTTCTCTTACCATTTCACTCTGTTCTGTAGTAACAGAATGAAACTGCCTATCATCCTGCTGTGTGAACAAAAGGTGGATTCGAGCACACTTGCTGAATGCAATAGCATTTTTCATCTGCTTTTGTGGTGTATACCAGTGACTTGTTGTTGGCCATGCATTGGCTGTAGTAGTGCAAGTTCCCAGGTTCAAAGATCGCTTTATATGATTTAGTCCCTCTAAGTTTCTGCTTACAAAACATATGTTCTTGGAGGCGGGTTGGATCTTGTAGCATTTTCTGCAATTTAGATTCCTTGTTCTATATTTTTTTAAAAATGTCTTAAAATACATTTTCTTAAATCTAGTTTTGTATATGGTAACCTAATTTTAGTAATTCCTCGTAGTTTTTCAGAAGGCAAAACATAACACTCTTAAGATCACTGCTGCCTTATTTCTGAAGTAGAAAATGAAAGTACTCTATTGCTGGAGAAGCAGTTGTGCTTGCACGTAGGTAAATCGAGTGCATCTTTCAAAATACAATCAGAAAGGGCATTAAAAGGCCTTTGGGGAATTCTTGTGGGAAGAATTGATCCGTAATATAGCCCTAATGGCTTCAGGTCTTTAATGAACTGTATGCAATCAAATTCAGTAGCTAGATCATCAGACATTATTTAAATATTCTGCATTAAGTGGCCTTTATCAGAATGCAGATCTGTCTGTTTTGTATATTAGCCTACTAGCAGGAAGATAAAGTCCTTATAAACAGAGGACACTAAAGACTGCTACAGTCTTAATATTTGAATGCCTGTAGAATTTGATAATTACACAACTGACAAGTGTAATTTCCTTTTGGTAAAAGAAAATTTGATTTTAAAAGTTCATTTTGTCTCCTTGGTTTGGAAATGTTGTGAGGGGAACAAAGGTATAAAGCCTGTGTTGAACTTGGGAAGACACTAATGCTGTATTTTTTTTTTTTTCTGTCTTGGGCACAACACTTGAAAGGCTGTTTATCCATTATTTAAAGAAAACAACGCAAATTTATTTAAAACCAGGATGTGTACCACTGTGTAGAATAATTCTACTAATTTGTAATAAAGAACCATTAAAAGGGGGGAAAAAACCACCAGAATTTCAGTAACAGAAATGTATATTTGAAGAAAAAATACAGCATACGTACATTGATAAAATGATCCAAATAATCATGCTTGCTGTTCTGGGAAATAATACTTCTTGTTGACCTGCAAAATTGTATCTATAGTATGCATATGCTTGATGACTTTGTGACAGCCACGTTTTGTACAAAATCAACAGCTTAGTATTTGACAAATATTTTCAAGGCTACACACTCCAGTGGCTTTGTGCTTTTAATAAATTGATTAGTCCAAATAGAAATGTTCTCACTAATTTGTATGGTGGAATCTTAATGTTGCGGTAAATTAGTTTATACTAATCAGTTAAAAAAATTAAATGTCAAGGGAGGATTAAAAATTATAATTAAAGCTTGAAAGTATACTAGCTTGCTGTGTGTATCTTGTGTCATTTTTTTGCCATGTGTAGTGCTGAAAAGTGTCTCTTGTGTATAGCTGCCTTGGCTGTCGAAGAGCTTGGCTTTGAGCGATTTCATGCATTAATTCAGTAAGTAATATGTTGGAACATTTAAAATACAGTATTTTGAAGTTACACTACTATTCACAGCCCTGAAAGGGGTATGTTGAGAAATTTTGTGTGTGCTATACCTCAGGTTAAACTTGGATTTCAAGTTTTGGTTTGGGGGCTTTGGTGGTTTTTCTTTGTATTTTACTGTTTAAAATGCAATATATTATCTTGAGCTTAAGCATTAGGCTTTAAAATAAAACTGGAGCAATGAAATGTGTGAAGTTGGCTGAATAAGTTGTGCACTTGACGTGTATGAACACAGCTAATTAAGATTCATATTTAAGTTAGAGATGTTAATCCTCAATATTTATACACTGTCTTCACAGGTGTTTCTATCTGAAATACTTGTGATATATACACTGAAAAAAATTGTCATGTAGTATTTTTCCTGATTTGACACATTAAGAAACATTTATAAAAATGTTTCATATACAAGACTGATTTTTGTTTCATATTTTAACTGTTATCTTTTTGGGGTGTAAATACAGAGCTTACAGTTCTAGTGAGTTTCAAGGTACCAGCCTTTTATTTTCACAGTGAACATTTGTAATCATTATACAAATAAATTTTCAAAGAGGAAATAAAGAGTAACAGAATTTCACATAACACTTGAGATGGAAAATGTTGCTAATTAGAACTGAAATAACTACTGCTTATTGTATCAGCAGTAATTGTAGTTTGTTCTTTAAATCCATTGTCATATGAGGAAAGAAGAAAGAGAATATAAATTTTTTGTAACCTTATCTGATCAAAACATTAATTTCCTGCCCTCTCCCTCCCACTCACCCCCTCAGTCTTTGGACTTGTGGTACCCACTTTAGTTTTTCTCAGTCTTTCTCACTGGCAATGAGTGCTCTGGCATATGCTTTTAGAGCAAGCTGAGTGATGGATATCAGAACTGACTTTGCCTTGCATACTTCGTATGCCATGTATACTTTGTTGATAATGAAAGGTAGTTTAAAAATCTCAAGTGTTAGTCAGATAAACCATCTATGGATATATTTTTGCAGATGTTTGTTTCTTCTTTAAACAAGACTTGAAATGTGCAAGAAATCTAAAAGAAAATAATATACCGAAGTTTGTGTAAGATAAGCAGAGGATGTGATCTAGTTTGAACTACTCAATTAAAACTGATGTTTGTGTTCTGAGAAGCAGTATTTACCTCTAAATATCCCAAGAAGTAGAAAGCGTATTACTTCACTGGAATCTTGATGGATCTCTTCCTTTGCTTTGTTTTTATTTTACTTTTTTTCTTTTTAAACATATGATCAGCTGGTGTTACCTTATCATCCAGGCAGCAACCCTATTATACAACCAGATAGTTTCCCAAATGTTAATGTACCACTCGTGGTTTTAAACATTTTGCTTTTTCCAAAGCTAGATTCTAATAAAATCAAAGTCTCATGGGAAATGTAATAATGACTTCAAAAGCCTGAAAGATAGTCTTACCTGGTTAAGTAGAAGGCTTTTTCCTCTATTGTTTATGGACTGAATTCTTTCAGAACACTATATAATGCAACTGTTATTTTGATGACATACAGTCTATTCACAGTTTCAGTAACAGTGTTTTGTAGAATTACTGGTTCGAGCCACTCAGCTCTGTCACAAGTGTATGTAAATTTACGGTTAGTGTTTGCATATAAAAACTATGTTCGTTTTTGCACATTGCTCCAGAATTTATCATCTTCTGATGGGTAAATACTAATGACTGTATGGCAGTTATAGTAACTCCAGAACAGCTGCTGTGTCATTCTGTATATAATGCCAGATGTACTCTGCTGTTACTCGGACATTTTCATGTTACATATTAGTAGTTCTTGTTTGTGCTTTGAGATGGTATTCTAATGCTCTACCTAAATACATTCTCCTTTTCTGTTGGGTTTTTTTGTTTTCAGCAAACGAGCATTCAAAAGCTTCCCTGAACTGAAGGATGCAGTTTGGAATCAATATTCAGTGTGGACAAACAGATTTGGAGTATTGCTCTTTCTGTATTCTGTAATACTGACAAAGGTTTGTGGGTTGTTTGATATTCTTTGTGTGTTTTGTTTCTTTGTTAAGAGCAAGTTTGATCATGTGATTCTTTTTCTGTAAAAGGTGAACACTAAACTGATAAACTACATCAAATATAGATAAATGGATGGAATGGTATCTTCATTTTGCAGTACATTTCCAGCATAAAAACTTGAAAAGCTCAATCTGTTTTTTGGGGTGTTTTGGGTTTTTATTTTTTTCCATTGATCTGGGAGAACTACAGAGTTTTGAAACATCCTTCATTGTATATCCCTGACGTCTCTCACCAAGAGAAAGAAGTGTGTTTAGTTATCAATTCATACAAGAACATCAGCCTCCTAATGTTTTACTATTGCATTCTGTTGTTGTAAATGTTGCAATTTATTCCTTAAGAGAGCAAAAATGTTTGTAATTTTTCTACAGGGTATTGAAAACATAAAAAATGAAATTGAAGATTCAACTGAGCCATTGATAGACCCTGTGTATGGTCATGGAAGGTAGGCTGCAAAATATGGTTGCTACCACTTAAAATAGATTAGTGGGCTAATTTTTTATGTTTCTGTAACTGATCATTCTTTTAGGAAATTATTGATATTACACCAAAGATTCATGTATAACTTTGTAATAGTTAAAACCAACACACCATAGCATGCCTTTTTCACTGCCTACTCCATTTAGTGCATCAGTTCTGAGGAAATGCTTCTGTTATTGCTGAATTTTCAGAGCAATAATTCTCAAATTCAGGGCTACGTTTTTATACCAAGTTGTTGGTTGAAAGAGTGGAGATCGTATTAGTGTAGCTGAATTACAAATACATGTTCAGGAATATAGTTAGAGAATGTCTGCTTAGCTGCCCAGATAATACAATAATTTTTTAATTTGTTAGAGATTACTACTTTTTCAGAAATAAATTGTATGTCCCTTTTAATAGGCTATTTCTTTCTGTTATATAGCCAAAGTTTGATTAACCTCCTGTTGACGGGGCATGCTGTTTCTAATGTGTGGGATGGAGACAGAGAATGTTCAGGAATGAGTAAGTTGATTCTAGTTTATGCTTGTTCATAATTTTTACATACTATGAGATGTTGACCTACAGATTTGGAATATGCTCTATTTCTGTTTTGATAGCCTCCTTGTTTACTGTCTTTTGATTTAAGCAGACTTCAATTGGAAATAAAACATACTTGCACTAAATCTCTAATGTTAGTATCAGTGAATACAGGATTGTCAGCTACAGGTTGAAATTTTAAGATTCCTGATGACTTGGATGATGGAAGGGAGTGCAGTCTCTGCAAGTTGGGAAGGGTAATACACTGCAGGCAGGGCCACTGTTCAAAGCAGCCACATCAGACTAGACAAATGGACTGACAGGAACCTCATGAAATTCACCAGAGTCCTGCATTTGGGATAGAATAAGCCCATGCAATGGCACAGAGCAGCACTGGCTGGCTAGGAAGCAGATTGGTAGAAAAGGACCTGAGGTCCTTGTGGGCAGTGAGTTGCTCATGAGTCTGTGCCCTTCTGGCAAAGAAGGCCAGCTGCATCTTGGGCTATGTTAGGAGGAGGACAGCCTCCTCCTAAGTGAGGTAAGTGATGGTTCTTCCCTCTATCTGTGTGAGACCACATCTCTAGTGCTGTGTCCAGTTTTGGGCTCCCCAGTACAGGAAAGACATTGACGTAGTAGAGCAAGTCCAGTGGAGGGCCACAAAGATGACTAGGGGGCTTTTGTGGTTTTTGCATTTAATTTTACAAACAGAGAAGATGATCTGAAAGCAGGAACACTTTGAATTCTGAAGGTGTTCACCTCTTCTCTCCCAGTGCTACAAAGTCCATCTCAGGTTCATCAGTGTGTTTTTTACAAGGATTTTCCATCATCTAAGTCATCACTGAAAATACTGGCTTGAACTGAGGTTCAAGACAGATCCGTGCAAGACCTGAATCAAAATGCTCTGGTTTGACAATGAACAAGTAGTATAATCTCCCTTAAGACTTTTTAGACTTCCACTTGATTCTGATTCCATACAGGCTGCACTTCAGGATCAGACTTATCGTGATGTCATTTGGATATTGTATCTAACTCTTCTCACCCCTATTTGGTAGACAACTTATCAGGGCATTTAGATTGGATTCTTGCAGTCTATTATTGATGAGCCTGCACTGGCTGCTTTTTTTTTTTTGTGCCCTTCATAGTGCATGCAAATTGATTACTAATTTGTTTCAAGACCCTTTGGAGGTTAAATCATCTTTTCTTCTGGTTTTTCCTCTAGCTTTTTTGTTTGTGTTGTTTTTTGTTGTTGTTGTTAGGGTAAGTAGTCTCATGGCACCTCGTTTATCTTTGATGTGTAAGGTAATCGTTAATGGTTCAGAGACTTATTTTGTCTAGCTGCTTCAGTGGTATACAATGAATTTCATTATGATCTGCAAGCTTGAACACATCTCTTATTTACAGTCTTTTAGCCATTTTTTTTTTTACATCTGGCACCATTATCTTGTTGTTAATCTTCTTGAGTACAGGACATCATTTATCTTTTTGTGAATTAAAGCAAAGATGGCTTTGAATACTTGCATTTTCTTTGTATCATTTCATTTTGTGTTTTATCAGTCAATTCCTACCCTGATTCATGCTGCATGTATAGAACACTGTTGTCACTTATCCCCCTCCTTTCTTACTGAAATTTCTTGTAATTAGCCTTCCTGGTTTTATCCATATGTTCTTTTCAGTATTTTTAATTTTCTCTTTTGATTTTTTTAGATTATGATTTATCAATCTGAGTTGTTAGATTGTAATCTATCAATCTGAATTGTTCTTGCAACTTTCCTTTACATTGGGATAATTTGCTATTCTGCAATTTAATATATCTTTTTTTGAAATCTTGAATTTCATTCCCTCATTTGTCTTTCAGATTATCTTTCTGGTAGACCTTATTCGTTAGTTATCCAAGTTTGAATTTTTTTTTCTTTTCTGAGAACACTGAACTCTCTTTGCACAGAGTAATGTTCCACATTTAGGTTCTTAGTCAATTCTGCACTAAAAATACAGAACCAGAACCCCCGTAGAAACATCTGACTCTTTCTGGGGGGAGAGGAGGAGCAGAAAAATAATCTTTAGTACATCTTAAGAATCTGGTGTTATGTATCCTGTTAATTTTTTTACCAGTCAACTAATTAGACTTTACTGTTGGGAGTCCTCCATTTTCTTCAAGTCCTTGGGACAATTATAGTCAGAACTAGCTTATTTGCTGTCATAAATCTATAATCAATATCTATTATATGATTTGTGTAGTCTATCAAAAAGAAGGACAAAGAGCAGCCTGCGATACTCACAACTTCTTAGGCAAGACTGAATTTTGGATAAATTGTCACATTTCCTCTGTCTATCAATCCTTTTTGCCATCTTTTCTCCTTCAATCATTTCTCATATATTTTGACTCTCTTTGTAGCCTTCAGCTTCCATTCTGCCAATGCTATGAGTTTCTCATGTAGAAGGGTTGCAGGTGTCACAGTAACAAGAACTAAACGTGTTTGCTGACTATTTTCTGAAGTTGGCTTTATGTACATTTTTCTCATTTGGTTACTGGTCACTTGCTTTACATTCCTCTGGTCAAGCGATTACAAGTTGGGAGGTTTGACATTAGTATTGTAGACAGTTGATTGCCAGTGCTGCTTGATTTTTTTCCATGTAAACATAATGGAAAAAAATTTCAGGTATTTCTGTGCTTAGGTGTAATCAGTAAGTGAACTTCTGAAACCGAGGGGCAGGAAAGGTATCTCTGAACATGGAGGAAAGGTGATGCTAAGGAACTGCAGAAAGCAATGGATGTTATGTGGTTTGTAGTATATTTGCAGAGGCAGCAATGAAGCAACAGTGAGAAGATTCAGCCACAATGCAGGAACAGGAAGAATGCTAGACAGGGGATGCTATTATCATAAGTAAACACATTTGCTAAATTGAATTTTTAAAATGGCACTTGCCTTGCATTTTTATTCAGAAGTTATGTAAAGGCACTTTACCTCTTGTTCAACTGTTTAGATAAGCAATTTTTAATTAATAAATAAATCTTGGAAATTATTTAAAAAGCATTTTAAAGGTACTGTCAGTAATTTTATCAGTGACAAATAACATACTGAGTTACAAACCTGAGGAATTACCAGGTAGTTTACAGATTATACTCAAAGCTTTGATGCCTACAGTATTGCATATTTTCCAGATAGAGTAGGAGTTATTAACTGGAATTGTTCTCGGGCATCACCAGTACAAATACCAGTGAAATGATCCCTCTTCTTTGACTATCTACATATTTGCCTTTAAACTTTTCTTCTTATTCTAATCTCTTGTCTTGCCAGAGTTATCCACAGTAGGAAGATATGGGGAGGTAGAATTTTTTCCTCCTTTTTAAAGACTGTCATTCTTACGTGAAGCGTAGCAATTTAATATGAATGCAGATAATGCTGTAATTGCTTTTTCTAAGTAGTGCCAAGAATTTGTGGTGTTTCATGTTGTCACTAGGTGGCGGTATTCTGATACGGTCGGTGACAGTATCATTACATTTTAAAACCATCATTAGTTTGGGCCTTCTTTTTTAAAGGCTCCAGTTTTCTCCCTTTTTAGAAATTTGAGTACATTGCAAAAGTGCTTTTCAAAAAAGGAGGAACTAACTTTCTGAGAAGAGGTATACATATTCATTTTCCCAGCTGATCTTTGGTGTTATCAGATCTTTTCCAGGGGTGTGTTTTCTTTCTGTGGGGTGAGGATATTCACAGGGATGAATATCCTCCCAGCTCGTCTCCCTTTGTTTCCTAGTAAGTCGTCTAAGAGTGATTTTTTGCTTTTGTGTCCTCCTCTGTTGACTAATTCTGAAGGAGGCATGTGTAGGCCAGTGACTACAGGCTAAAGTTAACCTAATAGCTTTCAGATACACAATCTATGTAGCTTGACTACTAGCTATTCAGGGTATTCACACTCTGCGACTACCATTGTAGCCAGGATCCCAGCTCTCTCTAGTTATCAGTCAAAGTTCTCATCTAGTTATCTGTCTGGGGAACAAAATACTTAATAACCTGATTGTTTTTTTTCTGAATAATTTTCTGAATAGTAAATATTATTTATATGTGACTTTTCTGTTCTGTTCCAAGAATCAGCTCCTATTTATGTTTTTTGTTATTTATGTTTTTATCCTGTTTAGCAGACTGAAGTTTACATTGATATTTGTTAATGATTTTTAAGAAATACCTGTGATGTGTTTAAAATTATTTCTTTAATGTACTATTGCTTACTTCTGCCATTTGTTTCCCTTCATTGCACATATGTGCTATTTCTGAACAACCTACTTTGAGGAATCCTTCACTGTTTTTTTTAATTCAACTAGCTCTTTTGCCCTCAGCTCAAAGAAAGGATGCATTGTCTCAGCATATGGCAATTTATAGCAACACAGCTATAAGTCAGTGAGATAATGGGGTTCTGCAAAGTATTATCTATGTACCCCTGAATGTTTTAATTCCAATCGAGTTTGAAGATAATCCTTGAAAGGACAGTTTCAGATCAAAGAATTCTGCACAGCAAAGAAAGCCTTTTAATATGTATAGCTGACAACTCGAAGGAAGGAGTTGTACTTCCAGGCCAAGAAGGTAGTGAACAAACTAGTGTTTGTAACTTTTGGGGGTTTTGTTTTTTGGAGTTGGGGTTTTTTTGCTTAACAGTAGAGGAAAAAGTTAAACCTACTATAATAACTGTTCTGCACTGTTGCAAAATTCAGCGAGGTAAACTTGAAGTTGGTGATACCATGCCTAGTGCTGTGAGTTATAATGAAATGCAGAATTGATTTCTGTAAGTCCAGAAATCTTTTTTCATTTAGAACCATTTTCTTCATTTGCTGCAGTCCTGAGGCTTTTGCCCATGGATAAAGACTTCATCGTTTTAGGCTGATGTTGATAAATGTTAAAAAGTATAGTTGAGAGTGTTTTGGAGGGAACTTTCAAATACGAAAGTCAATGTTCTCTGAAAAAGGGAAACACAGACCTTGTTAAATTGATCATGGTGTATGTTCCTATGTGCATTTGCAGGATCAAGTATGTGCTGGTCTTTGTTTAGGCAATGTTTGGGGACCTAGCAGAGCTTCTCCAAGTAGACAGTACTTGCACTGTTGAGATGATGTATTTGTAACCCAGAGCTTCTTCAGATCCTTATAACTAGTTTCTAAGCTTCAATTTTGAAGTACTTTCCCATTTTCTATTAAGAGAGCCTCAAATAAGGCTCTGTAAGTGCTCTTCCAATTGGTAGTACATAAATATTTCAGCTATTCCTGACAGCTGTGTGTGTTTGAGAGCTGTATGATACATTAAGTGGAAGTCAGTACAGAAAATCTAATTGAGGGAATGCTTTCTTTCCTACTAAAAAAAGTATTATTTGCAAAATTATGCTTTATTATTCAGAATGTGAAATGATTAAGGTAAGTATGGCCAGGGAAGTCTTTAAAAAAAAAAAGGGGGGGGGAATACATAAATACATATATGCTTATATACTTTTTTTTTCCTTCAAGATAGCTATTTTTCTTAAATTCTTCTGAGAATAATTTTGGTGTAAAATACTTCATCTGCTACGAAATCCAATAACTTTTGAAAAGAGGCTATCAACAGTAAACTTTTAAAACCATCCATTTGGCTTTCCTTATTTTATAGAGAGGGAAATTATTACTGGTTTTAGACTATACTTCGATGATTTGCCGTTGTTGCTAAAACTGCATGACTTTTAAAATTGTTACTTGACCAATTCTGAAAGTAAGAAAAAATGGCTTAAGAGATGCTATGCAGATTTTTCTTGAATAAATTTTGTGTTTTTCATTTGAACAGAACTTCTTGGTATACATAAACAGGCAACAGTAGGCTTTTTGACATTGATGGAATCTCTGAGATATTGTAAGGTAAGCTGTTTTCTACATCATTTAAAATTTTTCTTTCATTAAGCTGTTGTGGGCTTTGGCAGTATTACTAAAAGCTTTGCTGTGTACAGTTGGTGATATTAAAGAAGTTTCAAAGTATGTTCAAATTAAAACTGAGAAGAATGCTATGTTAAAACAGATATATAATAAAACTGTTAAGTGCATCTTATTGAGTAAATCTTGTTTGATGCTATTTAAATTAGAACTTTATTGGACCAATTTAATTTAGCTAGTTAGAAGCTTGTGTTTTTACTAAAATAATGCTTAATGCAAGTTATGTAGATGGTTATAAAACTGAAGTCCCAAAGTGGCTTGCTATTGTGAATGTTGCCATTTTATTGTTCTCATTTTACGCTATCACTGTCTTCCATTTAAAATAAATAACCATGAGTAAAAATGGTAAAACTACTATCAAGTAAATGTATTCTGAATATGTTATATTCAAGACCTAAAAGTTACTGTATGTATTTATCTGTGAACATCTGAAAGTAACTGAAGCGCAACCTAGTCAGTATTGTTTCTTCCCATTGCGACACAGAATTTCTTGATCCTAAAGTTTGAGAACTTTTGTGCTTTACAAACGTTACTTTTGAAACAACATTGATACTCTTAATTTCAAAGGGCTTTTTGGTTGTTCTTTGCTTTCTTTTCGATCTCCATTGAATTCCTTTAACTCAGCTCAGGGTTAAAGGGGATTATGTAATTTGCAGAACATTGGTGTATTGACTGTAACTAGCTGTCCCTTCATTTATTAAATAAATGTCAATTCCAAATTGGTTTATCCAAAACCAGCTAATAAGTCAAGTGGACTTTGATCTGATTAGCATCTGATTATAGTATTGTTAAACATAGGAGTACTTACTTGTCTGCAGTGTGTTTGAAGCATGTCTCCAAAGTTGAAGGGATATTGTTGATACCACAATCTCACTGAGGTCTTATTTCAGTTAATTATCATAAACTATGTTGTTTTCCAAGTCAAACAGAAATCAGTGATCAAAATTAGAATCTAAATATTTCACACTGTTTTGTAATTTTATGGAACATTTTATATTAGTTTTCAGAGCAGCTGGGACTCCACTAACTGAATTGTTGTTAATTTGATCATTGATGAGGTGAGTTTTCTGGGTTTGCTTTGTGTTTCTGATTTTGTTATACCTTTTTAGGTTGGCTCCTATTTGAAATCTCCAAAATTTCCCATTTGGATTCTTGGCAGTGAAACACACCTCACAGTCTTTTTTGCCAAGGTATGTTAGATGTGATTTTGGGTAATCTGAGGCAGATAAACACCACATAAATTCAAAGTTCAGATCTTGCTACAGTGTGAATTTCATGTGGCTTTAATGTAAAAATGTAGTCACCAAACGTTTTAATTAACTCATCCCTTGAAGGCAGAGTTACTCACATGGTTTAATGATATGTCATAAATCTTAGTGAAGTCTTTTGGTTCTAGCTTAATTTATTGGGCTGGGGGAAGGGTATGCTTTAGAACACCATAATTGGGATAAGTACTGTCTTAAATTTCTATAGTGGAAGAGAGATATAAAAAAGTAAATAGTTATGTGTAGGTGCCTGTTAGTAGTTTAATCTCCCTGACAGTACTTTCACAATTTTTAATCTATAACCATAGTTTCTTCTTCTAGGTTAAAAATAGCTATCAGGACTGTTATACTAATTCCTTGTATTTATCAGATATGTAGTGTAATCTGTGGACTATATAAAATGCTTTTGAGATGAGTTCTCAGTTTAAAATGTTAGACCAAATTTTCTGAGGAGACAATTTCTGTGTCTTTAGTTGAAGATAGTAAGTTGTTTTCCTTACATTTTTTTTATTTTTATAGAACACTTGTTTCTGTTTAGAAATATTTATTGAAACTTTAAATGGTACTTAGTATATTTATTAGTACTTATTAGGAATGAACTTTCCTGTACTTAATATCTTACAAATAAATGAATATTTTAGGTATGAATCTTGAAAATAATTACTAGAACGTATAACAAAGTTAAAGCCATAATTTCTTGAGCTGTTAAATTTCCTGAAGGAAAATTTTGGCCTAATCTTTTTCTTATAAAAAAGTTATAAAAAAGTTTTTTCTTATAAAAAAACTTCAAACAAACCTCCACTATACACTGAATTTGTGTATCAATATTTAAACTTAAATTTAAAAATCCTTTAATTAGTCTGTGTTGCGCAGTGAATATTTTTTTGCAGATTCTGATGCAAATGCTTTATTAGAACTTCCCTGAATCCCTTGTGTAAGATAAATGCTCTTTCTTCCTTACTCTATGGTAATAGAAAAACCCTTATCCTCATTTGAATGTTTGTTTTCTGCCTTACTCTCTCCCCAAACAGTCTTTCTTAGTAAAGTTTTATTTATTTCAATTTTGAGATTTTATCCACAGTTTTTCTGAATTATACCACCGAAGTCAGTACCCTGTCATATAGGTCTGTTGCAAGTAGGCATATTCACTCTGGTATACAAGTCAAGTATACCTGTCCGGAATGTTAAGTGCACCTTCTAATGTTTTGTGTCTGCAGTGACCGTTTCCAGTTAGAAATACATTTCTAATGCTCTTTATTTCAGGATGTTGAGGGCTGTTTGCAGGTTTTAAAGTAACTGGGCATCAACACCTCCAATACAGCTTGGTGGTTCTTTCTTCACTGAACTCCAATTAGGCTGTGGAAAGCATCAGCTTGTGATTAGTATCTTCAGAACTAAAAAGCAGGAAAATGAAGCAACATGAGCTTGGCAAAGAATTTCCTAGAAATTTTTTTTGATGAAAAGAAGCAGGAGCTGGAGTTGTGTAAAAGTTCTGAGAGTCCTTGAATTTGCATGTCTGACCTCACACTTTCTAAAGTTAAGGTTGGTGACCATTTCAGGTGGAACAGAGATGTCAGCTACAGTGGAAATATGAATCGTGTCAGCACATTATTTTATCAGTTGAAGCTTCATGCCAAAAACTACAGGAAGAAACTTGAATTCATTGCTAATGGTTAGTTAGCAAGTTGTTCGAGTAGTGTGTGTAGTTGTCTAGATGGTGCTTGATCCTGGGGATGTAACTTCTAGCTTGATGGTGAGTTTGATTACATGAGAAAGAAATCTTCAGAATGGAAAGAGGAAAATGGAGCCAAAAGCAGTGCAGATTAGATTTGAAAAAAAAACCCACAAATACAGCTCTAATTCTTTCAAGCTGCATATGATTTACAGGAGCCTAAACCCTTATGCTTACATAGAAGAACATTGGGCAATTATTAAGCAAAATAGTAGTCACCTTTGTCATTTGCTGAGTAATTTGGCCTAGAAACCTAGAAAAAAACAGTCTTCCTAGGCTACTGTCACTATGGACAAGTAGCACGGGGAAATTAGGGATCAGGACAGAATCTTCACTGCTATCTCGGGGACTTTTCTTGAGCATGGAGGTTCAAATGCTGCATACCAACCTACTCAAAGTTGGCTGCTGTTCTGAATGAATGACCATAGTGCTAAAGATTTTTACATTTGATGTGGAGTACAGCAATAAACATTGTTCTCTTAACTGTGTAATGAACAATCATCCATCTAGCCTTTCTATCTCAGAACATTCTAAATTAAATACTATAGACATCTATTGCTGTCTGCCAGAATATATTTGCATTACTCTAAATGCAGACCATTCTGCTGTATCTGTGACTTGCAGAGAAATGTTTTTCAGTCGTATTTTCTAAAATAAATAAATTTGTGAATAGCTGCCATTCTAAAACTTTCTACATTTTCAGTGGATTTTAATGAATGAGCAAAATGCAGCACAGCATCTTTGATCTGAAGATCACAGTTATAGCTTAAAGTGAAATTTAAAAAATGAACTCAAGCGTGTAATTGGCCTCAAGTTCTCTTGTAACTGCTGCTGCATGAAATAGCCTTAAACAGTGACAGCTGAGTCAACTCCTAGTTTTAATGAAAGTCTACCCATTACTAAAATAATAGAAATTTTATTGTATCTGCATGGTCTCCATCTCCACATCTTGATTGTCAAAATTCATTTGGTATGTACAGAAATGCTATTAGCCTCACTTTACTATAAGTAATTGGAGGTAGAAAGAAATAATTTAAGAAATAATTTTTTCCTTAAAACAGCAATTTTGGTTGAGGCACATTTTATTGAAAAGAATAGCAGTAGTTTTTCTTCCTGGGACTTAGCTGACCTTTTGCCAACCAAATATTTACTTACAGTTAGATATTTTGGAGGCAACGAGGCACACACAACAAATTGAAATTCAGTGGATAATCTCCTATACAAAACATGGAAACATGAGAATACTCATTACAATGTTTTGTTCCACTGTCACCCAGTTTAGTGGAAGTGTTCTTTCTAGATGACAGAAAATAGAACCTGCAAACATCTGAAATGAAGCTTCTAAGGTAGACTGTATTGAGGAAAAATACTACGGCTTGTTCTGCAGACGAGTGTGTAATGAAGTTGGAAAGGACATGTGAACATTTGTATTATGTAAATAATTAGTTCTTCAGCACTCTGATACTTACATGTATCATAATAGAGCTGAAAAAACTTGTGTGAATAGTTGGGAGGGGGGACAAACGTTACCAGAGATCCGTAATTAGTACCAGCATATTTTTTTCTTTCAATTACAGCTTTGTATGTATAAGCCCAGGAAGTTGCTTAATGTTCAATAATCCAAATTTACTGAAAAAATAAGGGTGGCTATTACTCCTAGAGGTCATGGACTCTGCATTTGCAACAAGGTAGATTTTACCTGAAAAAGTGGGTATGTAGGTTCTTCATAGGCAACTAAATCCAAGCAGCCTCTGCCTCTCCCTGCCCTCCCTTCCTTTCACTGAATAAGAAAACTTTCAAATGGCCTTTGGCCAACAAAAACAAACAAGGAAACTTTCACCTGACACACTAAGTATCTCTGCATGCTTTGTCAGATGGTGCTAAGGCAAATAGACAGTATTGTAAATGTCCTCTAAAAATCAACTTTAAAGTTACAGTCTGTCTGTTTTTTTTTACTGTAGCAAAGAGAGTGAGAAGGTGAGGCAGCTCTAAATTACTTAAGGGATAAGGCAGTGATGCTCTCCATCAAATGCTGTGTGGTCAGTTCTTGTTTATTTTTATGATGCTCGTAACACAGGAAGTTATGACAAGCTGAGACTATTCAGAACTTTTAGGAATGTCAGTGTGGTCAGACACTGTATAAAATAACAACAGGTTGAAACGTTACCTGAAATATAACAAGAAAATGTTTCAATGCAAACAGTAGGAGGAACAGCAGTAGGTTAATAACTGTGTTGTAAATACTATCTGCTGACATGCAAACTCTCACATGGTCTGCAAGTTTGAATTCAGACTCTTTGAAAGTGAAAAGACAGCATGGAATGAGTGTCTGGTGACATCAGGTGACTGAAACTGTCCATGGGGACACTTCAGAGCTGTATAAGTTTTTCAGAAATTCCGTTAGTCTATTCCCAGGTCTTGAAGCACAACAGAATCGGCTATCCATTTTCAGTTACAGCATTGTAGCATTTCTAGACTTGAAGAATCAGATAAGCAGAGGAAACTCCTGGCTGAGACATCTGAGTAAATTACAAATTACTGCTTTTCAGGGAAAGTGTGCCTGTTCTGCTGTGTTGGGACTGTACTTATGGTTTTGGATTACATTTTTTTATTTTACTAACTTTGATCACTGTAACCTGTTCTACATATTCTCAGGGCCTTTCTTCAGCATCCTTGATAGTATTGTCTCTCAGAAGAAAGAACATTCACTTCTCTTCCTTAACAATCTTTTTCATCAAAGTTCAACAGAGGGACACCTGAGCAAACACTGACACTGCTATAGGAGATCCTGAATTGGGTCAGTGGTGTTTACCAGAACTGGGCTAAGGGGGACTGTTACTGGGTACAGCATTTAATCTCAGAACACCAACAGAGAATGTCAGTGGCCATGAAGGAAAATAAGAGGCATGTGTAAAAATCCAACTATTACTAGTATGTATGAACAACTCTGGTCTCTGCAGAAGTAAGCTATGTATATCCAAATAAATTATACTTATCTGTTAACTTAGGAACTATTCTACTTTGGGAAGGTAGCAAAAAATATCTACACCCTTCCTTTTGTTAATTGCTCCCATGACTGGTGAATGCAAATTTTTAAAAAGTCTTTCTTCATCAGAGAAGAAATCAAAATCAGATTTTGAAGAATTCCACTTCAGGAAATGGTCACAAGAGGATGTGGTTTCAGAGTATTTAGTTTCCATGAGTAAGTGGAATTGGTTCTGGTTGGGACAGTCTGGATATCTAATACAAATGGTATAGATGTGTGAGGCAACTGCAGAAATAACTTCTGAGCTAAAGTAGGTTTAAATTTTCTGTGTGCTGATCAAGAACAGGGAAACAAATGCTGCTCTGTTTTTGACAATAGCTCTGACCTGGCTAAATCAGTAGTGAATCTTCAAATATTTCTATTGGCTATTAATTTAAGAGTTCTTTTCTGCAGGAAGAGATTCCTTTTTAGAATGAATGTTAGAGCAGGGTGTTTCCTGTGGGATCTGTGGGCCCCAGAGAGAATTGAAGTCACTCTACCGATTGGTTAAAGCTTCATAGTGTAAATGCTGTTGCTAAATGAATTTAAATTGTTCTGAATAACGCAGTAGTTCATAAGGGTTTGTTTGTTTTCTAGCAGAAGGGCCAACTTTGAGGTCTCATAGTTGGCAGGGGGCACCTCAAAATAAAATACTTCTGTAAGGTACCTACCCTATTCTAGCTTTGTGAGATCACGGAGCATAACTGTGAAACCTTATTCTGTTCTTTGTGGGTCTGCTCCAGTTCTACTTGCAGATGAATTTGTTCCTACTACAGATGTGTGTTTCTGTCTATGACCAGACACTTCTGGGCAGTTTCTTTGTTTATTGTTTGTTTGGGAGAATTTCTAGGGGAAAACCTACGCTATTTTCATTCATGTAAGTGATTTTCACACCAGCGTTTATTCAAGTAACTTCTAGATTTTTGTCTAGATTTCTCATTGTTGTAAAAGAGACTTTATATGTGATGCAACAGTGTATGGTGATATACTTGTTTTCAATGAAACAAGCTCACGACATCAATTTACCCAAAGTCACGGTGGCTTTATTTTCTCTAAAGATAATAAATCGGGAGCGCTGTCATTTATGAAGTCTCTGTATTTCTCATTTTTTCATTAGAAACGTAGCTTTGGCTCTAAGTGGAGGTAGCTCTCATGAGAAACTTTAGCCATCATACATTGTTTGGCTTTAGTCAAGAGAAATGTTTCAGTTTCCTTTTATTTTCCTGTTTCCCACATTGTTGGAGTGAGCAGCCAACTGATAGCTGCAAGGAAAAATAAGATCTCTATCTCCTCTTAGTTTTTGATGGTCTGTACTTCAGCTGTACTAAAAGAATTTTTAAATAGTGGAGAAACCAAAGCTCCTCAGAGTGGCTATACCAGCTTTCTTCAGGAGGTGTTCTTTTTCATGTCTTGCACAAGGCTTGGGAAAGAAGAAAAGGTTGTGAAGAAGCCAAGTATGCCCTTTCCAATCTAAGAGATAAAGAGCCAATTCTAGTTTTGCCACCTCCCTAACATCCTTTCAGGCCTGCAGAGTGTCTTGGAGAACTCTGGACTTCCAAGAAAAGCAGAGGTATGCAGAAGATAACAGAAGGGTTGGGTGGGAAGACTGAGGTGTTGTCCTGGTTTTGACCAGGATAGAGTTAACTTTCCTTGGGCTGGGAAGGAGCACAGCTGGAGGGCTGAGCCTGGATTGGTCATTGGAGTATTCCATATCATGGGATGTTATGCTCAGTATATAAAGGAGGCAGGTGCTCTCACGTTTCCGCTTCTGGTTGGTGCGGGGGGATTTTTCGTGCTGTCACTGGGTGGTGAGCAACTGCATTGTGTATTACCTGTTCGGACTTCCTATTGTTACTGTTGTTTTGTAACTATCATTAAACTGTGAGGTTTTTTTTTATTCAACCTATGAATTCTCTCTTTTTTTATCCTCCCTTGTTTCACCGGGGAAGGGGGAAAAACACCTGCATGGTGATTGGCTGCTGGCTGAATTCAAACCATGACAGGTGTACATGTCTGTGATAGGCAGGTGGGGCCAATCTGCAGAGCTAGAAGGTTAGGGCTTATTGATCAGTGTGCCATAAGAGATCCAGTAATAGATCTTACAGAGGCCAAATCATATTCTAATGTGGTAGACTGGAAACACTGTGATTATGTGTACATTGTTAAATCCTAAATCAAAGAGAGTCAAGAGACTGGCCAAAGTTTTCAGGATTTTAGTGGGCTTGACGCGGATTTTCTGGTTTTAGAGTTGCTGATACAGGATCATCTCTCTATCTTCTAGAGTCAGGTAGGACTCTAGTTACTCAGGATTTTGGGGTCTTTCAGGTATGACTAGAAAGATGGGGTGTGATACAAGTCCCTGCCACACAGTTATATAGAGGCCTTGAAGTGACAATCCAGCTATACAGATTATTTTCTTTTTTTTAGCCTAGTACAATAAGTAACAATGTTGAGCTAGGAAGAGAAAGCCATAACCGTGGAATCTCAGATCACATGATTGACTTTTATCGGGACTGAAGTACCCATATATGTTGAGGAAACTGCCTGAGAAAAGTATTAAAGAGCATTCTGGTGGTCTTCCAGTTCCTGAGGTTGATGGTAAAGAAGTTGGTATCTGTGAACACTAGAGATATGACTCTTTGGTCAGTGGTAGGCATTTCAGCAATTTGTGGCAAAAACTCTGAAGTCAGAATATTTAGGAATTATGTCAAGGTCCTGTAATGCTTGTATTGCTCTTGTCAGAAGTGCTGTGCATCCCATAATAATGAGTAGCAATTATGAGGACTTACTGCTCAGATCATAAAGAGATAACTCAGTCATGAGGTTTTGCATTATTTGTTTTTAGAGCTGAGAAATAGAAATTGTAATGTAGAGGTCATTAAACTGAGAAATGTAAGACTCAATGTTAATCTAAACAATTATTTGGGATTTACTATCCTAAAAGAATTATATTCGCTGTGTTTACCACAGTTCTCTGACTAATATCAGCCATTTAGTCATATCTATATGTTCTCTAAAGTTTTAGAAAAATTTTAACATTCATCCCATTATATACAGCTTTCAAAATGATCATTTAAGGACATTGTTCATGGTTGACTGATACAGACCATGAAATGTAATTGTATATGCCCCTAAGCAAATAAGCAAATCACTTCCTTTTGGGAAAAGACTTCTCATCCATCTGTTTTCTTTCAAAGGGGGAGGTTCAGTTTTTATACGTGAAGTAGTTGAGAATAGGGCTGCTTAGATGATATCACTTTTCATGTGTTTGAGTTGTTCCAATTTTTGTGTCACTGTTTTCTCCTGGAACGTTACACATTTTGATACTGGTTTGTGCTGAGGTAGATGAGAGTGTCACTTTGTACTGACTCCTTGCACACTGTTTCCAAGCCTAGATGAAAACTTGTAAAATGGGGCATGGGGGAGTAGTTCCAGCTGTTCCAATAGGAACTTTTGATCCAGCAAAATTTAGATCTAAAAATTCAAAATAAAACAGTACCACTTGTTGCATGAGATGTCCTTTGAAACAAAGGAAGGAGGGATGAAAGAAGGAAGGAAAGCAAGCCAGCACAATGAAGAGAACCTTTTCTAGATCCACAAATGAAAAATGAAGGAATTTCCCATGAACTGCTAAGCTCTCTATTTAATACATTGTATGAGCACTTCTTAATTGGAAAACTTAAAACGGAAATATGTTGTAAGTAATGACCATGAGTATAACATTAACCATTTTTAGAAAAATTGTATTCCTTAATCATTTCAAATCTATTTTAAATACAATTAGGAAGAAAAGGATTCTAAGAGTCATCTATTTATTCAGTTTTCCAACTTCCTAGTTCCCGTCAAAGCCTATGCTCTGTTTACTTTCAGTTTGCTGAGTTTGCATTTCAGTTGGTTAAGAACAAAGTTTGCCTGATTTTTAAAGATTAGCAGTAGGTTTGGGGAACATATTTGAGACTAATGTGCACTCATCTCTATAAAACAATATTTTTACTGTAACTTAAATGATACATTGTTTCTGAAAGTTAGTTAGCTATATCTTTAGTGGAAGAGATAGTAGAGGTGAGTGTGTAAAGCACCTGTTGTGAAGAATGCAGAAAGCAGTATAGAAATGGTGGGTCATTTGCTGTCCATGTGTAGGCAGAGCAGTCCTGAGGAGTACTTTTCCTCATATTAGAATGAATGACTTCCACATGTAAATCAGAATTGGGGACTGGAAGTTAATGGATTGGGTCCTGCCCCATAGGAGTACTTACTAGTATCTAGGAGGAATTACAGCCTCCTGTTTCAGGAACGAGGCTACGAGCAACATCTAGTTTGTATGTATGTTAGCCTATCAAATGAGAGGCTGGTTTTTAAAGAAACGAATTTTAATTTTTTTTCTTTCGTTTTGGTAGTATATGCAGAGTGGCTTGCAAACAGTAAATGCATCAAAGACATTGCTAACTGCAGTTTTATAATTTATAAGTCACTTTATCAAGTAAATTCTGAAAGTCAACATGCTGCATAGAAACAAAGGCCAAGAACATCATTGTATCATTCTGTATCCCTTTTAGGTGTGAAATCAATGTTGGTTCCAGCTATATTTGATACAATAGCGAAGACATTGGGCCTGAGCCATCACATGACGGGTAGATATTCTGTTTTTCAAATTTGGAGGAATAGGCATCCTGACTCAGTGTTAAAATATGATTAATAGATTGATAGAGTTTTTAATAGTACTGCAGTTTTTAAATATAAATCAAATTGATATTTACAGAAACATTGCATAAAAAAATGTTACACTTAATTCCAAATCAAGTGGAAAAACAAAATGCTGATGGCTCTTTCCTCCATCATTTGCTTCTTCCACTAGTCAGGTCCCCTGGCCTTTCCAGGTACAAGTCCTGATCAGTTCTGCCACAATTATTCTGTTTTTAGCTATATTTCAGCTATATTAAATAGAGAAGTATTGTTTATGCTATTGCTCAGATAGCAATGCAATAGGATACAGCCATCCAGTGAGTACTGACCTGAAGTTTTTTTTAAACACACCTTTTTTAATATAACGTGCTCTCATATGTTGCATTGCTTTTTTTTTTTTTCTGCCGGTCACAAAGCATATCCACCTCACTTGATGCATTAACATTTACCAGTTGCTGTCTTGATTCTGCATTTGGCATGTGCTATGTTTGCAACTATTCCAATCTGCTGGTAATGTTCTGAAATTAGGTATTGTTTATATATATGTCTGCGTAATTGATTTACAGACTCCTTTCTTCTGTTGGGTCATTGCTAACTGAATGTTATGCAGCACAAATTAGAATCCTTCCAGTGTCTGTCTGATGGCTTCCAAGTTGTGTATGCGTTAATGGTAAGCTCACAGTAGATCTTGGCCTGAAAAATACAATTCTGCTTCAAAAGTCCTTTTCTCATCTGGATGTTTATACCTTGGCTTTTTAGTGTTCAGAATTATTTTACACTTAAGCTTTCTGCATATATTTGGATATTTTTCAAATATCCCCAAAATAATACTGTGCTTTTTATTTGAGCACTCTTGATGGAGGAGCAGGTATTATTACATCCCAAGCAATTTGTAGTTCATTTAGTATTTCTGAGCAGATGGAGGAGAAGGACATAAATTTCCCTTTTGTTCCCTTAAAGACCTTCTAAAGTCTTAGCCCAAAAGCTTTGACTTCGATAAATTTAGTGCGCTTTCATTTCCTGATGGTTTACAAAGCATTGAATAGTATGCAAACAATTAGGAAGAAAATACTGGCTTTCTTAATAGTTAATCTGGCATCAAGTAAAGAATGGAAAAAAGGGTGTTAGTTTCATGCAGTCGAATACTCCTTTCCAGAAAGTATATAAATGCAATGGTATGGTCCAGTTTTCCACTGTATTTATGAAGGAGATAAGTCAGAGGTAAAAGATGCTGTTTTAGTCATAAGATGCAACCTCAGCACATGGAGGGAGGAAAAAAGCTGAGTTTAGTTTCCATTCTCTTTCAATAAGTATATATGCATGATTGTCAAAGTTTCTAAACCAATGAGGGTCAGTAAATTAACCAGTTTAGAACAGGAAATAGTGTATTCATAGTCAGGGTTTCTCTTTATGGAATCATTCCAGAAATTGAATTTTAAGAAAAATTTTATTGAGTTACTTCCATGCAATTTTTTTTTGAGTCCCAAAATCTAACTCACTGTCTTCCAAACTACTGAATTTAATACGCTTGTAGTATCACAATGCCGAGACATGATAGGTAAGTAGAATGTATCCTTATATGAGGTAATAGGTAGAAATCATAAACTCTGATAGTGCCAGGCTCACGCCAACCATTCTTTGTTCTACAAGCCACCTTCCTTTTTATCTTCTAATTACAGCCTACTAACTGCAGAAATTGTTTACCAGATAATGATATTGGGAATATTATTTTACCCATTTTTAGTGAGATTTAGAATTGGAAATCTAGTATTCACTGCATGCCCTAATGGCAGTTCCATAATTAGCATACGAACTGATGGTATGCCCATCATGTCTTCTGTTTGAGAAGATGAATCTATATGAATGGCTGTTAATCTGTGCTTGCTTATTAAAATACATGTTCTAGATTGATTCCTCGGGTTTGTTCTTCTCCTTAGAGTTTTTCTTCCTGAAAATGAAAAATTTCCTGAAGTCCTAAATGTATTACAGAGCTTATGAAACAGAGGTTTTAAATACAGTTATTGAATATCTATTGAAGATTTTACAGTGAAGCATTCTTGGGGTAAACAAGGAAATTATTTTGTGGACATTTTCTGTCTCTGCATTTTTCCCCAGAAGGTCTGAAGACCAGATGTTCTTTCTCAGCAGGACACCATATATGCTTGGGAAGTAGATGATGACATTTTTTTATTCTCTGTTCAGCCTGCCTTATTCCCATGTTCCCAAACCGTACTGGGATAGATGCAGGGAACCAGAAACACTAAACAAGACTGCCAACATGACAACATATGCTTCAATAATAAAAACCATTATTTAAAATAGTAACTGTTGTAGTCCTGTTCTGAAACTTTATGCCAGACACTGCTTTTTGCAAAACTTCCCAACTGCCTAATAAACATGTGGCATGACAGACAACTTGTGTAGAGGATCTGTATGTCTCCAGGAGACTTTAAGTAATTTTATAAATGGCAGGAACCTGGTTGAAATCAGTTTGGGTTTTAGCTGTTGTTTGATCCACAGAACCTTAATGTACGTGACCGCTATTGAATCCCTGGGAACATCAGAGTGAACCTGGAAACAGCATCTTGATTTCATCCTTTACAAGTACTATCACAAATACCCTTAGCAATCCATTTCTAAACACTTTTTGAGAAGCAGTCAAAAATTAGTTTTTCATCGCTTTATTGCGTCCTTTCATACTGATCACAACTTTGTTGTGTACAGAAGAACATGTTTTGATAAGGCAGCTCTACTTTCAGGTTAGGATATGTGAATGAATGAATTGAAAGTCTAAATGTGGAAGGAGGGAAAAAATACCAAAAAAGGGGTGGGGTGGGGTGGGGTGGGGACTGTCTGTGGTGGCGGAAACTTTTAACTCTTCCTAGCAGAGGTGAAGCACATTTAGTGATATGTAGGACGTTACCTTAATTTTCTGTCTTTATTTCTCTTCTTACATAACATCAGAAGTTGCATTTGATTAGCTGAGTGATATATTTGTTTGTTTCTCAAACTGAAGTTACCTCGTTTCAATATTTAAGTGCATTTTTTCCAGTGCTGGTTTGTTTTACATAAGAAGGGTATGAAATATATTAATACATATTTTTCATTTTAGTTTGTATTATAGGGAGTCCAATGCCATCTTGGTCTACCAGAAAAGAATTTCAGTGACTGCCTATGTATAGTTAAGAAAACTAATGTAACTGGTGTAATGTGTGATGGGTTTACTGTATAATACAGCTTTAAGGAGAAAAATATCACAAGTTTTATATTAATTAAAAGAATAAACATACTGTTTTTCACAGAAGCTAATTGCTCTATTCTACTACTGGAATTAGATCCCTGAAATACCAAATTCAAATATGAACATAAAAGGTGATACTGTTTTTATACTATGTGAAAATGTGTAAAGTTTGTGAATATTTAGTATTTTCTCCATACATGTATCAACACATGGGCGTATAAAGATTCCTTAAAATACTACTTACCAGTACAAAACAACAGTGGATTACATGGTATTATTAATATATTTTCTGAATTTTTTCATAGAGCTCATACATTTCACATGTAAAGCCATAAGATATTACTGTTAGAATAATTAATTAGGTTAATAACTGTCCTTTAGAAACATTTTTGTCATTTTTGAGTTAAAAAATAATTTAGTCCATTTTCAAAAATACGTCATCATTCTGGATTGAAGAAAACCAGAGGGTTTTCATCATCCCAAGAGAGAAATACATGGGAATTAAGTGGGAAACTGAACACTTGAAGCTGGTTTCCAACATTAAGTGCATCTTTCACTACTGTGAGAACTGTAATTAGGGAGATCTGAATTTCTGCAGTACATCTTCACTGGCTTTGAACTCTGCTATCAAATCTTCCTGTCATACTTGTTCATTTCCCACCTCCTTATTGTAATTGCCAAATAAAGTTATATATTAATGTTCACCACAGGTTGTATAGCAAACACTTAATGTCTATAGGCTGAAATACTATTAGATATAGAAATAGTATTTAATACAGGTGTTATTTTTTTTTAAGTAGCAAAAAAAGTAGCACAATAATAGAAGTTACCATTTGTCTTGTGTGAATTATATTGTGAAATTTTTGGAAGTCATAAGCCATGGAATTTGTCCACTTCTAGTTTGATTCCTCTCAGGAATAGAGTTTGTCATTTGTATAGCACTGTATTCTGTCCTCAAAAAAAAAACAATGGACACCTGAATGTAGCAGACAGCAGGTAATTTGAGAAGCTGCCCTTTCAGATTAAACTTGTGACTGGAGGGTAACATGTAATTTAGTAATTAGATAAGAATTCCAGTAAACTCAAATTTGCCGACTCCTGGTCTATAATGCCAGTAACGTATTTTTGCTTTCAAAACAAAGACTTAATTCGGTGATGACGAGCGAAACAAGTTAGTAACTGCGAATAAAAAAAAAAAAAAAAAAAGGACTTTATACCTAATCTTTATTGTTTTACAGTAATCTCTTATAATCTGTCCTTCAAAGCAGGGAACATGATGAAGAAGCTCTTATTTTTTTTAATGTGTCAACAAGTGAATTGTTGCTTTCTTGTAATGTTTTGATCTAAAACACCAACATCTGTGTCCATATAACTGTTAAACATGTATTCACTGTAGTTTGAGTTTCTCTTCTTTTTGAAAAACTGCAGTGCTGTGGCTTTTTTTTGTTGGCTGTCTCATTAAACCATCCTTTCCGACTGGAATGGAGCATATATTGTGGTTTTCATAACTTAGTTGAGTACATGTTAAAAACGCTGCTTTCCAGATGGATGGGCTGACAGTGTGCTCACTGTAGATTTCTCTGTTATTAATTCTTGTTCTTTGGTTTCTGTTTGCTTTTCCTCCACAGCCTCACCCCACCCTTGCATCAAGTAGGCTTCCTTTTCTGTCTGGCTAGTATGGGTAAAGGTGAAAAAGGATTTGAATAAGTAGTCCATATGTAGCGTCTCATTCTGTCCTATTGAGAACTCTCTTCTGTTTGCAGTACCAGCAGGGTACTGCAGGTGCTGTAGAGTAAATGCAATCATTTCATCATATCACAGACTCATAGAATGGTTTGGGTTGGAAGGGACCTTAAAGACCATCTATTTCCAAACCCCCTGCCATGGGCAGGGGGCCTTCCACTAGACCAGGTTGCTCAAAGCCCCGTCCAACCTGGCCTTGAACACTTCCAGGGAGGGGGCAGCCACAGCTTCTCTGGGCAACTTGTTCCAGTGTCTCACCACCCTCACAGGAAAGAATTTCTTTCTTTCACTCTTATTCACAAGGCAGAGTGCAGCTAGAGCTAGTTTGCTTCCTTTCAACCACCTTGTTGAAACAAATGTATTGCCATGCATATTTCTTCACCACCACCACCTCTGTCCCTTGATGAACACTTTCAGATAAACTCTCATCTTTTGATGGTCTGAATCACAAGGCCTGTATTTTATTTTCTGACCCGTGATAAGAACTCTGCTACCTTGGGGGTGGCATGCTTCCTCTTGTGTCTTCTTCCCTCTCTTGTTCAAGGAAATTACTGTATTTGGGCTTTTTCTGAATCCCAGATAGACCCAAAGCCCCTCCTTAAGGCTGGGGAGGACACACAGTCATGAATGGAGGACACCTGCCATTCTGAAACAGTAGTGAATGCAGAGCTCTTGTATAGTGACAGCGAAGTCAAGGACCTTTCCTTCAGTTCCTCTGTGTATGGCTATCAAGCAGGAAAATCTTTTACTCCTTCAAGTATTCTGCAGGTATTTTCCAGTTGTTTGACATTTTTTAATGCTTCTGCTCATAGAAGATAATACACCACAGAACAGTCTCATATTCCACCAGCCAGCACAAGAAAAGATTATAAAGCACTCTGTAGAGGATACTTCTATCACTGCCACAGCTATAGTAGCCCTTCCAGACTATTGGTGTGGATGATGTCCCTGAACACAAATGAGAGTTTTGAACTAGTCTTCATTGGCCATCTCTCTGTTCAGAGCCAAACTGGTAGTCTTTCAAACTCCATTTATGTCAAATAACATCAGATGCTTTAGTATGGACTTTACAGGTAAGGGCTCTAGGATTTGATTTGCTTTTTTGCCACAGCATAATTCTCTAACTCTGTCCCTTTCAAGGACCCTTCACAATACTCCGCCTAAACTGACAGCAGGTGCTATGTTGGTGAGTATTTTTAGAAGCAGTAACTGTATACCTCAGCAATCTCAACATCAATTCAGTGGTGCCTAAGAGGAAACAAGATCTACGGCCTTTCCATACCTGTTCAGTTCTTTGTATGATGGTAATAACAGCCTCCCATTTCAGATCTTAAGGACTCTCCCTCTTTCCTTGATTGGATCATTAGCTCCTAGGAAGACCTATAAAAAAGTTATTATTTAATTCCAAGCAATGCCCAGGTTCTATTTAATCTTCTCAATCTCAATGAAAATCAACAACTAAATTTTATATCACTGCAAGACTTCGAACCTATTTTTACTTCTGTGGTGATGATGGCTTTCCTACTTGTGAACTATGTTAAATTTTATTCTTTGGTTCACTTCCTAGCCAGTCTCTGCAAGTAAAAACAGTATCTGACACCTTTAGGACACATAACCTCATTTGTGTATGTGGTGATACGTGTGACACTTCTGCTCCCTGCCTCCAAATAAAGCTGCATTCAGTCTCCCTCAGTTAAGTGGGTTGTTATTTCTCAGGCTGTAAAGAGCATTTCATCAGTTCTGGCTTCAGTAGCAGGATCCCTTCACCTTCTCTGTGTCTCTCTGTCCTCTGGGGTACTGACATTGGGTGTGGTTCTTAAGGATCTGGAGATTTGCTGCAAATATATTAGAGCCACAGGAGGAACTGAAGCTTCACATTCTTATTTTAGAGCATTATCCAATTTGAAACGCATTCTGGTCACGTGTGAAAGACCCGTGCATCCAAATGATAGAGTTACATAGTACATCACTAAGATTGTATGAAGTGTCTTTTCTCTTTCAAAAGATAATCTCCAAAAGAACCTTATTGACATTTAAAATCAAATTTCTTTTTGAACCAAATCCACAGTGAGGTTAAGTGAATTACATTCTTGCCTCTACATATCAGGTGTTGCTTGGATAGTCTCATACTATTAGGATTGATCAGAATTTTATCTTTTTACTTCCCACACTGTTAAAAACTGCCACTTCTTTCTTAGTTGTGTTTCTGATGGTGGGTGTGGTTGAAGAGACAGATGTTGTATTTCACCCAGTTTAACTTGTCCCTTGAGTCAGAGAAAAACAGAACAGGATCCCAGTGGTTTTGACATGGTTGGGGCAGTTTTGTTACGAGGACCTCAGTAAGTTGACCAGCATCCCCACCATTACATCTGGACCAGGAACAGTGATAAAACTGATTCCCCCAGACTCAAAAATCTTTAGAACACTGGATTGTGGATGGCTGTCATTGGATGAGGACTTCTGTTCCTCTCCAGCATAAATGATAGGAAAGTGTAATAGACTATTTTCCACTATCCTAGGTGGAGCAGAATTTTATCTTAGTTTACCTGGAAATCTGTTCCTTCCACATCAACTGCAATTATTTTCGAATACCCTCATCAGCTGAGTAAAGAGATAAGTGGAAGTCAACCCATTGTTCTACTCTTTATTTGACCTATGCTTTTACCAAATGCTTTTTGGGTTTCTGGTCTGGTCTCTTCCTGCCACCTCCCTTCCAAACATCTGTCAGAACTGTCTGTACCTTCACCAAATGCTTTGCCATCTCTGTAGCCCCCAAAACTGATGTGAACCTTAATAAAGCAATGTTCTCTGAAGAAACCTAAGGTTGCTCCCCTGGGTAGGTAGTGAAACAGTACAACTACTTCAAGTCATGTTAATTTAAAACTACATATGGAAGTGCTTCTAAGAGCATGTTGTGTAAGAGCCAACCATCTGAAGCCTGTCTTCCAGCAGCTTGTCTCCTAGACCCTTTCTTAAATGTTTTTTTTACTCTTTCCTTTCCATCTCTGTCTTGCACCTCTCTTTCTCCCTCTCCCACACACACAAATACTTACCACTTGTCTCCTGCAATAGTTCTCCCGACAAGAGCGAGGTGGGCAGTCACAAGTCTAGGCTTGTGCCAGCCGTGTTTGAATGGGAGTTGTCTACCTGTTGCCGAACGCAGCGATTCATGGCAGGGTTCTGCCTTCCCTCTTGGTGGGCACACAAACCTGTACATTTCCTCCCTGCCTGGCTTCCAGTTTCAACAACTAGTTATGAGACTCCATTCCCCCATCAGATAAAACTGAAATTGGGCAATGGATTCAGAAGTCAGCTAGAGAGATGGAAATCCATTTCAGAGATCCCATCAACCTTGTTTTCTTCGGAAACAGTTTTGGAAAAGTTGGTGGCTTAAGCCACTGATGATAGCATTGAAAAATACACGCTTTCCTCTGTAATACAAAACCAGATTAAATAATCTTCATTCTTGCCGACCTGATTAAATAGTTGGTAAATTATCAGTGTTTCTATATTGTCTTTAGGCAAATTTTTAAGAAGAAAGTTAGTGCTACAATATGTAATTCTTCCACATACCACTCAACAGTGGTAGCGTAGAACTGTAAAAGCAGTTCATATGCAAACAGATTTCATTTTCAAGGACAACAGGTCTTTCAGGGTGGGATCTTTGTAAAAATTCATAGCCAGAATTTCAATGTGGCTTAGCCATTACATTCTGCTTTTGATTTGTAGAATGAAAACTTCTGGAATGTTTTCATTAAAACTTATGAAGAGTATTTTTTGCCTCTGAGGGTAAACATAGGATCTTAAAATAACTGGTACTACTGATGAGAATAACTTTTCAAAGTAATATAAAGTGACTTGTTTGTGTATCACAAGAGCCAACAAGTGAAACAGGATTTTTGGGACATGTTGTACTTAGTATTGGAAATAGTTATTGTAATTAGCTGTTGATGGGATTCCCTTTCAATGCATGGGAAACATCAAAATGCAATTCTTAAGGCTGTGGTGGGGGATATATTTTGGCACATAGGATGAAATATCAGCTTGGGCAGCTGAAATAAGTTTTTGTTAGATGTTTGTCACATTTTCAGCTTTGCTGCCTGAAGGAGGTATGTTACTTTTTTTTCCCCTAGATACAAATACATGGACTAGTTGAACTTTTCAAGTTTTCTGGATACTGGAAATGAATGATATGCTAAGTTAGAGGATGCATGGGATTTGTATATACAGGATTAAAATCTTGCATTTTTAACTGTTTATAGGACAATAGTCTCAGTGAAAAGTTAGAATTAATTTGAAGGTAAGAGGGATGGGTTTTTAGGTCATCTCTCCAAGGCAGGTAACTTTTCTGCTTCCTCCTGAAATTATGTGCTTAAAGCATCAGTAAATCACATTTAATGAATAAAAAGCATTAATGTGTAATAATTGGAAGGCTTTACCATATTTTAAAATTCAGTTGAAAGACATGGACAATTTTCAGTATTGAGTAATGCATTCAGTGACTTACTCTCTAAGTTCCTCCCATGTGCACATGCACTGAAATAACTGAGGACCTGGAAAATGAAAATGGCAACAGAAATACACACTATTTGCAATTGGACTATCAAAAAAAATATTTGTTGCTAGATGCAGGAGACTTATTTTAAAAAATCTGATTTGTGTCACATGAAACTGTGGAAAGTACTACATTAACAAGATAATTTTGGGGGAGGGTGGACAATGCCAATGATAGTCTTTGTTCTTGGATTGCATTGAGATTTTATGGAAAGAATTGCATACTCATAAACCAAAGTAGAACTATGTAGTTTGCATTTGAAATAATATGTCTGTGCAGTTGGAAGTTACTTTGGTTATATCCTTCCATACCATGGAAATTTTAAGAGCTCTCCCATGTTACACTGGCTTTATGAACTGCTAATTCATTAAAAAGAACCTACCATAAAAATAGCCTCTCTTTGGAGTTAAATCCTGAATATTGAAATCACTGATCATTTTGTTGTTAATAAGATCTATATGCTATGGCATCATTGATTTTAAACTGAGAACTATTTGCAATAGTTTACTGTAATTCAGTGATAGTGAAATCTACTCCTGCTTAGTATGTTTTGTAATACTGACCCCCCAAAACGTAACTTTTCTAATTCTGAACTACTGCAAATTATTTAAGAGTTGGTCACATATTATAAAATTTTACAGGATATGTATGTACCCTATATAATCACATAAGTGTTCCCCATCATAACAGAGTATATACTCAACAACTGTACAACTTCATACATCGTTTGGCATTATGAAACTAATTGTGTTGAGCTGTAGATGTTATCAAAGAAGTATGGCCTCTTTATCTGCAAAGTACTTGAAAAAAAGTTTAGAACATATGTAAACATGAAGATATACTGTTAAAGTATTGATTTTCTTTAAGTGTTCTTCATTTATAAAATCATTGGAATATTTTTCATTAAATAGTGGTTTTGTTCCAAATTAGTCATATTTGTGGATCTTTAAAATTACATGATTATGATTCTGAATTAATATAAAAATCTAGAATTTCTATTTCCAGTTATATTAAGCAGGCAATTTACAACTTGATCTCACTGGGAGAAACTAGAAGGACAAAGGGACTTCTCCTGAATTAGTTTCTTCTGTACGCTTTCCCACTTGAAGCTCTCAAGTACAGGATGTTTGGAGAAGTCACATAGTACAGGAGTTTGTCTGACCTAAAGGGGGGCTCTGCAGCCCAGTCACAGTGAATGGTGACACTTGTGCTGCAAGAGATGCAGTAGGCTGGAGCCAGAAGTAATTTAGTCCTGATAAGTTTATCACATGTCAGGAGTTAGGATAATTCTAGCAGACATGATTTACCAGATCCATCTACATCAGTTATTTAGCATGTTGGAGAGCTTCTTTTTGGTGCAAATCTTCCTTGCATCTAGACTTGGAATGCTGTTGCATGCAATTAAGTGTCCTACGGATGTGCTGAAAACTGTTTCTCTCCTGGTGGAGCCAACACTTGAAGTTGCACACTAGAAGGACTTTCAGAGTGCCTCACCTGCAGTGTGGACACATGGGCTTCCAGCAGCTGGCTCTGCTTCTGCATAGCATGCTTCTAGGACTGTTGTTTGGCACAAACTTCATTGCCAGTAAAGATGTGATGTGGATACCCCTTAATACATCACAGCAGACTGAAGCCTGATCCTTCCCTCCATGCACTGCATCACTTCATAGTGTAGATGTTTGCATTGTGCTCAAGTGGCAATTAAGTATCTCTTAGGAGTGAAAGTATAAAATGGGCTGGCGATCTAGAGCCTTGGAAGACAGGGCAGATGTCTCCTAATTTTTTGTCTAGTATAATCCTGTATAATACCAAATTTTTGTCTCTCCTGTACATGGAAATGAGGAGGGCTCTGTAGCCTTATGCCGGTAATAGCTGCATCATTCATCTGTTCAAAGTATAACTGTTGTTTTTAAGTGTATGTCGTGTTCCGTGTTATCCCTGTTAGTGTGTTCTAGGCAGCTGGCTTTCATTCAGGAAAGTTTTTAAGTGTATCCTGGATGCCATCAGGTGTATACTTAAAACTCTTGGCTGATTTGGAGTGAGCTATTAGGAGAAACTGGATAAGAGTGGAATTCTGGTCAGATGTATTATTTGCTTCTATTCCTTCCCTTAATCTGTTAAAAGAATAGTAGGTCATTATGCATCTTTTAATTCTACATTTTCTGACTTTTTTCTGTGCCTTCCTTCAAATGAAGTGCTACAGACCTGTACAGTTTAGACTGAAGTTCACTGTTAGCACATACAGCTATAATGAGAGAATGCTGTGATTTTCTCTTTTAAGAAAATCTAAATCATCTTCAGAAAGCAAAGTTGAGCTCAACTGGAAATGAAAAGATTAGGTATACTTTATAAAACTGTTTAAGGTAACTTTTTTATTTGTAACAAATCAATTTACTTAATACAATATGAACAAAAGCAGGTTTTCCAGGGTTTAATGTTGTTCAGAGTAATGTCAATGCTGGTATTTCTGGGGTTTTGTGTTTACTGTTCATAGTATAGAAGGTAACATTACATTTTCACTTTGACAGGAAGAAAAACTATAGGGAGGGTATTGTCAAATGCAGTCTTTCCCGCTGAGAAAGTTTTTCATTTTTCTTTCTACGTAAAAAACAACATAGGTGATCGTAAATTTGCAACTGGAGATTTTAAGTACTGTTATCAAGCAGGTTTTGGAGCTCTATTTTGGAGTTCCATGTTCTATTTGAACATTAAGTCTTTGTATCTTTTTAAACTAAAGTGTGCTTGAATAGGTGCATTTCTTAGCCTTTATGCCACCTTCCATTTCTCATGAATAACTTAGCAATTTCACTTTTTTTAATAACACTTTTTTTGGCATAAAACCAGAGGGCTGTGCTTTTTGCTGGTTTTATAATAGGAGATAGACATGTGCCTCCTCATAGCTTTTGGAAAGCATGATTGTATTTGATTTGAAAAAAGTCACAGATAAATAAAAGCATTGCAGTAGTTACTATTGAAATCATACTTTTTCATGCAGCTAATAAATTTGTGTTCTGCCAGTCTGAAATGGACTTCAAAACATTCTCTCATAGTTTTCTATCTAAAGAATTTTTATGTTTCAGTGGATGCATAGTACACTAAATTTCACTGGTACATGTGTGTGTGTTTTCAGGTATAAAGAACAACACTATAAATCTAAATCTCCACATAATACATGTAGTCTCCAATTAGCTTTTGTCCCATAACTGAATCTGCATGAAGAGACTTACATGAAATTTGTATAGAAGTTTGTGGAATAATCTTTAACATTTCTTGATCATTTAATGTCACTATCAGCAATATTGCTAAATTACTTTAATTTTTCTTCTTTTATATTTAAATTTTCATTAATTTAAGGTCCAGCCCTGTGTAGTACGGCTAAATTTTTCCCTGGTAATCTGTATCTGAATTAAGAATATTCTGAAAGTTTTCTTCTTTTTTTTTTTTTTTTTTCCCTCCCTAAGGATATGGCCCTTGTTGCTCCTGAAGCGCCTTCAGAGCAAGCTAGAAGGGTTTTCCAGACATATGACCCTGAGGGTAAGGGCTGTAATTCTTGCTGAAATAAGACTTTTTTAACTGAAATGTACTCATTCAGTAGAGACAAATTCCAAATAGTAATGACTACTACATTGTTTAGGGTATCTCTTCAAAAATAGGACTGTTATTTTCTAAAATTTGTTCCAAATACTACACCTTCAAATCCATTTCAAATTCCATGCCAGGGTAATATGCTGTTTATACCTGAGCTGATTAAGAGAGTAAAGAAATACTTAGTACTTAAGACAAATTTTCAATACAGTAGTCAATCTGCAAAGTAACATGAAGAAGCTTTCTGACAATTCTGTAGTAAGGGAACTTGAGTACAACATTGTGCAATAGGAAGTAGAGTTCTTAGAGCATAAGCTTTTTAACCTTGTCATGTTCTTTGTAATTAACATAAAGCTTAAGTATAATTTGATTTATATTACATTTTCATAAAATAACTGATCCGCTATGATTGCATTCTTCATGAAGTTTTGTTCTTGAATGTATGTGGCATACACAGAAAATTTCTTACGTTTTGGAAAACAGAGGATGTCTAACATTCAGGTACTATTTTAACTAATCAAAAGGGGAAAAGATGTACAGTTATTATCTCAAGGTATCTAGTGGAGATGGATATTGCTATAAAGAGATTGAATTCTTAGCAAGTGTTAAGCTTCTAAGTGTATGATAACACAGTTTCTGTATTGCACTCCTCATTTTTTTTAAAGTGGGAGGGAAGTGTTTGAAAACTATGTTCCTTCTAGAACCCCACCATTTGTTTGCAAGCTTTAGAGATAAAGATATGCAGTATTTGTATTTTTGAGTAAAATTTGTACTCCTGGAAAGCATTTTGTTTCTTTTCCTAATGAGAATTTTTGCTACTTCTTCAGATAATGGTTTTATACCTGACACTCTGCTAGAAGATGTAATGAAGGCTCTGGACCTTGTTTCAGATCCTGAATAGTAAGTATAATAAAGTTCAAATACTACAGGAGTATCAATTAACCACATACTAATTATAATTTAGGGGGGGGGTTTCTGGATTTTTTTCTAGCTTGCACTCTGGGCACAGAATGTTATTTTGAAGTATTTAAGTCAGTTTTCAATTAAATGTGAGGAATTCAATTCAAAATGTCTTTAACTTTGGTAGTGATAACTAGAAGCCAAAAAACCCTCAGACCTACTGCATTACTATATATTGAGGAGATAGTCATGAATATATTTCTGTATGTTAATGAGGGTGAAACTGTGTGACAAAAGAGTCAAACAGTCAAGGTATTCCGAGGCAGATTAGCATTGGATTACCACTGGATCTGTCTATTGCGTTTGAAGCTGAAACTGCTTCAGTTTCCACCAACACTCAGTACCTTGTAGTGTTTATAATTGTAGTTTGTTTCCAGAAATTATACCTTGATTCCTAGGATTAGAGTTAAAACTATCAGATGAAAAAGGTAATTTATTTTAGATCTTATGTGGACAGGCAGGACTAATATTCAGCGATAGCAGTTAACCTTCGGTGTCAAAGCGTACCATGTTTTGCCACTAAATGCTTAACCCAGAAAGGAGAGCTACGTGCTTGAACATTTTTACATCTCCAAAAGATGGCTTGCTCTTCTGTAAACGTATGGTCTAGTTTATTGGGGTCTAAATCAGTTGTTCCTGTAGCATGGCTGTGGAGACTGCAAGTTTACTTACTACAGCCATCTGAAATTTGATTGATGCCATTTTCTATCCTTTCAAATGTTACAAAGTACAACAAAGTTTACTGAGCTGTTTTCTGTGGAGAATAGCAATGAAAATTGACATCAAAAGACACCCAGGAAACTAAAACCAAAGAAAATACAAGTCAGAAACACTAGCCTTCATATTATGTCAATGAGTGGTGAAATCTGCAAAAGATTTTGTTAAAGGGAGGGAAAGGAAAAAGCTTTAGTTTCATAGGTCTGAGAAGCTTTCTTTTCACCTTTTTGTTCTGCCTCAATAAATCTGTGAAAATCCTCTTTCTGTATTCAGCAGTTTTTCCATTTGGCCTTCAGGGCGTTTGTGGCATAGCCCTAGCCTATTTTATTGTGCATAGCACATTGAATATAAATTGATGTAGGAAGAGCCAGTTGGAAGGCCTGCTGTATTGAAAAGCCATGATCAAACCATGAAATATTAAGTCTTGAATCATCTTCTCTTAAATAAAAATGTAGTCTTACTGTCTTGAGAACCTACTCTTAGTTCTAGATGTCCTGTCTATTTAATGTGGAACACAAGTATAAATAACACATTTCAAATTTCATACAGGCTTTTCTGGTTGTTTTTTGTTTGTTTGTTTGTTTTTAAGTAAAATTAAATTCATTGCTTCCAAACATACTATTCACATTTTTTAGTTCAAGAACTAAATGGAAATTTGTTGTGATCATCCAGTCCTCGGCTTTAAGCTTCTCAGAATCTCAAGATTAATAATGGTCAGACCTGCTTGGAGTTTAAGAATTATAAAGGGGAAAACTTTGTAGAGCAGACATGACTTAACAAGGTGGATTAGCCATTCCAGTACTGAATGCCATTGCATGTGATTTTATTAAAATTTTCTAGTCTTTCAGTAAATACATTTGAGAACCCAGGTCTCTTGTTTGTTTTGTTCTTTTGTTTCTAAAAACTCTTTAGGGCACCGATTTGAGTACATCTGTCAATCTAGGTTTAGCTTGTTTAAAACATTTTATCCTGTCTGTCTGTTTGACCAGTGCTGGAGGCTTTTCTCCCTACACACTTCTCAGCCATAACAGTACAAATGCTGTCAGTATCATCACCCCAACAGTTGTAACCCCTTCAGTTAAGAAGCTAAACTTTGCACTGAAATGATTGAAGTGTGTAGACATACTTGTTTTGGTAGCTCTGTTGTAGTATCAGTAATATTGAACAGCCTTAGCTATTTGCTGAATGAAAAAGCCTCAGCTGGAATTCACACCAATCAAATTTTATTAAATCTCCCCTCCTGCTTAATTGATTTAATTTTGTACACTGTCCATACTTAAAAACTTAGTATGGCTCTGCATTTTTAAACAGTTCTTATATTTCAATAGTGAGTACATAGCTTGCTTTAATTTTATTACATAATTTTAAGTGCATTTTCAAAATTGTCTTTACTTAAATCTGCCTTGGTTCTGTTTACCAACACAATGTTTTTACAACTCTGTTACAGCACTTCAAGAACTTGAGCAGGTTTCAGACAACTACTGAAATATCTTAAATTTTGTACTTTGGGAGCATTAAGAATGAGCAATAGAAGGATTAAAGTCCAGTATCTTGCAAATCCTCAGTTGTAGTTTCACTTGAGTAGTGAAATTTAATTTTTTTTAAGATCTTAAATTAACATAGTTTATAGGATATCACATTGATTTTTAGGAATTTTAAAATTCATCTTCCAAGGACCTTAACAGAGCCACTCTCTTAAGAATTGCGTAATATGTTCTCTGTGTATTGAGGCAGAAAGAAAAGGAAGCCAAATAGTTTACTACTAGTGCTATGTTAGGACCAAGAAAGGAAGCTACTTAATAATAAAGACAAAAGGATAAAATGCTTATATACAACAATAATAAAAAAGACTTTAGAAAGACACCTTCTGCCTGCAGCCCCCAATAAAAGACACCTAAGTAGTTAAAGGCCTAGGTGGTGAGCGGCAGCTATGAGAAGCTAAGACTGTGTCTTCTGAAAGGGAAATGGAGTGCCTACATGAAAAAAATAGGGAAGAATCTATATTTATGGAACATTAAGTGTAAATACAAAATAAAGCAGAGGTAAAATCCTCTGAAGACTAATCTGCGAGGTTCTAAAATAAAAGCTAATAGTATTTTTTTTTAAGCCCATCAGAACCAGGCGACTTGCAAGTTCTGATAGGTGATCCCCGATATTAAAAAGTATTCAAGTCGGTAAGAAAATTGTAGTGAATTCTTCTTCATATTCACTGGGGAAGACGCTAGGGAGTAGTTCTCATCTTCACTGGGGAAGATTACAAAGAAGCTTCCACACTTAAGCCTTTTTATGGGTGGTCAGTGTAACTAAGAGTCTGAAGGGTCAAGACAAGTAAAAACCCCCAAATTGTAAAGAAACATCAGAATGAAATTGCTGAACAATTTTAGGTTACATACCACTGTAAACTGTCCTGATACCAGACAGTACCAGAATGAGAAGGTGACAAATGGACAGCAGTACTTAGAAAAGGATTTGAAGGCCAGTCTGGGGAAAATTCACATGTAAATGTTTCATGTGTAAACGTGGGATAAGAAGGAAGGTTTTCTTGTAGGTAGGTAAGTGATCAAAGGATAAAAATAGCATTTTTTCTTAATGGAGGGAGATCATTAGAGGAATTTTACAAGAATTTGTATTAGGTCTGTGAAGTTTGTCATGGTGCCAGTGAGGATTTGAAGGTAGGGATTAATATGATAGTTTGCTGCTGATACAAAAGTAGTCAAGATATGTGGAAGAGCAGCAGAAGTCACTGGAAGATAGGGTAACAGAGAAGTCTCAATACAGTAAATGTAATTTGATTGCACAGGGAATAAAACAATCCTGATTTTTTCATACACATTGTTGGGCTGTCAACTAGATATTACCATTCAGGAAACAGATCTTAGATTTAAACTGACACTCACTGATAGACACGCATATGGAGTGGGTTTTCTAGCAATTATGCCATTGTATAAATGCATGATGTTTCACTCCATCTTAAAGAACATTGTAGAAAGGTATCAGGAGGGCAGCAAGGCTAATCAAAGGTACAGAATGGCATTACTACAAGGAGGAGGTAGGTTAGGACTGTTCGACCTGGAAGAGACACCATTGGCATGTAAGAGAGGTTTCAAAAATCGGGAGTTTCATAATAAATAGGGAATGATTGTTAATTGCTTTTCACAATACAAAAATGAGGTGTCATCAAACGGAATTACCAGGTGACATGTTCAAAACAGGAGGAGATATTTATTCCCAGAATCCGTAGTTTAATTTTAATTTTATGAGTGGAGTTTATTAAATGCCACAAGTGTAAATGGGTTCAAAGCCAATTAGGCACATGCATGGAAAGAAAAAATATATATCTTTGTGTTTTAGATACTGCCTCTCACTGAAGATGTCTTTGAGCAGCAGACTGCTGGAAATGGGGAGGGTAAACTAAGGATATCACTGTATGTTTGCCCTATTGTACTCTGTCGTAAGCATCCACTACTGACCAATGTCAGAAACAGGATACTGGGCAAGACGCTCTGTTGGTTTGACTCATTGAGGACATTCTTGTGTACGGTACAACTTGTAACTTAGGCAAAAGGATAGGTAGATGCAAATAAATGTTTAAGCAATCTGATGCCTGTAGAAATATATTGCTTAAATAGAAACATAAAGTTATAATTAACATTCATTTGTAGTGACCTGAAATGATACCATATTAATGCAGTAAGGTTTTCAGATTAGTATTGTTAATATTTTCATTATTTATTGGTTTTGGCTTCTTTGATATCAAGGACATGATGTAAATTAAGAACTATATCTGTGCAACTTAATTTTATTTCTGTGTACTTAGAAAATCTTGGAGGCTTTTCAAATCTCCATTTAAAACCAGGTTGTTTGGCAGTTACGGAGCTGTATTTAAAAGGTGACTGTTTTATGTATCTAACTTCAAGAATGCTCACAAGACAGCAAAATGCCTTTTGGGCTGTAAACCTGGTTTTAGATTATATGGGTCTCAAATTATTTTACCAAATATGGTGGTGCTTCAGAATTATCACTTATTTAATTTAAAATAACAGATTAGTTTTATTTAAAAATAACCATGTTTTGGCAACTCGCATGCCATTCTGGTGCAGCTGTCACTTACGATTAAAAATAGAATAGTACTGCTATACTTGGCAGCCAGTACTGTCGTAGCACAGCATAACTTAAGTCATGCAAGAATAAAAATGTCTTACTCATACTTTATTATTCAATGTTTTTGTCATAGTGTAAACCTCATGAAGACCAAATTAGACCCAGAAGGACTGGGCATCATATTACTGGGTCCCTTTCTGCAAGAATTTTTCCCTGAGCAGGTAATCAATGTAGCTTTACTGCTGCAGAGCACTGTCTATTCTGCTTGTCTTTGAGATTCATTAAACACTCCATCAATATCACAGAGCTATTTTTAAAAATAAGTGTTGCATTCATTTGACACAGCTGACCAGCAAATAACTTCTTGCATTACACAACAAACTGTAGACTTCAGTTTTGTATAAGGTGACCATGATTTTCTTAGCTTTACTCTGGAAGGAAACTCCGTTTTAGTGACAAGTTCTAAAATTAACTTCAGGAAATATATCATCATTTTGCATACAAAACTGAACTGGTTCCCTACTCAGAAAATTAGTCTGAGTTTGTTTTTTCTGAGAATAAATGACCATACTGTTTTTATCAATATTATAAATGTCTGCTGTAATTGCTAGCAAATGGGGAAAGGTTACAAACATACTTAAAACAATTTTTATGTACATCTCTAATAATGTACAATTTTTGACAGTTTAACAAAAAGTCATGCTAGCGTTATGTTTAGCATATGTGGAAATCAGTATCTGCCAGGGTAATGGAAAATTATTTTCAAACTCTAAATCTTTTCTATATATTCATTAAGATAGCACCACCACTGAGAAGCTTGTGTTGACCTAGCACTGTTGTCCTGTTCTCCCTTTCTCCTGGATCACATTTTCCTGCCCTCATGCTGCCTCCCTCCTGCCACCAGGAACTCCTTGTACAGATATGTGGTAAACCAGAACAAGGAACTGGTCTGGATGAGAGCTGTCTTTGCAGGTTTATGGAAGCTTGTTCCATGGCCATGCAAATACTTGTATTGGCAGAAGAGAGAGGGTTTCCCCAGGGACAGACAGATAGGCTGCTGGAGGCAAGACTTCTTTGGAGGCTTTTGTAGCTTAACATGTCATCAAAACTATATGGCTTAATTTTTACAACCAAGGAAATGTGAGACTAATATTTTTAAAATGCCTTCAGCAAGACTCTTTTTGTTAAGGGTAGTGCAGCACTTTTTGGGTGTAGTATTCTGTACTATGAAACAATCTGGTCATTCAGAAGACACTAGAACTGCACTGCCAAAGATGGAGGGACTGAATACATCATTAAGAGATGATTCATCATCTAAAGAAAAAAGGAGTTAATGTTCATTTTCTCCAGATTTACAGATTTATATCTGCATTGTGTATTTGCCAACTGTTTCTTCTTCCTTTCCTTTGTATATCCAGAAGTGGAAATATCTTTACAATTGAATATAATTTAATTTATTTCTAACAATTATATTACACTGGAAAATCTGGAAGACTCCACTGCTTAGTTATAGGCACTGGATGCTTAGAATGAAGTTCAGAAAGCCAAAGTACATCCTCCATAATAGGCTGTGCCTAAACTGTCCAGTACAGTGCAGGCCATAGGTAGCTGGAGGAGAAAACAGCCATCATATGGGGCTGCTGCCTCTGTTGCCCATTGCTGAAGGACATCACTGACTGAAGAAGGGCAGCTGGAGAGGGGAGCGTATAAGAATCATGGGCAGATCCCTGCCTTAGTCACCTAGAGAGTTGGTGGGGGAACTCTTTACCTGTTGTAACGTTCCCAAGTTAATGCCTGTCCACCAAGTACTAATCCCCTGCTGCACGTGATTCCCCCCCATTCAGTTTTACCTATGCTGTTGAACTTCTGCTGGCTCCAGTACAAAACATGGGGAGTATTACTGCCTTAAGGGTACAGTCTGAACAATCAGCATATTTTGGACTGGGACCTGCCAGTATCAGTTACCGAATGAATGCTGAGGGCACGGATATGTTGTCCAATCTCTCTGTGCTCTGTGGATCAGATTGACACCTCGTACAGAATTTCTTTCTGAAAATGAAATTCTGCAGAAATTACATTCCCCTTTATATAATATTTGAACATGTAGCTAGTGCTCAGGAGATCCAGATGAGAGTCCTTCTTTGTTGAGAATATTCAAAATCCCATTCTTAATCTCCTAGAAAGTACTAAGCTCCACCTCAAAAGCAGGAAGGTATCTCAGCTTTCCCTTTCAGAGCTGTTGGCTTAGAATAAAAATACTCAAAAATCATTCAGCCTGAGAGAGCAAGCCTGACTCTTTAGTGCTTAGGGTAGTCACCTGGAGAGGGGGATTCCTGAATTCACTGGTAGCCCTTTTTTTGGGAAACAATTACTGCACAGAATTCTTAACATCCATGAGACAGGAACTGGAAAGCAGCACTTCTTTTCCTTCAGAGTGAACATACCTTCCTCAGGGAAAGAATGTGTTCTCTTTAATTGCCAGCAAAGCTTGATTTTATTTATCTCTGTGAAGCAACTTCTGCAAGTAGAGTTACCGCTTACCTTCCTTTTCACCACCCTCCCTCCACTGAATAGCCTGTGTTGCTGTTGGAGACCCATACAGAGATAAGCTTTTTGAATTATTTAAGAGGAGAAAAATGAATGAGGGCTTTTCATCATCTGATGGATGTACTGTAACCTGAGCAGATTTCCTCTCATTCCAGCCTTTACCTCCACATACTTAAAAAAGGGATAAGCTTTTGTTTGGAGCCTGGTCCAGCAGGCATAAAAGAGATGATATTACACCTGATTTGTGTTTCCTGATTCAGTGAAATGCAAAGCTTTTTAGTCCTTTTAGGACTAAAGCACTTAAACACCTGGAATGGTAAAGGTTGACAACTGCAGTACATCTCTTGTAGGCCTCAGCTGAACAGGTGCCTTCACAATTGGTTTACAGTTAGGCAGGTGTGGGCATAAATTACTTTTTAGCTCTCAAATGGAGGGTTGAAGATTGGATCTGGTCCTTAGTAAATATTTAACTTCATACCATCCAAACAGTCGCAAATACACGTGAATGTGGCTACTACATAAGGTGTCTGACTTTAAAAATTAGGACACTTTTCTACATGGTCAGTGCTGAAAGTTGTAGTTCAAAGTGTCCAGATGAACACAGAAAATCATGACTTGCTCTTGAGGGCATTACCCTTTAATTTACTGACATCTTTTTTTTATTTCTGATGAGAAAGGTAAAATGAACAAAGTCTTCAAGATCATGTCACCTAAAAGAAATTGTACTTTTTTGCAATTTCCTTGAGTCTTCCTGTTTAAATGCATCTGTCGAGTTGTAAAGAGATGAGACTGTCAAGGCATGATGTATATGTCACATGAAATTAACTGTCTTCTCTTTACTAGGACTCTAGGGTTTCAGAGTCATTCACTGTTTACCATTACAACGGACTGAAGCAATCTAACTATAATGAAAAGGTAAGATTTAAGAAACATAAATCTAGCCTTAATAACAATTGGTATGCAAAACTGACTGTAGTTAAAGGCAAAATACCTCCACTTGAAACAGACTTTTTACAAAACTATTATTTCGATAATTTTCTTCCAAAATAATATATTTCGAATTGTAAACTGCTTTGTGCTCCTGATCATATTTTAGCTAGTATAGTGGATCAGTTGGCTAGACCACGTCTCTTAAGCTATGTGTTTTGAGTAGAGCACTTCTCATGCTTATCTGTGAGAAGTGGGATCTGAACTGTAAAGGACAATGGAGATGTAACACAGACAAACTGCACCTTCTGTAAGTAACCCTACATCTAAATTGAGATGTTTGGATTTTTTAAAAAATATTTTAGTAGTCCAGACTTGCATCAAAAGTCAGTATTTTTTTGGAACCACTTAGTGGGGAACAAAAATGACCTGTTTCATTTTCAGCTTTCTTGGAAGGAGGGGTATACATGACACACCATGACTGCTTCTAAGTTGCTTCTTGAATTAGCATTTAGGGTAGAAGAGCATAGGCATTAATAGACATAAGGAACAAAAATTACTTCAAGTAAGAAGACTTTTTGAGAAAATGTATATATATACTCAGACTTCAGAATAGCTTGGAGTTAAGTCCTTAAAATTACCCCTGTGAAATCTCCAACAGTTTCATACTCCAAAATGTAGGCAAAAGCATTCAAAGGTGAATTTTTCTTTACTATTGAACATATATACATAATTAAGAAAATGTAAACAAATTCTTGTTTTCAGAGGATTCTACCTATAACATTTTAAATATATGAATAGAGCTGACTTGCAACAGAAGTTGCATTTTATGGAAAATTAATTCCATAAAGTTAAGTCTAAGGAACACTGTCTTATAAAGTAACAATATCAAACTTTGCAGCTGCTACAGTAGTAGATCTATTGTCACAGAATTTTTGCGTTGCATTTCTGAGATTTTTTTTTTCCTCATTTTTGGTCTTTACTGTCTATTGAAGTAAACAGTGGAATGAATATGGCCTGGTCAGGGTTTTCAGGCACTTTAGTCTAAGACAGTAGGTTTTTTTTATTTCATACCTCATTTCATTATTTGATTTTTGTAGTAAGGAAGAAGAAGTATCATAACAAATCCATTTCCTAAGCCAGTGAAAATAATTGTCTCATCTTAGAGTTTTTAAACAAACGTAGGCTGACGTAATCGGTTTTATTTTGACAGGTCATGTACGTAGAAGGCACAGCAGTTGTTATGGGTTTTGAAGAACCAATGCTACAGACCGATGACACTCCTGTAAAACGCTGCTTACAAACCAAATGGCCATATATAGAATTACTCTGGACCACAGATCGATCTCCTTCTTTAAACTGATGTGTTGCACATAAACAACATACTACTATTGAATCCTTGAATGGGGATACAAGAATTGGTATTTGCTTGGAAAGTGGTATACTTTGACTGTGTGAAGTTATACACTGGTATCATTGATGAATTGTAAATAATTATTACAAACACTTTTTCAGTGTTAATTGGAATATTTAATTTTTTAATCAGATTGATTTCTATTATAATAGTTTGTCTTTTTTTGGCCACTGTAGTACTGTTAATGTGAGTTATCCTGAAAAAAAAGCCTACTTATCAAGTCTTAACATTATTTTGCCATGTCATGAAGATTTGAAAAATGTCTGATGTTGCAGAATCTGCATATTAGATGTCAGATCTTTAAAACATAAAACATATTCAGCTTCCTCTGAATCATATAGGCATGTTTTATTATTTAAATTATATTGGCTTACATTACAGTACCATAATGTGTGGACTAGACTGGCCTTTGCACTGGATATGTTTTAATGAGTTTAAATTTTCTGCAGTTTTTCCTAAAATCTGATTTTACCTAAAGAGCTTGCACAATGTGACATAAATATGATACATTTTTAGGAATATTAATAAGTATAATTCATAAATACACTTTCTTGGCAGTTGTATATTACTGTGGCTTAGTTATCGGGCATGTTAAAAGTGAACAGAAAATCTGAGGAAAAATAGATGTATTACTATTTATTTGAATTTGTATAAAAGAAATGTAAAAACAGCGGAAATAATTTCCTGTTCTATAATCTTTAAACTATTCAAACTTATGATATTGCCAAATACCTCTTCTCAATTTGTCCAAACAGCAGTGTAAGCCAGCGTTATTGTATGTGTTAACTGCATGAGAACATCTGTTATTACATTATTATATTCCTTTATTTATTATCAACTTGTTAGCCCTAAAATAAAATCTTTTCCTTGAATCGCTTTGTATTGTTTTCAGTTTGGTTTTAATAGAACTTGGTTACTGCCTCTCTAAGATGATGAAAAGGGACCGTGGGTTTAGAAATGTCATGTTTCGAGTTGAACGCATCTCAGGAAAAAGGAACAAACAAAACAAAACAACAAAAGATAATGTATTACATCTTAACTGTGATTGCAGACCCTATGCTATTGCCAGCAGGGGTGAATATAGCATTCAGAATTACTTATTTTTAAAAATTTATTTCATGTGTAAATAACCATGATTCTAGAATGATCATCATGCAGGAAAATAAACTGATTTGGTCAAAAATTAGGTATAAGTGTGGGAGAGAAACCCTTGTTGGAGAATTTGCACTGTAAGGCATGTAGTAGTGGTAGAATGGGAACGTCCTTTGCGTGACACTTATAGTTAAGTCCTCTGTAAGACTGTACAATGTATCTGTTAGATTTACATCTGGAAATGGATGAGTAGTATAGTTCTGTGGTGGGTTGGCCTTGGCTGGCTGCCAGGTGCCCACCCAGCTGCTCTCTCACTCCCCTTCCTCAGCAAGACAGTGGGAGAAAATAGATTACAAAGCTCCTTATCTCCTCATCAAGGTAAGGACAGGGAGATCGTTCAGCATTCATCATCACGGGGAAAACAGACTTGAAATTAATTTAATTTATTGCAATTAAAAATGGTGAGAAAGAAGCACAAAACTAAAACCACCTTCTCCCTCACCCCTCCCTTTTTCCCAGGCTCAACTTCAATCCCAGCTCCTTTACCTCTTCCCTACTGAGCGGGGCAGGGGGATGGGGAATGGCAGTTGTGGTCAGCTCGTAACACTTCATCTCTGCCACTCCTTCCTCCTCACGCTGTTCCCCTGCTCCAGCATGAGGTCCCACCCACGGGAGACAGTCCTTCACAAACTGCTCCAACATGGTTCCTTCCCACGGGCTGCAGTTCACAAACTGCTCCAGTATGGGTCTTTTCCATGGGGTGCAGTCCCTCAAGAACAAACTGCTCCAGTGTGGGTCCCCCACGGGGTCACAAGTCTTGCCAGAAAACCCACTCCAGTGTGGGCTCCTCTCCACAGGCTGCAAGCCTGCTCTGGCATGGGCTCTCCGTGGGCTTCAGGGACATTCCCCTGCTCTGGTGTGGGGTCTTCCCCGGGCTGCAAGTAGAGATCTGCTCCCCTGTTAACCTTTACGGGCTGTGGAGCACAGCCTGCCTCACCATGGTCTGCACCACGGGCTGCAGGGGAATCTCTGCTCTGGCGCCTGGAGCACCTCCTCCTCCTCCTTCTTCACTGACCTTGGTGTCTGCAGGGTTGGTTCTCTTACATATTCTCACTCCTGTCTCCCAGCCGCCATGCAGCATCTTCTACCCCTTCTTAAATGTTATCACAGAGACACCCACCAGTTTTGCTGACAGGCTCAGCTTTGGCCGGTGGCAGGTCTGTCATGGAGCCAGCTGGAACTGGCTCCATGCAACATGGGGACAGCTCCTGGTGACTTCTCACAGAGGCCACTGCTGAAGCCTCGTCCCCCCAGCTACCAAACAAGTTCAATCAGGACTTGTTTAAAAACATAATTTTTGAAATTACCATGACCATTCCTTATTGCAGAACTGGCAGCAGTGTATCTTACCTCTTTTTGAGATTTCTTTTTCTGAAAAAATAATTCCTTTATAGATTACAATAATTTGAAAAGATTCCTTAAATCATCTTATCTGACTCACTTTACTTAGAACACAAGTATTCCATCTTGCTGTGTGGGCCTGATGTTAAAAGACTTGTGCAACAGTAGCATTGCTACTCAAAAGTATATAGACTGTTAATTAAGAGAATCTGCTTTAATCTGGACTCCCTGGCAAGTCCGAAACTACTTTTCCTAAAATACTCAGGCTTGATAGGTATTTGTTTTAGCTGGTTTTGCACGTTTAAGAAAAATGTCTTTAGGCAGACTTCCACTGATGTCTTGGAAGGTAAAAATTCACTTTTCTTGCTCTCTCTCCTGGATTCTGGTGTCTGTCATGGCTTGTACTAGAGTATCTCTCACCAGAGCTTGCACTGAATCATAGCTTGAATCTGTTAGAATAAACAGCCTTTCTCTAGTCCACTGTCAGATGCAATTTATGTCCCATCTGACAGAAAAAAAATAATTTAGAAGCCCATCTGATGTGCAATCTATATATAAGCATTAGTCTGGATTAAAACTTCTGCCATACTCCAGAGAAATTTAGCTGCTGCCTAGTGTGGTATAAGAACCTTTATTCCTGTATCTTTCTTTTTCTTTCATACTGCCCAGTTGTTTGAGACCTGGCTTCTGTTTTACTTCATGTATTTTTGGACAACAGGGGCTTAACACTGCTTAATGGAACTAACAGTGCTTAATGGAACTTTGCCAGCTCATCTGAGAGCCTCAGCCAAGTGAACCTTCCTGTCCTTTCCTCCCTGATGAACAAGATGGGAGAGATTCTGACTTTATGGAAAATTTTGTCCCCTAAAAGAGTGTGGTTATTTAGAAGGCAGACTTATAATATGTGGAGCATTAATGTCTGGTACTTTCGATTGCTTCCATAGAAAAATGACCAGAAACCTGTATAATTTTCACAGGTTGTTTTGCTCTAAGTGCCAAATACACAGGCTACATATGTATGTGTGTGTGTGTGTATGTCTATATAGATGTATATATTGCAGTTTGCAAATTGAGGCTGAATCGATGAATAATACCAGAGCACTCTGTGGGATTAAATACATGCTTTAACCAGAGCAAAATGATAATGCTAACTGTAACAAAGCATGTGAACCAAATATGCAATTAAATGACATTTTGATTAATAGTCTAGGTGAAGGATTTTTTACATATTGCACGGTGGTTCAATTTTAGTTGCCAAGGAAAGGTCATTGTCTTCTGGGAGACAACTAGTGTCCTAGTTGGCAACATGGGGTACAGTTAGCAGGCCATTGGATAGCCGGTCCAGAAAACTGGGTTCTCCCTCCCATGTCTCACAGCCCTTTGATACAGAAAATTGTGTCTCTCTGCTCTAAATTCACTTTCATAGCAAAGAGATGAGGAGAAGAAGGTCCTGGGGTCAACTGCTGGTTGAATGGTAAAAAATATTTTCACTTCGATGTATTCTGAAGTTTACAATTAGACACTCTAAATAAATTATCTAAGTAATGGAAAGACTACTTCTAATGACTCATATTAGCCCAAGTGAGTTATATTTGAAGGCTTCAGGCTAACAAATATATATTTGGTTTGTTAAAGCCTGAGCTGTTCAAGGTAAGCAGTCAGTGTAAATCCAAATGTAAATATCCTTGTTATAATCCACATGAAGATCCCATTAAAAGAATGAATCACTTAAGTACTTGCAGGACACTTTGGTTTTTTGAGTACTTCTGTTAACGTTCTCAGCTTTATCTTTCAGGCAGTTACAATTTCTGCTTATCTGATGCATCTGTATGCTTTTTTATTCTCTCTTCTCTTCCTTGTGAGGATGAGTTTAGGGAAAAGGAGCCCAAGACAGGCCTGGATGGAGCAGGGAAGTGATGTGGGAATAAAATCCAGAATGGCTACGTCTACACAACAGTTCATGAGCAGGAACAAGAACCTCCATTAGTGCAATGCATACCGTGGTGCATTTTGTTGTCCAATGAGATGTCTACAGTCAGCCTGTGGACAGTTACTCTGGATACTCTTGCTTATAAGCAAAGCTGCTTAGCACATAGCATCAGGCACGCTCTGGAGCGCGCCTTCAGACCCTGTTGTGGGTTTGCTGAGTGTTGTGCTGCGGGTCTGCTGACTGCAATAGCCTGGGAACTGGGAATAGCAGTGTGAACACTGAGGGCATTCGCAGCCTCCCCTGCAACGTCCCTTCTGTTCCACCTCTGGGGTCTCACATACTAAGCAGCCAGTCTGTGCTTTCACCAAGATGGTAGACTGGCTCATTAGACTCTGGTTTACATTGATTTCATGGGATTAAATCAGTTAATACTTACAACTAATGAAAAAAACCAGTATTTCCATGAGTTCTCTTGAAAAAAAACCTTTTTTTTTCCACAGGCTCTATGCTTAGATTGCTAGAAGATTTAGTCTGCTCACTCTCTAATTAGCTTTAATGCTTTTCATGCATGAATTACTTCTGCTAAGATTTTTAACTTGGACAGTGTCCACAGAAGTAAGGTGCAAAATGCTGAACATCCTTTGTTGGCATGTCGTCCTGAATTCAGATCCCACAAATGCTTTGTGGAGCCAGATCTACAAATGCTTTGTAGAGCATGGTCACATCCTCATTTTATCCTCTTGCTTTGCAACAGGATAATCAATACAAAATACTGTCTATATAATGGCTCCAATTAGTTCAGAAGGCCTCCTGCCTACAGAAACAAAACTAGGGAACAACTAAGAGAAAAGGTAAGCTTTCCTATGGGAACTGGACACTTAAGCTTCTGTATTGCCATGTTTCGAAAAGATGTAATGGTAAAATTGTAATTTATTTTGACAAGATTTATGTTAAAATCCCGTATGATTCTTTGAAATACCCTTCCTCTGCTAGCAGGTACATTACTAAATAATGGCATAAATAAGATTAACAGTTTCATAACAGCGCCTTCTATGAAATAGTAATATTTAAGTTTTGCTTCAGCAAAAGAAGCTTTCCATAGAAGCTTTGATCTATTTTTAAGACTGGAAAGATCATAATGCGTATTAACCTCACCAACTGCACATAATACCAGCTGTAGAAATTCACACCATGAATCTTGTATAATTTTTATATAATTTGAATTTTTCTGTATAAATTATTATTTGGTCCCACATTTGACCTTCCAGTTATTCTGTAGGTAGATAATGACTTCTGGACTCTTGGCTAACTGTTCTTAAAAAAGCTCTCTGTCCTGGCTCTGGATCAGATTCTAGAGCCTATTAAGATTTTTTAGTTCAATATTCAAAGCAGTTAATGTATCGGGCCACAGGTATGCTAAAGACCTAACTTCAGTCCACCAACAACTGGGGCAGCTACTCACTCTTGAGCAGTGCAGATCACAACATCCTGTCCAAACATTTCTAAAGTCCGAGGAAACCAAGATCTGGAATAAGCTTCCAGTGATCAGAACAGGTCCAGGTCATTCAGAGAAACACTGCAAATCCTTCAGAAACTGAAAAGATTGCTCTTCTTGTTTATCTCTTTGAACTGATTTGGAATATCCTACACTCATGTCTCCCTTCTTTATATGAAAAAAAAAAAAAAAAGAAAGAGGGTAAGGGGAGGGGGACTGCTGTATGTTAACACCTTGGGGGTAAGAGGATCTTGAAAGAGATTTCCTTCTTTTCATTCTGCCCTGCTCTCCATACAGGCTTTAGCATTGATAGCCATTTGAAGCACTTTTTTCTTTTCAAATTTAGCTCAAACCAACCAGGTTAGGTGGCATATATTTCAAATGGAAATAGGTACGAGGGGAGCATGTGAGAACTGATTATGTTCTTGCTATGCCCCTTCCGCTTTTCATTTGTGTGAACACTCACCTATCTCCAACTGTGCTACTTACTGAATTTTGACTCTGTTTTGGATAGATCTGTACAAGATGGATCCAGCACCAGGATGTGCTGCCTTCTTGATCCTGAGTGCCACAGGTCTGGTGTGCCATCTGAGCAGTTCTCTGAGCCCCAGCAACTTCATTTATGACACTCAGCACTGGAACAGACTGTTGTGCTAAATAAGAGCAAGGAATTATTATTATTATTCAGTGTAAGGCAAGACAACTTCCAAATGCCTTCAGTTGCCTTAAAATTGTATGTCTTTTAAGAGCGGACGTTAACCCTACAAGTAATCGAGGTATTTCTGAATTTATTACTGGTGCTTAAATCTCTAAGAGATACTTGTTTAATGTAAAATAACAAAATAATGTCCATAGTGATGTTTCACTCTAATAGCAAGAGTAAAGTTGGTACAAATGTAAGGCGAGCAGAATTAAGGAATATTACAAGCCTGTGGGGACAGCTAAGGGTCACAGTTAATGCTGGAAATAAACACACTGTTCTATTTTCGTGAACAGGAATGTCAGTCTTATCTGAATAATCTTGCCATAAAGCACTTAAAACAAACAAGGAAGAAAAGAAACCAGAACCTCAGAACAAAACAAACTACTCTCTGCTGCTTTCATAGGTATGCTCTACTGTAGCATGTTTATAAATGGGTTCTCTATTCTTCTGATCTTTCTCTGATATTGCTTTGGACACATCTGTAAAATAATCCTTTTTTTCCTTCTAACAGAGTTGATTAAATAGAAAATAAAATGTTTCTCCTTTTCTTTGAGTTGGCCAGAAAAAATAAAAATGAGAGTGCTGTTCCCTCAAGATGTGGATGTGAAGCCCCATTTAGCTTTGTAGGGAAAGAGAGCATTTCGAGCAGAGTCAGTTTTTATGTATTCTTAACAAAAACAGCTAGAACACTACTGTGGGGCTTGCAGGGGCAGAGCAATTCAAGACAGGAGTTATACACCCTCATCATTTTTAATTACTTTTATGAAGAAATTGTAAGAAGAGCTTTCTAAAAGCTCCATGCCACATGCAATAAAGTAGTATTGGTTATTTCTGCGAGAAGAGAGGCTTGACACCTGCTCCTGCGTGGAGCTGTGGCAAGGGCCTATAGCAACACTTTCCTCCGCACCAGAGTAAGGTGCCTCCTTCTGCACATTAAAACTCAATGTAGCTGGGCAAGCACTAACAGAGGAACTTACAGAAGAATGTATTTCCTAATGGGTTCTGAACTGTGTGGCTGGATTTACATCTTTCCTGTGGTTAGAAGGGGTTTTGGTCGCTGGGTTGTTTTGTTTTAAAATAATAGCCATGCTGGCAGTTACATAACCATCTGATGAAGGTCTATTTTCTTTGTCCATGCAGCTTAGTTTCCTAAAGGAGATTTTCAAGTGTCAGCCTCTTCAGTTTAAAATCCTGAAAACGCTGGAAATTGAGAGAAATTAAAGTAAAAATCACCAGCCTCAACTCCGCCATTTTCCCTTTTGAACGTGACTGTCCAAACAGAGCCATCAGGTAACTCTGCTTCTCCCAGCTTCACCGGTGGAATTCCTTGGTAAGACAAGTCAGTTTCCCCAGATGCAGCCTGGTCGGTGCCGTAAAACCACCCCGAGCACCGGGAACGGAGAACCCTGCCCGCGCCCCTGCCCCGGCGTCACTCCCGGCGCTGGGGACAAGGGACGCTCCGGGTCCCCGATGGCCGCACGGCAGCCACAGCGCTGTGCGCATCGTCCTCTCGCGGAGGCAACTCCGGAGGCGTCGTGCGGCGCTGGGCCGAGGCGCCGAGAGCTCCGCCGGCGGCGGCGGGCCCGCTCCTGCCTCAGCGGGGCTGCTGCCGCCCTCAGCGAGGGAGGCGCCGGTGAGGCGGCCCCAGACCGACCGCCAGCGCCTAGCCCTGCCCAGCGGCAGCGGAGCCCACGCACAGGCCGGTGGCGGGGGGGGTCTCTCGGGCTCAGGTGCTGCCTCCCAGCAGAGGACCTGCCCCTCCGGGCCACCGCGCTCCCGCCGGGGCCTGCCCGCGGCTCCGCACCTCGCCGGGGGGAGGGGGCCACCGGCAGCCGCCGGGCGCTACGCCGCGCTGCGCTGCTTGCTGCGGGGCGCGGGCCGCCAGGGGGCGCCCGAGCGCGGCTCGCCCCGCGGCGGCGGCGGCGGCCGCGGCGGCGGCGGCGTTGGGGTGAGCGGGGCCGAGCCTCCCCCGCCAGCCCCCCGCCCCGCCAGCCCCCCGCCCCGCCGCCCGCGCGCGGCGGCAGCCAGACCGCCGCGGCACCGCCCGGCCGCCACACAGCTCCGCTGCGCTCCGCGCCGCGCGCTCTGTCAGCGGGAGCCGGCCGCGAAGAGGGGCGAGGATGCTGCGCCTCAGCCGCGGGCGCGGGGCCGGCCGTGCCCGCCGCCGGCAGCGGCCGTGCCCGCTGCTCCTCCTGCCAGCGCTGCTCTGGGCGCCGGCGCTGGTGGCCTTCAACCTGGACGAGGAGAAGCTGACGGTGTACAGCGGGCCCCCGGGCAGCTACTTCGGGTACTCGGTGGACTTCTACATCCCCGACCCCAGCACGTGAGTGCCACCGCCGCCGGCGGGCGGGCCCGGGGGGCGGCGGGGTCCGGGCTGTGCCCCGGCGAGCGCCGCCGGGCAGCCCCTCCTGCCTGGCCGGGGCCGGGGGCGCCGGCGGGCTCGGGGGAGGCTTCGGGGAAGGCGGCGGGCAAACGGCGGCGTCCCGCCAGCCGCCCTCGGGCCGGTGGCCGCGGTGACAGCCCCTGGCCCGCCGTGCCGGGGCCGCCGCCCGTCGGTCCTGATCGCCTCACCCCCCACCCCCCCGGTGACTTCCCGGTGTGTTTCGCAGAGTCAGTGTCCTGGTGGGAGCTCCCAAAGCCAACACCACGCAGCCGGACATCGTGGAAGGAGGGGCGGTGTACCGCTGCGGCTGGCCCGCCACCCAGTGCCGGCAGATCCCCTTTGACAACACCAGTAAGTCCGTCGCTGAAACTGGGAGCACAGCGCTGGGTGGGTGCCTCTGCCGCGCGCCGGGCCCCCTTCGGCACGACGTACTGCCCTGCTCGCTTTACCTGTGGCGTTTTGATCTAAGGGTCTCCACTTCGCTGGAGAAATCCCGCTCCTGGGAGTCCGTATGCGTGTGCGCTCCCAGGGGAGGGTTCAGTGGTCCCCAGAGACAGAACAGGAGTATGACCTCCAGGATCTGTGCGTCATTCACTTTAATAACTGTGCTTTTTTTGCTATCGAAGCTTTCCTGAAAGGTGTTTGTGGCAGATTCCTCATTTTGAAAATAGGGGGGGGGGGTGGGGTTTGAGAGCTCAGAAGGCAAAAACCCAAACCTGGAAATCACAGGATTGCTAGCCTTTGCTGTTATTTTCAGCAAGGGATTTTCCATCTGTTCAGATGGATGAAGTACCTCATGTGGCATACTGACTTAATTCTTTTCAGAAAGCAAGAGTTTTATTTCAGAATATTGAAGCTAGATGCAAACTGATTTAGGCACGATGTGGATAGATTATATCCACTTCCAAAATCCCAAGACAGATGTTTCTTATTTAATTAGAGGGAACACACATTTTAAACAACTCAGGCTGTTCATATTTTCTGTTGTCTCTTTATAAGGTCTTGAAAATAGCTTAAGCTTAGTGTTTGCAGGGACTTTAAAACAGATTGGCTTTATTTAGGCAGACTTTGACAGTTTAATCATTAAGCAGAAGTTCTCTAGGTTATATTTAATCTTAACATTTGTGGTTTATTTAAATGTGAACGCAATGCAATTCAGGTTTTTTTGGAGAGCACAAATTAAATTAGAAGAGCTTACTTAACATGTAGCAAGTAAGCAGTGTGGTTCTTTACCCCTTCCAGCTCCCGCCACCCACACATCCTGTTACTGTGTTAGTGTCTAGGAACTCTACTCAGGATGACTCTCCCGTCATGCTGGGCATTCTTCAAAACAGAGTAAGAGATAGTTCCTGTATGTGTATGTGGCTACTTGGGCATGTAACACCATGTACAGCATACGGTTTTATATAAATGTGAATGTACAGACATAGACAGTATGCATACAATATTTTTATTGTACTGTGCCCTGAGTGTACATCTTTAAAGTAAAACCAGTTTAGGAAATATTCCATAGTTCATGTAACAGAAGTGGAATATATTATCTGTACAAATTAATTTCAGGTTTGAATAGAAAACTTACAGACCAAATGAAAATGCCATCACATTTTAAAGGGGTGTTTTGAAAAATTAATGAAAACCTAGTGATGAAACCCAGAAGGACATTTGGCTTTCCTGGGGGAAACTCCGGAAAAGTTGACTCAAGAGACTCAGGACAAATCCATACTCTTGGCAGAATGTCCTTTTGCACATACTATGTTTTGAATAAAATCGCAAACACAGGCTGGTGAGTAAGTATATCACCAAGGCTTTGGACTTTATGAGGCAGCTATTCAGCTTGGAATCGCTGAAGTGTGGTGCACTCAGTCTTCCTGGGGCAGTTGTTTCTGTCCTCAGGGTAGATGCCTGACTTGTAGACAGCTGAAGTTAAGCCGGAGAGAGCCCCTTGTGTAGATATAAATGCACTGTACTTGGAGGAGGAACTGAGTTACAGGCAGGTTTAGCAGTGTTAGGGTTAGCTGTCTAAATCAGGTGCCAAGGGCAGTGAAGCTGCCATTCTGCACAGTTCAGCAATGGCCAGCAGCCCTCATAGATGGGGTTTGCATAGCTTGTGCTAGTACCCAGCCTTCATTGCCACCAACATAAGGGCCATCTGACTTTTTGCTGAAGTATGGATGTATATTTTATGTCATTTTTTTCTCTTCAAAATATGCTACTTACAGGAGCGAATTTTCCATCTTTTCCACTGTTCCCCCAAACAGAGCAGTCCACATGAGCTCTAGCCTAGATGATGCTATTTCAAGTAGTTTGTTGCACACAGTTTCTTTTGAAACCTTTGGCCACTGTATACCTAGCGGGGCTTAGATAGTTCTTGGTAAATATGAGGGGTATTTTCAGTTTATGGCTCTTTCTTGTACACGCACCTTGTACTCACTATGCCTTCTCCCTACAACATCACTCAGAAATGCTGCTATTCCCATTTTATATTTATATTCCCATTTTTATATTTATTCTGATAAACAGAAAAAAGTCAGTCTGGGCTGTCAAAGATCGTACGGGAAGTTGGTGATAGCACTGGTAACTGAGTCAGGATTTTTTCTTCTTCCTCCAGTTCCTTAACCTGAAGGTTATCCTTTCTCCCAAAAGAAAACCAGCCAGGACTGGAAATCCAGCTCTAGCAGCTTTAATTTTAAAGATTAATACTTCATGCCTCATAGGAGATTTTGAAAAGTCTTGGAAAACTTTGGGAATGTTTTCTGAAACAAAACAGAAGAACTACAGAGGCTGCTTTAGAGCTGGAAGATTTCATTTTGAAGCATTTTTACACAAAGCTGCCTTTTTAAAGTACTTTTTTCTTGACTCTAACCAAATAATATAATCTCTTTCAGGTAGATTCACTAAGCACAGTAAAAGAAATAAAACTGCTGAATAATTGAAAGCATTTTTAAGTAAGGTCAGAAGTGAAAATTGAGTGGAACTAGAAGGAAAGAGTACAATGTAACATTTAAAAGGCAGTGTGACCCAACAAATAGGTAAAGAATTTACTAAATCAGTATTTTGCAGCCACGAGATTTCAGTGGAGGACTTCCTAATTCTAAAGAATTTGTAAACGAAAAGCAAATTCACATATACTACATCCCAAGTTAGATATTGAAATTGCTGCAGGTCATAGAAACTGTGAATTTCCACCATAACATAAAAATTCAAGAGATCAACAAATCCAAGTGGTTGAAAACCACTGTCTTAAATTACTTATGAGCATGAGGGCTCATGTCTTCCATTTCTGAGGGCTGGGTACACAAATGAAGCTCAGGTACGTTGCATTCAGTGCAAGTTTATGTTCTGCCATTGAGGAGGGAACATACAGTACACTTGGATGTTACTGGGACTTTTACTGCCACAAGTAAGTGTGTAAGTGGGCACCTAATTAGTAAGACTTACATGTAACTTTACAAATTATTTCACTGTTTCCGCAAGAACAGTAGACCTAATTTCAAGAAGAGTTTCATTTGCTAATGCTTTGATGTTATTTGTATTAACACTATTAATATCTTGCTCCAACTAAATGAAAACAGTGAAGACATTGACTAGTATTCTGTGATGACTTCAGTCAAGATTCTAGACATTTTTGAATATCGTGGTGTTACAGGTTGGAGTTGCTTTGTATTAATCTATAGTTACCTGTATTTTACAAGTATTGAGATGTTTACTGAATGAATGGACAGATATGCCTTGTTATGGGACTGTAAAGTGTAACAAATTAAAAAGCAACAAAATCTCTCTCCAGAAGTATTTAGGGCTCGTTAAGAGGCAGTGATGACCAAGAACATGCTCATGAGTCAGGGAAGGGAAGGAAGAAAAAAAGAAATTGTTGAGTGTGCAAAGTATGTATTGCCTTAGACAGAGGGGGCTCTTGTCCAGAAAGTGATTTGAGGGAACAACTAAGTGATAGATGCCTCAGTGAAAAGCTTAGACTTGCTTAGCTTAATATTATGGTCGTAAGCGCTGAGATAGGATGGTCCTGTAGAGGCTGTTTTGTTGAAGAGTTTTGTTTTTCTCTGTGAATAATATCTTTCTATTTTTAAAATAACTAAAGTTTTAAATTAAAGTTACTCTATATCCTGCATGCCATAGAGTGCTGAAGGGAGTATACAAATGCTAAGCTCAACTGGACATGACATCCTGACACTGGTGTAAGACCACCGTGATGTTCCCCAGTGGGTCAGAGATCTGACACTGCAAGGGTTGCACCCAGAGTCACTGACAAGATGCAGCTAACCACCCCGCCACCACACAGGCTGTGACACTCAGGACTGAACTCTATGTTTTGTCTCATGTAAACTTGAAACAACAAAAGACAAGTCCTTACAGTTTGTGAAGCTTTCTTGCTCTTTTTTTCTCAGAAACAAACATCACATGAGGGAGTAGACGTTGCATTGGTTACTAATGTATATGCAACAGGAACACTCAGTATTCACTCAACTCCCAGTGAAAGATATGAGAACACCTTTAAAAAGGTGTCATTACTCCTAAGTGCCATGTTCGAGCTGTGAGACAGACTGGGTTCCTTACTCCTGGCATGGGTACTCAAAAACAAGACTACTGAAGTCATCTCTGTGGCACTGTGCATACATTAGGATGCTGAGGCTGGTCTGAGTGCTATGAGCAACTTGTGTTAATGTGGAAATGCGTGTGGACTAAACGACTCTGCTGAGAAGATGGCTCAGTTAGAGTTAGTAGAGGTGCAGGAGTATCTGCAGCCCATTCCTAAAGGTCGTACCACTTAACTGAAATTGTTCCACAGGCAATTCTTCCAGATTGTCATTGATTTCTCAGGTTACCTGTTCTTCAGAGTAGCTAATGCAGAGATGTCCAAGGTGACAAAGTGATTTACTTACAAACCAACATCAGTAATTAATCCTATTGATGAAAAAGATTGTTCTTGACGAAGGGACAGAGGGGCAGAGGAGGGAAGGGGGATGAAATGTTGACATGCTGTGGAATTTGGGCCAACCCATCCATACGCAAGTCATGCAACCAGACATTCCCATATGGGTTGGCCAGTGATATGGCCTTCAGCCAGGAAGGGGCTTTAGCAGGAACTCTCTGTGTTTCCTGCTGTTGATACATCATTGACTCTGCTGTCACGTGTTTGCAGTTCTTTAAAGCTCCGTAATCTAGGCACAGGGGCCAAGACTGGGAAGAAGCTGAAAGCACTGCTCCTGAGAGCACAACTGCTGTGTTAACCTGCTCCATCGCATCAGGGAACTGAGGTAAAATATAATGGAAGGGCTTTTAGTATCCCCTTACTCCAGGAGATATGGACTGAAGGGCAGAGCCTCTTCTCCCTGTTTCCCTGCTCTGTAAAGCTGTCCTGTTGCATTGCAGTGTAAGGTTATGTTACTCTTTGAAACTCAATGAGAGGACAGGGGAACAAGCATTGGCATTATATTAAAGACCTGTGATCTGTCTTTTCTCTCTTACCTACACAAAGCTAACTTCTCCTTTTCAGTTTCTCCATTATGAAATGAGGTTTAAAATGACCGTTTCTGCTTTAGCATTGAGGTAGAATTACCAAGTCCTTGTGTTTAAGCTCGGTGCTCTTCGTTCAGCTGCCAGGAGAGGTAGCAGGAGAGCAATATGAAGAAAACTTTCTCCCTGCTTGATTAACTGGGGAACTTCCGAACCATTCAAAGCATCTTGCAGCCAGAAGCAAACTTAAATGCCCCCTGAAGTGCACTATTGCATTTGAAATCTAGTAAAAAGCTAATAGTTCGTATTTCAGAAACTCATTATAATGGTCACTTTTAATCGCAATGCTTAACAGACTGCAGCAAGTTCTTATGTTTTAAATTAGCTCTTAAATGCAGAATTTTGGATACCACTTCCCCTGAGTTTCCAGAACTCACTGGGGTGTTGTCTTTGCTATCAGTTAACTCTACCAGTTTTAGTAAAACGGGTTATATTTCTCTAAACTAGCTGGAGAAAATTTGAAGAGCCTCTGAAGAGGAGCAGGGGAGGGGGATGTAGATCAGTTCTGGCCAAGCGTGCAGTTGATAAAAAACATGAGCTAATCTGGCCAACAGTTGAGCTGATTGTAACAGAACCCAGGTACTGTGGGACTCAAGAGGTTTAGTTACATGAAAAAATCATTAGCTGAAGAGATGGTAAGGTTCTAGGGAGAACTTAGAATCCTGTTATAAAAGAGAATTTACATCTCAAGAGAAAGTGCTGAGGGAGAACTTTGTTGTACTTTTAAACGTTGACACATTTCAGTCCACTATGCCAGTAAGACCTTATCTAGAGCCTCATGGTTCACTTGTAGCATTCTGATTTGTAATAGACCCTCATGGGTTTCTTTTATGAGTCTCAGCCTTATCTAAAGAAGGAAAAAAATACTCTTAGCTATGTTAGTTCAAACCCTGAGGTCTTAATTTGGTTTTGATCAGATTGTACTTAGGGAAAAAATCCTATTGGGTTTGCTGATTCTTTTTTTCTTGATTCGTGGAATGAAAATCCAAATAAAGCTCTCCAGATATGATCTATTAAATTAAAATAACTCATATGAATAGCATCTAAGGCACAATAAAACCCAGAAATTAAATAGATGTTTGCAGCGTCAGATAATTCCAAAAATAGAAGCAACTCCTCTCGTCTTGCAAGGGTTTTGCATGTCCTTACTGTCTCTAAACACTGTGGAGTCCCTTTTTCCCCCAGCATTGATGTTGAAGGCAATTGCTTGGCTTGGTTCCCTAGATCACAGTCTTTAGCTTTGCATTTGTATTCTGTCTCTCTGTTGAGGGTCTAATATCAATGACCCTGTGAATGTTACTGACTTACCTTTGCTTAGTAATGGGTGATATGATTGGAATTTTTTGGTGACAATACCAAAAACCTATCACTCTGCCATGGTGATAGGGTTGACAAGATCCCCTTTCTTCCCTCACTGCTAGAATATGGGACCATGTTTGCCAGTAAGAATCCTTCCTTCTGTCTCCCCTCCTGTAAGGCAGGACCCGTAATGATGCAGTGGGGCTGATTTCAAAGTTAAATTAGGTTGCTCAGAGCAGAGCTCTGAAACTACCCAAGGATGGAGACGCCACAGCCTCTCTGGGGAATCTGTTCCAGTGCTTAATCACCTTCACTCTGAAGAGTGTTTTCTGTATATCTAATCAGAAATTCCCTTGCTATAACTTGGGTCTTTTGCTTATTTTCCTTTTGCTGTGTACCTCAAAGGGGAGTTTGGCACTCACTTCTCTCTGCCTGTTGAACACTGGATGAAGTGCAGATAGATCCTCCTTTGCCTTCTCTTCTTTGGGCCAAACACCTGCAAGTCTTGTACTGGTGTCTCAAAACTGTACATAGCATTCCAGGTGTTGTCCCCGTGTGAGGGGGATATTCACTTTCCTTGACCTATATATATTTATATAAATATAAATGTTTGTTGTTTTTATATGTTTGTATTCCCATTTTATATAAATATGGATTGGTTGTGGTGATTACTCACCTTTACTCTGCTTATATCTAATTATGTATAAATATATATGTATTACATTTTATATTGTCTGTTTATACGTATGGATATGCATGGATACATACACACACCCCCATATATCAGAACCGGTTTTTGAAAGTGATTTGCCATCCTGGATGTGGTCTGAATAGGTACAGGTTAGAAGGCAGAGTGTAACAGCCTGCTGCAGATGCCTGGTTAATGGCCATCTGCGTTTATCCAGGACATACAGGCAAATGCACATGGAGCAAGGTAATACTTTTGAAAGCTCCTGAAGGGTGAGAACTTACCTGAAAGAGTTGCAGGTGTAGTACATATCTGGATTTGTTGCTTTGGTTAGAAACATTATTTTCCTATGTTAAGTTCGATTGAACTATTGTTATTTGCTTTTGTTCATTTGAGTATTTTCAAATTATAACAGATGTTGCATTTTTTACTTCTGGTTTTCAAGAGCTCAGTGAACAATGATGAACCACTATCAGTGTTTGCAAATACATGTTTCTTATGCAGATCCTGATTACTCCAACAAAGAAATATTTGTAAGAGTAATGTTTGATTCGTGCCTGGTAAACAGTTTATAACGTGCTGACTCAGTGACTGAGAGGAGACCAATCCAAACTGAAAGGGCCAAATTTAGTCTAATGTGTGCAAGTGATGGATATACCTTAACACTTGTTCCAGGTTCAGGCTTTTAATTCCTAAAAATGAATCTCTGCACTGCTGTTCTTACATAGCCTTGCATTTTACTGTCTGGATTCAAATTTTTCTACTTGTCCAGCTACTGCTTTGGCAATTTAAGGGGCCTTTTTCCCTTTGGTAGCCCCTAGGTACCTCAAGTCTAAAAGACTGGGTGAAGGAACACTGACTTTGAAAATCATGCTTCACCATCTCCAGAGCTGCTTTTGAAGCTGGGTTGTGGGGCAGTACCAGTATATAGGAGTCTTGGTTCCTGCAGTAGAAAATGAGATGCTTTTTGGTTGCTAAAATACAGTTTAATGATGTCCTTGTACCTAGATTTACACTTCTACATCTCTGCTCTTTACATACTCTTGACTGTCCGGGCCTTAGCCTGCAATACAGTCTTAGGCAGTACAATTATGAGTGACTCCAGGGCTGAGTTTTAAGCCAAATTTGTGAGTCATCCAGACTATTGACCATCTGGAACAGCTCCTGGGCTGGCTCTGAAGCAATCCAGCTGGTACTCAGGCACTCCCTGGACTGCTCTGTGGACAGGCCCAGGCGTTGGGTGCCCAGCCCAGCTGCTGCCTTGTATTCTAGCTATCCTTGCACTAGTGTCACGTATCATGATACAAGATAGCCTGGACTCCTTCCTAAAAGGGGCCAGCCATTCTCTTCCAGAAGAGAAGATGACATTTGAATGCAACCCGAATTCAAGCCAAGTTTTTGCTGTTCACAGAAATATAGCTTAGCCTGTGGGTAAAGTACAGTGTAGACAGCCTGTGGGCCTCAGATCCCCATGAATAACACAAGGAGAGATACTTCCCTGTCGTATAAGGGTGTTGTCAGGATACAGACCTGTTATTTTTTGAGACACTTAGGTAACAGAGTTTTGAGGGATATACCCAAGACAGAAATACAACTTTTTTTCTTTTTTTAATTGGATTGGGATTTATCTGAGTAAATGAATAGTTTTTATCTGAGTCTAGTCTAAGCAGGCCATCTGTGACTATCTACATCTGGTAAAGAAAAAATTAAGTACTGTTAGGCCATGCTCTTCTGACCTTCTCAGATGTTTGCTTTAGGAGAAGAACTGTGACCTAGATCAGGTTCTCAGTTATAAGTGGATGACTAGCTCAAAAGTGGACATTTACAGTGGCTTCACTGAGAGCCTTGTTGTCTAATTGAATACAATCGGGGCACAGTAATGACAGTCCACATGTATTCAGACAAATTAGTTGTGTATATAGCTTGTGTATAAGACTAAACTGTATTTTAAGGCACAAACTCAGAAACTGGGCATATGACTCCATAGCTACAGCAGGGATCCTGAACAAAGGTGATTAGAGAATTTCTGTCAAAAGAGATTTATCTAGGGAAAAAAAGCTATTTATTAATTTGTGTGTCTGTGATATTTTACTAATTATTTTATAATGAAAATCCTATGCCACATGATGAAGGATTCATACTACACCATATGCCACTAAGCGGCATGGGGGTGTGTACGTGTGTACAGTTCTTGCAGATTTACTGGTAAATTCAGTGGTGGTTTTACAAATCCTGTAAATGGTTGTCCTAGTTTTAAAACTAACATCTTTTCAATTTTTAGTGTACTTTGCCAGTAGACAAGTATGCTGTTTTGATTGAAAATGTAAGCTCTTTATAAGTTAGAATACTGGTCGTGAGTATCCTCAGAGCCAGGCTAGCATTGGCTGCTGTATAAGCTGACTGTGGCTGATTTTCAAGCTTCAAAAGCTTTGTTTCTATCAAGACCTCATCTGTGGACATTGATCATGTTCAGATCTGCTGGAACATTGAAAAAAGAAACCTTTAAAGTTTGAAAGGGTCTGACTTCACTGGAAAAAATAATCAAACGTGGTGTTGCCAACAACTAGGTAGAAGCTGGCAGCTCCTACAGTGCAGTGTGTCAACATCACTGTCTCCCACACTCTTAAAGTTTAGGCCTAACTTAAATGTATTTTTAAAATTAATATTTTTAGAGTGAATTTAAATTATACTTCCTGAATTTTAAAGATCTAAATATTCCTGATATTTATCTCTTATCTCTCTAAGCATGGATTTCCTGTAATTGGCACAGCACAGAAACAAATATTTATATAAAGAAAGAATTTTTCTCAGAGTCTGTCAAACTTTCACAGATTCATTCTCATTCAGCTTTCCTGCATGCTTATTAGAAAAAAAAAAACCCAACATAGATAGAGTACCCTTGTTCTCCAAATACAATGCATTTTCTTTGTAATTCAGTTTGTATCTGTAACATTTATGAGATTACCATGAGCTGAAGTAACTGGTGATCCAACATCCTAGAAAAGCATTCAGGTATCTCCTCTATTCCTGTTGGGCAAATCCCAGAAAGTGTTGGCTTTTTTAAAGTGTTGGCTGCATTTTCCTCAGTTTTTTAAAAATGTATGTAAATCCATAGAATATAATCTGACATTGCATTTTTTCTACATTTCAAGGTAGACAGTATATGGTTTTATTTTCACTTAGAGTGAATAAAAAGGATTGATTCTTGTGAAATCTATCCTGATAGGAACCAGAAACCAACATAAGGGAATGCAGATACAAGGGGGAAGGAGTAATGCCCTGCTCATGTATAAATTGAGAAGTTCATTAGGAATGACTGGTAAGGGAAGAGCATAGCTCATGAACATATGGGAAATCAGTTTACTTCAGAGAACTGAGGGTGAAAGGAAGGGATGTCTGCTTTTTATTAAAACCTGAAATGCATTATAATTGGCCGGAGTCTTTGCCCAGATGGCTTCTCTTATGCTGACATCTGCAAGAGTGTATATAAAGCAACATTAAGAAGCTGTCTCTTGTGACAGTGTGTACACATGTAATTCTGTTAAAAACTAAGTCCTTTGCTATCTGTAGTGTTGGTCTTTGAATAAGCATGCTGAGAAATGTCATTTGTTTGACAAAAACTAATTATGGAACATGCTTTTTACACAGAAAGTTTCTAGCACATATGAGAACTTTTTAGGGCTTTTCACCTATTTTTGTTTTTCACCTATTCTTGTTCATTCTTATCATAAATTCCAGGTAAACTTTTTTTTTTTTTGGCAGGGGGAAACACAGGGTTTCTTGTTCCAGTCTTTTGTATTTTTTTTCTGAAGTTTAAGTGTAGTTATTTTGAATTTTCACGTGTGAATTTAACGTGTTTTCCACTGACCAGTGAAAAGCTTAAATGATACTACAATTTCCTATTAAGCTGGTAGGATGATGACAGCAGATGCAATGTAATACATCTGTTAGTCTGTTCACTTGTTTCTGTAATTCACAGGGTAATACTTTTTAAAAATAAGCTGTCAACATGCCTCTTCTTTTTTTGTCAGACAACAGGAAAATTAAAGTCAATGGCACCAGGGAACCTATTGAGTTTAAGACGAGTCAGTGGTTTGGGGCAACAGTCAAAGCTCATAAAGAAAAAGTCGTGGTAAGTCTTATGCATTTGGTATTCATTTGGAGATAATGTTTATTTTTCTCAAATGTATCTCTTTAATAGCTCTCTACGTGTAGATTATGGAAACAACTCTATGATTATGCATGAATTATAAAACAGATAATGTATATGACTCAGAAAACGAAAGCAGACTATAAAATCAGGTTGAACTGATCAAGTGAAGATGATTCTGCTGGCATATGAAAGTAGCAGAATGTCATAATGTTATGGAAGTGAGTGATTATTTTTTTTAAACAGGTAATGGACATATTTTAGAGATACACAGTAACTGATAGCTATATGCTATAAAATGTTTTGTATTATGAAGAGTTTTTTTGAATATTAAATGCAGAATGTAATGGAAGCCAGGAACCTGTGCTGAAGGTCAGTTAGTAAGAGAAAGCACTGACCTCTTTTGTCCCATTTACATTGTTTTAAACAGCGATGTCATAGTCACGGTAAAACAGCTGCAAAAAAGTCATGATAAACAAGCTCCAAATCAAGATTGCTGTCAAAGTACAATGTCTGTTTTCCAGTTTCACTGAGCATTTTGCCTGTATTGATAGAGGATCCTAGCAGGGGGCAAGTACTTTTATTACTTAGTAAAGCAGTGATGATGCTTCTTATACACAGACATTTTATTTTTACAATTTATGCGCTAAGGTTTACATTGAAAAAGTTGCTGAAATAATTGTGATAAGAATAGTTAATTTGGTCATTAGTTTTATTAGTTTTTACAATTGTAAAGTAATATTTTGTGTTTTGGGATTTGCCTAAAACTTTCTATTATTACTTAAGAAGTAGTCATAAGGGAAGAAGTATTTCAAGGAAATGCTTTCCCTTATATAGTATGCCTGGTGGTTAACCTAGGGAAGGATTTTATCATGGAACAGGTAATGAATAAAACATCAGCCTATTCTGTTACAGAGCTAAACAAATGTAAAAATTCTAAAAAATTCTAAAAGTAGCTGAAGATCTTTCATTTTACGTACTCAACTAAACAACAGTTCACAAACCGAAATAAAATAGTTCTTTACCACCATTTGCCGAATCTTAATCAAGTGAGCAGAAAACCTCATCACTCACTGATGTGCTGTGTCTGTACTGAACAAACTTTGGTTTGTTTCTGATAACTTTTCTCAGGCTTTCTGAAGCAGATATGGTCAACACTTTTCAGGCAAAAATTTGAACAGCAAAGCTAGAAAACTTTTAAGCTTTGTAGACTGAGAGAAAAAGAAAATGTTATCAAGCTGTCAGAACCTTTTTTTTTTAAAACTACAAACGTGATAGTACACTGCTTTAGGTCAACATATCCGATTACTTTGAGTTCTTGTTTCAATCCATTTTGCTCGATGTCAGATGTACCTGAAACCACTCTCACAGGACATGTGCTCCTCTTTTTTGCTCTCTGTTTTAATCTGTAAGGTCTTCCAGGCAGGGGTACGTTAAGAGTCCCTGTCCCTTAAACCGTTGTTCCAGAAGCTCTGGCTTCTATAGTAAGCTCTGAGTAGCACAATGGTTCATCCAGCTGGAACTGATTGCAGGACAAAGGCTTATACAGTAATGTGGATAATAACAATGCCTTGCCAGAGGTAGACAGGTTTCTGATTGGAAAAGTAAGACAAGGTAGCATGTGGATGGAGGATTTATTTGTATCTTACAGAGGCAAGGCTGAAGGGAGAGGTAGTGTCTTCCCTCCCCCCAGCCAATTGAAAAGTTTTAGGGCACAGGAACTCCTGAAGAATGACTTGCATACCTGACAGCTTATCTTTTTTATTTTTCCAATTATCTGAATTACTTTTGAAAAAGAATGTCTCTCTCTACACAACTTGTATATCTTTTGTAACACCAGTACCGCAACACAGAAATTTAAATATTAGTTCGCTAGCCAAAACTTACTTAACAAAACCTGTTCACTCAGAGGCTGTTGAATGCATTATAGCTGTATTGTCTCTCTATAAACCAGGGATTTATAGGAAGGCAGACAACCTGGTGATTGTGATAGACAATATGACACAACACCCTGACAAATGTCCTTCTGCTAAGCAGAGTAAAATCATAGCAGTTCTGCTGCAATGCCCATTATCTTAAGACATATCAGGACAGAAGTAGGAATGTCTTCAGCCACATGTATGTGATCTACATCTTAAACTATGGGATCAAGTCCTGTGCAATGAGCAATAATAGAGCAAACCTATTACTTGTGAAACAGGCTTAGAGGGTATTTGTAACATATGTTTAAATGTGAGTTGTAGTCCCTGACAGATTTCACCTGCTAAGGGCTATAGGTGAAAGATCAGACTATGCTTTTCAGGTTATAATGAAATTATAAGAAGCAGTGGTCCTGCATTTTCTTCTGTCAATACATTATCATTGCTGTATGAATGATACAGTACCAGAGAGAATCCTTGTACACCGTTTATTAAAAACTTCATTTGCCATATGTGTGAGTGTGTGAAAGGTACATGTGACATCATTCCTGTTTTGATAGGCTTGTGCTCCCTTATATCATTGGAGAACCCTTAAAGATAGCCCTGAGAAGGACCCCGTTGGCACCTGCTATGTAGCAATTCAGAACTTCAGTGCCTATGCTGAATATTCACCTTGTCGCAACAGTAAGTATTAATAGGAAAAATCCTGTGCTGGAGGAATTGATATTGCACTCAGTGTTTTCATCCTTCCAGTCATCACACAGTCTTGGTTGAATGAAGATTACTATATGACATTATTGCATTGAATGAGGGTTTAAAGAATAATCAACATTAAATTATGTGCCTGCAATTGGATGCTTTATTGTATAATTGAAAGAGAAGAAATTAAGTAAATTAAGCTTATGCTGTTACAGTGATGAGATATAATTGGTTCAATTTAAATGGCTTAAAATGTAGCAAACGGATCTAGATAAGAACCAGACAGCATTTTAAACCAATTACTCATGCTCATGCTGAGTATAAATCTCTCATCACAGGATCACCATCTGAAGACCAGACCCTGCACAGAAACACATGAGCCTGTATCACCATTCATGCCAATATCACCCACAATAGCTCATTTATGAAGGACTTCCAGCATGGAAGAAAGCCATGCACATTAGCTGTTCCACACTCTTCTCTGTGCTGTTCTGAGGATGTGGTAGCAATCTCTGGGCCTTACTTCTTTGGGAATAGGGAAGAACAGTGCACATATATTTAGAACCAAGTTCAGTTACTTAGAGGTCTGCATAAAATACCATATGTTAGATTAAGTCTAAGTGTTTGTGATGATTATTAGTACTCTCATTACCTCAGTGCTCCAAATTATTAAAACAAATATGAAGTATCCAGTGCCTTCACTGAGCTTTGGACTGGGCTGGGTGTACAGCAGTTTCTGCACTCACAGATCAGAGAATTGTTCTTTCAGTTACTTTTCTAAAGGTAATCTGTGTAAGACAGCAGATGTGATGGGTTTACCTATCCCTTCCAGGGGAAACCCTCCCAGCAAAGCCATGGTGTTCTTCAGTTTAGCTGAGATGGGTAGCTACTTCAACTTGCATATGCTAGCCTAACATGAGAAGTTCCTTGTCATGATACCCCCTGTACAGAGACCCTGCTATTGCAGCTGGCATTCTTGCCATGTGCATGCGGGCTAATTTCAAAACACCTTCTAACTGTTACTCTACTGCAAACTGTGCTCCTACCTTTGAGTAGGAGCCAACCATGCATAATCATGCATTATTTTGCCAAGAAAGTAACAGGCATTCTACAGAAAAAGTAGGCACTTACTTCACATAATTAAAAGGTCTCTTTCCTATGAAGATCTAGAGACAGCATCATATCATGTAGCTAGATTTTCTTGACATCTGACAGATGTGTGATAATGTAGCCCAATAATGCTTTCTATGGTCTACCAGAAAATCTGCACACCTATAACGACATGAGATATTTGCATGTGCATTCAGTGTTACTCTGGCTTTTCTTTTCTCACATTGCAGTATAGTTCTAAACTGAGTTGTGCTACATCTTTTAAAGCCTAATACTTGTCCCTGGATGGACAGGTACAGAAAGAAGCTGAATCTGTAAGAAATGGTGACCGTAAGATCTGCTTCATGTATTTCTGATGTCTCACTGGGGCTTTGCCAAAGGCTTATGCCATTTGAAGAGAGAGTTCAAGTGGCCGTTCCTTCTCTCAGTTTCCCAATCCTGCAGACTTCCAGCACTCATAGGAAAGCCCTAAAATGCATGCCAACGCACTTTGTACAGTTATATAAGGATTTGGAGACTAGAAATAAAGATGGACAGAAGCAAGAAGGATGTTTTTGCATGTACACATGACCATCCAAAATTACAACACTTCAGTTCTCATTGAGCAAATGTGTGTCTATTAAAGGGCTGGCCCTTGTGAGGAACGTATGCCCCTTTTCCTTGTCCTGGTACAGATAACCAGGATGTTGTCTGAACATTGACCCACGCTGACCCATCCACTATGTCAACATTTTTTGAGAATGCCTTAGTAAACACTTATTTTGTGTTTATGGCAGAGCAGACTGTGGTGACCATTCTGCGATTTCTTGTTGTTTACTTTTGTATCTCTAGCCAAATTCAAACTGAATCCCTGGTAGTTGTTGCAAGGGTCATTCCTTGGCAGTGAGAGGAGAAAGTCCCACGTAACTGGTCCTATTTTTCAAAGTCTTCACAAGGGGGCTGCATATTCAGGGCCCTGTAGAAGGTCTTGATTTGCTCTGCCTCTTCTAAAAAAGAATACACATCTTTTCACATATTTTGGTAGTTTTGCCTTTACAGCCTTTCAGCTCCAGGGATGTGTAAGCTGTCTTCTTCATGCACTGTGAAATCAATAAAATGCTTCTACCTTCATAATTCCAGGCAATGCAGATCCCGAAGGACAAGGCTTTTGTCAAGCAGGTTTCAGCTTAGATTTTTACAAGGTGAGATTCTGCTTCCAAAATACTTTGACCAGTTGTAATTCTGATATATCCCTAGTGTTCAAGCACTGTCTCAGTGATCAAGAGTATCCCCATGCTGTTGCATATAGAGAGATTCATGAAGTTGTTGCAAGTTCTTTCCCCCTTTGCAAGTTTCAAACTTTATGATTTCATTAATAAAAGAAATATGGCAATCAGCACCTGTTTATCTCTTTGCAGCACTCCAGTCTGACTCTGCTTGGTCTATCTTAATAGGTAATTAGGTGAAAAATTGTATGTGCTTCTATCTCAGTGTGTCCCACTTACAATGCTTTCCAGACACCTGACTTTCAGGAAATAATGGGCAGGCACCAGCTAGTTTTAAACAGTTAAAATAGCTTGTATGAGGATGCTTTCGGAGGCAAACTGGTCATTGAGTAAGACCGTTCTTTTGTTGAGGTTAAAGTGCTTAAGGGAAATAGCTAGTTGATCGTATGTGCCAAGAAGGCCCAGAAACAATATTGTGGGCCAAAGAATAAACTTTGGGACTGTTATTAAGCTATTACTGCATCAGGACCTCACATAACTTTGATAATTGCCATTGTTTTCAGTGTTCTGCAGCTACGTTGTTATTCACATGATTAATAGCTGAGGAGTAAAGACCTCACTGTAGGGTAGACAAAAGTATATTTCTCTATCAATGTTACTGTTGCTTCATTGAATGTGAAAACCCTCTTTTATGCTGACTTTGTTTTTTTACAAATAATCAGCAATTTTTAGAATGCTATGTTAGTGCTAAAAAAATTATGGCTTTCATTCAAGTTAAGATGCATAGGGTGATCTTAACTTCATTTAACTGTGGATTTTCCTGCACATCCATGCACGTACATCCTTTCCTTGAACAGGGCTATTCTCCTTTATTGTCGTTCTGATACTTTTTTGGTGATTTAAATTGTTTTTCCCAATTTTGTTGTATTCTTTTGTTGTGTAATTTTATTCAATTTTGCTTTTTGCAGAATGGTGACCTGATAGTAGGTGGGCCTGGTAGTTTTTATTGGCAAGGTACGTTCATCTGGCTGGTTAACTTGATCTAAGAAGTGAAGCAGAAAGTATTGTGGAAAATGTTCTAGATTTCCATTGTTTTCTCAATTTAAGATAGCCAATCTCTGGTCTGATTTTCAACAAATATAGATCAGAAGAATTACTTAACAAGCAACTGAGCATAAAAATAAGTCAGGGAAAATTCAGGATGTAGGTTGTATAGGAAGCGAAAAATATAGAAATAACTATTTTTATGTTGGCATTTTAGAACATTTGTCATTTAATTAATAAGCTGACTTTCTTCCTAGGAATACTGCAGTTTTAAACATAGCTAATATTTGTACAGCAAATGTAATATTTTCAAAGTTTTTGTCACTATTTGTTTCTGAACACAACCTTTTATTGCTACCTGCATATATTTTAGTTCATCTGTGGCATCGCTGTAGTTTCCAAGGTACAGTTTCTCATGTAGATAAAATCTGAAGTGGTTTGGTAAAGTGTTGAAAGGGTATTTTTGCCTTAATCTGTTTTGACATGTATGATATAGCTGATTCCCAGACTCTGCCTACCACCTTGCCCATTGTCAGTCTCATTGATGTGTGTTTTGGCATTGCCATTAAAGGGGAGGATCTAGTTGGTTATGATGGTGGGTAGTCATAGCTTTGAATTCTCCATTGAGAAATTGCTTCCACTGGTCTACTACATTTGTACAGTACAGCATGAAAAGGTAGCTGAGCCTGAAAATGCTTGACTTTAGTTTGACTTAGTACCTTGAAATGAATCTGAAGATATTTTTGTGGTGATTCAGTAGAGTCTCCATGCCTTGTTGTACTGATTTATGTGTACTCTTGAGACTTTTAGGGTAATAATGGAGAAGGATTGAGAGAAGGTGTCTACTCTTTGCATCTTTGATATATTATCGCTTCAGCTCTGTTCTGATGTTCTGCTAGCCCTATTTTATAGAAACTGGCTCTCCTTTTTGTCCCTTTCATTTATGAAGTTGTTTGAATCCAGGTCAGGTAATCACTGCAAGTATTGCGGATATCATTGCAAATTATTCCTTCAAGGATATTCTGAGGAAACTGGCACGAGAGAAGCAAACAGGAGTGGCACCACCCTCATATGACGACAATTACATGGGTAAGCTATGCTCTGTGTCAGTTAGCAATATGTTCTAAAAGCATGGGGCTTATATAAATGTGAAAACAAGCCCTAAATTACTAATGTCCCAATTGTGAGAGGATTTGAACGTGTTTTGCCTTAAGCTCAACATCAAATCAGTAGTTTGCTGGTTACTTCAGTGGAATTATGAACATTCTTAAAATTATGCACAGCAACGGTCTTTGAGGATTGAGATCTTAAATGGCTCATTAGGGTTCTTATTATTTGATCTTAAATAATTAAGCAGAAATACAAAATTTTCCCATTTATATCTTTTTTCATTCCAAAATGATGGATTGGTTTTAAAGTAATTAGACTGCTTCAATTTTCAATAGATAAAAGAAAATTTAGTTATGCCGTATTTTGTGCAGTACTGTGCAAGTACAGAATTTATTCTCACTGATATTTAAAGGATACAATTGAAGTAAGCAATAACAAAAGTCAGTTTGAAGATATTATGTAATGAATGGAAAAAAGGCTCTTTAGGTACCTTTATTAGTACTGATCTCTAAGAATTTGGATGATATTCATGTGTCTCTGCATGTAAGAGGTTTTTCTTCAACATAATTATCGAAAAGATGCAGTGGAATTTGAAGACAAAGGTGCATCCTTTCATCTGTGCCCGTAGATTTGAATTTATAGTCCCTGATACAGTCCAAAAGTCTTTACTGTGTCAACAGCAATTATCTCACAGGTTTACTAAAGCTCCAGGAGGTACGTAACTGCATCTTTGGAAATCTGTCTTCCATATAGAGCTAAAAGAGGATACTCACACATTACAGTACATTAATGAAGACCTAAATAGCTGTTAGGGCAAACCACCATAGTACCTGCTGTTCTTTCAGATAAACTATTATTAATAATTTAGAAGCTCATTTTTGGAGAAAATGGATAGATTTATTATACATTCGAACTTAACAGTTCATTTAGTCATGATAATGAGATAAACAATTTTCCTTTTTTCCACACAGTTTTAGTATACTAACGTTAGAAAATTTGCCTTCTGGTGATCAGATGAACAGACAAATCTGATTGTCCTTGCATATTTTTTGAAAGAAATGGTTTATCGAGTGTTTTGCTTGTAATTTATATTTAAACAGGCTACTCTGTGGCTGCCGGGGAATTTACTGGGGATTCTGAACAAGGTAAGAAGCTATGCACTTGAATGGAAACCAGATGGCCGTGCACCTATTAAATTCCTCATTCAGGGTCTCTGTGTAGGAACATACCTTTTATACATTTGAAACACTGGTAAAACTCAAGCTATCTGTACACAATATTCTGAGAGGCAAATATTTCCTTAGAAGGAATAGCATAACAGAGCAGAATTTAAGTAACCCAAAAGTCTGAATCTGTTGTTATGGTACCATGCCCATGCATCTGTTCAGCAGTTAGAGCTGTGACAACATGGTAGGTGGAGCTATCCAGGCTTACTTAACAACAGTTTGGTGACCAGTAGTAAGAAGTGGAGCCACCAGTGCAGTCCTGTACAGTCTTTCAGTCCATACTCAAGTTACTCACCTGCTCCGTGGCTGCTGGACCTCAGCATCTGGCTGGCCAGATGCAGCATGGCTTGGGAATGTCTGTGTATGCTGAAAGCACACTTCTGACTGCCACATAAACATCACAGCCTGGACTAGGAGGTAACATTCAGCTGCTTCTGGACAAAGATGTGTCTACAATGGCATGCTAGCTCTTGTTGGTGAAAGCAACTCTTGGCTCTGTAAGTTTCCCCAGTTCCAGTTCATGTGCTTTAAGGGTGAGGTTCATTAGCTGATCCTTTTCATACACTGTATTTTCCTGCACAGGCATAATGCAGTAAGAACAAGTTTCCTGGGCTTTTACTTCTCCCCCAAGCCTTATATTTAAGAGCAGGAGACAGAATAATTTAATTTCTTTTATTAAAACCTGGGCTTAGAGGGAGAGAAAACATTCTACAGGAAGATGAGGTGTTCAGTTAGCCCTGGAATTAGGAAAAGCTGAATGCACATGAGTTTGAATGTCCGAATATAGAATCATGCCTGAGACTTTGTAAAGGTTCATGGATCAAGTAAGTTTGATGCAGGACATATTTAGAATAACTTGTATCTAGAAACAACTGTCATCCACAAAGAACCAGACATCTCCCAGACTTAATAGCATTGCTTAAAAACATCGTCACTGTGAAACCTTCACCTGAAATGTTTCATGATCTGTAAAACACCACCTTCTAGGATTCTACAGTCATGTTTTGATAAAGTAAGCAAAGTGCATTGAGAAACAAGTTTTGACCAAAATTGTAGGGTAAATATTTTTTTAAATTTGCAAAACTTAGAATTCATCTCAAACACTGAGGTTCAAGTTGTTCCCTCTGGTGAAAGGTGACACAGGATATTTACTAGTTTCACACAGCCAGGGAAGCTAGCAGCTCCAGTAAAAGTTCTGTAATTCTCTGAGGACAAAGTCAGAGCAATCCATCCTGGAGGGGCTAGGTTTAGCAACAGCAGCTCCTGGAACATCACTGGGGCTTTAACTAAATACCAACAGGGCATAAACCTCACTTAATTGATGTGCTGAACTCATAGCATGAAGTGCTGTGGCAGAAGAACTAAAAACAAGCTGAACGTTGTCAGATTTTTAAGTTGCAAAGTAAGTTTTGCAGGTGTGTTAGAAATTGAACAGTAGTTTTTCAGTGTCTCTGCAAGTTGAATCCAGTGTAGAAGAAAAGCTCCTGTCACAGCTGTCTGGTAGAGTATGCTAAAAAGAATCAGTTTTAAATAGAAATTTGTCCATGATTTAGCTATTTTCAGGTGTTCTGAAATTGTACAGGATTTCAAAACATACAGTCAGCTGAAAATATCTGTGATCCCTGGTGTTTCATACCTTAGGAGCTATGTTTCTTGTATAAAGCTAACAGTCTGTCTGAAAGTATTGCTTAAGGGGTGGCTTTCTTGAGGAGGTGAACAGCTCCATGGTCCAGACTCACAAAGCCAACAGAGACATAGTACATTTCTACAAATGAACTCAGCTCTCCAGAACTGCTGCTGCTTAATCCCTGTAAAGTTAAGAGTTTCCTGTCTTGTGCCACTATGGGTTTAAAAAAAAAAAAAAAAAAGCACAATTTTGAGCCAAACACTATACCATGAAAAAACAGATGTATCCCTGGTAGTAGAAGGCTGCAGCCACCTTTTTCTTTCTTTTTTTTTTTTTTTAAATGCATACTCAAAGTTTTATAATGGATGATTCTTGAATCAGTAAGTCATGTGAATGATTGGCGCAAAGAATTGCATTGTTGGCTGACCCAGGAATCGTCCTGTGTCCTGTTCAATCCTTTGTTACTACTTCCATGTCCCCTTGGCCAAACACATTCAACCACAGGGGAACATATAAACCCAGAGAGGAACAGAGGAATGCGAGGTCAGTACAGGAAGGTGTCTGAGGTGCTCTGTTATCTGAAGTTCCTACTGCTGTCTTCTGATATGGATATCCTAACGAGGGAAAGTTTAGATAGTAAGACTGCAGGCTGTGACTTTGTTCTTTTCTTTCTTTTTTTCCCATTTTTTCCAGTGGTTGTTTAGGATTTTGCCATTGAGAATAATTACATCCTAGAAGGCAGCTTGGTCCAATATTTCATGTTCAGTGGATCTCTTCAACGCCACTTACAAAAATTTCTTTGTAATACTTTTAGATAGCCTGTGCTGAACTTGTTGAACACTTTCATGGCATCAAGCCAAATAACAGATGAGACAAACTGTTGTGCAGCCAGAAAGAAGAGGGGTATTTGTAAGGACAGTTGCATTTAGCTTGTGTACTCTGTGATGCCACAACTAATTCTGGTTCCATCAATCCACAGCTGTCAGGTAACAAGCTGAATTGTACTAAGAGCTTTATTATACTGTGCTATGAGAAGTAATGCTAGGCAGAAAGATCTCTGAATGGGTGTATTCAACAGCTGAGATGTAATTTTTCATGCAACTAACAATGAATGTTAAAATTTTATGAATTAATGTCTTGAAGTGATTTGCAGGTGTTTCTGATACAGATAACTAATCAAAATGCTAAAGGTTCTATGTCAAGGAAGATTTAAGTGACATGGGATGCATATTGCATGCACACTTGGATAGCATAACCAGTTCACTGTTGATCATTTATCCTTTCAGAGCTGGTTGCTGGAGTCCCGAGGGGAGCACAGAACTTTGGCTATGTATGTACTGACCCACATTTTATCCTTTTTATAGCAAGAAGGCAGTTAGACTATTTGGAAGGTTAAAGACTACATTACATTTTCTGTCTCTTTGACCCTAATCTTTCTAATCAGAGAAAACTGCCACTGACTTTCACCCTCAGGCTTACCTGGCTGGGTTGAAATGCCTTACTGGTTTGAGCTTTGAATATTAAGCCCTTAGTCCCTTCTGAAGTCTGTTTTCAATAGCCAGTTACAAGCATGCTTTGAGTATGATTAGTATCCCTATACCCACTGAGTGTTATCAGACCTAAGCTTACCCACAGGTTAGCATATTTCACGTGCCATGCTGTGTCCACAGTGGAGAGAAGTCTAAATTCAGATTATTCATACCCAATGTTTATTTTCAGTGCTCTAAGTATGTACGCTGAATGCCACTTGCAAAGAGTCATGATATGCAGTTAGAAGTGAAGGGAGAAAACGATATACATGTGTGGATACAGCTTTTACCTCACAGGAAAAAAAAGTTTTGGAACTAGCCTGATTGGGAAATTGAGATCCCAGCCACAGACACATTCTTTAGTTTTGTGTACCCAAAATTCCTTGTGTCTCTGGAACTTATTCATACCATTTTTCAGAAGAAAGGTGTATATGTGTATGTATATATATTTATGTATGTATGTATATATGTATGTATATAGTTCTTTATGTTTTAAGTTCATGTTTTCATGCCTAATAATGTGGTCACTGGTTAGCTGATAGTCTGTGATTTGCTGCTGTTCAGTGTCCAGTAAGGAAGGGAAATAGTCTTGTCCCCATTTGATTCATGGGAAACCTGAGACTCAAGATCTTAGTGATTTGTTGAAGGTCATACAGGAAAACAGACTGAAAAGAATCGTTTTTTCTTGGCCACTTGGACCATCTTTCAGTGTGTCAGATTGGTTTGCAGTGATGTTATGGTGTAGCACCTCCATGTGTGCTTGAAGCTTTCCATATTTTTCTGTTACCAGGTCTCAATTATTAATTCTTCAGACTTGACCTTTATCCAGAACTTCACTGGTGAACAGGTAATGTCAAGCAGCTGTGTGATGAAATATTCTATCTCTAGAGCATATAGTTTCATTAACAGAACATATAAAGTATTTTTTAGAACTAATGACCATAGAAACAAAGAGGATTATCAGTAAAAAAAATTTAAAAATTGATATCTGATATGAAAGCCTATCTGTTGTTTTTTATTTCCAGATGGCGTCTTATTTTGGGTACACTGTTGCAGTATCTGATGTTAACAATGATGGGTAGGTTACCAAATATATTCAGCTCCACTGAACATTCATAGAAGCAATGCCTGATATTTATTAATAAACATACGTTTTCAGGTGCTTCATACCTCAAAATGCTTCTCTTGAACTTCTCTGCTTTTCTAATTTTAATTGTTCACATAGGCTTATCTTTGTGCAATCAGAGTGGCACAAGTATTTGCAGGCCTAGTTTGCATGAGTTTATCTTTCTGAATATTTATTCAAAGCAATGTGGCAGAGCGGGAATGTCCAAAGTCTTAGGAAACAGGTCCATGTAGAAGAACAGTGAATAAACAGCACTAGCAACTGCTGGGAAGAGATAGGTGCGAGTCAAAAGTTCATTCTCCCGTTCTTAAAAGCAGGTAAGTCTTCTCACATGTGGACCATCCATAGCTTCACTTCTGAATTTTAAAAGCTTTCCAATATCATCAGCTTCTCATTCCAGCACCTGCTGGTTGGCCATCCATTTTCATCATCCAGAGGACCAAGAAGTGTCTATGGCCCGTAGTTGTTACAACAGGCATTGTGCTTGTCTGAGGGAGAGTGCTGCTCAGCTCCCAGGGTCATGCCTAAGATACTCGGGGATTTCAGGCCCTGTTGAACAAAACGCTTGCTAACTTTGAACTCATGTAAAGTCTGATTAAATATTTTAGAAGATCAGGACTTCAGTAAGTGAATATTGATACTAGCTTTCTAGCAAGGAGATAAAGATCCCTGAAGCTCAAAGCCTTAGAAGTCTGCACAGAGGTGAGCCAGGATTATATTTAGAGCTGTGGCATACTCTTGTCTATTGCAAAATGTCTCAGATATGTCTACTTCATACTCTTTTCTTACAATTATTTCTCATTAATTAACATAGAGCATTAAATAATTTTTTGTGGCTAAATCATTGCTTCCCATCAGTGACTAGTGACCTTTTAAAGAGTGAGGGATACAAGAAAAGAGAAAAGTAACAAGGTGATAAAATGTTATTGCAGTTCCAAAAGAAACAAAACAAAACAACCCCCCCAAAAAAAAACCCAACAAAAAACTTCAACAGTTTCTGTTGTGGCTTCATAGTACTTAAATCTTTTAACGTTTCTGAGATCAAATTTTGTGATAGTACAATAGCTTTTGAAAATTCCTATTTTTATGATATACAGAGTCAGGATTTAGTCCTACCATAATGCATTACTAATGTGAAAGGGTGGAGAAACGCTAATCTAAGTTAGAGTAGATGCTCATTAGACTTTCTGGGAATGTACTATTTAACTTCTCACTGAACCAAACTATTTCCTATGCAGGTTAGTTCCTGTGAACCATAGGGTTACTTGGCAGGTCTCATATTTTCTGTGTACCTCTAAGACCATTGTTTATGTCAATAATATAATCAAACTGCTGTTGAGGCCTGTGTGGTCTCCCAGTCTATATCTTAAAAGAAATCTAATGACTCTCTCTAAGATCCAAACATCCCATAGAAAACAAAACACAAAAAGCTCTCCTTGATAAACATGTCTGATTAGATATGTAGTCTGTCTTTGCTGATTTGCACATGTAGTTGATAGAAATATTTATCTGAAAGGGAGAGTAAAACAGAGAGACAGGAAAAGAAAAAGCAAAAGGGAAATGACCACTTCAAATTCACTTATGTTTTTTGTGCAGCAAAGGATAAAGGAGGTAGTGATGGCCTTATCAGTACGAGAAACCTGAATAAGTTGTATGCTGAAAAGATTAATAGGAATGATGTTTTGCTGTAATGAAACGGAAGACGTGGCTCAAAGATTAGGCTCATCCTAGAAAAAAAGTTCTGTAGACCTTCTGCTCCAAGAGTTCTGCAGGTGTTCCAGGGTGACTCTTGCAGTTTTATCTGCACCATATCAGGATTGTGGGCAGAACAGGGAAATTGAGGATATTGTTTGAACTACCGTTTAGTTGCCCACTGCTAATAACGAGAAATTCACAATGAAACTTAACAAATCAAACTTTGCCATCAACTTACAGACTACATTCCTAGTAAAGAGGAAAAAAGAGAACACTTTCCATTTAAACTGAAACAGTCCAATAAAAGTAGTGGAATAAACTGTTTACTGGTCTTTTATTTGGCCTATATCAAAGCTTCCCATAGTTATACTTTGACCTCTTGACATTTCCCATACTCCTGCTTTTTATTACTCAGCAGGATACAAAGAAACTGCATACAGTCTCAGCAGGTGGTCAGCTTGTGCTTTTTAAAGATTTTTTTTTTTTATCATAAGGGAAGCCATAGTGGCTGGTTACGTTTCTGGGTTGGAACAAAAATAAATACATAATTTATGTTAACTGCAACATCTCAGTGCAGTAATGAAGTAAATCTAATGAACCAGTTCAAAATACTACTGCAAACTGAACTGCACTTTATGGTTTAATATTACTGTCCAGGGGCTTTTGCCTTTGTTTTGCTCTTATGGCTTTTTAAAAGAGATCACATCAACCTGATTTTGGCTCAGAACTGGATTTTGTAAATATAAACTCCTACAATTTAAATATCCTGCACCCACAAAACTACATCATTCTAATCACATAGGTACTTATAACTCAACAAGTGACCCCCCCCGCCCTTGACCGCTTGATGTCTAAATACTTAAACTGTAGGAGCTGGAAGGTGAAGCTGACTATAAAGCATGGTAAACAACAATTGCTTGCTTATTACCCACTTGGAAAGAAACCAGGAATAAGTAAATGAGGATCAGAGAGAGCAGGGTAGCTGAAGAATCCTTCCTCTCTGGCTATAGTACACTGCTGTGACTGAAAAAAAAAAAAACCAAACAAACAAACCCAAATCCCTAGAATTGCCTGAGGGAGAATTCCTTCTTTCTGAGGACTTGCTGAAGCAGCTTTCCTTGGCCTACAGAGCTCTGCACTGACAGAGAAGGGGGAAAATCAAGAGGGTGAGGAAAGAAAGGCTTCAGTGTGGGTGGGACATGCCAAGACCTTGAGGGAAGGCAAACTAAGTGCTGCAGGGGTTCCAGTTTGCTCTGCTGCCCATAACCAGTTTAGAAGTAGGTCAGCGTAATTTAGATGACTGCCTTCCTCCCGCCTTTCCCTCAGCACATCAGAAGACAAGCCATTTTAGCTACTGGATTGTGGTCCCTACTCCCTGGACTATTCATGCATTTTATACAATCATTATCATTTATTTTAACAAAGTAGAAATCTTCCTAGAAAAATAACCCAGCACTGTGCACTCCTTCTGAGATACTGTGATCCCTGCACAACAGACTTCAGCTCCTGTCTGCTTGCTTTCTGCTCATCTGGTGAATCTTGAATTCAGGGTTAGGCTTCTGCTTAGAGAATTTTATGCCGCTGTGGATGACAGATAGTCGCCTATCTCTTTTCACCATTTTAGGCACTCTGAATATTGCTCTGTGGACCAGAGTTTTAAAGGTATTTAGGTATCTGCTTATTTTACATCGATGTACTGGGAGCTTCCTGGCTCTGAATCTTTTGGTTCCTTACCACCTCTAAAAAAACCCTTCCCCTAGTCTTACAGTCCTTCATTTGTAAAATATTCATTAGAGCCAGGTCCATCTTCTAGTTCATGGCTTATATGGCATATAACACCATGGGGTCTCAATCTTACTGGAAATATCTGGACTGTGATGTAATAAAATAATAATTGATGATAGTGCCACTGTGTAATGCTTTTATTACAGAGCATATGTAAAATAACTTGTAAGAAGAAGAGCATTCATGATCTGTTTTTATTGTTGCTATTGTTTCATGGCAACCGTTTCAGCTGACATTCTGTCCCAACCACACACATCTTCCATTAGAAGAGGAGGACTTTTGATGTTTAGTGTGAAAGGAAAATCCCACCTTTGATGTCAAGTCAGCATCTGCTTCCTTCCTTTTTTAGTTATTCATGCCGTGGGGTAAAATCTGACATACAAAGAATAGAACAACTGTACCAAAGTGACCTGACATTTTGAATTAACAGTTTCCTTTATGGAAACATACTATAAAACTTAATACAGAACTAAAATTTGTAGAAGTACTTTATGACAATTTATAGAGTACAATGAGATTAAAAGGCTTCTAGACGTGGTATTCTGTACTAAATTCTATCGTATAGATCTTAGAACCATAGTATATATCTATGGTAAAGTAGTAGCTGAGCTAGTCCTAAATCATATGGGGTTTTTTTGCTATTGGGATTGGGAAAACCAATATAGTGCCATTTTGTTAATTGTTTTACTAATGGATAAAGCCTTTGTGAAAACATCACTATTGGGAATATGATGAATTGAGAGTAGAAAGTTTTCTACAAGTTTTACAAAGTTTGAACAAAGTTTCACATTAGAGCAAGAAAATATGTTTTCCAAACTAAAAATTCGGTGATAAAATAGTACTAGTTATTTGCAGTAACAGAGTTCCTTAATATGGATGACCAATGTCCACTGAATACATGGGAATTATCCTATTAATTTATACAGGCTTGAGCAACCTTCAGAAATTAATCTGACACTATCATTTCATATCTCAGAATAATCTATTAAGAATATTTCTGCTTGTCATGTGTCTGTCAATCTTGCTTGATTTTATTCTTCACTGTCCAGGAAAAGGTCTTTTTTTCTCACTAAATAAAAGTTGGTAACATGTTTTGAAACACCCCCATTTAGAACAACATGCAAAATATCTTTTGATTAGTCTGTCTTCTTTTACTGATTCTTCTTGGAGTAGCAAAATGGACAGAAGGACTTTTCTCTCTAAGCCTCGTACTTTTGTGATTCTATGATGTCCTTTCTCTTTAATACTTAATACAGTAAATTATGTGAGCACTGGAACTACTCATGTATCTAACAGTCAGCAGAAGTATTTTCAGAAATAAAGCTTTGGCTTTGTCTCCCAGCTTCCATTTGAATTAGTGATGAGGCATTCTTTATTAATTGATGCTCTACGTGTGTTTCATGTATATTACTTCAAAAATCTGCTGGAAAGTGGCAATTTTTGTTCTGTTGTTCACTTACTGATACATAATTTTTAAAAGCTAGATTTTATACTGTAATTTATCTCTCACTAGCACTGTTAGCAGGATAGATCTACAGAATTTGTCCTAGTAACAGAGATCCTCTCTTCGTTACATTAATGATTTCTGGATCATTAACTGCAAGGTATAGCTTTTCAGTGTTTGTTGTGGGCATAAATTGAAGTGCAAGAGATTCCGTTTAAACCTAGGAAATGTTTTTGCTGTGAGAGTGATCAAACACTGGAAGCAGTTGCCCGGAGAGGCCGTGGAGTCTCCGTGCGTGGAGATTCTCAAAACTGGAGTAGGCACAGCCCTGGGCAGCCTTCCGTGGTGGACCATGCTTTGCACAAGTGTTTGGACTAGAACTCCAGAACTGCCTTCTTACCTCAGTTAAGCAATGCCTCTATGATAATTATCAGCTTCCTCTTTAATAAATGCATGAACTGTGTTGATCACACTCAACCTCTCAGTGACACTGATTTTGGATTGATTTTTCCAGTTTAGATGATATCTTAGTTGGCGCCCCTCTCTTTATGGAGCGAGAATTTGAGAGCAAGCCTAAAGAAGTTGGGCAAGTTTATTTATACCTGCAAGAAAGTGCATTCCTCTTCCGAGATGCGCAAATTCTGACAGGCACTGAAGTGTTTGGGAGATTTGGCAGTGCAATCACGCACCTTGGAGATCTCAATCAAGACGGATATAATGGTAATTTATATGTAATGTAGTAATATATATCTCTGTATATAAAACCGAAATTTAAAATGGCTAAGCAGTGAATATGAAGTGTCTGTGCAGTGGCTGAAAAAGGCTTTTTTAAGGCCTTTTAAAAAGGGTTTTTAAAAAGGCCTTTGAAAGTCACGAGAATTTACATTAATGATAATGAAACTGATATTGAGGGCCAAACCGTGAAAACCTTACCTGTAGGAGGGCAGTCATATTGGCTAAAGGGCTATTTTTTAGTAATATTAGCATGTTCATTTGAATAAAAATATTATCTGTTAGTTTATGACTATAAGTACATTTAAATATTTAGCTAAGATGTTGCATTTGTTTAAAAACAGAGTCCTCCTTCTCTCCTCAAATGCTTGGAATAGTTTGAAAATTGTATGAGGCTCAGTAAATGGAGCATTTTGCCCACAGTGAAAGAATTGGACAAGTACAGATGTACTATTTTGGAGTCAGACTTCCATTGGTACTTAAGCACCAAAAGAAGCAGGTGCATAATGGGACCTTTTTCAAATGCCTATAGCACATGCACACAACAAAATGTTCATGTAAGTTAACTGGGAGCCTAAATTCAAGAAAACAATCCAACTAAACTAACTTGCTTAATTATCTGAGATATCCTGAATGCCTTGAGCATCTAGCATTAAGCCTCTTAGACATGGTCAGTAGCACCTTGGTTTTCCCTGCACACATTTCTTTACTTCTTATTTCCAGGATGTTAGGGATCTGCAAATCATCCATCTCTGCATCTAAAACTCCAAGGAGTTTTTCCTGAAGGAGGTATTTTGCACAGTAGCCTTAAAGTAGTTGGCCCACTAAGGAAAAATTAATGGACTTAGCTCCTCCTTAACTTGAGGGCTGTTTTTCATGGTGCTCTAGCCACTAGACTCTTGGGCAGCATCACCAGTGTGTAGCTCCTGTGCAAGGGATAAGTCATGTCAGGAGCCACAAGGTTGTATTGGGGTTCAGTGCACAAAATCCGAATACCATCCTGTGGATACAAGCCACTGGATTGTGACTGCTGAGAATACCCTCACTGGATTGTCCTGGAATCCCACCATGGAGTTCAGCCCAGCTGGATGCCATGGTGGAGACTTCCTGTTTTCTACCTGTGAGCAGATGCTCTCAGCTTCTCTGGGTAGGGAAGGTTGTTATCCCTGCTCTCCAGCATTCTGGTAAGGCAGGGAGGACACATTCCTGCTTTTCCTTTTCACTGTATAGAGAAGGCTAAGAAGTATCTAGAGCCAAAGTCTTCTGCTTCAGGACTGAAGATGCCAATCATAGAGCTTTGGTGCACTCCTGCCTTTAGAGTGAAGGTACAAATTCCAGGTGCTGAAGTCAAGTTTAATAAAGGAGTCCAGCATCAGCTCCTAGATCAGAATCTAAAAGTAAGAGCTATAGATACATATCCTCTTCTAGTGTTTCCTATTGGCTAGCTCAGCTAGTGTGGCTGTTGAATTGCAATCTAGACACATGATTCTCTCCACATCCCATGCATAGGAACTGAGAAGAGCATTGTGAGTTCTACTTCTTGGATATGGCACCTAATTTTTTAAGGATTGCAGTGCTTAACTGCAGAATGCCCAAGGCCTCCTGTTAAATTCCTGACTTGGTACTATTCGCATTTCTCAATAAGATGTTGGCTTGGTGTAGATGAAAACATTATATTTTGTTGTTCTTTTTAGCATACTAAATCACTGGATGTTTGAGGGGGTGGGGTTTTTTTGTCTTATGTTGGATATTTTATCTGGAAAAAGAAAATTAATTTTATCTAACAGGTGTTCCTTATTAATTAGGTGATAGAGAAAATCAAGAAAAAAATGTGTCTGTTTAAAAATATGTAAGTAGAAGCAGTCATTCATTAGATCTGAGTTTATTAAGGCTTATTAAATGGTAGAGGAATCCAGTGTGGACTGGCAATTTAGTATAATGCAATAACCCCTTCATAGGATGTTTTTATAAGCTTTTGTCATGAATGTTTGACACAGAAAAGAGACTATATTTTTTTTATGTTTGCCTCAAAACTAGGATCCATGCAGAAGTAGAGAGTTGAAGTTGAAGTTCTTGCATGTATGTAGCAGAAGCTATATATGTCTGTTTTCCTGCAGGGAATTAATTTTTGCTTTATTTCAATTGTGCCCATTCTTTTATTTCACTGCAGATATTGCTATTGGTGCACCATTTGCAGGAGAAGACAGAAGAGGAAAAGTGCTCATTTACAATGGATACAGTAATGGGTTAAAGACTAACCCTTCCCAGGTTCTTAATGGAGCCTGGGCCTCACAGTCCATGCCTTCGGGATTTGGCTTCACTCTAAGAGGAGACTCAGATGTAGACAAGAATGATTACCCAGGTAAGATTTTTCCGTTAGAAAGGGAATTTCATACTTCCGTTCTCTGGAAAATGCATCATGCCTAAACTGCTCCTTTTGGAAGGCAGAGGTCAGAATAAAGAATAGACATTTTTTAGATAGTTCTAGCTTGCTTTCTTGAGAGTTAAAATCAGACAAAACAAATACTCCCTTTCCTGTCAAAAGTCATGATCAGAAAGGCAAGAAAGGGTTTAAATAGTTACATTAACATAAAACATGTGAAGTTTACAATAATAAAAAGCTTAACCCTTTCCCCCCACATCCAGAATGCTCTCTGCTTGTTGAACTTGTAAGGTCTCCTTCATCCTGGCATTCTTTCTTAATTAAAAACATGTTGTGTTGTAGAAGAAGGGATTGACTTGGTTGTGTTGCTAAGTTCTTTTTTGCTGTCCAAAAAGACACTGAGCTATATATAGATTCTTAATGGCTTTGACTGAATTACAAAAAAGCAGAGAAAATGCAAAGACATTGCTTAAAGGCAGATATTTCATTTGGGCCTTTCCACCCCTTTTATGTTTGCATTTTGCTATATGGACTCTTCCTTTTTAGGTTAGCTTGATTCTTCCTTATTAGTTTACCTGACATGCATTCAAGTTTATCAAGTTTGTAACATTAGTTGAGCTTCTCCTGGGAGGTATTTATTTTTTTAAGAGGCATATTCCTAGCATCTAAGTAGTCTGAATGTTGAAGCTAATTTAAATGTGCTTGTATTTACTCTCTCTCTCCTCTAGAAGAAAATCTGCTCTGTTTCTTTTCATCACAATTCAGAAGCCTTAGCAAGGGTGTGCAGTAAAACATCATATTTTGTTATTGTGAAAGGTTCATCCACAGTAAAATGCTAATAGCCTTTACTTCCCTAACTCACTATGAAATCACTTTTGTTAGCCTGGTTATTTCAAGGGTAGTGTTCTTAAAAGCTGTACTGTTTCAAAAGTGAAAATTGTGATTTTCAAAGGGACAAAAATGGGCTCTCTTTTACCTTTTGATGGATTGTAAAAACCTTGAAAGGTGTCTTTTTCCAAAAGCAGAAGAGAGCTTCTGGGAAGGGGTGTTTACAATAGGTTTTATGGTTTTACAAACAGAAAAGCTGACTACAGAGTAATAAAGTGAGGCTATCATAAGGCTGAAGTGAGAGGATCTTTAGCATTTCAGAAAAGAAAGGGGTTTTAAACACTGTTCTGACTTTTTGTTTGCATATTGTTGATGTTGCTATTAATAGTCTTTCATTGTCCATGACTAATGAGGTTCTTTTGGACAAGGGAGTTCTTTATTAAAGTTTCAGCATTTAAACATTTCCTAAAGCACCCACAAGGCCCCCTAGCAAAACCAAAGAAAACAGGATATTGCATTCCTGGCATTTCTAAGATTGAAAAGATAGAGGGAAGGGAGAGATTCTTTCAGGTCTTCTTTGAGTGACATGGGGAAGAAAGAAGAGTAGAAATCTAACTAGTGTATTAGCATACTTTATGTGGAGCATCTTTTAAGATAATTTGTGAAAAGTTTGGGTGATGGGTCTCGATTTTTCTAAATGTGTACTGAGGAACTGCTATAGTCATTTGGGTTGTGAGATTCCTTGGAGTTATTCTACTTGTCATTGTTGGCTCCACTACTTGCATCCTACTTGCAGAATTTCACATTGTGATATGGCTCACTATGTGTTACATGGTTTGGTATTATTATGTGAATGACTTATTTTAGAAAAAAAAACCCACCCTGCATTTACTGTAACTAGCTTTTCCCTCCATCCCTCAGTTGAATATCTGGATGAGCAGTCCAGAGTACTGGTGAGAATCTGTCAGAAAATGACAATAAAAAAACATTACTGTCAGTCAACCACCTTCTCCTTAATTCACAAAGACCTGAAGCACCAAAACAGAGCTGTAAAAATAGCACAACCATGGCACAGTTTTAGCACAAAACTAGAATGCCTTCCTATGGGAAAAAAGGAAAAAAAAAAGAAAGGAAATAATCCAGGGAAATGCAGGACCAGGACAAACACGCTAGGCAATCAAGTAAGTAATCCTTCTTGTGTCAAAGAGCTTTTCTTCTTCAGCTCCTGGCGGAAATGTTGAAGGGCAGCCCTTGTACAAGGAGGAAACAAGGTACTGAACTTGGAAGGAGTAGGAAGGAAGTTTTATTTTAGAAGTCAGCTGAGAGGCAGAGTATTTGCTGAGCATAGAAGGTCTAGGAAACTAGCCTTTAATTCAGTGGTTCCCAAACTACTGGTCATGACTGTGATTCAATGAGGTTTATGAAAGATTAGAAAAAAATCTCAAAAATTTTCATTTAATCTTTTTAATGTGTATATTATAAAATCAACAATTTTATAAAAAAAAAAAAAAACCCAAATTATACTGACTCATTACTCTTAGAAGTTCAGTTCCCATAGATTGGGAAATGAGAGCCAGCTGTAAAGTCTGGCTGCAGGTATAAGCATGTATTACCACAGTCTAAGGTGAGATTCTCCAAGAAATTAGCTTTTCCATGGCTAGAGTTCAAGTGTTGTGTGAAGACAAATGAGCTCAAAAAGGGGTCATGCTTCCAAGAAGCTCGAGACCGACATCAGTTTGTCAGGAGTCATGTAACTATAGCTGTACTTGTACAATTTACTCAGGCCCTTGTGCCTAACATTGTTCATGAGGCAGACGTATCCCTGCTAGGAAATGAGAGCCTGAGAGATGGGAGTTACTCCACTATTTCAGTTTTAGTGCACTGTGTAGCATTTGCAGAGCTTTTAGAGTTTCAGACCTTCTTCTTTAAATCAGACCATGTATTAATGTTCTTGGAGCAGGTCACAGACCTGGAGACCAGAAGATGCCACCTGTCTGTGTGGCTTCTTATCACAGACCACCGAGCTTCATCCTGGGCTCACTGTATTGAGCCCAGGAACCAGTGCTCTTAGAGACTGAGTTACAAGTTGGGGAATGCAGTTCCTAAAAAGTGAAGGTGAATCACAGTCAAATTTTTCTCCTATTCGACAAAGGTTTGAACCTTCAGGCTGAGATCTACCTATTAGCTTTCTGGAGAAGAGCAGCCATTTGGTACAGGAAGTGATATCTTTCTCTCTTCATCCAAATGCCTGTATAAGCTCAGGAACAGAGAAGGAACTAAGGAGCAGACAAAGGCTATGTAATACTCGGTGCTATTCAAATCCCCCAGCTTTTCTGTGGACAGAGGAGTGGTTTCTCCTTCCTCTTCCTGCAACTCTTGGCCAGCAAAGGGAGAGAGACCACCTCCTGCTTCCTGGTCTTATTTAGGAAAGGCAGAGGAGGACTCTCTTGTCCCTCAGGACCCCTGTTAAATAATAAATATGGGAGAAAACTGATCAAAGTTTTAATGGTGGAGTAGCAGAGCAGGCAGGGAAAAATAATAATACAGCCATACTGATACAGATGAAAGATCTGTCTAGCACCACAGCATGCCTGCAGTACTGGCCAACAACAGATGTCCAGGGAATTGTGCAGTTGTTTCCTTCCTCCCAGAATATTCACCCAGCTCTAACCAACTGGAAGAGCAAAGTGTCCCTGGGTCAGAGGTGGCATCTTCAAATTTAGTAGCCCTTGCCAGACTTTTCCATGAATTTGACCAATCAGTTGTAGGACTTGTGTGAACTTTTGGCAGCTGCAGCAACCTGTGCTAAGGGGCCCCACAGCCTAGCTGCATGTTTTGTGGAGAAGTAGTTCTTTTCACTGCATCTCATTCAAATCTTGAATGTTCCACTGGACAGTTTCTTTGGATGTGCCCTAGTTCTTATACTGAAGAGACAGTAAACAATTCTTCTTTAGCCCACTCCTGTTTTACAGACCTCTGCCATATTCTACCCCTTGGCCATATTCCATCTCTCGGCCATATGTTTTAGCAATCCTATGGAAGGAACCCTAATTTACTTAATTGTTCCTTGTGCAGAGGCAAATGGCACACCAGTCCTGCTGTACCAGATGATGGTTCAGTCTTGCCACCACTGCTCCATCTTCTTCATACATTTTTATGTAAAGAGCGGTGTGTAAAGTGTGACATGTCTGGCTGAAGCATTGCTTCTAACAAAGATTTTACCATTGACCCAGGTTTTGAACTTATCCAACATTAAAAAAAGCTGTATCTTCCCCACGGAGAAGAAAATCAGAATTAGTACTTGACAAAAAAATAACCCCACATCTTTTTCATTGGTATCAGTGATTATGTTTGTGCAAGAAAATAAAGTGAGACAGGAACTGTGGTCTGGCTTTGAGGCTACATGGCACAGCACAGCTCACCACCGTCAGATGAAACCCTCCTGCCCACTGAAACAGGATACCTATATCCAAATTGCCTTTTGGGAAAGGTCCTTGGCCCAGGCTATTCCCCAGACCATTCCTGACCACTATGTGGGAGAGTACTAACTTTCACACACTAAAACCAGACCAGAGTTTGTGCTAACAATATAAAAATCTGGACAGTACCAACACAGTGCTCAAGCTCATGCCCTGACTATATTTTCATTTTGCTTGTGTAGCCACTCACTGCACAAAGCACAGGATACAGGCAGCTGGATGGCTGCCTAGTCAACATCGTACCTAAAAATGAAACTTTCTCTAGCAGGACCAGCATGCAGACAGGCTGCTTTTCCTTCTCGTTAGCAGTCCTGTCAGTGTAATGACCATCTGTCTTCAGCTGCCCTGGCATAGATGTTATCACTGTAGCAGTAACAGACTTCTACTCTCAACATTGTGAAAATACAGGGATTTTTCTAACCTTTCAACAGGGAAGATTTAGTTTTTGTTATTAAGCACAACCCTTGGTTTACATCTCCACAGCTTTCCAGGGAAGGACTTCTGTAAATTGTGTCATACTCGCAGACGCTCCAGATGTTATGTGCCCAGAACTGTTCCTTTATCTACACAGACAGGGATGATAATATGGTAGTCTCTGCTTTGCAGGCTTGGAGGCGGTGTGAAACTTTAAACCCTGGGAAGCAGCAGAGGCAGAAAACTGTGCTGATCATCCTAACAGCTGTGTTGTTCTAAAGACATGCAGCTGCCCTCTCTCTGTGGTGGTGTTCATCCCCTTCAGTCTCAAGCAGAGTGCTGTTCCTCACCTAACAGAAGAATTGCAATGCCAAACAGTGGTGATGGTGTTAATGAATGGATGGATGCTTCTTTCTCTGTAGTCATGTAAGAGTTAGGCAGAACCTGACCAAACTTTATAGTCAGATAAGGCTAGTGAGAGGGACGCAGTAAGAGGAAGCTGATTAAGCATGTCAGTCAGATAGATTGAATGTACCCAGCCAGCTCTGTGCTTTTTGATGTGACTATTCAGGGGAACAAACAGCGTGCAGCTTTCCTGGTCTTCCAAGCATGACACTGACAAGCTTTGTAGCATACTTACTTGAGATACTCAGGATCTCTCCAGTATACTATATGTACCCAGTATTTGAAGGAAAAGACCAGTTAATCCTCTTAAGCTACATCTACACTGGTAAATTAAATATGCTGTCTTTGGTTCTGAACTGTCACTGAACAGTCCTTGTCCATACTATCAAACTCACTTTCTTGCCAAAACAGGGTTGCCGCATGCTCTCTTCTGGAGACTAATAATTGGCATGGGCCAACTGCTTTAGGGCCATTCTAATGATACCACTGCAGACAGTGCAGGTGCGGCACACAGGCACATTCTCTGGCACTTACTTACTAACACTGACATAACTGTAACATCGATACATTTCAGTTTTCTGACAACTCATATTCTAAGGACACATTGAAAAGAGAGGATCCGAACTCACTTATGCTGCTGTAGTAAATACAGACTTAATGCCATTACTTCAGATTGACAGTCATGTCAAAAAAATAAAGGAGATTAAAGAAATAAAGGCAGGGTGAGCAGTGAACACAGTGAAAAAGTGTAAATGATGGACTTTTTTTGTCAGTTTAAGTGCAAATACAGCAGTAGTTGGAAGGAATTATGTGTGAGATTCTGTGCTGCACTTTTCCGTGCTGAGGTTAGGACATGGCAAAGCAGCATCATGCTGTATCTGAGGCCGTACTGGTGAGGCCCATAACACAGTTTATATAGCTCTGGGATTCTTGGTAAAGCAGCTCTTCAAGGTTTGCATAAAGATATTCTGAAATCCCTGCCTCCTTGTAACCTTCCTGACCATCTTCTATGCTGGACTATCTGAGCAACATGATGATAACTTTCAACACAGCTTCCGCTTCCACTCCACTCCTCAGTAAATCTGGGGCTTTCAGGGCCCCTTTGCTCCATCCTGAGCTTTATTTGTGTCATCAAGGCCTGGAGCAGGGAATGAAGCCTCAGCTTAGGCATGTATTTTGAATTGTAGTTTATTTTATTAATAATTGTATTTGTCTTTTTCTATTAGCATAGTTCAGTTTTCATAAGAACAGAAGAAATCCATAACTCTGCTTAATGGGGAAGAAAATTGTTTCTTTTGTCTTCTGGGCATCCATTCAAAGCTGGTCCCCACTGAGTGCTTGGAGTCTGTGATTATCTAGGTGATGGTGCCACACTTCCAGCTGGTTCATCTATCTGCGCAGGGCTCAGGCATTTGGAGGCTGTAAGGTTTCCACCCTCACGTTTCAGCATATGTTCAGCCAGTTGATGGCTGATTATAGCTGAGCAAATAGTTTATAATGAATAACTTAACTCATTAAGCTTGCTTTTTTTCTTGTGGCATATCCTCCAGCAGACTGTGGTTTCTTCAAATGTGTTTGTGAACCAGGATGATTTAACCAGTTTCTTTTAACAGTGTGGGTGGATTCAGAGCAGTGCTCTAGATGAATTCACTATTCAAAGACTGTTGAATAGTTAGTTAATTGCTCAAATAAATTATGTACTATTGTTTCTGCTCCCTGCCTGTTTAGACACCTGTGTAAGTTTTTCTTATTAACTTAGAGTCACTCTGGAGTCAGTGCCACTGAAGCTTCATCTTCAAGATATCCCGCTTTTATACAAGTGCAGCTGTTGGCCTGTTCTTTTGGTTATTTTTAGTCAAGCCTTTGTCAGCACAGGGAAATGTATAAAGGCATCTTCACACCTTGCTATTTTTGACTTATTATTTTAAGAATAACATGTAGTTAATAGAAACAAATGACTCTAGAAACATTTTAAGAAGGAAATAAGTGTGATAATCAGACGAAATTTCCTCAGAACTTCAGTAATCCAGTCTAATCTTATTAAAATAGGAGTATTTAACAGCTCCATCTGCAAAGTACATTAACTCAAACAACAGGAAGAAAATGCTCAAGTTCCTTTCTGAGAGGCAATGGTTCTTTAGCATTCATAATTTTTTGTGAGAACAATAGGCATTGTGCCAACAATATCACAAATCGTAATCTAGTGATGATTAAATTATGAAGTTGGTCCAGGAGATTTGTGGAAGACAAACAAATTAAGTCAATGAGAAGCTGCATCTGCTGTGGTAAGAGAGAACTGCTGTGCGTGGGAGCCAGAGCAAGGGCATAGGTTCTGCCAGCAAATACAGAAAAGCTGAAGTGTTTCTACCAGCTGATTCTGTTTTCACATGAGTAATCAATCAAAAATGTAGTGACAAGCCTAGAGACTCCTATAAATATGTTAATTTTATGGCAAATTATCTGTGTAATTTACAGGTATGCTTTTATAAAATTCTTTAAGATATTTAATGAAATCACAATATTGTGCCCAATGGAATATAAGAATAAAGCAATTAATCCCAGTAAGTAGGGATTTACTGAAGTGATAGAGCATTAACTGCCCTCTTTTGCATTTTTTTGTAATACAGCGAATAATAACATTGTATTATGAAAGGGACTCTTTCAGACAAAAGGGGAGCATTGAAATGAATTAGCCTTAGGTGTTATCCTTAACAAACCTGCTACCAGAATGGTTGAAAAACAGAGAAGGATCAAGGCAGTTGAGAATGGTAGGATTGGAAGAAAGTGACTCTGTTTTGGGTGATGGTTGTTTGTAGTATTTAACTAAAATTTTTGAATAAACTTGTCTGAACTGGACAATCCTGTGTCCTTTATTATGGTCAAGCATAAAGTAATGGCCATTTAAAGGAAATTTTATTCTGTGACCTTTCCTACTGAGATCTGGGAGTGTGGTGCTCTCTGAAATCCTAGAAAACAAATAGAAATCTGATCGTGAGCCTTTTTGGCACCTGATCTGCTGAGGGAAATACAAAACAAAAAGGTTCACAAAGACTTTTTTAACAGGTTTTCCACTTATGTGGTTTTCTCACTCTCTTTTATGAAATTTCCATTAACACCTGTACTCAGATAGGATTCTAATTGTTTTCCAGTCCCTATTTATACTATGCAGTTAAACTGACTGACTACATAAAGTGATGTTTAAAGCTGTCAACAAATCATTCTGAGTCCATAAAGTCAACACTTTCATGCCTGTATCCTGGTAGAGTTGTAGTGGGGAGGTGACTCAGCTATCTATTGTTTCATTTTGGGGTTTCTCACAAGTGTAGTGTGTGCCAATTATGTAGCCCTTCATTGACTGTTGTTCTTGGCCACCATCCCCATGAAGTGAGATGAGATACCATGCCTTTGCGATTGCTTTTGGGATTGCTGGGCAGACTCCAACCAAGTGTGGGGTGCTGAACACGATGCATGTTCCTCCCTGCTCAGACTCCCTGGGGCTGCTTCTCTCACAGGTGATGGAGATGTCCTTTAAAAATACCAGGGGATCAAAGAATTTGCTCAAGTATCTTGTTGAGACTGGAGGTTGGACTTTGTTGATCTTCCTACTTCCTCCAGTTGATTGAAGGCTTAGTCACCATCATGGCAAGTTTCTGCCCTTTGTCACATGGTAAGCTTACAAAATCCAGTATGCCTTTCAGTGCCATCTGCGAATACTCTTTCCTTAACTTTTTATGGTAATTTTATCTCAGAAAATGGATTTTTTCACCAGACAACATCTTGCAAACCTCCCCTTCAAAGCAAAGTAAAATTTGAAATAAGCATTAGGATTGTTTAACTTTGCAGTGCCCCATGACTTCAGTTAAGTACATGCCAAGGACACTTGTTTTGGGATTAAGCTCTATGAACTTCACCAGTTGGGGTTTTAGTGCATACAACCCTCAAGCTGTGTTGAAAGGCAAATTGAAAATTCCTTCGGAGTCACACCATGCTTGGTTTTTTTTAGTTTTTGCAGTGTAGTTGTGACAGCACAGCTTATTTATTCCACAACATGAATGAGGCAGAAGTGCATGGCTGCTGCCACCAGCCCCTCCTTACAGATACCTGCTTCTCTAAAGGGTAGCAGCCGATAAAGTATATTCTCGATGAGATGACATATTCAAAGTGGTCATTTACTTAAATCTATGAGGTCTGTCATCCTCCTGAAAACATGAATTATGAGAAAATGAGGAGTGAAGGAGATTCTGTGATTCTGATGCTTCTCTCTTTCTCTCTTTATTTATACACATTTTAATCTGGACTTGAAAAATACCCTCACAAGTGCAGAGGAGCAAAGGTTTTCATACACTTTTCTTCAGGCTCTGTTTGGAAGGGTTCTAAGCAGTTAAATTAGCTTTTTTGATATGTAATTCCAAATTGCTTGTTAAACCCTTATTTTTCAGCTAATGACCTTTGCATCAGTGACATTGCGTGCGTAACATTAACAAGCAATGAATAAAGACAACTTCTCTCTATTTTTAGGAGGGGAAAGATGCCAGACTTCAGATAATTTAGACATCTCATGCATTTTTTCATAGAAATTATTAGTAACTTTTCTTCTGCAGAACACACAACAAATTCAAAACTTCTGCTTATAAAAGTGCTTGGATTTGATGTGTATTCAAATCTCATGGATTCATATCAGTGTTGAAAAATTTTTTTCCAATGACGGGTATAGGAGTTGCACCCCACAAGGCAATGAAAGAAAGAATAATAAAACTACAGCTCTGTTACAGAACAAGTAGAAGCAAAGCAAAATCCCTAATAGATCTTCCAGTGAATACTCTGCTTGAATATATAATGGCTTGGTCCTTATATTAGATCGTAGATGCCACTACTGGCTATAAGTATGTTTTATTGTTTGCATAGTCATTTGTAAATCCACTTTTCCTACTCAGTAGTTTCACTCATACAAGCTCTTTGTGTCAAGAATAAACATGGCTTAGACCAGAGAATAAAGGATGTCAGGTAAAAAGAGCATCCAAATGAGAGCAGGATGAGCACAGTCGTGGCTGCCCTGCTCAAATAGGGCCTTTGTGATGGTGCCATGATTGAATGTCCTCATCTTTTTTGCTGTGTCTCCAAACCTGGCCAAGGTGGCAATGAAGAAAATTGCTCATGGAAAATCAATCTTTTGGTGGCCTGGGCCTATCATTGCCCCTCTAGACCCATTACACTCTGTCTTCAAACAAACTGGCCTCTGTCCCAAAGAAACCAGAATTTAACTATCAAGCAGATGTACAAAATCTCCTTTAATATTAAAGTGGGGGATGCTGAGATAGTGGGGATCTAAGTCTGCACAGCTGTAGATACTGAAATTAAGAGTTCACTCGTACTAGTGAGGCTAACTATCTCACAGATTCATTCTTTCTACCTTCAGATTCAAACAAGCTACATTTTATTAAGGTTACTTAAGTTGTGTGTTCAAGCTTTCATTTGTGCCTATGAAGGGTTGGAGTGCTTTATTTTTTAATAAAAGATTAGATTATGAAATCATCACAAGACTAGGATCTGGATAAGTCTTGGATATCCACCTGTTTGGTCTCTGCTATAACATAGCCCTGTACTGAAACCTTTTGAGTTATCAAGTCTAGTGTGAAACAGTATATATCCTAAGTTAAGTCTGTTGCAGAATTCATAAAGAGCATCCATCTGGGAACAACGGAACGGAAAGCCCTTGCTTCTTCTCTTTCAGTTTTTGTTCATAACATGATGTTTCTTTTTCCTTTTAAAAAAACCCCAAAAAACCAAACCAAAAAACCCCAACTGAATATTAAATCTTTTTTTTGGGGTTACCATGGGTGCTGCTATCAGGAAGCTGCCAGGAAGAGTTCTGCCATGTGTGCTGTGTAGCCTTTATGGTGATGACTATGTCTCAATCAGTTGTTTATTTAAGAGGAAGATATCTTTAGGTTTTGGTACCCTGTGCAAGTTGTCTATAAAAGCTGCTAATAAAAAGGACTCATAACTGTCCCAAAAAGGAGATAGAAACAACACTGATTTTCTTCTGCTATTTAAAGTATTCCTGACCCTGAAGGATATTTCTCTAAGGCCAATGGAAGTAGATGTACAAAAAGAGATTCAGACCCATAAACTCTCCATGCCTGCTCCTGTTAGGACATTATTCAGTGGAATTCATTGTAGGACAGGCTATTGGCCATGTGGAGTACTTGTTTAAACTTGTGAAATCCTGACCATCTGGAAGGCAGACAGAGTGCTGGAAAACACACTGCCAGACCTGGCTCAAACCCACACGGCTAATTAGCATCAAAGCTTTGTATTTGCATCATGCCCAATGACTTCAGGGCTTCTTAAGCAAACCAGTGCTCAGGCTATGGAAGCAGCAAGTAAGGGTTTGTTTACAACCCTGAGTACTGGTTTAATTAACTCATTTAGATCAGTTTAGGTTGCCAGTCTGTACCACTGCAAGGTCTGTTGTAAGACTCGGGTCTACTGAATTAGACATGTGTAAATCAAATCGTATGATAACAACAGTGGAGTGAAAGGGGTGCCCAGATGGAAACAAAGCTCTTCCCTTTTCTTGAACTGTGCTTCAGCTAGAGGCAGCAGGAAAGTTGATCCTTTTTCCTCACTGCTTGGCTCCAGCTTTTCTCCAGTAGGCCTGAGTGGTCCAGCAAGCCAGTCTGGATCTTTCCAGAGAGCCCTGTGTGGGAACTCCAGGCAAAAAGGAAATATTTGGGACTGTAGATTCCCAACCCAGGCTGGTGTCCAGTAACAAAGATGTGCCCAAGGCCCGGAGTAGTGCTTGTGTTGTTGACCCCATCTGTTCCAGATGGTGACTGATGAGGAAAAAGATGGCTTTAGACAGGTAACTATTGTAAGCCTTAGCACATGCTGCTACAATGCTGAGAACATTAGAAACTATGAATTCAGCCATCCACTGACATGTGCATTGTATTCGTGTACACAGAGATGTAATGCTTAAAGTAATGAACAAATTACTTAAAACACAAAGCAGGATGGGAAGGATTGTCAGGAAGGAACACCATAAATTTTCCACATGGCCTGTATGACATTGACAACAAAGTGATTTGCATCTCTTTGTGTAATGGGCAATTAAATGGTTTGGAATAAAATGTGTAGGAGTTAATGGCATCTTTCTTCGCCTTTAATACAAGTTGGAGAGAAGCAAGATTGTGGCATGGGTGACCTTGTGTTAAATAGATTGGCACTTACTGGATATAACCAAGACATTTATGAGGCCATCTCTGACAATCTGAAATGTTTTCTTTCAGGTACACTTTTGAAAAAATTACTTACAAAGGAATTATCACATTTCTTTTATGTTACTTCATTTTTAATATAAATAATCTAATTTAGACTGGAAGAAGAATGCATGAGAGGCTTCTATATAGTTCTTCTGAAGCTGTTTTGTTTTTCCAGATTTAATTGTAGGTGCATTTGGAGCTGGAAAAGCAGTTGTTTACAGGTACGTGGTAAATCCAATAGATTTTTTTATTTTACAGCTTTGGTGGGAGATCTGCAAATAAATTTCACATTCTTATGTTTCCCTGGTGCAGTGTGTAAAAGGTGCTCATTACAGATGATAAGTTAAGCATCTTGTGAGAAACAAATGCTTTTTTCCCATGCTCAAAACTTGTCATTTTTAATGAAAATTTCCATGCTTAGTCTTAGCTCAAGAAACTTATGGAATGTTTGACTCAGTTAATTGTAAGAAATTTAAAAAGCATAACATTGAAAATTAATTTATTTCCTGGGAGAATGGTGCTAATAAGAAATTTTCAAGTGACTGATTCTTCAGAAATTGTGTACATTAAGATGTGAACTATTTATTGAAAATAAAGACTGCTACTTTTAGCCTCAGTTTAGAAAAAATGTATGAGATCCTGTTCTACAGATCACAAAGTTGTTGCTGACTATGGATTTTCACTAAATGCACTGTTTGATTAGAGGTAGAAATTAAAACTACCAAATAAATAAACAAAAATCTGCTGCTGCCCTCTTAGTCTTGCCATGCCAACAGTTCTTTGGATTTAAATATTCACCATCCATTGCTGCAAACAATGTAGTCATATTTCTTGATTCCTGTCTGTCATCTTGTTGTCTGTATTCCAACAGTACCTGACTGAGAGAAGGCGTGTTCTGCTTCTTGACTGAATGTTTGTCAAGGCATAAGAATTTTGTAAAACAGGAATGTCCCTATTGAAGAATCATGCAAATACTTTGCAGTGCATTACTTTGCAGTGGCATGAATGACCGCACAGGATGTGAAGCATCGGAGAATTAGATCCAGTGTGTATTTTAGATAGCAATAAAAAATGTCTTCTATTTAATGTAAGAAAGTGAATAGCAGGAGGCCATTTCCTGGCCAGAGTGTATCTAATATGCAGTTTGTCATATTGGAGAAGCAGAATTTTATTAACTGAAATCTGCTAGAAAAAAAGGTTTTCCCTGTTGTCCAAAAATGAAGAAAGTCATTTTACTTTTTAATGGCTTGCTGAAGTAATATAGAGAAGTAATCAGAAAAGCTCAGCTGTGGATTAAAATATGAGGAAAGTAATTGTGTAATAAGATGGTTTTGCCAGAATTCTGTAAGTTACTGTAAAATAGTACTGCTGTCTTAAAAAAACAGAATGTAGACCCTTTCTTGTTTTCATTTGTCTTCTAAATTGCTCTCAGTTATAGATTATCTCATTATTTAATAACAGATTGTTATTCAGAGGGATGGTTCCCACCACCACAACTGTATATTCACATACTCAGCAGAATTTTGTGATGATTATTCCAGGTTTCCAAAGTCAATTGTCTCAAGACATGTCAGACAGAGTTTATTATTGGCTCAAGATATTCTAGATCTACTTTAACCAAATTATATTTATTTTTTTAAGAATCTTAAACAGAGATAGCAAGTCTGAATATGTCACTGTTAATGGAAACAGTATAAAACAAATCTAACAGTATAAAATAATGGCCAAAGGACTGCTGTAAATTCCAAAAGGCAGACTCTCCCTTTGTGAAAACCCAGTGTTATGAAATGTGTCTGATTTGCCTTGGTCCCAGGACACACCTATTGGTTAATGATAGGATACTGTTTCAGTGATGCTGTTAACCTGTGATTTTTTTGTGAAGAACTTTCAAAATGTCATAGTAGGAGGTATCACAGTTTCTGACTGAAAAAAAGAGTTCTTTTGGGTAGGAGCAGCATTATAAGTGTTTTCTCCCAAGTAACCCTACATTTCCAGCTTCTTTGTGGCCATCTCAGTGAAGTGTTTTCTCTGCTGTAACTGCTGTACTAATGTGCTCCTTCTGTATGCAGTGAACCTTATTTCTGTCCCTCAGAGCCAGACCTGTTGTGACAGTAAATGCTCAGCTCATTCTGAACCCCATGATTGTGAATCCCGACAACAAAACTTGTCAGCTGCCTGGTTCTCAGCTTTTGGTGGCCTGGTAAGTTCACGATTAGACAAAAAACATTCTCATTCTCTTTCTCAAAGGACTTCCTAACTTTTTTTGCAGTTTTTTGTTGAACATGTTTAAAGTTCGAAAAAAATGTTCAAACATGCTGAGTGCAACAGAAAACCCTATATAGAACAGAGTTGGGTTTGATATCTTCCAGTACTTCACAGATTCTCAAAATGAACTATCTAAAAGTTGAGTCCCTTCATACGCTGAGTCTCCTTCTGCATAGGAGAATGCTCAGTGTCTTCTAGGATCAAGCTGCAAATTCATATGCAATGTTTGGATAAATGAAACATGGAACAGCTAAGACAGACAAAACACCGAAAATTGATCTATCAAAACACACATCTTTGCTGAGAAAATGTAACAGTGAAAGTGATGCAAAGAGCTGGTGGGTCCACCATTTTCTGTTAGAGAGAGATCTCAGTCCTGTGTGGAAGAGAGAAGATATCTGGCTGTCCATCCTGAGAGCAGTTCACAGGATGTTGTTGCTGGCCGCCATTGGTCAGAGGAAAGCTTCCTTTTAGTGTGTCGTACAGGACAATTTTGCATATATCTTTAAAAGAGAAACCCTCCACCACAGTAGCATTTAACTTTGAAAAGAAAAAGTACATTCAAAAACTTGGAGCTAATTAAAACAATTTATGATCCATTACAAATATAAAATGCTTGCAGGACAGTTGGAGGCTATCTAATAGCACATAATACCACATAAAGGCACATTTACTGCACTAGAAAAAAAAGTTACTTAGGGCCCCAGGAACGGTTGATAAAAGAGGCTAGTACAAATACATAAGAAACTGTTTAAAAGTGGAAATCATAACAAATGAGGAAACTAAAAACAAAACAGAGCATAAACACATGCAAGTTGAATATAAAATACCACTAAGTCCTGCCAGAGGGACTGCAAGGAACAGATTTCTAAGACATAAAAACTAGTCATATCATTTCATTTAAACAACATCAGAAGCAGAAGGCCTGCCAGGATGTGGGCTGGATGAAAACGAATCTCAAGGTGTAAAGGAGGACTCAGAGGATAAGGTGACTGCAGAAATTTTGCATTGCTTTTAAACCAGAGGTGGTCAGAGGGATTCCCCACACCAGAGACATTCTTTATAGGAGATGAGTTCTAAAAATCTTCTGAAATGTAAGAGTACGCAAAAGAGTCTGTAGAACAAATTGATAAATATGAACCATAAAAAATAATCATGACCAGAAGCAGTTTATTTAAGAGTCGTAAAGGCACTCAACTCTGATACACTTAAACCACTAAATACATGGGCTTCCAGTGCATCTGGGATGGGGCTGTCAAGAGATTTTCACTTTTGCGCTGTTCTCATATTTGCCATAAAGTTCCTCATTTCTTCATCCTGTGTAGAAAATCGTAGAGAACAAGATCCATCCTGATTTTTTGATACAAGCACCTTTTGTTTTAATAGATGATATAACAGCAAATTTAAAATATCAGCATTGGGTTGAAGCATATTCATTGATCCAGATTATGTTTTTTCAGAACTTCAGTTTTAAAAGGTGGGTTTTTGCACAAGAGAAATAAATAAAAACATCTTTTTTGAAAAAGTATTCCTACTGTGAGTTACTGTTTAAAAAAGGGAGGAAAAAGAAGGTATGCTCCTTTAACATGTAGTTTTTTCATTACGATTGATTTTTGTGTTACAGAAGATGTTTGGTTCATATCTACAAGAGTTTTAATAGGAGCATAATTTAATTTCTGTCTGCTTTATTCTAAAATACTCTTCCCTAAAGATTTAGTTTGTATTACAGAATGACTGAAGAGCAGCTGCTACTTTCCATGCTGTAATTTTTCTCTATATCTGTAGTTGATATAATCTTGTATTGTACATATGAAAACAATTAGTAGGGAAACTCCAACAGGCAGAGAATTCCTCACTCCCATGGGATAGATTTCTCTATCTCTTAGCCAGCTGTACAACTTGTATAAAATGTCTACTGACTGACACTGCAAAATTAGAATGAAAGGAAACCTCCTACCAGAAAAGTTTCAGGAAGTGTGTCTGTATGAATAATGTAGATTATTGTACATTTTCAAGTATAAGGAAAACATTATTTTTGCCATGATATAAATTGGAAAGCTGAAGCACAGAGAAAACATACACAAAAAGTCATTTTTATGCACAGTCTAAGAGAATTGTCCTGAACTTCTAGTAACATATAATTCTTTCCCAAAACTAGCAAATTTGGAACAAATTCAGCAACTTTGAAGCTATTAAAGAAAACGTAAAAAGACTTTTTAAGTGTGAAAGATGCAGGTTAATTTCTGTAAAAGGGGGTAAATAAATCAAACATTTACATTTTTCAAAAGCTGTTTTCACATCGTATGATTTATTAAGTCCAAGACTGGGTTCCAGCTATCAAGAGGTCTAATTTATCTTTGCGTTGGTATTTTTATTACCATTTGAGACCTGATTATCCACTAGCTACTTTGTTGCTACTTTGTGTTTAAATTGTATCTGCAAATGTTATTTACTCTGCCTCTCACTAAGGTGAGGTAGTGTGCCAATACTGTAACTTCCATTTGGTAGAGGAGCAAGAGCTCAGAGGAGTTACCTGATTTACCAAAAGGTAAGTAGCACAGAAGTATCCAGTCATGATAAAAAGTCAGTTTGCAGAATATATTTTTTATTTGTTAGTGGTTTTCAGGTATCTGAGATATTATCTGAAGTATTATCTGAGATATGCCTTGTAGCCTTCTTCAGAGAACCCAGCTATCCACTTTCTGTAAGGCCACTAAACCAGAGGCAAACTGCTTAAAATTTCTGATCCTCAATTTCCTACTATCAAAAAATAATTTGAAAAAATGTTGTCGTGCTTTTATCTCCAAATGTGTTATTATTAAAACAGTAATAAAATATTTATAATCTTGAGTCAGCTAGATTCAGTAAATGAAACATTTCTACATACACTTCAAAAAAAGCTGAATACAAAATTCCTACCAAAAATATAAAATCCAAGACCAATAATGTTTCAGCCCTTCCTAACTGCATAATTTTTGGACTGTTTTCCTAATTTTGCTCCTTTCCACTGCTAGTATTGTCTTTTCCCATTGACTTAATTTGAAACTGGATGTGGTTTGTGCCCCATAGATATGGACCTAAGGGCCTTTGCACTCTGTTGAGATGAATTTGTGTGAGATTTGCCATAGACTGTTGCCCAGCCTGACTCCATGAGTCAGATAGCAAAGTCATGTGGCCAAGAGTCAGAAGATGCAAGCCTCACATCTCCGTGGCTGATGGGAGGAAAGTAAGCGGGTGGTGACAGTTGCTACCCAGGAAGCCTATTGCTCTGTTGCAGAGCTCTGCAGTGCCAGGAATGCAGCTGGGTAATTTGATGCTACTAGTTTTAGTAGCCCTGGAGACATCCAAAAGGCAGTCATTTGCATTATCTAGCAGCCCTTGTGTTACCACAGCCTGGCCATGTGACATAGCCTAGCCATGGAAAGCCTTCAGTGTTAAAGCTCCATGTTGGTCACTGTGGGTCACTGGGTTAGATTTTGGCATAACAAAATATAAAAGCAGGCCAAGTATTAGAGCATCATAATAGAAGTATATTGACTTGCTTTTATGTATTATTCTTCAAAGAGGAAGCAGTTTGTTTAAAGGTCATTCATCAGTAGGCAATAACAGCTTCTGCTAGTCTTCTGTAGAGGTTTGTGACCTTGCAGGTTGGGTACCAACCTCACACAGAATGGCAGTCCATAGCATCAAAATTTAAAATGCCTTTCTGCTAAGGCATTATCCACTCTTCCTCTTCATGTGCAATCCTGTGTGCTAAAGAAATTGTTAACAATGACAAATGACATCTGGTAGGATCTGGTCATTCCTTGCTTTTCACTTCCTGAAGTAAGTTTCTTATTTTTTTCACCTACTAGAATAGCCAGACCAAAATTAATTATTTCTGGTACAAACTGCAGTCTGGAAAACATTATTTGGGGGTAACTGACTTTTTTGATTTTCTAAGAATTTTGAGTAATATTGGGTAATTTGGTTTGTCTTCTGAAGAGACTACCCCCGTCTATGCCATGAGTAGTTTTCAAAAAAGAGGAATATTTTTAAACTTCTTGTTCTAATAATATTAAAAATAAAATTATTTCAAACAAACTACTTTGTTGCACCAAGATTATGAGGAGAAGCTAGTGTGTTCACTTTTAAGGCTTTCCCTCTATTTTGTAACTACAGTCAAATACTATTCAAACCATAAGGTCATAGAGATGACAGACTCTGCAGAATAAATGCGATGTGGGGATCTCTTCAGAGAGGCAAGATTGATAGCACATAAAAGTTCATATGCTTTAGGATGGTGGACTGTTTCCCAGTTGTTTCCTATCTGCTGAAGTTTTCTTCCTTTGATTGTTAATTGTCTTGTTTGGTTGATTGCTCCTACATGCAAGCTTGAAAGCTTAGCTGTTATATTGTGCCTAGGAGCCAGATCTTAAATCTCATAAATCCTTTAGACTCCCGTCCTCTTTTGTGGTCTGTCTTTCCCTCTGCTTTTCTTTTTCTCACAGCTAAAGCATCCCTCGACATCTCCACAGCATCTTCTTGTCAAGGTGATGAGCAAATCTAAATTTTTCTGGGTTTGTGATCGAAATCTGTGATGTCTTTAGAACTGTTTCTGAACTAAATATCCATAAAATCACAAATGTGTGGCAGAATTCTGCATGGCCAGAGGCTGGGAGACTCATAAACTCCAAATTTTTGCTTTTTTGCACTGCCATTCCCTTTTTGACATGCTCTGCCTGGAGTGGAAGGATTAAATCTTGGCTCTTACAATGATACATGACTTCGGTTATCAAATGTGTATAGTGAATTATTCTATTCATTACAGTAAAATAAGCATACACTGAAATTGTCCTGTTTAACAGGTAAAGCATTTCAAGCTGGATTTTTAACTAAACTGGTTTTTTAAACATGACAGTGCAAAAATTATGTGAGACTTCCAAAGCAAGATCACTGAGTTTAATACATGATGGCATTTCATGAGTTTATATTTGAGAAAATACACTCTTACACTATGACATGCAAGACTGTCCTGTGAATCCTGATGTCTAAATTGCATGTATGCAATTACACAATTTTCTCATTTTTGTTGTTCTTGTCCTTGTGCATTAGGAAATTGGTTCTTCATGTGTTAACTCATAATTGTAAAGTAGAAATATGACTGAATTTGCAAGTTCTGCATGGACCATTTGAAGGCTACATTTAAGTAGAGTTTAATGGCATAAGACGATTTTTTTGCCCAAGAGAAAGGCGTTTAATACAGTCATGAGAGTGACATGTCCCAAGCATGGCACAGTTTCATTACATTTGTCAGAGGAAGCAAACATGCAATTAGAATGTGATTACAGATTATTTTAAAGGTTATGTTACTGGTTTTGAATCCACTGCATGGAGAAGTTAGTATATAGCGTAACAGTAGTAAGGATTTTAAGAACAATGGCTAATTCAAATATGTTTTTATTTAACCCAAACTGATTTCACATCTTCCAGTGCTGACGTGCAATCCATGTTTAGCTGAGTCTTCCATATACAAGACAAAACATTTTCTGAAGCCACGAAAATATTCTTTAAGAATGATTGGTAACCAGGGACACTTGCAAATTTTAGGAAGTCCCAAATCTTTCATCTGAGCAATTTTCTTACATTATACGGGACTTCTGTGGGAATAAAGGTGTGGAGAACTAAGTCCTTGTGGAGTGTGACAGCAAAAATCAAAAATCAAGAGCATCTTTCCAGTGAGAGATTTCTTGTTCTGTCACTCACCAGGGAAGTACACCCTGCTAATAGCATTAACAAGCATCATTATAACTTTCCCTAGCCATCCAGAGTAATTTGTGGAAGCTTTTTAAAAATGTGATTCCGTTAAATATTTATATAACTTGCATAGATTCCTTACAAAGTGAAACTCTTCTATAAGCATTTATAATTTTTAGGTTTTTAAATTAATTTTTATAGTAAGTCTTGTTAGAAAGTATCAGCCAGTAAAACTATAAAAGGCTTCTCCTGTCAATTGTTGAGTGTAACTGCAAATCTATTGCCTGTCTTACAGAGAAATGGAAGTAAATGTTTATTATGAGAAATAACTAGTTATGGCTGAGGTGATGTTTGTATAATACAGTTATAATTGTGGTGTGAATATTGCTAGGCTCAAAAAAGCTTGCTGCACACTCTGAACAGGCAAATGAGAAACAATTAACTTATAATGTGTTGCATTCTGTAGAATGTGTTGCGTTCACATACTAAATAATGAACATGAATAGCCACTTTCTCTATGCTTTGATTTAGGTCATGTACCTGCCAACTTCTACAAAATTAGCAAATTAAATACAATACATTCTGGTTAGCCTTGTGCCACAAAAATTGGAACAATTCAGTTGGTATGTTTGGAACAAATTGAAATCACGAAAGTCTTATAGTAATGCCAGTGGAATACATTGGTATCCTGTGTGTTTTGATTTGCTAGAAAACAGTTTGAGTGTTGACTACATGCTCAAGTATTTTTCTTATTTGACTATGATGCACCAGAAAGGACTTCTGCAGACAGCCTTATACAAAGGTGGTTTGCTGAAGCTCGACGTAAGGAACCCGACTTTGCCAATAGTATTAGAAGGGTGATCTCTGTAGGCTGTCTCAAGAATTAGTAGGAACAGAGACTCTTCTCCATACTTCTCCCAGGAAGATATTCAGACCCTGTCTTCTTTGATTATTAGTGAAGCCTAGGAGACTTGCTAATTTAGGGAATATCATAGGTGGCTAAATACAGATCACAATGAACATCTTTTTAAGAAAAGGAAAAGAAAACTTAAAAGGTGTGATTTTTGCTGATTCCCAGGTCAGCTCTCTTTCTGCTAATAATTACTTGTACTTTTTTTATATGTAGCTTTACTGTAAGAGTCTGCGCAGACTTTGAAGGTCAAAGTATTTCAGATGAGATAGGTAAGAAATGTTTTATATGCCTATAATTTACTCTTTTTCTTACACCTTGAAAGGCAATAGGCGTGAGATCCTCCTAAGGCAAGAAAATACAGTTTAAAATATACATATATATATAAACCACAAAGCTTGTATTATTCACTTGAAGGATTTTTGATTAAGTTTAAGCCATTTTCCAAATAAAACCAAGAATGTACCCTGTTGGAGAATGTTCTGTTTTGAAAAAAATAAAAATTAAAAAAAAATTTAGAGATGGAAGTCCTGTACACGTATGATCTGTAAATGAAATCATAAAGCTTAAATTATGCACATTCCATACTTTGGATCAAAAACCAGTGTGCTGCTAAACAGACAGGCACTTAAAGCATGGATTAGTTTTGCTTGGAAGACTTTGTTAGAGTAATTAACAATAATACATAATGAATTGTTCAGTATTTTTTCTTTCCATGTTAAATAAATATTTGATTTACTTGTATCCTTTAGTGCTGAAAGGTGAATTGCAATTAGATTCATTGAAACAGAAAGGAGCTGTTAAGAGGACCCTCTTCTTCGATTACCATCAGTCACATCATTACTTCTCCATTGTCATGGAAAGACAGAAACAGCTCCATTGCCAGGACTTCCTTGTTTATCTCAGAGTAAGTTGTTTAAAATATTTTGGACTGTCATCATCATTTGAGTAGTGTCAGGGATTTAAAGATAATAATAAAAAATGGAGCCACTGGAAAAGGAAGAACAATTTCCATTGTTCTTAGATCCCAAAATTACAGAAATGTGAGATAAGAAAGGTCTCATCTGGGTGTCCAGAACATTCTTCTACCTGGGCAAAATTTTCTATGTAAATCTTCAGCTTATCTTTCGTCAATGTAAGTATAAAAGAAAGACTTCCTTTGAAGAGTGTACAGTTCCTCTGTGCACAGATAATTCATTTCATGCTCTTCTGGGAATTCTGATTAACTACTGCATCTCCTGATACAAAAATGCAAGACTGCTCTCCTTATAGTGTTCACAGTGGGATAATCAACCAAACATGTTAAATGTCGTGCCAATTCAGTTTCAACAGATATTTTAAAGGAGTGTCACGAGCAACATTGGCCTAAAATTCATATATTTTAAAAAATATTTTTAAGATATTTTAAAATGTTTTTAGAAAAATTAAAACTGTGGAACTGAAGTTGTGAAGGAGAAACAGTCATTAGTCACACTTGCAGCTGAAATTACCTCATGCAATTGAAGCAGATTCCAAGGCTGGTCCTAGAAATGCAGTGGGAGGTGAAATGGAGAAGTCCCAAGCATTATGTAAGGAAGTATCTAGGCAATAAAGGTGGTAGAGTTTTACCATTGCTAATCCATCTAAATTCTTGGTTATGGAACAAACCAACAGTATTACCTCCACACATGCCCTACCTCCATTCTGAAAGGAAGGTGGGCAGTAGCTGATAGAAGCTGGTTCTGTATGTCTCTTTTAAACAGCTTCATTTTAGGCTAATTCTTTGAAAAAATTCTAAGTCTACTCAGCTCAGCCAACTTCTTCCAGATTTGGGGCTGTGGAGACAATGTGCTCTGGGCATTCCAGTTACTGGTGAGTCACTTTGCTTTCCTAGTGACACTACATACAGTCAGAATTTGGCCAGCAGCTGTCAAGGAACCATATCTTTACCTTCAATGAAGACTAAAGTCTGAATCTGTTGCCATACCATATTAATCTGAAATAATTGTATTAAACCATTGTTTTTTATTATGTGATTGTCACTCACAGGATGAAACAGAATTTAGAGATAAATTATCTCCCATCAATATAAACTTGAATTATAGTTTGGATGAATCCAATTTTGAAGATGGCTTGACTGTGAAGCCAATACTGAACTATTACCAGAAAAGCTCAATAACAGAACAGGTATGAATTTTGCATGCCACGTTTTCTGTATATAAATGGGAAAACATTTACAAATACTATGTGTGTCATCTCCCTTGAAACAGAATATCATGCCCAGAAGTGACACAACAAGGATTTAATTAATTCAAAATGTAAAATGAATATAAATGTAGAACCCCAAGTAGGCTTTTAATGCATTCGTACTTTTGATTGCATTCTAGAATATGTAAGCCAAGTTAGCGTGGGAAAGGGTCTGACAGATGATACTGTTTGGCTAAGGATGCAGTTGACAGTCTAAATAGTCTCCAACTACTCACGTGGAAAGTAACTTACAGAAAGGAGAAAGAAATTAATTCACTAGGGCAGTGCTAATGATATTTAAGACATACAGGTTAGTGATATTTAATTAAGTGATTTGGACTTTGAAGCATGTACTAACTGTATTATATTTTTTTTATTTTGCAACAATGCAGGCTTACATTCTGGTTGATTGCGGGGAGGACAACTTGTGCATTCCTGACTTGCAGCTTTCTGCTATGCCGTAAGTTAAATAAAATAAGTGATGCTGTATATAACAAAATACAGATGATTCTAACTGTTTTAACAGAATGAAATATGTAGGACAGAGTTCTGTTGTTTTGCTATAGATATTCATTCTTACTTGATTTCCAGATTTTAATTTGCACATCCATTTCATCTAGAAAACCAAGAAAGGGAGAAATATGCACTTGAAAATGTATCTTTGTCAGACACATTCATGATGTTTAATGGTTATCATAGAAAAAATAGTTTGCAAGTGTTTTTTAGGAGTGATTCTAGTTCTCTGAATGCCAAGTGATAATACAAATTGTTGTTCAAGAGATCTTAAATTTCTTTATTTCAGTGTGCCAGTGACTTTGAACTTGGGACACAATTCTCCTGAACTCAGTACACAGTGAAGTAAATGAATCTCAGAATAAAAGAATTTCAAAACATGGCAACAATTCCTCCTATGGAGGGAGAAATATGCCAAGCAGGACAAGTGGGGAAGCTCTGACAGTTATCTGACTCTGTGCCATCAAAATCAGTACGTAGCTGTGAAAGGAAAAGGCACAGTGCCATTGCAGGTCTCAGGAGATCTTCTGTCATTGTTCATTTAACAATGGGCATGAGGGGAAAACTGGAATCCTCTCACCTTTGTGCCCTTCAGAGAACAGTGCTGATGGGACCCCCACGGCAAGTAATTCCTCCACTAAATACTTTTATAGTAGTCAGACTGTGAAATTTTATACCAGTAACTTTCAAGTTCTATGGCAGTCCACTTTGATTGTCCATGGTGGTGTTTTCTCTTGACCTCTTTCCTACACAGGTGCTGGCATACTTTTCCCTGTGGTCATTTTTTATGAAAAATGTTTTATTCTGCATTCATAGAATATTTTCCAGAACCGATGCTATGAAAGCAAAATGTTATTCTGCTTTATTCATACATAAATTGTAATTGTGTATGTTTTAACTCCTGACAAGTAGTATGTTCTGTATAGAGATAAAGATCAGCTAATAATTGGAGAAGAAAACTATGTCATGCTCATAATAAATCCAAGGAATGATGGGGAAGGAGCCTATGAAGCCGAGCTACATATAAAGATTCCACCTGAAGCAGATTACACTGGGGTTGAACGCAACAACAAGGTAAATATTAACGATATTAACGTTAAAATATTAACGATAATAAAGCAGGAAAACTGAGAGCAAGGTTAACCTATATAGGCTATACCAGGTGAAAGCAACAAGTAGAGAGGTACCTCTTAGGAAGGGAGATTTCACTGACTCTCTGCTATCCTTGCTTACACAGTCCAGGCTAAAGATTGTCCATGTTCCCAGAAGATGGGAAGGAGAGGGCCATTCTGGACAGAACCAGCTCAGGTAGCTCCTTGCAATTAACTTAGTTGTAATACCACACAAATACTGTCACATTTCTCCTAGGGCTAGAGGTATTCACATCATTCAGATTTTGAACTAGTAAACCCTACCAGTAGCAGGGAGTGATAGTGCAGAATCCCCTGAGTGCTTCCAACCTTGGATCCTTTGGTACCATCTCTCAGTCAGAGTTAATGATGAGCCCTGCTGAACCCCAGACACTTGGACACTGCTGTCTCATGCTCCCAGCACACTGGTGTTTTACCATTATTAAGGGTATCCCAGTCTCTGATATGCTGAATGGTTCAACATTAACTGCAGTATAAACTTGACAAAGTTGTTTTCCTTTGTAGTCAATTATTTTATCTGATGGATAGGCCAGAAAAGCAGTTATAATGTAAAATGTGCCAGTGTTCACAGAAGGACTAATGTTGACTGAAGTCCTGCTGAGCTGTACTGAACATGCAGTGTTTCCTTTTAGGGTCTGTTTGGTTTTTAAGAGCAAAGACGAAACACTATCCTGCAAACAAGCAGAGTGATCATGTATTCTCTGTTGGACAGCAAGTCTGAATCGCCTCATCTGCACATAAATCTCCCAAGCTGTTGCAACATGAGCTTGCTTTTTTCTGTCAGTGCCTGGAATGTTCAGAAGGACCTCAAGGGTGAGAGTGGGAGAAAGCAAGTTAGTTTCCTTTATAGAAGCAAATGTTTTTAAGGAAGTTGAAAGTAACTTACAAGGTATTTCCTTATTCTCCTTCTGTCAGTGTCTTTATTAATGGGCTTTTAACCCAGTTTGAAAAAAATGACAAGAGTTAATGATGCCACTGAAGATGAGAATATGGAAATTCTCTGCAACCTCACGTCTCAGAAGCATATCTTTGTACACAAAACAAATAAGTGAAGACACCAGCCTCTTTCTATTGTCTATTTCTATTGTTCTCTTAACATAACCTCTTTTTTTTCAGACTGTGATCTACAAAACTTAAGTTCTCTTTAATATACTACACATGGTTACATTTTTTCTTTTGTTGCTCTTTAGGAATCTTTGGCTGTTCTTTTGGCCATTACCAAGGATTTCAGGGGAGGCACTTACTCCAAAACCCACCATAGTCTTCATGGTGTTATGGTTCCATTAAATAAACAAAAAAATTCACTTCTAAGTACATTTGGAAAAGAAATTGATATTGAAATTTTCTTCAAAAAGACAAAGCTAAAATTTTCTGGCATTTAACTGCTGGTGGAGGTTGGCTCTTGTATGTATTCAGTTACTTTTTTGTACTTTTTTGTATGTCACTTGAAACTGCTGTGAACATGACAAAGAAGAATATACAATCTATGTAATTTAAAAAGAAAATTTAGAATGGAAAAACACTTTTTTAAACTCATGCATTCTTTTATATCCTTCCCATTCTACTTTCTCATTTAATTCATTCTCTCTAAATGGACAAATTAAGTAATTTGACCACTCAAAACAAAAACTAGCAGTTTTTTTCATTTTTTTCCCCAGAGTGATCAGAGGTTCATGTGTTACCAGGATGCCCAGATTCTTAGAGGTCATACTATAAATGAGTGTAAATTAAAGAGGGACTCAATTAATTCAGCCTATAGGGCTTTAAAAAAATATGTCAATCTGAACCACTTGACAAGAGCACAGAAGAAATTATCACACTGGTATGCAGTAAACACGGAGGTACATGGGAAAAAGATCTCTTGGTCTGTGGGTACTCTGAGGTGTGGACCATAGATGAAAATTAATGTTTTGCTGTCAGTTGCAGTGGAGTCAGGATTTCACTTCTTATTTTTGTGTTTGCACTGCACCTGGCCAGTGGGGCATCCGTGACTGCTCCTGAAATGTACTTAATGTACAGAGTAATTTCAGCAGATGAGTGGATTTGTGGTGGAGCCTGTTGGAGTCATGCTCTTAAAGCTCTGCGTATAAAGATTTCAGTGACTGTTCGATGTATCGGTGTTTACAGTTCTCTGTGTAGCTGTTTTTCTCCAAACTGCAGAATTCCTTGTATTAAGGCAGAAATAATATTCACCTCAGAGCCAGCAAAACAGGTAGACTGAGAGCAGAATAAATGAAATGTAATGAGCTGAGTAAATCACTTGATACATTTCTGATGGAACTGAAAAACCTCTAGAATCCAATCATTCTATTATGCTGCCATCATTTCAAAGTAACTGTACTCATAGAGGATATTAGGCTACTTTATTATGGCACTACTCTGGATTTAGTCTGCCTAATAGAGAAACAGATTTATCACTTAAGTGCTTCCTGTCCAACATGGGTTTTTTGGAACAATTTATTGGGTTATTCTATATCACTTGAATTACAATCGGAAAGTGTTAAAGTCAACAACTTAACTGAAAATTGACTTGCCTTTTACCTCTTCCCTTCAGCTTTATGGAATACAATGTTGACCTACCTCACCTGTCATTATCTTGTTATCTCAGGCCTGATTCTGTAGCATAGTATACATAGACTGTGCAAACCGTATCAAAAGAGTAGCATTTTGCAGAGATGTACATGATCATATGCAAGTGGAGAGCCAAGTGAATGCGTGTGACCATAAAGTTTGAGGTCAAGGATGTGATTTTGAAATTTCATTGATTCTTGCACATACTGATAATTCCTTCAGTCAAAAGCTGATTAATGAAATACAGTGAATTACAATGAAATCACATGTGTTATTCATTAGTTGCATTGTACAAACACTTAGAAGGTCCAAAGACCAGGTAAGTGAGTAAATCACCACAGCTTTATTAGTTACTGGAAACTCATTGACTTGTAATAAATGTGCATGTGCATTAGGTGTGGAGTTACTGGAATTAGCTGCAATGAAAAAAGTATAACCATGTTATATTACCTCACATTTCCATGGCCAGCAGTAGATCCAGAGACAGTATATACTTGCCGTATGGTACATTCGTACACTACAATAGTGTGATTGTGCATTTGAACCCCAAGCCATTGCCTGAATACTGTGTGCTAATCCTTTGCCCAGTGAAAGAGTTCCCCTTACTGAACAGCTCAATCCTGCCTATAGCAATGGCTGGAACCCAAATTATCACAGAATAATTAGAAGTAAATCAGGCAGATACAAAGCCCTAACAGGTATTTGTTCCACACCAAAAACATTATGTATTTTGGCATAACTGTCTGCTCAGGCTAGAAACTGCAGAGCTGTTGCATATCACAGCCAGATTTATATTGCAGTGGATAAACTCTGAGCCATTATCCCCACGTCTTTCTGAACTAAAGCGTGATACTCTCTTAAAATAGCAAAAAGACCTGAAAACCTTCTTGTCTTACCTGGAAATTCTTAGAATAAGTACATGGTGGCTGGCTAGATGAGATGTGATTTGAGCCTTGTGAGGACAAACACTACTTCTTCATACATCAGCTAGATGAGAAGGTAGATTCTGGCACCTGGTACCTAATCCATCCACTTTTCCTCAGAAAATAAAATTAGAAGGTGTTGATCAAGGAGAGAGAGGAGGTGTTTTACTCTGCAGCCTGTTGTGCTTAACTATTCTGGCATCAATTAGTAATTCATCACTAAGACCACCAGAAAGAGTTTCAAGTTTGCAGGCTGCCTGGATTACTTAAAGCATCCAATCATTTTCTCGTTAAAATGCACCCTGGGAGCACATGTGTTAATTGTTGGGGTTTTGCTTCTGCTCAAGACTGCCAAAAAGACCATGTGTTGCTGTAAAAATATAAATTGCTACCAGTGGCAGGTAGAACGGTTTTGTGGCAAAACCTTCCATCTGGTTGAGTTACATATGAACTCAGTGATACTGACAATACTGCGTGTATAAGTCTCTGCTCTTGCTTACATCCTGCCTGGTTTTAATTTTACCGTTTTGTACTTAACCATCTCAAAAAGGTGATCAGTGAAAAAACAAAGGCAATAAATCTTAGTATTGAAGAAATTCTACCACAGCTGACCCTTTGTCACATCTTTATGCTGCACAGATTAGCTTTTGTGGTGCTGGTCATATAAATTCTGTGCCATTAATCATTTTCAGACTAAGACCATAGCTTCCAAATTGCAGAAAACCTACTCAGAAAACTCCTCTATTTGCTCAGCCTTTGAGGGACAAAAAAATGTGTGATAAGGGCTGATTTACTCTGTGCTGGTTTGTGATACAGCATCAATAAAGGAACTGCCATATATCAAATATAGATTAATATTTATTTTCAAACATTTAGACCTCAATTTCAACTCCCTCCCAAACCAGAGTCAAAACTATAAACCCATACATCAAGCTAAAATGAACAGTTTTCCAGACAAGGTTGGTTTCAACTGTTTAACACCCTCTCTTGTCCCATGTGTTGCTTCCCACCTTTAATTGACCAGCTGGAAAGAGTGTAAAAATCCCCCACTTCCAACCCTAGAAGGGCTTGGGAAGGCTATTAGTGTACCAAACATGCTGTGTAACAAACTTTGTTTCCTTCTAGCAAGCTGTAAAAGTGTCAGTATACAATGAGGTGTGCACTGAGGGCATGTTTCACATGGGCTCCTTTCAGGACATGCCCTATCTTTTCTTTTAATCTCAGGAAATTATAAGGTCAGCATGTCCATGCTGACTTTTACAGTTAGGAATGAATTGGTAGTCAGTGATCTGGAGATTTCCCAGGTCTTTTTACATAAAGAGGATGACTTTGCACATATTGCTTAATCTGTGAGAATCACAAATGAGAGGAAAGATAGTGAGAGAGCCTTATAGCAACAACTAGCTGCACCCTGCTTTTACAAAGCTGGTTTACTTCTGCACATATATGGAAATATTTTCTTTTATTGAATATGCCAGAGAGGAAAACAGAAAAAAAACCACATTGTGTTGCTTTGTCTTACCCTGTATCTCCTAACTTCCACTATTCTATAGCTGTTCCTGCTTTTATACAGTCTGTTTTGTTTACAGATGATAACAACTAGTGATAAAGACTAAAGGGTTAAAAACACCCCCAAAACATAGGATACATTTTACATTAATAGTTTTAGAGGGAAATTATATGAGTGTATTCTCAAAGTTATTGAACAAAACTGCCTGAGAAATGTTAGGTACAAACTGGACTTTGAATGAATAGTTGCTGGAAAAACAGTTAAATTATACTTATTGATATAAACAATGAAAACCTTAATTTCTGATAATGTGAAAATCCATCATCTCCTTTGTTGCTAAATTATAAACACAGGTAACAGTTTATGTTTTTACAGAAGTATTTAATGGTGTAAGTGCTTTACTATAGGTTGGAAAATAAAGTTCTTGACTTGGTCCATAAGAAAGTTCTGCCAATGCCAGCAATTCACTATAGAGCCTTCTAGTGATGGGTAATACAACTACTGCAATTAATGTGAGGCCTATTTTCCTCACTCAGTTTTGCCTACTCTTTTTTTCTCTGTTGAGTCATTATGGCTATAGGAAGGATTCACAAGAGCAAAGCAGTATGGTAAAACTAGAAACAGAGTGATCTCATCCTGGCTCTTAAGGTACTGGGAAACTTTCCTGTTTGTTTTTCCCTGGCATCAGTTTTCCCCCATTGTCTGACAATAACCAATTAAATGTTTTGATAGTGCACTGAACAGGTGTCTGAAATCAAAAGAAATGTCACAGTCAAAAAGGCATCACTTCCCTAACTGGATAAATTCACTGTGATCTCTGACCCCCATATTGGTGTCCTTTTGTTACAGGCACTGCGTGTATTGAGCTGTGATTACAAGATGGAAAATGAAACTAGAATGGTGGTTTGTGATCTTGGGAACCCCATGGTGGCTGGCGCAAACGTAAGGGAAAACCAGATGCATTTACTGATTTTTATCTAATTGAATTTTAAAGGGGAGCAAATAGAAATCTATTCAATTAGCAGAATGTGTCCCAATAAGCAGCGCGTAAACCAGATGACTTACTTGAACAGGAAATTGTTGGTGTAATAAGAAGCAGAACCGTGCTTCTGAAAAACTAACAATTTGATGTTCTAAAAGAATGCTAGAGCCTGTGTTTTGTTTCACTTACTGAAGAGAAAATGAGAGTGACTCAAGTCACAGAAGTTTCACTAGTGTAATGAGAACAGAATCCCAATCCATAATGTGATCTGTTTATTTCTCCCTTTTAGTATTCTTTCTACTTCAGATATGCATAGTAACTAACAGCTTCTTCAGCCTGATTCTCATCTTGAGTGCACAAGGGTTGTCTTATCAGTTTATATCATGATTTATATCCATTAAAATGTGGTTGGAATCAACTTTTCCTTCAAGTTATTAATGTTATTCTAAATGTTTTCCTAAGTCAGCTATTCATAAATTATACCACACATTAAATGGAACATCAATAACCTTGTTTTTAGACAAAAGTGGAACTGAATAGTGACTGACAATGGACAACAGATAAGGATTAAACGTAGGTTTGGAGATAAAAAAGTGCTACCTGTTCCACAGTTGTCATCACGTGTCCCTATTTCATGACAAAACAGTTCAGGGAAATCCCAGAAGTGTTGAACCCAGGAATGTTTGGCCATTAATGCCCTTGCAGAGGAATTCTAGCACTGCTTATAAATTCATAAATGCTATGAGTATTTAACTAAACAAGTAATCCAAGTTTTTATACCGAGATAAAAAGCTGTCCTAATAAATAGAAGCAGTCAACAGCATGAACATGTATGAGGAATTAACAACAGCTTTTAATTGAAAACTACCACTGTTTGTATTCCATATTGGACTTGGGGCTTTGCAAAGAAACCAAAGCAAATCTCCTTAGTATCTTCAAAATCCCTACTAAGGTAAGGCTTGTCCTATGAAAGATGAATATTTCACTCTTCAGGCTCTCTATAGAGGAGTGTTTTCCTGGCCTGTTACGACCTTGAAGCAGTTCCTGTCTGACTCTCAATAAAAGAACCAAATGAGTCATATGATAGGAGACTGGGACTAGAATAAGCTTATTTGGATCATAAGGTTAGTTTCAGATCAGTCATAGAGCTTCTGAAAGTGATTGTGAGACAGACCAGGTGTCTCATGCAGTCATCTGCTTTCATGGTCACGAGCAGTCCCAAAGAGACTCTTTGGGATTACAAGGAGCTGGAAACCATTGAAAAATGAACTGCAGGTGATAGACCTCCTGGGAGCAGGAACCTGCCTGGTGAGGATCCTTCTCTGTAGAACTACTGTGAACTAGAAGTCTGAACGGGATACTATAAACATTTTCTGGGTAGGATATAGAGAAGAGGTCTAAAAGGTTTTGTAGTTTTTGTTTTATTCTACTAAATGAAACGCCTAAAAAGTAAGAGTAATTGAAAACATTTCTGAGGAATGGAGTTTTCTTAATGGGATGATGGGAGGCAGTGATGGGCTGAAGCACTAGATAAATCCCAAGTCAAGGCAGATAATTTATTGTACCAGAAAAACAGCAGATTTACATATCTGCTTAGTGGTTTCCTGGTTAGTCTCATGGCAGAAGCAAATTCTCAAGATACAGACAGAAGCAGACAAGAATCTTGTGGATGATGGGGATGCAGAGCGGGGAGGGTGGAAAGCATAAAAACCCATGGGTTTGGACAAGAAAAGGAAGACTAAACACAAGAGACACTAACATTTTATACTAATCTAGGAGCAAATCTTTGTGGTTTGCATATTGTTGTAAACATAAGCAATGGAAAGGTCTGAGCGTGGAGCTACTAGACTACAGCCCCTCACACTCCTCCCTTTGAATCCAAAGTCCTGTTTCCATGCCATCCTTAACCCAAAATGCTATCAGTGTGAAGACTTCAGAAATGCTACTTGGTGGCCACTAAAGCAGTACTACTCTCACCTGTTTCCTTATGAATTCTCACAGCATAACTAATCCTGTTCTTCAGAATCAGCTCTAGGGCTGCCATAAATGCACTATTACCAAATATTCCTAAACGAAATACTTCACAAGAGAGATTTAGAAGCAGCAGAATAAAAGAGCAGTGTTCATAGCATGTTTAAGGATATTCTGTCTTATCACGAAAGAGTCCAACCCTTGAAAATTAAGGCATATGAAGATAGAGCATTACAAAGCCAGATGGCAAAAGTGTTTTATTATAATGAGTGAAAGCTTAAAGCCAAACTTTATCTCTGAAACCAGCTCTCCTGGAAGCTTAGTAAAGGTGAAAGGACTTGAGATTTTTCAGTCCAAATGTATTTATGATGGCAAATATACTTCCAAAAGCAAAATACCAGCCCTTTGTACAAATTGCATAAATCATGAAAGGTTGCTCTGATCTATTTCCAATCTTGCAAAACAATTCTGTTCTGGCAGGAGATCAGTTATTCTCAAAATATTCAGTCAGAAAGGGACTCTTTGTGGAAGTTGTGAGGGAGTGGGAAGGGAGGGTTAGGTCAAAATCAAACATTCCTAAAACTCTTAACTATTGAGTCACTGTAATGACTTTTCAGCACCCTGAAATCCTAGAATTCTTGAACTGTTTAAGATCAACTTCTGCGTACGAGGGTTATGTCAGGATTTTGTGATATAACCCATGTGATATTACTGCAGGAGGCTACCGAGTTATCTCACGCTTCACATCTTCAAAATGCGTTATTCTCATCAAAATTGGTATATCTCTGACTTTTTAAAAATCTGTGACCTTAAAATCGTTTACCGGCCACAAAAATTACTTAACCTTTTCAGTAATATCTTTGTAGTTGAAAAAAGATGAAAATGTAAAAAAAGAAGATAAGAAGAAATGGGAAGGAAACTCAAAATACCATATGGCCCAGAATGCAAGCTAAATGCCTGTGAAACCATCTCACTGGCAAAGAGTGCTCAAAGTACTTATTTATGACGCTGAAATGCGTCAGACTGACAAGCTTCCTGATGCATGTTCGGTGGCCTTAGCAAGTGAGATGTCTGGTTTATTATAAATTCTGGTAGAACAATTTGGAAGTTAATAGAAATGAATAGAAATAAGGTTAGATGACTGGGAGGCTTGGAAGATCTTGCCTATTTCTTGGTATGTACCAAACATTCTTCAAGAGCACAGAGTTTTTCTCTTTCATATGCACTGTAAGATGCTTAAAAAATGCTAGCCCTCTGTCTCCCAGCATACTCCTAGATCCTGTCATCATAATAACAGATTACAGCTTATCAGTAATAGCAGAAATGTCCTGTATTTCAAAGATACATGATGTTACCTAATGTGGAAAATAATGCAATTTTAATGAAACTAACTTCACTTGAAAAATTTTAAATAAAATTAAACTATTTGATGAAATAAATGTCCTACTAAAATAAGGAGGCTGAGTGCTAAGTTACAGGCTCAAGCAAATTCAACTGCTTTGGCCTCAGTGGATTTTCAGCAAGAGCATGTGAGCATCTTTGCCCCATTATTAGTAGCAGTGTCAAGGGCTACTTGACATTAACAAAGTCATACAACCATACAAAGGCAACATCTGCAGCTTATCAGACTTGTACAGTAGGAGTGTGTTTCAGTATAAAATAAGGGATTATGCCTCAGGTGTATAATAGATCATCAAAACTGCAGTTCACATCTGCTCTGTCTGAGGAAAATTTTATCTTTGGTTCATCAATGTTTTTACTGCTCTAAGTGGAAAGAAATTTATATAGACTGATTAGTAAAAACAGTAAGCAAAATGCAGAATTGAATATTTGGAAATTCTTGTCTCAGAGATTAAAAAAATCATTACATTTTTAAAGGTGATTGAAATATCAATACAGTTGTTAAAATCATGTCCAAAAAAAGTGGTCTTAAAAATAGCTTACATCTCTATTCCAAGTCAGCTATTCAACTTCTGTTTAATTTAATGAGCATTATCTTTTCATCTTAAAGATTTTACTTCCAAAAAGAGAGATTAGATATAACTATGTCATTAAAATGGTAAGAATTCAAAGATTTGAACTTGCCATTTCTTTTATGATTACAAGATTACTTTCAGCATAGGACAACTGAAAGAATTAATTGAAACATGTTAGCTAAGTCTCGTTGTGGAGATGGGTTAAGATCCAGTGATGCACCACTACAGGTGAGGAAATATGGAGAATTGAATGAAAATTTAAAAAAAATGCTTGAAAAAAAGGGATTGCTCAAACATCTGAAATGACACTCACAGACGAAAATGCCTCCTCTTCAGTGATGTTGAATCTAGGTCCCAAACATAAGACTCTACAGTGTTGTTTCCTGTCCTGTTGCTGACAATGCTACCCCAAGTATGTTAAGGAAAGTATGGAAGCAGACAACTCTTTCTTGCCCCCCGCTGCCAGCCCCCACCCAATCTAATCAGATATTGGCAGAGATGAAGGAGTGTTGTCCTCATTTCCTAATGCCTTTTGATGAATTTCTCAGGAAGGTTGTTTCTCCACATGGAAAATATGGCTATATGTAACGAACCTTTTTAAAACAATGAAAGCACAGTGTGCAAGTTATCTGGCAGGAAATTCTACCATCAGGCAATAGGGGAGGTAGGGGAGAGTGAGAAGTTGTACAAGATTACAGGCTGTAGGCTTTGCTGCCAGTCTCAATGCAAAATCCACATTTCAAAAATTACCAGATTTAAAACGTGCGGTTGAAATTTAGCAATTAAAAACATTAATTTAAACATCACAGCACAATTTTACTAAGTGGAGGGCAGATATTATCTTCCGGTGCTCTCCTGCCACTTACGTACTACTGGGCTTGTAAATACATCCAACAAGAGGGTTACAGAGATCCCACCATATGCTATTGTATATTCCTTCTTTAGTTAGCCCTGCAGTTCCATTCTCTCTTCTGAATTAACTTGGTCTGCTTTACTCTGTGCTCTTCTTGAAAACCAAATGGAAATTATCAGAGGGAGAAAGCAAGATCTGCAAAAACAAAGGAGCACCGATGGAAGCCCTTATCTCCAGTTTTGGGAAATGTGTGTTTTAGCCTCTATCTTGTGTGGTCACACACTGCAAGTTGTGGCAAACTGAACTGCAAATATAACTTTGAAGTTGTGTTCCTCCTAACTGAACTGCAATGAAAAAACTCAAAGCAAATCAAATTAAAACATCAAGCTGCTGCCAATTTAGCTTCTAGAAGGAAAACAGGTGATCAGTCACCCCATGACACCTAAAGCATGCAGTTCATATGTCACAGTCACAGAGACAACGGGAGGAGCAGGAAGCCCTGGAGACCTGGACAAAGGCATGCATGGATGGAGGCAGGGGTGAGAGGTGCCAGACAGCTATTATTTTCTTTTGACTTTGCAAACTAAAGCAAAGACTGTTTGGATGAAGAAGGGCCCACCACTGTGTTCTTGGGAGTATGCTTCTCTGTTCCTCTTGATCTTTCCTCTGTCCAGCCAAGTTTTCCATCTGGTGACATACACAGGCAGGATGGTAATTTTTCCTGAAAACAACTAGATCATATTATTTCGTACTAATTTTTAAAGGCAGTATCCTATACAAGTCTGTGAAATGCTGTGTTGAACAGTACTGCTTTCTTGATACGGAGATCAACCATTTTTAGTAACCTGTTGTTTTGTTTCTTTCTCAGTTCTCTACAGGCATTCGATTTTCTGTTCAACATTTTGAAAATGCAGATTTCAGCATCAGTTTTGAGCTGCAGATAAAAAGGTTAGATGTTTTATCAAGAGTATGGTTATTTAAATTCTGAATTCCTATTGATATCTGAAGCTTAATATATAAGAAGGTAACTAACTCTTTAGTGTCAGTAGTTATTTCGTGGACTTTCCTATGGTAGCTTTCTTCAGGAGGATTTGTGGAGTTGGGGCCTTGTTAGCTTTTAGCAAAATCAGTCTTAGAGTTATTCTGAGTATTTTATTTTGTTAAAATTCAGGTTAACTGATTTTGGTCAGTGATCCAAGGATCTTCTACAGATTTCCCAAATTTGCACTTCATTTTTCACTTCAGAATTAATGAACAGTAATCACTTTGTAACAAAGTTCTGTATTTAAAAACATACCGTGCTCTGGAAAAAAAAAAAAAAAGCCACTTCTTCATGACAATTTAGAAAATAGGAGAGCAGTTAAAATCTGCTCAACAGATTTACTGGCACAAAGAGACAAAACCATTTGAGTTTGGGGCAGGTGAACCTTTGTTCTTTTTCCATTACATTCCTCCACATTTGTGGGGCTGAAGTATTACTGCTGGAGAATCTTCTTGTTTATGCTGAGCAGTACTTCCTCCATAGCGACAAAAAACCACAGGATGGGCTGGGTTATGATAACAGAAAGAACAAACCTGTGACTTTTTCAGTAGGTGGCAGGGCTTCTGCCCCATCTGTCCTCATCAAATACACGCTGGAGGTCCTGATGGGGCCCTCACCTGCTCCACACACACAGACTTAATTGCTAATGTCTAGCCTTTAATGAGTACCTTGATCATGTTCACTATGGTAAATAACTGAGACATTTAAAATGTTTAAGTCATGTTTCCATAATGTAACCCTTGAAGGAAAGGACATGCAGAAACTTGGGAAGGGCACAGCAGCCCCACAGAAGACAATGAGGTGCCTGGTCAGGCCTCAGCCCTCTCGCAGGGGTCTGGCTGGCAAGTTGCAGACTATTCAAACCTGGGCATGGGCTCCTCCAGAGAGAGATACAAGATATAATGTCTAGCTTGTAGGTCCCCTGTCCATGCCACTGTTCACTGTCAGGTCATTAATGCGAGCAATACATTTTTAAATCGATATGAGAGGCTCTTGTCACTACCCTTTTCATGCTGTGAAATTGGGGAGGTTCAGAGATCTTTGGGTAGCTAGATCTTTCTAGGTAATAAGAGTTGAGGGTAGGTGACTTAGAAAAAGTGACAAGGCTTTACTGAAGAGTAAGTCTGAACTTGAGAAGACAGCAACATCTCATGCTTCCTCCATGAGTGTGACTCACTAAAATGTAAAGGGAGGAAATCCACTGGGCTACCAAAAATGACAGTTTCCACAAAATGGTATCAAAATTCTGAAGAGCACACAGCTACGTAAAGAAAAAAGAAAAGTAAAACTTCGTGCATAGGGAATGTACCCTACAGTTAAAACTCACTGCTTTGTACATTCGTTCTCAAGCAGCACTACAGTTTGTGCATTTCTATGTTCTTAGTGAATAGGTAAAACAATCTTAAAAGAAAAAGGAGACAGAAATCCATAAGGCAGAAATTACCAGTAAATTACCTAAATGGAAGGAAAGGGAAGCAGAAAACATGCCTGAATTTGTGTCCTGGTCTGACTTATTCAGAAGAGACCTTTAATTTACTCCAAAACATCAAGTGGAAAATAAATATTTTCATTTGCAAGACTAAAGTTCATTACGTATAGGAAATAAGCAAGAGGCTGAGTAGTGTCTTGAAATCTGATTCCTTTCCTGATGTGGATTTTGCAAATAAGGCAAATATATCCCTTAGAGAGGGAGATGTCCTGGCACTTTAATCTAAACTATTTTCTTCTCTACGGAATACCATAAAGCACAAAAAAGATTTGAATACCAAATACATATAATCAAAATCTGTATTGGAACTCTATGGAAAATAGTACCATTATACAAATTGGAGAGCAGCTTATTCTAACAAATTAGTGGTATAGTCATTTTTATCCTTTAAGCAATTTTTGTACTTTTGTACTCAAAGCAATGGCTATAGAGGATTACATCAAAAGTTCAAATGATGTTTGAGGGGAATCTGCATTAGTTTACAAACAAATTAGAGCTGCTCCTAATTTTAGCAATCTGTAACCAGAAAGCCTGGATCAAAGAAGTACTGCCCTTTACTCCTCAGGAGTCAGTTGCTGGGAATGCTGGCCTCCTCTGAATGTTTCCATTTGACTGATGCTGCCCAGATGTGATAACAGTAAACTGTGACAGCAGTAGAAACTTAGTCTCCATGAAATAAGGAAGTAGTTCCACACTTTCTTGGAAAAAACCTCCAAACAGTATCATTAATCCCATAATTAAATAAATTCTAAATCTGTAATTATTTATTTTCACTGTCTTCATGAATTTGAACCTGCAAACCTTTCTTTACATGAATGGGCTATAGTCATAGGAATGAGTTTGAGGTAGAGAAACTACCTTTAGTATTAAGGATTTGCAATAAGAAAAGACAAAAAAATTAGTGAGAGCACTAGGCTTTAAACATAGGGATCTGTTTTCACTGCTAAGTGGGGTTAAGAGTGTAAACACTTTCTGGACAAGGGAGAGGAGAAAATAAGAAAGGTAAAGAAACAGTTTATTTTGGCTCTTTTTCTTCAAAGACTCTGTCATGCAGAAGTCACAAGTCTGAAGGGTCATAAAAGCAAATTTTATTATAACAAAACCTATCTTGTTCATTAATGCTGCCTTCCTCCAATGCATGAAACCCCCTCCTTCTATTAAGATACTCCTGTTCATGCAGATATCCAAGTTGAACAAGGAAACTGACATGATATTCTGAGCTAAATAAATTTGTATCATCGTATTCACACATAGGATTCTTCAAAGGAAGCTTGAATTGATTATAGTAAACATGTGATCAACTCAAATAATATCAAGCTTAAATACCAGTGTCCTATGAGACTGAAGAGTGGCAATAGCAAGCCCATGCTGTAATACGTCCAATGGCATTTCTTCCTAATTGTAGGCCTTGTGGTATTCAGTGCTGTATCTATAATAATCTAGAGTTCTGCTAAATAACCTTTTTTAACCCTTGCACATATCTTTTCCAGTTCTAACAAGATTAATCCCACCAGCAATTTAGTTAACCTCCATATCAACATCAGTGCTATGGCTCAAGTACAGATCAGAGGGTAAGTATTGGACCATTTCAATTCATAATGATAACTATTTTTTTGTATTGAATTTTTCCATGTATAATAATCCCATGTAGTGAATTTTTGGACATATTATAATGCCAAACACCTTATCCACCAAGATAAGAGAATTCCCATGGAGTCTCACCCCTGCAAGCCTTGCAGGATGAAGCTACTAAGGACTTACCAGGTCATGTAGGGCAGGATTGCCCCCATGGACTCTAGTAAACTTACTGAGTGTCTGTGCAAATGTAGAATCCCACATTGTTGTAACACCAGTCAGAGCCAACATTTTATTTCGGCATTCAAATTGTATATGGATGATACTAGTACAAAATGCCTGTTCATATGTGTATGTCTGCTTGTGCAACCACATAAGCACTTAATTCTGAATACCAAAGCAGAATCTGCTGCTTTTATGACTGGAATGATGAAACACATTATGGCGAGGCGCATATACTGATAGAGAGCACGGTGAGGCCTTTGGAGAAAGGAATGAGCTGTGACAAGAGGTCAGGCAGCTACTACTGTAGGATTCTTACATTTCTGTCTGAAGCAGGTGCCTGCCCACTGACACAAGGAATACCGAAACTAAACAAGCACAGTATATGGTCAAAGATGATTATTTCTATCTTTATTTTCACATACAGCTTGGTTTCAGAAACTATAAAATGCAAGTAGGTGATAAGAATCTCAGACTTCCCTGTAAACTCTTGGAACTAGATTCCTATCCTGGAGGAACTCGGCAGGATGTTCTTTTAAAGCAAATAATTGCCCAAAATGCTTCTTGTCTGGGATCTCAGATTTCCTGCATCTTCTCTTCTCAAACTACAACTCTGGACCTTAACCATTCTCAGCTCTGCAAAGCGACAACAGGAGGTACACTGCCCAGCTTCACTCCCACAGTCAGGCCGTGAGGCCTGGCTGATGCAAGAGGCTTAGATGTCTCTCATGTGATGCACCTCAAGGGGCTGCCTTAGGTGTAAACAAATAAAAATGCGTTTACTTATGCTTTTATGGATTTATAAAAATCCATTTATTGTTATCACTTCTAAGACAATACTTTGACTACCTAGTGCCAAGCAGAGAGTCCAGTCATTTTGCAGATCACAGAGATCATGTTTTCTGCTCTAATATTCAATCTAAATCAGGGAGATTTTTGAAGTATTTTTCAACACATTTTGTAAGTGTTTTCCAGGTTAAGAAGACTATCCTATGGCTAGAGTTAGGTGGAAAATAGAAGACTGGCCCTCAAAGATTGTGTGGATATATGTTAATGCTTATATTTGTGAAAAGGAGCAGTTGAAAGACTATATGTTTAACAAGAACAGAAATGAGAGAAGTATTTCATTTTCTGTAGTTAGTGGTGATCTAGGGAAATGAGCTGGATAGGAAGAGAGGTGAAAAATACAAAATGAGGGAGAAGGTAACACAGAAAGAGGAGTAGAGGCTGAGAAAATAGGAATCTGCAGCTGGTGGGCTGCAGATACGTGAGAAAATGTTGGGAGCCAGCAACTGCTAGGTGTTGCCCAGCAATGGCTGGGTGGACACCCATGTTAAGGACTGGCTGGAGTTTCCATGCATTAGTGAAATGGTTATGGATACCTGCGTGAGACTTCTCAGTAAGGGCTGCTTCCAGAGCTGTGGATTCCACTTTTTCCAGTGAGGTTGCTCATCACTTTCATAGAAAAATCTTTCAAACTTTTTGTATTCTTTGCAGACTTCTTAAACTTTTTGCCTCCATCATGTTCTTACTGTGCCATAGTGTGTTCTTTTTACTGAAAAGTTCTGTAACAGGTAAATAGATAGACAGCAAAAAATGACCAAAACATCCTTGGTTCTTACAAAGAGCATGCCCACAAGTGGAAGAAGTGGCTTTAATTGCTGCCTGCAGTGCTAAGAAACAGGTCATTAAATACAGAGGAATTTCTTAATTGAATGACTTCCAGTTCCTTTCCTCTTAAGTTTTTTAGTTTTCTTATTAGCTATAGCATGCATGTACAAAGGAAAATGCCCAAGTGCTTTGTTGACAGATTTTGCTAATTACTCAGAGATGCTAAAGCATACAGCTCCAAGGGAATATTTGCTCACAGTTTCCTAGTTAAAAATAAAAGTGAGACACTGTCCACATTTGGGCCGGAAAATATCTTGCATTGGTTTCCCTACTGCTCTGCACAGAGTTGCATGAAGTGGGACTGGAATTATTTTACATTTTACTGAGGAAAAGTAGTTATCAAATTGTGCATATGCATACATGCATATATGCTTGCACAGTGAGCCCGTGCAAATACCGTCTCTATGAGAGAGGAAGAAATCTTCCTCGATATCCTATTCAAAATAAATTTAAGATAACTCCTTAGATAGTTTGTTCAATGAGCAGTTGCTCTGATAACTGAGATTTGATTACTCTGCTTACCTTTTTTTCCTATAAAAATGTAAGGGTTTTATAGTTGTAATTGTTATTTCCACTGCTGAAAGAGCATTGGAGGAATGAGGGATTCGGGAAGGAAGTAATTTGGACTGTGAGGATTAACAGCTGGCAGATTTCTTATTGTATATCCCACATAAGCATTTTCCGTAGAACATACTTCATCTTATTTTTCAGTGCTCTTGTTTGACTGATCATTGTCACCTAAAAGTCTAGGAAAAATCCTTGTCTAATAAATCATTCAAATGTTAAAAATATTCTCAGTTAAATGCAAAATAAAATAGTAAAAAGAGAGGATTTCTGTTTAATTTGATCTGGTTTTGCTACTTTCATGTCAATAGCAGAAGTCCCCAAAGTAACTGTAAAATCTGTAAAAATAAATGTTCTTACATACTTTATAATCATTTTAATTTAATGTCTACATTTACACTTTTCACTTTGTAATTATGTGGATAAGAAAAACACTACACAGGGAGTGTAATAGGAAACACTGTTTTCTGAAACCTCCTGCCTGCTTCGTTTTGTCTATATACAATTTCTGGTTCACAAATTTTTGCAGTAGCTTAAGGGTCTCTGTGTCTTGGCTTTTGTAACAACACAGGCAAGTTCCTATTTTCCAGCAACAATTAATAATTAAAATTCTTATTGGAAACAAGGCCATTTGTGAAATATAACAAGTTAGGCTAAGTACCTCATCTAAAATGACTTTTTAACGAATATGTTTCATTTCCTTTATTATTTGGTTTGGCTTGTAAATTTGTCCTCTGGCCTACTTGTTAGTACAAACTGCTGGCCTTTTGAAGTCTGGGGAACTACTTAGAGTTAGCAGAATACTCCAAGATACCCTAAATTTCATTAAGAGTACTTTAGCTGGATGGTATTAAGTTGTTCTTCTCTAGAATCCCTTGCTGCTTTGAGAAGCTGTATTCTGTTGAAAAGTTTCTATCAGACATTTCATTCATTGTGTATGACATAAGAGCTGGAAGCAAGAACAGTTTGCTGCTTCTTGAAGTATTTTTAAATGTCAGCATTTGCAACAAAAACATCCAGTCTTCTGTTCTGTTCTTCAAAGAGCAATTTGCAGTAGTGCTTTCTCTGTTTAGACTCAAGGGAAAGTGAATTGACATCAGCGGATAGAAGTCCATCATTTTAGTCAAATGTTACATTCTGAAAAAATCATTAGCGATTCTTTTTTAACAGTTTTCTGTCAGCAAAATTCCAGCTTCAGCAGAACTCGCCTACCATGGTAAAAGAAATTCTTGGAATCAGATTTTCCAACTTCTCAACAACTGAATAAGGTTAAAGTTGGCATCTGAATGGGACCCCTCCAAGGAACTTACAGTTTTTGTGGGAAATAAAATGCTTGTGATTCAAATAAAAATGTTAATAGAAGACTGCTTGGTCCTTTCTTGAGGTCAGACAGAGAAGGAAGGGAAAAATAAAATAGCAGATGGAAAGAAAGATGTCAAATATTAAGTCACTGTTTTCTTCATTTATGTTTGATTTACATGTTGCAGTTGCAACAGTATTTCAGGGAATGCCTTAGCTGCCACTTCATTTGCAAAGCAAATGGGAAGACTGAAGCACTATTTCAGGTTCTAGTCCCGAATTCAGTTTCTTGATACATCAGTTTCCATTGTGACTTTATGGAAGTCACAGTACCTCGGTTTCACACCTGCAAAATGAGATAGACTGCTTTGCAAGTTTTCTTAAAGGAACAATAACAGTGGTTATAAGGAATTTACAGTCAGAGCAGTTAAATAAATGTCTAAAAATGTATTGCAGGGAAGGAAGATGCATAGCATTAAACATCTACAGACTTTAAATGGAAATGAGAAAATACATTTACGTATCATTACTCTAGTTTTGTGGATAATGTATTCATACCTCATCAGTGAGAATTATGTAAATACCTGACAGACTGCATTCCTCTCTCCAAAGAGAGAGTCACTGCCTTGTCTGGAAAGATCCATTCATCGGAGGAAGTATGAAACTAAATGCACACCCTCAGTAGGCTGTAAGGACTGGGTAGTACTTTGTGGAAGCATTGTATTGTTCACCTCACCTATTTCTAATGAATGTGCCCAAATAAAATGCCCATAAGGGCTCAGGTTTCTATAGCGGTCTTAATTTTTTTCTAAAAGTAATGCAGCTGATCACTAGTAACGTTACTCTTTAACCTGTTTTATATGTTAGAGTGTCTCACCCCCCAACAATTATTTTGCCGCTTCACAACTGGGAACCCAAAGATGAACCTACAAAAGAAGAAGAACTTGGTCCTTTAGTAGAACACATCTATGAGGTAAAAATTATGTATGTTGCCACAGGACCTCATGCTGCTCCCATTGAGACTCTGATGAACTAGGTTTATTGTCTTTATCTGCATGTAGATAAAGCCACAAATGTAAATATTCTGACTTTAGCACATGACCCAAATTTAATCTGGAATTCACAACGCCAGTATCTTCATGTTAGTTCATGTTAGTGGAGGAGATATTAGTTTATGCTAGGAGTCTGTCTTTGACATTTAGAGGATCTATAAATTTTTTGGGTGTTTGACAAGAATTAAAACCAGTGCTTAAAAGCATTACAATCAGTGCCAAATATTTTCAGTGATTTGACTGGTTTCTCATTAAAATCTGTGAGTGTTCTGCACAGGAAAAAATATGTTCCTTTAACATTTAGCTAACTGAAAAAAAAATGGTAGTCGTACATGTGATTTGTTACCTCATTGCTCAGAAAATACTCTGTTGAAAATATCTCTTAAAGTTTGAAGTATATATATTTCTACCTTGTATTGTTGCATTTTTTCTGTGGATGATTCATCAATTAAAGGAGAAGACTTCAGGTTAGAAAAAAGTGCATTGAGTGAACTACACGGAACACAGGCCATCTTTGGAATCTGATGGATGGCCTTTATTCTAGGTGGTAAAACAGAATGCTTCACATACGGTTATAATTCACAAACCAGCACTCAAGAAAATATAAGCAACTGACCTTAATCAGCAGTGTAAGATTATAATTTGCATAATACTAAACTGTAATGAATCAGACTGTAAAAATACAAAATATTTCTGAATTCCTCATCTTAATACATTTCTCTAAACTGAAAAATCTCTAACAAATCTTCCCGTCTCAGGCATTTGGGCTGTTTGTGGAACTATATATGTGACTTCAAATGTATTAAATAGATAAAGAGTGATTAAAGAAACTACTTTCATGGTTTATTGATATCAACAAAGCATAAAAAAGGCCAAACACCCACCGAAGAAGAAGATGTAAGATTGGAAGTGGGTTTCACTTGATTCTAAATTAAGCTTATCAATCACAAAAATTCTACACATTTAAAGAAAGGAGGTTCTCGCATCTCTAGAAACTTTGAGTAAAGCTCAGTGGTGTTCTGCTTCTTTAGCTCTCATGCCCAGTGTTAACACATATCCAGCTTCCTGTGGTCATCAGATATTTTCAAATCGTAAATTGATATCAGGACACTATTTTAATAGCCCAGATTTTCAAATTTCTATTATTTCTATCTTTACTTACTTTCCCAGAAAAGAGTAATGTCCTGGGATGTTACTTTAGGAAAACTAGTTCCCTTTTTTCTTTTGGGGAAATTTGAATTGAGAGGTGTTGAAATTAGAGTTCTTAAACACAAAAACTAGTTTAACCTCTGCTATACCTTCTATTCCTGCACACTGAAATGTGATTCTTTTGTGTTCTGAAGTTTCAGCTACTATTTCAAGTATGTTCTGTTAAGGTTCATTGTATATATTTGTATAGTGTATTTTGCTAGTGTGTTTTGGTTTGGATTTTTTATGATGTTTTAGGTAATTTTAGCTCCTTCATATGTAGGAAAAAATGGGAAAGGTGATGAATTTCATGAATACAGACTCAGACAAATAAGGTTGATCTCCCAGGTTTACCACTGGCTTTGTGACTAATATGGTGAGGTCCTTTTTCCCTTTTCTGCCACAGATTCTCCATCAATAAAATGATATTAATAATCTATACATCTTTCCCAAAGTAATTCAAGGCTGTGGGCACTAAGAATTTGAAAATGTCTAAGTGGTGGTTGCTGTGGCTTTTGTTGTTATTTACTGCCTTGGAAGGCACTGATGATATTTGTTTCACAGCTGCACAATATAGGACCAAGTGCTATCAACAATACAGTTCTCCATGTCGGTTGGCCTCTGTCCAGTCGAGAAGAATTTCTTCTTTACATTCTTCATATTCAGACACATGGACCATTGCACTGTCAGACAAGCTCTCCTATTAATACAATGCAAATAAAGGTAAGTCAGCCGCTTTTATTTCCATCCCTGTCTGCATTTTGCTTCATTTTTTCTGCCTACACTTCACAATAGGATGGAGCTTTTCGGGAGTTTTTCACAATGACCCAGATATCATTTTCCTGGGTGAGAAGCAAGACACCGATAGTCTATAATATTTCTAGTGTGACAGTTGTATTGCATGGTATGTGTTTGGTTTCTGTACTCTTCTTATCAGAAGAAACTTGTATTTTGATTCAGTATTGCAGCATTAGATACAGGATAATGTTTTAAATGAAGATTTGCAGAGTTTTCTTTGAGGGTCATTTTTAACATGGCTTGAATAGATGACAGAAAATTTTTCAGTTCTCATGGGACCCTGAAAATGCTTTAATTACATTACATTAATTCAGAAAGTCATCTGTACAGCAGTGCTTAGCAGATGAACTCCCAAAGGTGACATAAACCTTTGTTATGTCAAGGGATGCACAGAACTCTTCGGTTGAATCTGATGCAACCTAGCACTGGTTTGTTTATCAAATGGTCTTACACCTGAACCTGTTAGCAGTGGGGAAAATCCTTTCTAGCACAATAATGCAATATCATTAAATTGAAAAACGTGAACTGTTCAGAGCTGTTTATTTAATAGACAGCAGACAGCCACCAGGTATTGTAGCATTAAGTATTTTTAAAGGATGTAACACAATTTTAGGTTTTTACTCCTATACAGATAATCCACAGCTAATTTGTATGGTGATTTGTTTTTTGAGGATCATAGGCTAATTCAGGTTGGAAGAGACCTCAGGAGTACTCTGATCCAACATCCTGTTCAAGCAGGGTCAGTTGTGAGATCAGACTGGGTTGTTCAGGACTTTATCTAGTCTGGTCTTTAAAACATCCAAGGACAGAGACTGCAAAACCTCTCTGAGGAAATTCTGCTGCTTCTTGATTGTCCTTAAACCTCTCTTGTTTCAATTTATGCCAGTTGTCTGTCATCATCCCACCAGGCACCTCTGTGAAAAGCCTGTCTCCATTTTTGTGATAACCTCCTCCCTCCGACAGCTTTTGTCCTTCCAAAGCTTTCTCATCTCCGGGCTGAATAAGCACTGGTCCCTCAGCCTCTCACTGCAGGACACGTGCTCCAGCCCTGAGCATCTCTGGGGGGCCTCCACTGAACTCATTCCAGTGTTGAGGCTTGAAAAATGAATGTTATATCTACATGTGGTCTAATGAGTGCTGAGCAGAGGGGACTAATCACTTCCTCAACGTACTGCTTTTGCTCCTGTTCATACAGCCCAGGATGCTGTTGGCCCTCGCTGCTGACAGGGCATACTGCTGGCTCACGTGCAGGTTAAGCCAGGTCTTTTTCTACAGAGCTGATTCTTAGCCACTCAGTCCTCAGCATGTTTTGTTGCCAGGGGCTATTTCCTTGCAACAAGTATATGATAAAATACATATTTTTAATATCATATGCTATATTTTGTATTATGGTTAAGCTCAACCTAGTATGAGACAGTGTAATCTGTAAAATGGGAGTCATTTTAGAAGCCCATATATTTTTTACTTGTCTTAAAGTGTTAATGATTTTCATTTTTCAAATAACATACTTTGAATATCCAATAAAGTGAAACTATCACTGGAATTCTGCATGGAATATACTCCAGAAATGGAAGGTTTTGTGTATTGCTACTTGAGAACAAGGATTCATATAGTCTATGATTATTCTATGGCTTAATCAGTGTTAACTATAAAAGGTACAGCTTTGTCAGCATCATGACAGGTTTTTGGTTCTTCTGCTTGGAAATGATTCTGTAATTATTTTAATCATACCAGCAAAAAGGAAAAAAATTCCTCTGCCAATTTTTTCATAAGTGTTACTCCTAGGTACTGTATGCTGACCAAATTGCTTCCCCGTTCATGGACATGGTTCTTCTTTTATAGCAGAGCTGGAGATCTCAGAGTTTGGAGGAAACACTAACAAGGTGTAGTAGCAGCCTCCTCAGTAAAGTGTTGATATGCCAGTGTCTAAAAGCCCGTTTTAAGATCTGTGTTTGTGATGGCAGATCCCCCCAAGAGAGCTTGGTTTGGCTCAAAGTCAGAAGATTTAGCTCTACGTATTTTCCCATCAAAAACAAGGTATCCAATTTATTAAGCATAACCGATTCCAGACACTTCTGGAGTAAACAACGCTTCTCGAGTTTAACCAGTAGCCTGTTAAACATCTTGCGGGGAGAGCTGTGTTCCAAATGCTAAAATTGCTATACATCTTTTGCATATCAGGAGGGGTTTGAGATCTATACAGTGGATGAAAGTGGAGACATCTTCCTAGTGAAGGGGATTGCTCATGACCACAGGAGCTACAAGACAAGACTTTAGCTTAGAGAGATAGAACTACAATATATACTTAGAAGTATATAGAAAAACTGATGTATACCAAATACATTATGGCTAGATTTTTGTGTTTCACCCAAGAAGCCAGAGAGGGGTTAGGATTCCACCCTTTTATTTAGTTTCTCTAGAGGAAGAAAAAGGAAATGAGTAATAGGGAACGGGACATAGAAAATGTTTCCATTTTGTAGCCAAAACACAGCAAGTTTGGAAACCGAGAATTTTTTCTATTAATCTTTTCCACCCCATTTCCACCTGTTTTTCAAAAGTGGTGATGAACAAGAAGCTGAGCTGCTGCATTTGTATTTTCAAGCCTAGCATCTCAAAGCCACTGGTCAGATCAGGTTGCAAGTACATGAAAAAGAGTTCACCATCCCCCTTCCCTAGCCACTGTGTTCTAAGTTTCAGTTAAGAAGCTGAGATGGGAGCATTACTGTCAGGAGGGCAGAGCTCCTGTGTAGAATAGTGCCACGGTTCTTAATGACATTTTCAGGCAATATATTTTTTGATGATTTTTTTTTCATTTTTTTCGGTTTGCTTTTCCTTCTCCTACTTGATAACAGTTGCATCTGTTACATAAACAAGACTAAATTCTTCTGAGGCTTTTAAGAAATCTTCCTGTAATGATGAAATAATGGTCCATCTGTTTTAGCAGAATATGGCTTTAGATGCACAATCATTATTGCAAGAATTTAAACATCCTTTCCTTATTTCGTTTTTTCAAGGCACCGAACAGCATGAATACACAAATCAGGTTTCAAATATGTAATGCTTATCTATTGCTTCAGATGGGAAGAGGATACAGAGACAGCTTCCTTCAGGTTTTCTATAAACAGCAGGATGCCTGGCTCAAATTTCCAAATAAGGCTAAGGACATTATATGCCTCGCTCCTCTTGGATTTCAGAACCTAGCTCTCTTACGGTGCTTGGGCATTTCCTCTTTGAAATGACTTAGATTGTTCAGTTTCAGTCAGAGCAGTATATTCCTCCCCATTGCTTAACTTCTTGTCTTGTAGAAAGGTTTCCTTTGTGCTTTGTTGTTTCTTCCACAAAGTGCACACATGGGAAGACTCTTATTTAGGGACTTTTCCTTTTCTGTAGCTTATCTTTCTCTGAAGTCAGTGAGGGACATGAAAGAATAACAAAATAATAAAACTATGAATCTTGTAAAAGGTGTAAAGAAGAGCAAAAGGGCTGATCAAAGATATGGAACAAATTCCCTTGCAGAAGAACTCAGTACACTAGGATGCTTCAATCCAGAAAGAGGTGACTATGCACAAATACAATCTGCAAGATCAGAAGTGGTGGGAAGAGTGTGGGTGGGGATTGACTGCTTTCTGCCTGTTCCTGCACAGGAATGCAGTATGTTCATTGCACAGGAATTAGAGCATCAAATGAAGCCTGTAGAGCCAGATTCAAAACAAGAAAAAGGAAGTGGTGGTTCATGGTGACAGGTATTAGATGTCTGGAACTTGTTGCCAAAGGAAGTAGTCAGGGTTAAAAGTTTACATGGTTTTAAGAGGTAACTGGACAAATACACAAAAGAGAAGTCCAGTGAAAATTAATAATGAACAAAAACTTCATGCATATCAGGAAGTCCCTAAGCTGAAAACATTTGGAAGCTGAAAGTTATTAGGAGAGAGCATTGTATATGCATGCCCTGTTCTTACTCTTCCTTCCACATCTGCTTAAAGGCAGTGTTGATGAGAACAGGGCTCAGCTAGATGGACTTTTGGCCTGAGCCAGGACTCCTGATACAGTGACACACATGGCATTCTCAATAGCTGAGCACTGTAGTACCATGAGTGAGGCATCTCTTGGGGAGGCAGCGAAATAGCAGCTAAAATCCACCACGTGGTTAAGGTACATCCACTAACATGACTGGCAGGAACTAACCTCTTCCAGAGGCAGTGTCTCCTCATGCTGCAGAGCCATTATTACTGTGTGTAAGTCCTGGTCTGGAGACAAAATAATACCATCCAATGTATTGCTCTTGAATGGTGACTCACACCTCTTGTATAACAGCTTTTACACAAAGTCCTCTTCTAGAACATTTCTGCTGGAGTTACACATTGCAGCAGAGGGTATTGCCTGGCTAGAAAAACAGGAAAGCTAAACCAGGTTTTGAAATGAGAAGTGAAGAAATGGAAAGATCTGGAAATCTGCTCAAGGTGACAAGGCTCAGGAGGAGAAAACAGTGCAGTTTTCCCTGGTGAGGAAACGGAGACAGTCTATTGTAGTTAAAGGCAGGGAGCAAGAATCCATTTTTAAAAAGGTATGATGTGCTAAATATGGGGCATATAAAATAGCTACAGAGACAGAGATGTACATTTCCATGCTACTGGCTCAAGAAGGATAAAATATCATCTTTAACCTGAACATCTAGACCACTGGAGAAATTCTGCTATTGAATTGTTTCAGGAGGCATGTATGTTTTCTCTTAATCACAGAGGGCTGTTTTTGAACCTTTGCTGTAATAATTCACTACTGAAGATGCTAACACTCTAGGATCTATGAAAAAATAAGTAAATATAAGAATCATCTAGTATTCAAATGGATCTACATGTGTATCAGTTGTGATCATATACTGAGGGCTTCTTCAAAGGCATGTCATTATATTGTGGTTCTTTTAATTTGTCATCATTAAAGAAGCCTGTAAGTGCTGGTGAAAGAATCCTGGAAAGAGAATTCCCATGTGTTATCACATTGAGAGGGAGAGATTTACTAGCTATTTAACTGTTCCCTTATTGCAAAAAGCCAATGTTAACCTAATTAAGCAACAGGGAAAAAAAGATTTATTTTTGCATAAGGGGTTTTCATCAGTTAATAAATCATAGTATCTTTCACTTTGTAGGATGCTTTTGACTGAAGATCTCAGGCAAATTCAGAACAGTTCCTTCTTTAGCCTCATAATTTTAATCTGATGAACGGTACAAATTTTCTAAATCTAGTACTACATAGCATTAGTGTGTGGAAGGCTTTGTGTGTTTATCACTATTTTCTTCCCTTTAGTGCTACAACATTTCTTACAATTCCAAACATTTTCTTTAGGAATTTGTTTAAGATACTTAGTGTTCAGAGGTTAAGGGAACTGATAAAATGGGTCTGATGAAGCCCTTCATAATCTGAGGCCCTTAAAGAATAGTCTTGTATATGTTTAGGTAAGTTCCGGTTGAGATCTTATTGCAAACTTCCACATATATTTTATTGTGATTTTACATGATTGGATTGTCATGAATTAGAATTTATCTTTCCCTCTGTAGCAAGTGGGTTCCCAAGGCATTCTCTGAGGCTCCTTGGAAGAAGACATAAATGCTCTTTGTAGAAGGCAACACTAAAAATAGGTTTTAATCAGAGAATAAAAATCTGTGAAGATAAAGCTAAAGAGAATACATTTTAATATGAGATTAAAAATTAACGAACTGTTGCATTATACAGAGTTGAATTGTTAGTTGAGTTAGAGAGAAATCTGTAACAAATAATGATCAGAAGTTGTGTTGCTAGAATTCAGATTTCCTTTTTTTTCTTTTACATTCTAAAGCTGGTAAAATCATTATATTTCAATAGGCAGATTCTAATCTGACCTAATGACCAGATTTCCATGCAGCAACTTTGAATTTATCCTGTTATAGAGGTAAGAATCTGGCCCCAAGAGTCTAACAAAATTAAGTACAGCAATGAAATTGACACCAGTAAAAAGTTGAAAAATATTTTATCTACTGTAATTCCTATAACAGGGCAATATCTTGCTGTGCTGTTACACATCATGTTCCTAGTTGAAGACAGTATATTCTCATGGTGTGCTGTTAAATTGACAAAACTGTGTTAATCCAAAATTCAAGATCTCTGAGAAGGGAACAAATCTGTTACAATAATTGTATGAATATGTCCTTACCATTCACATTTTTGCTTTTTGCAGTTTGCTATTCCACAAGACACTCCTGAACTTGCTGCTTTTTTGTATAATTCCACAATTTCTCATTACATCAGGAGAAGGGATGTCACAGTGGCAGAACCTCATAGGAAAAACTCTGCAAAAATATTGGTGAGCTATCTAAAAAGTATAAACTGGGACTATGCATGCAGTATATCAAGGTGGCTGTTGGTGACTGCAGTTTATTTGCTGACTTTTAAATATTTTTCTAAGTGATTTTTAACTTCTCAGTTTAAAATATTGCTAATTACATATCACCATGCCACAGGTTAGCAATTTTGTTTGACAGATTTTTACATTAGAGATAATGCATGCCAAATTCCTGGCTGTCTTACTCATGGCTGTTAGCAGACAAACCTGTGGTCATGCAATGGCACACTTATCACAGGGAATTTCAGCACAGATTTAGAGAATGGGCCCCTCTTCCACAAATGAAATTTCAGATTCTGACTTCTGAAAGGTAAGTCTGTGCTTGTTAACTTGACTCCTAGCATTCTGGCTCTTTTGTAAAGAGTAGCTCACACTTAAAGTTAACATTTTCATGTAAAGTAACAGTTCTGACAAATACTTTGGAGTATATTTGTTCCCCCCAGTAAGTTCTTATATACACATGGAAAGGTAAAACTCTTTCCCTTTACAGTACCACAAGCAAGGCAAATGGGACAAGTCACTGCATTTTTAACATTCCAGACAATGCTGGAACAAGAGCAAAGATCTCTCTCCCAGGAAAATAGTTCTGATTAGTCAGTCTGGTACCTGAGTATTTGGGTTTGGCTGTATTTTCAGAAGGTTGTGGGGTTTTTTCCATTCCTGCATTCAATGTCTCATCTTTAGCATATTTCAGCATGGTAGGTATCAGCTCCCCTTGCCTAGAGGCTGTGTTCAGACTCAGTGACCTTGAGGTCAGTTGTGGGATTCATGCAGTTAGTGCTTTCCATTTATTTTTATGAACCTTGGGCAGAGTTTCTTTCAGGCTGTCCAGTCTCTTATTAAGCTGTTTACTGCAAGCTCATGTTTGAATTCCTCAACATCACTATGATTTGGTAGGAAGAGAAGAACCTCACAGACCTAAGTATTCTGGAGTAATAGAATAATTATGCTGCTTCTGAAAGTTAGTTTGGCAATTTTTATAACAGGAAGAAGATAGAATCTGAAAGTAATGAATACCATAATGTTATTAAGAACAAAATCACAGATAAACCCATTTTAAACAATAATCACTGTTGATTCCTATGTAATTCTTTCATCAGCCTAATACCCAGGAAAGAATCTGATTCTACTGGGGCTGAAGGAAAAATGCCTGGGCTTTCGAAGCCATACCAGTCAATACCACAGAACAGTTAATCCATTCTTCAGTAATACCTTAATTATCCATTATCTTTCACAGTGATTAGGCTCATACGCTGCCAACATGGAAATTACTGCAGCAACTGAAAGTGGTTAAAGTTCTCAAGTATGTACTGTGTCTGCATCTTAAAATATGAAGCAGAGATTTTTCAGCTGCTTGATCTAAACAGATAGTATTTAGCTGAGTACTTAGTAATACAAAATTGGCACTGTGATGAGTAGTCTTCTAGTACAATATGCTTTTGATAAGCACAGATTAGGACAGGATTGGGTACAGTGCTTACCACTGGATATATAGCAGGACTTTTCGAGGGTGAGCATAGAAAAGCAATATGTCATTTGTTCAGTTAGAAAGGTGTCCAGATTCTACATGCCTTCAGCATTGCATACTACAGATCCAGAAAAATTAATTTTTTTTTTGACACAGCAGAAGTATACATGGAAAGGGAATGTTGCTCTGAAAAATGACTGATTGGCCAAAGGTAATTCTTTGTTAAAATTTGTTTTTATTTGTCAGAAATTTTTTTATTTTCGACAAAGCATTTTCACAGAGAGGAAAAATATTCTGAGAACCTTTTATTCTATTTATACTGTTTATTAAACATTCAGTTTCTCTCCCATTAGTTATAGTGTTACAGTGTTCTGAAAATCAATACATGCTGAACTAAGAAAAATAGAATTATGTGTTCAGGTCCTAAAATGACAGCCAAAAGTAGAATTTTGCATACTAATGATTTATTTTGTTAATATGTGTTTTTGGCCACTATGATTAATGAAAACAGCTTTCCTCCTTCCTGCAAGATAAATAAATCTAGTTGGAGGATGTTTAAATATGAAAAGCCAAATAAACAGATACTTTGAAATATTCATTTCAAAAAAAGGTTTACAGTTGCAAGTTCCAGGCCTGGAACTTTACAGTTTCATTTTCAGGCAGATTTAGAAAACAGTGATTAAGCATACAGCTTCTACTTGTGATAAGATAGAGATTTGTGGGGAAAGCTGTCTATAAAGATACAGATTCCTTAGAGATGTTTTCAGATCTGTTACATACATCATCATCTCATTTTCTGAAATATGGGCTTTGGTATTGCAGCCATTCTCACTCTCCTGAAGGAAGAGACTTGTGAAAACTTAGCTTTGCTTTTGGGGTCACAGGACCTGTCATGAGTGTCAATAAAGCATCTGCAAGGGAAGGATTCTCTGCTTTTTTAGAAAAATATCAATCAATTAAAACTTCAGCCTTCCTCCTGAATCAATCCAAAACTTTTCAGTTAAAAACCATTTATATATATAAACCTATAAATTTTTTACACATGCTTTTTAAAATCATTTTTCTATGAGATCTTTCTTCCTTTCTATGCCCTCAAAAACCCCATAATTTCTGTGGTTACCCCATGAGACTCTGCTCATTCCCTTCAGTGGCTTCTAGTCAGCTTTTAACCTTTTCTGTGACATTCTTCTGGCAGACTTTAATAGAGTATGTAGTTTTGAGTTGCATTGCTTGGCTTTTGTCTTCAGCCCTGTGTATGAGCCAGAATCACTGCTCATCAGGAATGTTTCATGGACAACAAATTTCAAGTAGAGCAACTAATGAATCTCAGCAAATGTTCTGGCTGCTGTAATGTAAACATCAGTAGGAAAACCTACAGAGTCAGAAGAGGGAAAAGATTTAGGGACATAAATAAAGACTTCAGGCATAGAGAACAGAAAAAAAAAAGGTGTTGAAATCACAAAACGACTGATAGAAGAAGACAGAGCACATGCTTCAAAGGTCTGATAAGTACTGGGACATTTTAAGAGTTCTCCGGAGTAGATATTGTGGAAAATTACTACTTTTATTTTCATTACTACAGATAGGTGGTTGTATTCATTGGTGGTGCAAAAAGAATCTCTCCCTTGGTTTATAGTTCTCACAAAGACTCATGGGGTATCTCATGTATATTAGATGAAATTACTGATTTCAGACTACTTAACTCTTTAAAGGAAAGTTGGTTTGTTTTACTAATTTATAGCATTTGAAAATTACTACATACATTTTTAAAGCATAGGTATGACTTCCCTTTATTTTGTACACAGAACTGTACAAATGTGAAGTGTATCCTAATTTCCTGCACTGTGGGACAACTGGAAAGAGGGAAGAGTGCAGCGCTAAAAATCAGGTCCCGGCTATGGGCCCAAACATTCCTGGAGGTAATGCACACAAAAATTTCTTCCTATACGCAAAGAGCCCTGTATCTTTTATTTGACCAGGTATTTAAGAATACAAATGATGGAATTAAATGGGCCAAATGCAAATCCTTTTTGTTATCACTTTCTTTGAAGATAACATCATACTGGTCCCTGTTCAAGTTGCATGCATGCTGCTTATTTTTCTTTTTCTCACTATCAGTCCCTCTCAAATTCATGTCCTGAATCTTACCTGAAAATTCCAAGATTATTTTTAAACACCTTTCCTGGTTTTGTTTCTGCTTTCCTGGCCCAGATCAATAATCTTAGAGGTCTCCATGATGTGCTCTGCATTCATCACGTCTTTCCCAATGAAAGGTTTTCCTTGGAGCCAAACAGTATGTGGTGTTGACTGTGTCCAGCTTAAAAATTCATTGTTATTCACTCTCTGTTGATCTAGGGAAGAGTATTATGTATCAAGCTCTTATGACATACAACACTCATGTAGTGACAATCTGTGTCTTACCACTAAAAAGAAGGGATAAGTGCAGACCATAGAAAAAGTTAACTTCTCTGTGTGAATTCTTGCATTTCCAGCTTCATCTGATCTCAGAATTGTATTTACACTGCATAAGGCTGAGGAATTGCACTGTGAGCTGTTACCTCACAGCTGGCTATGTGACTGTAGTACTATGTGGTTGTCATATCTTTAACACTGGGCAGTACATTGAGAAATTTATAATTCAGTTTGCTGTTACTAGGAAATACCTGCAGATCCTAACTTGATCAAACTGAGTGATTATCGGCTTCCTTCTTCAAGGAATTTAGAATTCCCCAGTCTTTCTACCTGGAATGCAAGAACCTTCCTGTCTTTCCCATAGCTGTAGGAGAAGAATGATTTGCCCCCACAGTACCTCTTATCCTAGCAAGATAAGAATTGAGGCTCTTCAGCTTACAACAGGAGCTTTAAATTAAGCTCCTCACACCTCTTAAGTTAATTTCTCCCTTTCCTCAAATGTGAAAGTAAATAAAAGAAATTCTTCCTTGCTTAACTTGCTTTCCTGGAGAAACAAGAGAGCAGATGGGACAGTATTTACAAAAAGTTGAATGCCAGCCCAACAGCTAACCATCGTGGCTTCAACTCCACAATGGGTGCATACTTTGGGGGTCACAGGTCTCTCTTAGTGTACAGGACTATGGCAGTGGTTACCAAAAGGATGACTTGAAAGGTTTTTCTACCCATCTGTCAGGATTTAAGGTCCCATTCTGTGTTTCTTCTGCAACAGCTATTGTCACTATTATGACTGAAGAGGGCATAGAACTGTCATCTGGCCTTGCTTGAGAGAGAGTGATTTCTGTCTAGCTCAGTAACAAAGGACATCCTTTCAGATACTAGGTGAATGAATTCCTCACTTGTCAGTACATTTTCTTTCTATTAGCAATCAATCCCAGGAAACTTTCATATTCTTTCTTCAGTTCCCTTAACACAAATACAATATTTAGCAAATCTCTTTGAAAGACTACGCTGGATCTACTTCACTTAGGTTTGCTCAGTGAGTCATCTGCTAGTGGAACAAAAGGGCAGGCTCTGGTTCAAATTTAAGCCCAAAAGCTTGACAGCTTGGATGTTTCTTTGTCCTCCCAAATCTGGGTAACTGGGGTGCACATCTTCTGGTGTAAGCTTTTGCAAAGGTCTTACCAAATTTTGCACAGAAAATGTCAGTGCGTAAGCATCTCTTCACTCATAGGAAAAACATATATATTGGAAAATATGATGGAAATTTTATTCCAGTTTTTTCTAATTCCAGTAAGAGACTGTGATGTTCGCCCACTGACTAGTCTCTAAGTTCAGTTAAGAACTTGACTGCACTAGTTCACTGTTCCTAACACATAGAGACAGGCAGAGAGGCAGAGATAGTACTCTTGGCTGGAACAATCTGTGATAATTTTGACCACTGCAGTGTGCAAGCAATATTGCAGTGAACCTTCTCCGTCTTCTTCACCAAGAAAAAGATAAAGCTTAGCTCCCTTAGCTAGCTACCTTACTGGGAACTGGACCTGACATATTCCAGATCCAGTCAAGTCTTTCTGTTCATCATTCTGCTGGTGAAGTCTAATTAACTCTGTAAGGGCCAAAACCAAGGATTTGTGAAAAAAAACAAAGACATAAATGAAACCCCTTGCACAGATCCTTAGATGCCAATTTTCTAGGCTATTTACAGCTATTTTAGTGGGAATTAGCCTCATAAAAGTTTTTCTAAGTCCAGCTTAGTATGTAACAAGAAATAACTGTAAGAGATTAAAGCTAAACAAATTTAATGAGAAACAGAGTGTTTCTCTGAGTTTTTGGTTGTGACAGAAGATGTGTAACAGTTGGAACAAACTAGCTACAGAAGACATGAAATCTCCTTTTCCTAGTGACTCTTAATAAAGACAGAATCTTTTTCTATAAGCTTAGTTAGCCTGACTTAGGTTCAGAACAAGGATAACTGCATGAAATTCAGTGGCATGTTTAATGCAGGAGCAGTGGGACTCATCTTACCTAATTTTAGTCATCTGAAAGTTAGCCAAAGCTGGTTGCCTAACTCTGTAGCCAGTGACAAGACAGAGAGGTATCTTCAGAGCTGATTTGAAAAACCTTCTCTGCCCTCCTTCTGTTCTGGATGGTGGAGAGGGGTCAAAGCTGTGCCTTGGGATATGGGTATGTAGACACACACACACACACACGGCAATGCCAGTGCTGCAGTCCCTTCAGCTCCTCCTCGCTCCTTAATAAATCCTGCTTGCTATGCCTGCATCTCCCTTCACTGTGAGCTCAAGGCAGAGGTGGAAACTTACACCAACCTGTGGGCAGGGGCAAGGATGAGCCATTTCTGGGTGCAGAGACCTCATGGCAAACACTCCTACAAGTACATCTTTTGCTTACTCCACTGTCCTTTTATACTGTTGCTATCAAACAAGGCATTTTATGGGCTGTGATTTTACCTGATATCTGTATCCTTAGGAAACATTTCTGTTTCCTTCAGATAGTAACTTGCAACAGGATTTTTTTCTAAATAGAAAAAGGTGGTCCCCAGAGAACTGTTGCATCCTCCCATTTATATCTGAGAAGCTGCTAGAATAACACAACCTCTGCTTCACATGCAAATTTAGATATTGAGAAGAGAGAGAGAGCAAATAGTGTGATGGAATCTGGTTGCCTTCCTCCCACTCACCTCAAAACAGTTCCCTTTTTCACAGCCGCATTTAACAGTTATACAGCCATCACCCTAAAAGACTGTAGAGCATAATTAGTTTCCTAAAAAGGGCATAATCTGCTCTTAGTGAGCCTGTAAACTTCAGTTCCTAAGGTTATTCCAGAAGTAAACTAAAGTATACCTAAAAACCAACTGCTGTTAGCTAGGCTGAAATCTGCAGATTCAAACTGAGGATTAAAATACAGTCAAAATAATCAGGATATGCTGATACTGCACCAGGAAGGACTGTTCAAGGGCCAGACTCAACCCCACAGTCATGATTTTGTAAAGAAACTTAGAGGAAAAGTTGCTGTCTCTACAGCAACATCCCAAACTCTTTTGCACATGCAATTAATGTACAAAACCGTAATATGCCAAAGAAAGCAGGATAATAGTGACATACAACATTCCTCAACTGTGTTATAATCTAACTGAAGACATGATGATTTGCAGAAGAAATTGCTTGTGCTCATTAAAGCTGAGAACACACTGTCATTATGTATTTTCTTCTCATAGATATGCTAATGCAAACCTGAGAAGAATTTGAAAGTGATTGATTAATGCTAGGATGAAGTAACTCATGTATCTCATCGAAGTTATATGGATCAGCCTGTACATTTTTGTTGCCACAAAAGATCAGTCATGTATTGAGTGACTCCTTCCGCTTCCACTTAGTTTAACTGACAACAGCTGACCCCTTTGCCTCTTGACAGTTGTAATCTGTCACCTTAAAACCCAAACTCCCATAACAAATAACAGTTAAATAACATGCAATAATTAGACATGTTTCAGTAAATAAAGCACCCCAAATTTCCCAATGAGCCAACAAAAGATAGAGACAGACACTGAGCAAAGGCAAAGAAGAATCACAGACTTTTTTGGATTAACTTCAAAGCCTGGCCGCAAATATGAACCCTCTAGTAAAGCTGACTTTCGGATTCAGACTTGCTGATCAAGCAAATAATAGCCTGATTCATGCAAAAGAGAAACAATCTTACATGGTTATGTTACGTTGTGTTCTGTTAGGACTCTATTATGTCTTCATTTGTCTAATCCTGGTATTTCTGAGTCACCAGAGGGAGATCCAAGCGGATCTTGCCCAGTGTTCTTTGAACTCTTTTAATTGAACTTTTTAATATAAGACTCGGGAGTTGGCTGGTAAAACATCTGTTTTGAAAATGTGTTTCTAAATTATGAGTCTGTACCATCTGTCTGATTTGTGACATCCTTCCAGACCCCAAGCTCTTTGGACACTTACAGCACTGTGGAAAGTGAAACTCAGCTCATTCTTGACTGTTATTTCAGCCTATATTGAAAGTTCCTCACAATGATAAAAAACTCCTTCTGGGAAAGCTTGGGGAGGCAGTAATGTAAAAAGCCACAGAGGGTGTGTGAGGTTCCCAAGAGGTTTGAAGTTTATTTTATTTTCTTTTAATGTTATTGAATACAATTGTATTATTTCCCTCTTGACTTTTAGACAGATCCAGATATTTGAATTTGGCACCCCTGACTGTATGAACTTTAATAGCTAGAAGGGAGAAAAATCTAGTTTTAATCAGAGAAAGCTGAAAAGCAACAGATACCTGGCAGCCACACTGTAATTGGGTGCTCCCTTAGTATACAAAGCCATTTTTTGGCTTCTCTGTTAAATACTTGTTGTTTCAGGGTTTCTGAACATGCATTGCTCCTGTTTCCTTTTAGATGCCTAAAAGTGGAAATATATGCTTGATGTAATAAAAGTGCTGCAACACCTACATCTTAAGTGCCTGGCCCCAGACTGGTATCCAAAACCTGAAACTAAATACCTAGGCTCCCTATACAGCATATGGAGACAATGAGGTACCTCAGACAAATTGAGTTGCACTAACCGTCAGGTGGTGCATGAGGGCTATCCTTCATCAGGAGGATAGGCACCCAAATCAGGATTAAGTGGGAATATTCCCACCCTCTCAGAAGGCAGAATCCAAAAACGCCTCAGAAGTACCTATAGTATTAGTTGACGGACTTAAAGAGGACTTTGTTTATTCCATATTCAGTGGCAGAAGCTAGAGCTGGCAGTCTAGGCATCAGAGAACTCATGACTGGAAGATGTGAATTCAATTCCCTCCTCATCTTGAGAAACCCCACATCCCTGCTTTATAGAATGATGGTGTTCCCTTCTGCTGAAGCTGAACCTCTACAAGGACATTAAAAAAAATTAAGAGGTCTGGAAGGGTATAGAAAATGAGAAAGAGCCTGTTGTTTTAAAATACCTTCAAAATAACCTTGTTATTTTGGGCCATCAGCTAGAAGTCCTCCCAGTCCTCTCATCCTCCTTTGCCTTCATTGCCCAGCACCTGGAGCTGTCATCACTGTTAGAGTGCGTGCTCTAATGGTACTTCCTTGATGAGAAATTTTGTTGAGAATCTCCGTATTTTATTACTGGTGAACTCAGAGACTCTTTTTAGATGGTAGAAATTCTCTAGGCCAGGTAATGCTTTTGGGACAAGGATTCAGTTTAGCTGCACAAAAGCCGTTGGAAGCAGAATGGAGATAACGAGTGCAATGGGGCCACACAGACTGTTCTCTGTGCAGCACATGTATTTGGAGAGGCTTGGAAGTCAGAACAGAGGTGAACTGGTGGAGGTGGTCCAAGACAGGTGAGAGATCTAGCTCTCATATAGGCTCCTGTATTCAGTCACTTTTCTCCCTCTCCTCTTTATGGTGGGAGCAGTTATGACCCCAAGGAACAATAGTTTCTACCCTCAGCATCCCTCAGCACAGAACCTCTTTCTGTGTCCAGTGGAAAACATCTCAGTCAAGGGAAGCTTGCTTAGTGTTTTCAAAGCAAAGGAGGGAGTCATCAAAGAAATTTGCCTTTACGTCAAACAACTGTTGTTATTGAAAAAACAAAGTAAGTAAAAAAGAAAACTGTGTGCGGCCAAAAATACTGTATTATATTGAATTTGATTGTTTATGTGGAATGAAGGCTAGAAAGAAAGAGCCCTTGGCACTGGGCTGAACTAGCTGGAGGTTTTCTTGGGTGTGGGCTAGTTTTGTTTTCATTCATTGTTATTTAAGATAATGTCAAAATGTTAACAAGACCAGGACATGAGACTTGCTAGATGTGCTAAAGTATAGGTAACATTAGGTGTATGAAGAAATAAACATCTTAAATTGATAACCATTAAAATCTGTATATGTGTTCTGAAATCACAACAAAATATCTGTCTCTATTATAATTTAAAATAGTCTGTTTAAATGAATGTAAAATATATAATATGTGAAGTGTAAGAAGTTAATGGTAGAGATGAGGATGTGTTGATTTTCAGAGAAGTTGTATTGTCTTTGGTCACAGATACGTTTGGGTGGACGTACCCTCTTGTTAGAAATAGCATGAGTACTTTTTGACCATGCACAGTCATACATACATTTTTTAACAAATTAATACAAGAACAAATAGTTGTATGACCTCTACTCTCAGCATTTATGTAAGCTACTCTATTTATTGGCAGTAGTTGAGGTTTTTGGAGGTATGGGTCAAAGAAAGCAAGCTAATGAATTCCCAAAGCATATATTTAAAAGGTAACACCATATTGCTTACCCTCTTTTCTCTAAAATGTGCCAGACTCCAGCAGACAAAGGGAAACAAGTTTTAATCAAGCAGGGCCAATATTGTTATAACATCACTGAACGCCTTTTGCAACAGACAAGTTCTGGGGGGGAAATTCCACCACAGCTTGCAGCTTGCGATAGAGAAAGTATGTGCCCTTCAGTTAAGGTGACTTCCCTGGGCTGCATCTTAACCAGAAAAAAAGTATCTAAGAGAGGTTGAACTGTGCTCCATAGAGACAATGGAACAAAGTCATTCTGGGGAGTCTCTCCACTAGTTAAACTCTTCAAACCTGCAGAAGAACAATGACCTGTCAGACTTCTTTAAGCTGCTAAAAGTTTTGTTCCTCCTACCCTCAGTCTAGCTCCCTGTGGGCCAGATTTGCCCCTGCATTTTAGTCTGCTCTCTGACTAGGATGCCTCCATATGCTTTAGACACGCTTTGGGGAGACTTCAGGTCTTTACTTGAACTTCCTGCAGAAACCACCATCATTCCACTGGAGCTGGAGTACTCTCCTTCAAATTGTCCATGATTTTCCAGCACTTCCCACATTATTTCTCTTTGTCTCAATTGTACTTAGGGAAACACTGCACTGAATATTTACTGGGAACACTTTCCTTCATTTCTGGATGCATCTGTGTCTCGCAACTGTTAAAGAAAACAAAGGCTTCAGTTCAAAAATCTATTTGTAAAACAAAAGTGTGTAGAGAGAGAAGCCTTAATAAAAACACCAGCAGGGATCTACCACCCAAGCAGCCCAGAGGATGTCCATGTTTTGCCTACTTACCAGAATATTGGCAAACTACTGTCTCAGTGATGTGCAGAAGAGCAGGCTTTGCTTGTTCTAACAGAAGGGGAACCTCAGAAGGCCATTGTAGCTAGGACTGGGCTTCCTACTGTTGGTCGTTAGACCCTGACATTCACAAATACCAAATTCCTTCTTCCCCTTCCTCTGAGCCATAATGAAGTCCTCAGCTTGAATTGCAAACCACAGGTCCTGCTGCTTCCAGTAAACACTGAATATTTAACCAAATGCTATTTAAAAAATGGTATGGTAAAGAAATGCTGTTTCTCACAAATGACTTGAGAATTATAAACAAGGCTGTAGGAGAGACAGTTGCCTGTATCTCCAAGGTATTGGTACAAGTAAAAATCCTGTTTGCAACTGATGCTGATCACAGTCATTGTTTTAAAGCCCTTTGCCACAAACACATAGTTCTGTGAATGCAGGAAAAGATGCTCTAGTCTTTTATATTCTCCATTCCTGTAAAGCAATGGAGATATGCAGCATTTCTAGGAGCCTAATGAAGGGTTGAGGAGAGTTGAAAGCTGTGGGCACAACCCAAGGTTATTAACCCCAGCCAAGCATTAAACCACAGGAAGTACCTTCCTCTGATGTTCTTATTGCTGATATAAGCTGAAAATGAAATAAGTCATGTATAGTAGGTGAAAGGATTTATTTTTCCACAAATGCTGTGTTTCATTTATATGATGTTTCAGGAGAGTTAATGCCTTTACTATACCTTAGCCAATCAGGCTGCATGTTTAATGTCTACTTCTTTCATAATATAACATATCCTGCTCCTTCCATTACAGAATACTTTTATAAATCATATAAATCATATCCAGAATTCTGCTTAATATGAATTGCTTAGAATAGAATACATAAGGCTTTTTTTGGGATTTTTTCTGAATGCAGGTCATTGCACAACTACAGACACATGCTGGGACTTTGTGTGAGAAGTCTAGTGCTGTAGAATAAAAGACGAAGAATGGTTTGAGTCTGAAAATGGAAAGTAATTAGTGTGATAAGGAAAAATTATTTTTCTGAAGACTGTCTCATAGATGTTCAGCACCATGAAAAATGTATCAAAAGTACTTATTTGGCAAGTCCAATATTATATCAGTCTAATTTTTCATTTCAAACACTGTTGATAGAAAAGGTAGTTCCCTTTCATTAGATGCCACCTATGTTAAGGAGCTGATTTGACTATCCCTATGTAGTCATTTGAGGTAGTTTACTTCATATTGCTCATTCCTAATATGAGCCCCGAGGAGAGGTTAAATGTTCTGATAATAAACGTTCAGCTGCTCTCAATATTTTAAAAGAACAAAATTATGGCATAGCCAAATGAGTTCCAGAAGGCAGTAAATGTACTGGCTTCATATCACCAGTAAACACATATTTGAAGTGAAAACTAGTTTTTTTAAAATCAGACAGAATGGACAAGGCAAATACCAGAACTACAACCCTGGACCTCAGGAGAGCAGCCTGCAGCCTTATCAGGGATCAGCTTGGAAAAACTCCATGGGAGATGATCCTGGAGAATTAGTGATTCTGCAGGATCACCTCCTTTAAGCTCAAGAACTGTCCATCCTGACATGCAGGAAATCCACAAAAGGTGGCAGGAGGCCTGCATGGATGAACAAGGAGCTCCTGATAAAATGCAACATGGAAAGGAACATAAAAGTGATAGAAGCAGAGTCAGTTGACCTAGTGCAGGGGCTGGGTGGGGAATACAGAGACGGTGTCTGAGCATGCAGGGACAGAGTTAGGAAGGTAAAAGCCCACTAGGAGCTGAGCCTAGCAAGGGACTTAAAGAGCATCAAGGAGGCTTCTGTAAGTATATCAGCAGTAGAAGAAAGGCTAGGGAAAATATGGGTCTTCTGCTGAATGGAACATGGAAAAGACTTGAGTTACTCAATGCCTCCTTCGCTTTGGTCTTTACTGGTAAAGTCTGCATACAGTAACCCGGGGCCTCTGCGACCAGAGAGAAAACCTGCAGCAATCAACATTTATCTTCAGTGGAGGAATATCAGATTAGGGGAACATTTAAACAAATTGACCAGACAAAAGTCCAAGGGACCTGATGCGATACACCTACAAGTGCTGAGGGAGCTGGCCAGCGTCAATGCGAGACCCCTCTCAATTATCTTTGAAAGGTCATTGTGACTGGGGGAAGCGTCTGAGGACTGGAAGAAAGCAAATGGCACACCTGTCTTCAGGATGGAGGATCCAGAGAACTACAGGCCGGTCAGCCTCATTTCAATCCCCAAGGAGGTAATGGAGGAAAGAAACCTGGAAGCCATTTGCAAATATCTGAAGGACAAGAAGGTGATTGGGAGTTGTCAGTGTGGATTTACAAAGAGGAAATCATGCTTGACCAACCTGATAGCATTCTGTGATGAGATGAATGAGGTTCATCTTGGTGGACAAGGGAAGAGCAGTCATTGGTTTTTATCTTGACTTTAGCAAGGTTTTTGGCACTGTTGAGTGAAGATAGGTAGACAGAGAGGTGGATTCAAAATTGACTGAACTGCCAGACTTAAACTGTTGTCATCAGCAGCATGAAGTCCAGCTGGAGATCCATCACTAATAGTGTACCCCAGGGGTCAATACTGGAGCCAATACTGTTTAACATCATTAATGACTTGGATAATGGGACAGAGTACACTTTCAGCAAGTTTGCAGATGACAAAAAAGTGGAAGGAGTGGTTCATATACCAGATGGTTGTACTGCCCTTCAGAGGGACCTCGACAGGCTGGAGAAGTGGGTTGGCAGAAATTTCATGAAGTGTGACAAAGGGAAATGCAAAGTCCTGTACCACAGGAGGAATAACCCTATGCACCGGTACAGGCTCGGGGCCAGCCAGCTGGAAGGCAGTGTTCTAGCAAAAGATCTCAGAGTCCTGGTGGACAATGAGCCCACTGTGCATGCCCTTGCAGCAAAGAAATTTGACAGCTTCTTGGACTGCGTTAGGAATAGCGTTGCCAGTAGGTTGAGGGAGGTGACTCTTCCTCTCTACTCAGCACTGGTAAGACAGATCTGGAGTGCTGTGTACTGTCCTGGGCTGCCTGGGACAAGTGACACAGGGACATAGTGGACCAAGTCCAGCCAAGGGCCACAACGATGATTAAGGTTTTGGAGGATCTGATATAACAAGGAGAAGCTGAGAGTGATGGGACTGTTCAGTTGGGAGAAGAGAAGGCTCAGGTGGGATCTTATCAACATCTGATAGGAGGAGGTGAAGGAGACAGAGCCAGGCTCTTCTCGGTGATATCCAGTAACAGGACAAGAGGCAAGAAGTTCAAATTGAAATACACAAAATCCCATTCAAACATACGAAAAAAATTTTTAATGTGAGGGTAGTCAAACACTGGAATGGTCTGCTCCTAGAGTTTGTGGAGTCTGCATTCTTGGAGATATACAAAACCCAAGTGGACAAGGCCCTGAGCGTGCTGCTCTGTTGACCCTGCTCTGAGCATGTGGTTGAAGTAGACAATCTCCAGAGGTGCCTTCTAACCTCAGCAGTTCTGTGAAAACTTTGAGTTGGGCCATGGTCATCCAGTTGCATCCAAGTTGACTCCCAGGTTTAGGTTATGATTATTTCAGGTCATTTCCACAAACAAACCTTTCCCCATTAGTGAAGGAAAGAAACAGTAGCCCAAATTATCATGGGGTCTTCTTACCTCAGTCTTTGCTCCTCAAAACATCTGAAAAGGAAGAACCAATTCTTAGAGAGGGTTTATACCTTTGATGCAACTGGAAATACCAGAGAAAAACACCACCTAGCAGGGAGGAAAAGATGTGGAGTAATCACATCGGAACCAAGTGTTGTCAGTGGAGCAGAACTCCTAAATGTGCGAAAAGGAAGGAGAGTTTTGTAGAAGGGGATTTAGGAAGTGACAGTGATGTTCCAAATACACTGGACTGTAAGAAGCTAGTGCCAGAATGAAAGATGGCTTTACTTACAAGGCTCTGTCTTTCTGTAAATCAGTAGTCAAAATACTGTGTTGAATTCTGGTCATCACATTTCCGAAGGGATTGAGACAGGTAGCAAAAATTATTAAGGGCTTCAAAAATATTCTTATACAAAAGATTAAAATTGTTTACCTCAAGGAATCTAATGTAAAGGGATATAACGATAGTGATAATTCCTACCCCTCTGGATTCCAGTGGACGTATTAGCACATAACTATCTAATGCTTTTCAGAGCATATCAAAGCACTTTCAAAGGAGATCCATATCATTACCCCAACTTTACTTGGGATGGGATATACAAGATAAGTTGCATGTAGCGTCACCCCAAAAATCAGTTGCAGAGATGGAATTAGAAACAGGTTTGCTGACTTCTGAAAAGCATGGTAACCACTCAGCCATCCTTCCTTGGGATAAAAACAAGGAAAAATAGGATGTAGTTCGACTGCAGGATCTTCTGTCTGTAAGAAAATAATATTCAGTGAAATTAAAAATGTCAAATTCAAAGTGAGCTGAAAGATTTGCTTGATACCTGATGTCCTTAGCCTTCAAAACTAACTCCAGTTAGATATCACTGATGCCAAGAGCTCAACAGGGTTCAAAATATGTGTATGGAAAATATTTGTATTCATTGTAGTAAATGTTGCAACCATTAAGATTCTTTTAAGGGACATGCACTTCCACGTGTCAGCATGTATGCCAGTTCATAACAGATTTAGGCAGGTTATTTTTCCAGTGGACATACCAGCACTTAACTATCACTTCAAGGCAGTTTGCACAGAGTGGGAGATTATTTTCAAGGTCAGAACAGCACAATGATACACACAATTGGTCAGGTGTAGCATGTCAGCGCCTACCCAGCTTCCAAATGAGGTGAAAGCACTAATTACAAGCCACAGCATGAGCTGTATGATGTGTCAAGATTTTAGTCATTCTGAACCAGGGAAGGTAATGCCTAATCTAATCTAATCTAATCTAATAATATTTTATAAATACAAGCAAGTGTAAATGAAACACAGAGAACTGACAAAGAGATACATTTCGTTTTGTCTGCACCTCTTTGGGTTTGTTGAAGTGCTTAATGAGAGCTTTATAAATATTTTACTAGGCAGCCAGTTAAACAATGACTGCTATACATTCTTATTGCAGTTGCACAATGTAGTAAAACAGCAAGGTGAGTTGTTCTGGATTTTTGGAGCTCTACTGCAGTAGGAAATCAATCACACTCTAAGTGAAGTACAAAGATGTTTGTTCCTATTGTTCTTTGATGGGAAGGCACAGCCATTCCTTTTGATGCCATCAGGGAGCTTTATCAGCCTGGTCTCAACATAGGCCTGGAAATCTCAAGATACCTGCATTTGTTGTTGGGCTTAGTGAGCAGAAGCAAGGTTTTAAAACATAGACACCCCATAAACCTCCCCCCTGCTTCAAACTCACCAGTCTCCTATTTCAGATAAGTATGAGAAACAACTGTATGTGTCTTTCTTCATATCTAACTCTTCTTCTCCATTTGAACATGAGGTCTTTGTGTTTCAGCTTTACGTTTATGTGTTTGTCTTGTGGACACATACAGATCCCAGGATTACTGTACCCTTTACCAAAAGAAACCCTCTTTGCCTTAGGAAATCAGTTCTCTGTATTTTTTCTCTGCTTATATCTCATAATGCTTTTAAGTATAAACATGGTTTTTAATAATTTCTTTCTCTATATAATTTCAGAGAAAAAATGATCTCTATACTCTTTCTTCCAATGTGTCCTTCGAAGTTAAGAGCATGCCATATAAAGTGCAACCAGCAAAGCTCCCCGAGGGAAGCGTAGCAGTAAGTAACTGAAAATGATATCTTTGTGTGAAGCACATGTATTTGGTCATTCTGATCACAGCTGTGAAAGTTTTTGTAGATGAAATTATTGAGATCAGTCTTTCCTGTGTTTCTAGTGTAAATTATTGAAATAATACCTAAAGGAAATACCTTTATTGCTTTCTGTGGAAGCTGATGATATATGATACTAATTCCATTTCTAAATAATTTCTTGCTGTGTTAATGTGCAGACTGCTTTATTGCAACCAGGATGGATTTTTCACCCAGAAGAAAACAACAAAACTGTGAAAGCAAGTGTCTAATTACCTTGTTTGGGGTTAAAAAAACCTGGAGGAAATTTTTGTGCAAAATCCAAAACCTTTTTTCTGTCAGGTTTAGAGATCTCACTCTTCTCCCAGTCAGCATTTCTGTCACAAAAGCTTACAGATTATCTATGGCAACTTCTTTTTTATCTGTATTAAGCTTCTTTGATACCCTGATTTTCAGAAAGGTCTGCATGCCTCTCTAGGGTTTCCATCTCACAGCACATCAGGTGCAAGATATGAAATTACCTGGTAATCCCTACAGATGAGATAGATAGATAGCAAAGTATTTGCTTTATTTGCAAAGCAAGATTTGTATGACTCTTGATTATTATATGAAAAATTAATCTTGGAGGCATAAATTTGATTTAATTGTTTGCTGGTGCCAAAGCATTGAGTTTGGGGAGCAATTTAAAGGAATTTGCTTCTTATGGTGTCTGATACCTCACTCTATTTTGTCATTACTGATAGAAATAAGTAAAATATAAGTGCAAAGTTTGATTCTAATATAAGAGTAATCTGCGATTTGAAGGCTAATTGTTCTCGTTTTTATGAAGGTTTATCATTTACAGTCCTTCTTTTAAAAGGTAAGCTCAGTACAAACTTTTCCAAGTTAAGTCATGGTGCAAATAAATCATATCAGTCTGTTGAGATGTAGTAGTAGGGAACGAAATAATTTTTTGTATGTAAAACCAACATAATAATACACTTTACAGCTTACTTTGAATATATTTTAGAGGATACAGGCTATAAAGTTTTGTTTTGAACAAGCACAGATTGAATGGTTGATTGATACTTGCTCTGGGAAGACACGAGGTGAAATCTTGGTCCTGTATGTCCAGTGACTCCAACCTCTAACATCAGGAGACCCATGATTTCACCAGAGAGATTTGATTCTTAATGCAGTATTCATCCAGAAAGGTTCAAAGGCTCCAAGCTGACAGATACACTCAAGCTCTTTTTATTTTCTTGCAGCATGTGTTCCATACCAGAAACACATGTTGTGCAGAACTCTGTTGATAGTGGTGCCTTCATCTGGACTGAAGTGCTTTACCCCAGGTGATAGCCTGCTGTTCTCAACAAGTGTCAGATGATCTACCAAATGATCAGATAAGCATTTTATTCTCTTACTCCAGCCAGTATAATGGTTGTTATTTGCTGCAGATGATTTACAGCAAAATGCCTGTAATGGCAACTGTAAAATGTTGAAAAATGATAGCGCTTTTATGTCGTTTCATATCTGGACATGGCAGTGGATGCTTGCCAGCTCTACAGCTTGTTGTGTTATATGCACAAGCTCTTTTGATGTTCCACTTGCAAGAAGAAATATTTTCTTGAAGTTGGGCAATGCTTAATACTCTTGCTCCTTCTGAAAAATATCACTGGTTGTGTTTTAAAGGTTTCCAAAGATTTATTTGAAAGTTTATGGTTTTCTTTCAGACAATGCAAGGATGAAAGTAGAATAAAGATTTTAATATTTTAAAATTAATTGTTGAAAGTACGTATCTAATAATCAGCTAACACTTTACAGTTTATATAGAGAAGATAATATATTCTAAAAGAACAGCGCATATGTTCTTCATTTAACTTACACAGTGCTGGGTTCCAATTATGCAGGCTGATAAGTACATTTAATTTTAATGGCATGAGTAACCCCATACACATCAGTAACCTACACAGTCATGCGGTCATATTTGCAGCACTGAGGTCTTTATTTCCATCATCATGGAATATAGATCTATATCTTGAACAGATCATGATACATAGGTCATGATCCATAGGTCATGATACATAGGTGTGTGAAAAATTATGTAAATGTGAGAAAATCTGAATCTTTTGTAGTAAAACATTAGAGTGAAAATGGCATGAAACATAAAATTAGCTTGGAATTTAGTGGAGCTTAAATTAAAATCTACTGACATCAATAAAAATATTTCTATTAATTTTGATAGGCTTGGAATTGCAACTATATATTGTACAACAGGTTGGATTTCCTTGCTAACAACTGTATCATTCAAGAGAAAGTTGTCATTTTTTCTTAGAGGTATTATTATGGTAAATACTACTATCCTATTTGATTAATTTCATGTGCAAGGTGAAAGTACTTTTTATTATAAAAAGCACAGAGTTAGAATAAGCAGTAATTTGTTCCATTTTAATTTACGATTCTTGAGCCAGGTTTTGAGTTTAATAAAATAAGATTGCTTTTCTTAAATGTTTGATAACATCTTCAGAGGGGGATGTCTTTAGCCTAAACTGTTTGACCAGTGTCCTACAGTGAGTAAAATTGATTTCAGACTAAGGCTTATAACTTTTTTTAGCTATTACACAGTGACAGTACTTTCATTTTACATGTGCTTATATTCCTAATGAAATATATTGTCACAAACATTTGTAAAATGTAAACATAAATGTCAATATTAATTATGACTCCAAGCTCAAGGGAGCTATTACATTCTATTTTGAGCATTTTTTCAGAGCATACAAAAACATCATACTGCAAAGGATGGGAACATGTCAAAGCACTAAAGAGTTCCTGTTTCTCAGTCCCTGTAAGCAAAATGACTAACAATTAGAGGAAGGTCATCATGGGCAGTAAAAGTGGTATCATTAGAAAATAATAAATTTAGCTACTATTTCTTAAAGTAGCACATTAAATTATGGATAAATTATTTTTATTTCTTAAATTGTGTCTTTTAAAGGACAAGAGGGGTAAACCGGCAGCTTACTACATATGCTTCTCTGAGTTGTGCTGCCTTCCAGTGGAATCAAAGACAATTTTGAAGCTACACTGAGTAGCACCCAAATCAGGAGCAAAGTCCAAACTGTACAAAAATCAGTGGCAAAAGCCCTAATATGTCTTTTATCTATTTACAATGTGCTTAACTGTGGCACGTTTAAAAAAAGAAAAATAAAAGCCTCCCTATGGAAATACTTTCATGAGCAACAAGTGACTTTCATGGAACTACAACAGCGATTCTGAAGACTATCAGACAGCTTCTGTGCTAAGACCAGCTTGGATTTTATTTCCAATAGCAGACGAAGGCTCTGTCCATAGCTGTCTGGCTGGCAGATGGCATTCCTTGTCACCCCTTTGCATACAAGAGGTGTGAGACATTCAGCAGTGTGAAAGGCCAGAAGTCAGATGGGTCCTCTCAAGTCTATCAGGTGTGCTTTTCACCAGCCTGACAGAGAAGCAACCACTGTTTTCAGTGTTCAGTATAAGAAAGTCTTCTAGTCCTGAACGGAGAGGAAAGCCAACATACATCTGAAGTACAGTGCCAACATGCAACACTTGTGTAAAAATTCCACTTCTTCATATTGGCCACCTTAGATGAAAACAGATAAATCCCCCTAAAAAACGTTCCCTGGCTCTGATCCTGCAGTACTAAACCTACCACATGGAGAAGAACAGAAATCCAAGTTGAATAATGCAAACTTGTCTTAAATCAAAATCATATGTAAAACTGTTGTGGACAGCATGGGGTGGAGGAGGGACAGTCTTCTGTGGAAATGGTGAAACAAGGCAGGCAAAACTGAAGGGATGCTTTGTTTCTTTCTTCCCCTCCAGCTTCTGCCTCAGCTCTGTGGGTGTTCAGGACTTGCAGTGTCAAACTGCTCCCCAGGAATTGCATTAGCAGCCCTGCAAGTCTTTGTATAAAAAGCGGCAGCCCAGGGGTGTTATATTCTACTGGTAATGCACACAGGCAGGAGTGAGACTGACGACTACATATAATCTCCTGCTCAGGAAATACATCTCAAGCACTTAGCACAACCCTTCCCTTGCTTTCAAAAACCTAAGACAAAGAAGGATTCATGGGAAATGGGTGTGGGTGCGACAAGATGGTTTTAAGATTTTAGCAGGCAAATATTTCATTAGCCATTGGCCACACTCTTGCTGCAAGAGATGTGGCAGCTTTGTAGCAGGATTCTGCTTGATACAGGATAGACCTAATTTCTGCTCTGTTTTACTCATTGCTGATAATCTAAGGATTATAAACACGACGCTCTGCACTTCTATAAGATTACAGTTTCTTGTTTATATTTCAACATTTGTCAGGCTTCAGCTGAGCTACTGAAATTACACTGTAAACTGCACTCTACTGTCTGTAAAGGTAGAATGACAGAAGGAAGAAGGGAGAGAGGATTATGAACCCATGCAGTATAAGCAAGGCTGAACACTGCTACACCACTCATAATTGGTTACAGTTTTTCCTCAGGAAGACCCAGATGTCCTTCTCTGGATCCATGCTGATAGGTGCTCTATAGGTTTCACAAGAAGAGCTAGGTTGCCGTATTGTTTTCACAGCCTAAGAGGAAAGAAAACACAACATGCAAATGTAGCAAACATCTAGGAAGTGGTGCACAAATGTGGACACAGAATTGCTACATAGGTACTTGTAGTTGCATACACTACTCTTGGCTTTATCCAAAGCCTAATGAAATCCACCATCCCTAATGAAGTGGACTGTCTCCACTGATTTCAGCAGGATCTCAAACATGCTTTGAGGTCTGGATTGACCCCAGCTAATTTTGAACAGTGAACTGGAGTGCTGGAGTGCATTAGCTAAGAGTCTAGTTGCTGTGCTCCTGTGCAATCAGTAGGCAGCCCTATGAGCTATTCAGATCCTGGACAACACCAGGCAGCAGGTAAGTTCACCCCTGTCCCAGAGCACCTGTGGTTCTGAAGTAGTTGCCTTAGATTGGATGAAAGTGGACTTGGTGCCCATAGAGACAGATGTGGTTCAGTCAAATACTATCTTAAGGAATCTGTAAATAAAAAATCCTTCCTACAGAAGTACTTGCCCACTCCGATAATTTCCATATTCAGGATGTACAATTTCAGTAGACTGTCCCTCTACCAACCCATCCATAGCTGACCAGCAGCTTGCCAGAGTCTTTTTGTTCTGGTTTGCCAATGTACAGTCCAGCCCGGAGCAGTGATGCAGACTCCATTTCCTGTTGCATTTATCTCCCTCACATTGTCCCGCCTAGGAATTTGGCTCAAGCTATCAGTACCAGAAATAGCTAAATCAAATTTTTGCAAGCAAATGGGTCTTCCCTCAGGTTTTATCTTACTCTAAAATGGAGTCAGTCATTTTGTCAAACTTGAAAGGGCAGAAAGCGCTGCTTGGGTTTACTTTTTGCTGTTGTTTTACAAATACTTGTTAAGATGATTTTGGTGAGTGGTCTATCACTTTACTGCTCCAGGCCCGCAGCAACATGCTCAGATAAGTGATAGTGTTAGAATAGAAACTGTAGTGAAGCTCAGACTTACATAAGTAAGGTACTTACACTGTACGTTGATAGCATCAGATCCTTTTCAAATAATAATTAAAAAATTATAACTTCTTGCATGTAGTACCACAGAGTTTGCCAACAGAGGAAACGCACAGTGTGGATGAGTTGGGTTTTTTTAATCAATCTCAGTTTGTGCTGTCTTGGGGCCCGTTGAATATTTGTCAGCACTTCCCAACTCTTGTGCTATATGTGATCAGGTCTTCAAGGCTTGCCTCAGGGCAGCATGCACGAGGATCTTTAAGCAGTAGAAAGGAAATTATTTCTTCCTTGGACAGCTGAGCTCACTGCTTGCTACAGGCTTCGTGCAGCCCATCATGACTGCATCCCTTCTGATTTCCCTGGCCACATAAGCCTTTTACTTGCATTCATCTTATTCCTTAACTGTCTTTTCTCTGGAAGGAATCTCTGCAGACAGTTCAGATGACCTTTTTCTCATTTTCTCTGCCCTTGCATTTTAATGCCAGATACAGTACCACTCTGAGACACAAGGAAAGCCATTCAAAAACATTTTGTCCGTACTAAACGAGCACTGCTGTTACTGACTCTAATGCTACAGAGAGCCTATGAAGTTTTGCAGTTGTTAAGAAGCAACTCAAAGAGGAGTCTGGGGAAAGAATGCTATCCCCGCAGTGGCATAGTTGATCACTTGGTCACACTGTGGGTGGGATTTCATGGTTTTTTTTACTAATTCTGTTTGCCTTGAAATAATTTTTTCTTGCTTTAATTGACTAACATTTATTCTTTGTATATGCTATCTTTTTGAAGTCTTTTAGAGTAATAACTATTTACAGCTGCAGCAGAGAAGTATATTAGCTGAATGTGTTTTTAGATCAACGACGGTACGGCCAACACTGCAAGCACTTAATCTTCAGGATGCCAATCAATGTTAAAGTGCTAACCCCAGAAGGACTGGGCAATGTCTCAGAATTTTTTGTGTAACCCTCAGCATAAGCTTTGATAGAAGGCAAGCAGTATCCCACATGGAAAGTTTGTGCCTAATTTCAACTATGATCTGTGTCCCGTAACAGTGAGGGATGCGATAAAAATATATGCATCAGTAGATCTCACTGGACTGCCATCTTTCTAAGCCCGTGCCAGAGTAGGGGACAACTGGCCACACAGATGAAGTAAGTGGAAAGGACTATTCCAAAGTATCTTTCAACTAATCATGACAGTAGCTGGGAGACAGATGTGCTCGTGCTTGCAGAATGAAAAGTCTAGGAAAGTATGCTGATCGTGAGAAAGAGCGAGAGAGGAAAGGGCTAGGTGTTGCAGAAAGGCTGAAATTTGCCATCTTCAAGGAGAAAGGTGAGAGGCACAAAAATGGAATTAATTTTGAACTGGACTACAGAGTTGTGTCCATCCTTCAAACTTAGGATGCTGTTCCATGAATGAAGGAATTAGCATTGTGCTAAATTTCAGGTGCATCAACCAGCGAGTTAATAGCAAAAAAGCAAGTAGAAAGAGAAGTTGCAATGAGTGCAGATCGGGGACTGGGCAACAGCCAAGAAACTTATTAAGAAGAATAGATTTCCTAGATGAACCTAAAGCACTGAAAAGGAAGATCATTTGAGAGTTTTTGCAAAGCAAACTGATTTCATCTTGTCAAGAAGGAAATAACTTTCATCTGTCACATACTTACCCTCTTTAAGGGAGACTAGGAGTAAATGAGAGAGGTCCAACAGAAAACCCGAGAGAGAAATAAATTCCTAGGCTAACAAAGAGGAAACTTTGACAAAATAAACTAAAACTGAAGGGACATACTGTGGCTGAGCAGATAAGGAAAGGTCAAAATCATTCCTTCCCACTTGGGAGCAGCAGGGAGAGAACAAATATTCAATGTGATTGACGAGGAGCCTTCCAAGTGGACTCTGAGAGCATAGAATAAATTTGGTACAAGGTATGGAAGGGAGAGTGAGGAGGAGGTTACTTATGTGGATGGCCCCAGAAGGAGAAATACGGAAGGGTTATTATTACTCTTTGTCAAGATGAAGGTCTAAAGAGTGAAGTTTGCCAAGTCAATTAAAACCTTTGATAACTCATGTTATACACACCTGCTGCTTTATAGAGCCTCAGACAATGAGAGTGTTTCATGCTTATTTCCCATTTAGGTAATAGTCCATATGCTTGGCTTCTTTTAAGGAGTGTAACATATTGTTCATTAGGCTTTATCACAAGGACAATGCACTCTGCTTGAGTTTCATTTTTGGACTGCTTAGCTGAAACGCAAATAATAGGAAAAAAGTGTATACTGGTGTGTCAGCAAAAATTAAATAAGAATAATGTAGCTGGTATCTATTGTGGTTTGAATTAAGAGTTTGAGCTAAAGTCAACCATTGTTTCAGAGTGATTCAGTGTAAGTCGGTTATACTGGCCTAGGCTGTACCAGCATACATGTGAGTAGAACTTTGCTCCTTGAATTTTCTTGAAGCATCTGCACAGAAGGGTATTTTTTGCTTTTCTGTATTAAGTGAAAATGATTCATATGTCTGATACGACAAGACTTTTGTATATGTGCGAATCCCATTTCTAGTAATTATCATGAACAAGTGGAAAGGAACTTGCGGCAGATGAAGCCAACACGGAAGAATTCCAAGCAATGTATATTTCTATTCTGCAAAATGCTATTGAAGTGAATGCTTATAACCTCTGTATTCTACTGTCAGATTTGCTTTACTTGCTTAATTTTTGTGCGTCTAATGTATTCTTTTCATTTCAGATCAGAACATCTGTCATTTGGTCCACTCCAAATGTCTCCTTTGTAATCCCTTTATGGGTTATAATACTAGCAATACTTCTTGGACTACTGGTACTAGCTATGTTGACCCTAGCTTTATGGAAGGTATGTTGCATTGTTACTGTTACTGTTGCCTTAAAAAAACCCTGAAAGATACTAACGGGAAAAAGAGAGGCTGTAATTCTGTGATCTTTAACAGTTTGGAGCAAAAGCAACAATACACATGTGTCTTTTTTGTTTTGGCATTTCTGACATGCTAGTGTCACTGACCTTTATCCAGGGAACTTGTTTTCAAAGTCCTCCTTTATTATTAAAGTCTGGTTATAAATGGGCATACAGAGTTTGGCTCCGTTTCCCAAGACCTATGATCCTCTTTTTCAGGATGTTTAGGTTCAAAAAGAAGTGACTCTAACTTTGTTTTCTCTGAATACTTCAGGAATTTCCAGTTTTTGTCAGCATGTAACAACACTCCCAGCTTTGAGAATTAATTTTTAGAAGATTTCCTTTTATATTAGTATCTCATATCTTCTATTTTAAAAGTTTTCTAGTTCTGTGTTGGTTGTTACACTCCCTTCACAAGTTTTAAGACAAGTTACTGGAAACTGCAATATTACAGGGAGCTAACATAGCTTTTGGCCATCCTCTCAGTTCCCATTAAAAATAATTAAAATAATTTCTTAAGTTAGGATATGCCTCACCTGCCTTTAGCTGCCTAAAGGTTATGGGTTAGGTGTCCAGCTAACTTTTCAGATTCACCTAGTCAGTTAACAACAGCAAAAAACTATGTGTAAAACATGGGAGGATGAGAGGATTATCATTTAGTGATACTTTCCTTTGACCTCTTGTGAAGCCTCCATACCTTTCAACCTTTTGACCAAAAGGGTAACTTTGACGCAAAATTAGGTGAGAAGAATCTCATCTTTAGTGATCTTTAGTCTAGGTCACAACACTGTGCTGTGCACATTTCCCAACACATATTCCACCTCTGTTACTATTCGTCAATCTAAATATCTTTTATGAATGAGTGTCTTGCTGAACTGAAATTAGCAGTTTTCTCATTAGAATCAGTCAGTATCAGCATTCAGACCAACTTTACATCTTCTACAAAGACATCTTTCAGTAATTTGAATTTTTAAAGCTATACTTTGAAATTCAATGCCTTGCACCTAAAACTATAATTTTTCTTAGGGAAAGATTTGCACAGAAATAAACAAGGTTTTTCACAGTCTATCAGCCTGTGATAGATTGTATCCGACCTTTCAGGTTGACTGGGTGAAGAATCAAACTGCAGCTGAGTCTTCCTGTGGTTGTCTTACCATGACGCCTTTGTTTCTGTTGATTGTTTCCCGCAGTGTGGCTTCTTTGACAGAGCTAGACCTCCTCAAGATGACATGGCTGACAGGGAACAACTGACAAATAACAAGACTACTGATGCATAGAGGAAGAGAGTGACAGTTAAAGTCAGAATCCTGCCTGAGACTAGAAACATGATGAGGATTAAATGAAAGATTCCTTCCACCAGTCTTCCTTTGTACCTGCAAGTGACATGGTGTTGTAATCTGATCTATGCAACGTTCTGAGAACATGCCACATGATGGCCATCCTTGCCAAAGAAAGCAGCTTTATCACTGCCTTACAAACATACTCAACCACTGAACAGAACGTTTATCCCATATTCCAGTCAGTCTACGTTTCAGCAGATGCTTTCGAACACATGTGGTATACTGAGATGCTTCCAGAACAAGCCCAAATCTCCCAAGGAGAGAACACCTGCATTACTGTATGGTCTAGAAAATGGACCAGGCCAAAACTTCTAAACGCTACTGTATCATACAGAATACCTTTGACACCTCCCTAAGAATAAGAACTTTTATGAAATTATGGCTCAGGGAGACAAGCAATATATCAGTACTGTGAAAGTACTTCTGAAAAACAAAGGTAGTCTATAAAGAACTTTATAGATGGGGCAGAATTATTTATTTTTCCACCTTTTCAGGATAAGTATCTGATATAAGCATCAACTTAGATTTTGAGAGAAGAAAGTAAAAAAATAGAAATCATGTACTTGCCTTGCATGTAAATAGAGAAGTAAACCCATTGTACACAACTGAATACATCTTTCTTGGCTACAAGGTATTTTGCAAAGCAGAAGATTCACGCAACGTTTCACAAGATGAAACGATAAACAAATAGATGTTCTATCTCTTTCAACTCAGAGCTGGCAGTATCACACCCAGATAACTAAATCCATGCACAGTATAGCGCAGGGGATGAGTTACCCTCTCCTTGCATTGCTGATGGCTGACAGAGGATACAGTCATTTGTGAAACACTGATTTAAATTATCACAGCCACACTAGTGATATTGAGAAGACTTGGAGGTTTTGGGCTAGGGAAAATTTTCTTTGCCATTGCCCTGTTACTTTGTTGAAATGGCCCCTTGGAAATGGAATGGCTACTGCCATTGTGTCTTCTGTTTAATTTGTGTCATACACCCTAACACTGTTCACCTAAAGAAATCATTGCCTTTTTTTTTAATTTTACAATCTATAAGCTGGTGTCTTATTTAAAGTGTTGATTTCAGCAAAGTTTAGAGCTGAATATAATTATTTCTTAAGCAAAGTCTTTCAGGGAAGGTGGGCAGGATTTGTATTTGTGCAGAAAAATAGAATGCCAGCCAGCCAAGCATGAACAAAAAGAAGGAGAGATATTCTGAGGTAAAGAGTAAAAATATGCATGTAGGATTTTTGTTTTTTCTGGGTTGAGGATTCTGAAGAAGAGAAGGGTTCATTCTTTCTCTTCTGTCAGAAAATGGTCCTTATCTCAGCAGGGGCTTTAAGCTCTGATCTGTGCAAATTTGTGCCTGAAAGCTCGAGTCTTCCAGTGCTGCCTGTGAGTGTGAAATTAGCTATATTGTATACTTCAGGAGGGATTTTTCATTCTCTGAAACAGACCACACTTTTCTTCTGCTGAGCTCCTTTTCTTTACAATCCATCCCAGCTTTTTAATTGGGAAACAGCCTCATCCATTGTGTCACTTCTTGGCTCCCTTTAGATACCTGCCTTTCCTCTTCCTAAGACTACAGGACGGGACTAGCCATGAGACATTGTCACTTCTGTCAGTCTGACAGGAGATTTTACAGTTTTACCATTTCTTGCACAGACTGACCTGTGAAATCCAAGCAGGAACTAGGAAACTTGAGCAGGTGTGTTCCATCTTCATATCTAAGGCAAATTTGCAAGACCTGTATGGAGTCTTTAGCTTATCAGATGCAGTGTGCCCGTGAGACTTAATGATAGGAGGAGAGACATGCCTCAGAAGATGGAGGTGCTTCTGAGGATGGAGACGCCTGACCACTTCCCAGTCCCCAAGAAAACCATTAACAGTTCCCCCAAATGGGTTTGAGCTGACCTCTTGTAGATTAGAGAGATCAGCTGAAAAATACCACCACAAATCAAGCCTGTCCCATCTTTGCACACCTCTGTATCCCATACATTCCAGGCAAAACCATCCTCCCATGAAAAAGACTGAGCTTCGAGCTTTTGTAAATACAGAATTGTGTGTAGCAGCTTCTGAAATAAGATCAGCTAGCTCATTACAGTCACATCATCGGCACAACTCTGATGAAATAGCACCATAAGGAGATACTGAACATAGGACTTTTGTATGTGCAATAGTTTATATTACTTATATACCTGAAGCATGTTTACACTGGCATTTGTGGTTGTTTTTTAAACTTTTGAATATACTGATTAATGATTACAATAAAGAAAAAAAATAGGAAAAAACTAAAACAAACACAGTTCTGTTCAGTATTTGTTGCAATGTGTTTTCAATCCTGCATTGCTCTGAGGATAGGACTAGGTGACCTAATAAGTTCTTTGCAGTTGTAACATCTATGGTTCACTTTTGAGCAATTACTCTCCATTTTAATGATGGGCAAAACATGTTCAGATACTAAATTTAAACCAAAAAGAACCTCAGTGACTGCTGGGCCTGGCTGGAATCCATTGGCTGCAGCTGTGTAATGTCACTGGAAACCAAATTAGAGGCACATGATCTGACAAACAGTTACTTTGAGCAATACTTTGTTTTATATTTCTACATCCTTGTAGATTAAACTTCCCCCATGGAAATGTCTGGAGCCGCGTGCTGTCAAGGACTGTAGTCTTTGGTCCCAGCATTTGTGGATAGCTTTGGCTGCAAATTGCAAACAGCTTTGCAAAGATTTCAGGGTTTCAGTGCTTGCCAAGAGTGTTTATCCCCTGGGGAGATTGCATCCTGGATGTGGACACTATCAGGCAGCTGACATAATCTTTCCCCCCAGTATATTAGTAATGTGCTGCACGATAACCTCTGCCACATCCCTACATGACTGAACTTTTGTTTCTGTGATGTCAGCCTTGTAATGAGTTACTAAATTCAGCTTTCTGTAAAAGTAATTCAGCCTTACACTTACTTCCAAATGTATGCGGTGAGCTCCTAATTGCTGAGTAGTCCAGAGAGCAGAAAAAAAAGGTTACTTTATAAATTAAAGCCTTTTAAAACTGTTTATTGCTATGACCACCACAGCGTCTAGTAAACAGAAAGACATTCATCTTTTATTTCACATGCAAGTTTCAGAAAGGCTGCCCAGTTATTTCACCCATGCAGCAGACACTAAGAGTATCAAGTGTCAAGCGACATTTTCTGTTTTATGAAAATTTCAGAATTTACATAACATGGACCAGTACATTTGAATATGTTGTCACTTACGGATTTAATCTTCAAAGGCATTTAGCAAATACAATTTTCAATTAACCAACAGGTTGTTAACAAGAATTTTTTCTTGTCACCATTCTGTAACTCATTTACAATTTTTTCTGTCTTCAACTTTTTTGCCCTGACAGCTTTTACACATTTCCTACATTAGACATCTCTTGAAAATAGCACTGATTTTCTCTACCTTATAGTTGTGATTTTTTCATCCATTAGCAGGAAGGATCTTCTGGTAGGCGTGGCATACTACCTAAAAAGCCTTTTAGGAACTAACAAAACACCTGGAGATATGCAGGGGAAAGAAAGTCCCAACTGGCTGTGGCCTACAGTATTCCACCACATTGTAGCAAACATTTTTAATGAAATACCATGTGACACGCTGCGTTTAGGAATTGTTTATGAGTGAGTGTTTTATTTCTGATTGTTGGCAAAGATCCATATTAAAATGTAGCGTGATGGCAGTGCCTCTTGACAATAAAAAGTCTTGAATTTAGCTTATGCAGGCGCCATGATGTGACACAGCAGGAATGCTTTTAATATTGAAAGACTGTTCTCGTTTTGCCTATATGTTGTATTTGAGGGGCGCTTAACAATCCATGATGCTACCCTACTGTACACAGTGATTTTTAGAAAAGAAGAATGGAAGTAATTATTCAACTCACTTTTCAGATGGTTTCGTTTGTTCTCATCAAGTTGCTCTATTTAACTGATGCACCACATTTCATTTGCTTGTGCATTGTTCTTTGTTTCAGTAACAGTTTGTAAAGCAGACCTCAGCAACTCTTTCCAAAACTGGACTGTGTTAGGCAGTATTGCTTTTCCAGAAGCAAGCTCAGGATAACAGCAGCAGAGCAGAATTCAGGATGCTATGTGAAATGGTCGGTGCATTGCAGGGGCTAGTTTTCAGCAGTTTACCCAAATACATATTCAGAGTCATATTAACAAAACATCAACCTTAGATCCCCCATTTCTCCTGGCAAGGAGGGCCAGGGTGTGCCCTCTTTTATCATCACTGTAAAGACTAAATACCAAGCAATCCTCACATAAAAGCTGGGGAGGGGAGGGCACATTTTCTACCTTCACAAGACAAATAAAAGGCAACCACATCAAGTGTATGGCAAAAGCACACACAACATCTGTCTTCTGATGCTCTCCTGGTCATGAAGGTTAACATTTTCCCAGCAGAAGCAATCTGCCCATTTATCACATTATACCAGCAGCACCAGAAAATAATGTGAAGTTGCAAAAATTTTCCATGAATCTCATATCCTTTTGTAAGATATATGAAAAACTCTTGGCTCTTCAAATAGCCTTACTGGGTTTTTTTGTTGTTTTTAATATTTTAATAGCATTTAGGAAAAGTTAGGTCAGCATACTAAAAGCTGGAAAAGAAAATAACATTTAAACTAACAGTGAGGTCTCACAGGAGACCCAGGCTTAGATCTGGATTTATCTTTTGCCATTTTTAGGCACAAAAGATGCATCAGGAGGTATCTCAAGTGTCTGCCGAGACTTCCAAGGGTGTTATAACTTTGCTATAACAAACATTCCCATGCCAACTAATGTGAAAACCAGAAGATTTTAAAGATCCAACAGTCTATCATCCTCTGCTATATGCCCTGTAAATGAGAACAGGCAGAGCATGGGTATATGGCATCATTAAACTAGGCGGTAAGATCAGCCATTCACAGTTTGACTTGGTACACCAGAAAGAACCTTTCCTGTGGAGAAGGATGAAGACTGAATTTTCTCAGTGCCTAAAATTGGGAAAGATTTGTTTTTCTAGAGGAGAATATGATACCACAGAAGCCTTACCCTTCAAGCATGATGGGTACAAGCATAAACACAAGGTAGTTGCGCACAAGGGACTTTTAAGCAGTTAAGGAGGCTGCAGGATACGACGTTAACTATAAATGACTTAGAGGGAAGGGCTAGAGGCTCTAGAGGAGAAATCAAACCTTCAAACACACAGATGTTACCACAGAGTAGTAGATCAGGAACAACAAGAAGGTTGATTAGTAAGATGGATGGATTGGAAATAAGGCTCAGCTACAGCAGATGAGAAGTTGTGACCCCAGAAGATAACAAGACTAATGATCTACTACAGGGATTTTTTTTTCACAGTGACCAACTGATTCATTGCTCATGCAAAGTTTGAGGAAGACCATTTCCCTAGTAATTAGATAACGAAAGGAAAAAATATCTCTGCAGCTGTGACAGGACTACCGAGTTATCTGTGAATCCCTCTCATTCTTAAATGAAGGGCTGTATTCACTTCATTGATTTTGAGAGAAGGAAGGAGATGGCAAAGACATGAGACTTGAATTTGTTCCAGCGTCTGCTAAAAGCTTCTGGCTTCACTGCTGTTTCAGAGTGACTGTTCAGTATTTGCTGAGGCTGTACGACATCTTTCACTCTAGTAGTACAGACTCTGCTATCCAAAGGTAATAGAAAGACATTTTTTTTCAAACCAGTAAAAACTAAATCTTTTGTGGAAACTTTCTGTCTATGCCTGGCTTACCCAGGAGGCCTGAGGAGTAAAGGGGAGTTTAAGTGGGATTTATTTATTTGTCAATTGTTGTTACATACATTAAGAAGCTTCTCTACATAGGTAGACAGCTTCAGTCCATATACACAGTTTTAAGTAGTTGAACTGAAGTAATTCTTTGCTAACAGATGAAGGAGGCACAACTAAGTCAGCAATGAAATTGAAAAGTTAATTGATGTAGTGAAGATGGCAGTGATCCTATTTGTTTGGCTGCAATTAATGTTTTGCTTGATATTTTTAAAGTTTACTATTTCTTTAATTCTAGATTTAATATATTATGGTACTAATGAAGCACTTAGACATTACTAACAGTGATATTTCACTAAGCAACCAGCCAAGTCTTTGTTCTGTAATTTAGCAGAACAAAGTAAGCCTGAACTTGACCCTCCAGCCATTTTAAGCAAACAACATCTGTGTGAAGCCATTAGGTTTCCAATACATTGACTCACTGCAATGTCTTTAAGAGCAAATCTTGTAAAATATGTTGTGGACTCTTCAGCATCATCACTGCAGTTGGTATGATGTGTCAAGCATATACTGATCTTATATAGATCACGTTTAGCTGGTTTTAGTATCTCAGAAATGCTTTTTCTGAAGAGTGGGAATGAAGTGCAGGAAAAAAATGTGAGTTGTCTTTTTCAAGCACACTCAGAGTTGATGAGCTTTTAACTACCACCCCTCAATTAGCCCCTCAAAGAAACCTCCTAAGCAGGTCTGCAGGAGAAGGGGAGGTGACAGCAAAGGGTGTGAGCACCACCGAGGAGGAGCAGTGCCTGGAAAGATACAGATTGGCTCCAGTGCATGGCACTGCCCCAGAACTGGCATGAAGAGAGGCTTCCTTGGCTGCTGGAGGACTGAGAGGCTCTGTGCTTGGCCTCCTTGTTTCCTCCCTGCACTCTCTTCCTCTGCCTCGATCTGCGTGCCCTCGCTCCTTCCTGCAGGCAGGTGGCTTGCCCACCCTCCAGCTACCTCGCAGCTCCTTCCCAGGCTTCCAGCCATAAATCCCCCTCCGCCTCCCCACACCACAGCAGCAGCAGCTCCCCAGCTCTCTCCCCACACTCCTGACTTCACCAGTTGTCTTCCAGCCCTGTGATGGGATGGTGCCCCAGCTGAACACCACAGGTCACCCCAAGGCTGGTCTCACCCCATGGGTCCCCCTCACCTCCTCCCCAGGGAGGCTTAGGCAGATCCTGGGCCTGGCAGAGGGTACAGCAACCGTGTAATTCTCACAGGGCTGATGAGTCGTTATATGAGGAGCAGCTTGCAATGGCCATGTCATCACAGATGCCCAAGCGCACACAGGGGATGGCATCTCCCAAATCACTCATATCCTGCTGTTTCACACACACATATGCCTTCTCGATGATAAACCATCTCTCTGGTCTTCTCTTATTGCTCCATGTAATGTCTCTTGTCCCACTTTTCTTTCTGGGCTCATCTCCCATGTCCCAGAACAATGTCCTGACCTGTTCCTTGCAGACCGCCCCCCAAAACAACCTCTCCCAGTTCTCCCAGGCAACCTTGCCCTAGCTAAGTTCTGCCTGTTCATCTTGGCTGCTAAGGCAGGCCCGATCTCCAAAGCTGCCCATGTAACATGTACCCTGGAGCTTTCCCACCACCACCCCAGACCCTACAGCTTCCTCTGGGGTAGCCACTGTTGCCAGTGAACATCAGGGACATGGGAGGGAAGGGATGGCCTTGTGCTTGGGTGCTGGGCTCAACTTGGGAAAACACTGTTTGTTGGCTTGGCCACAAACTTCATGTAATTTTAGGCAAAGCACTTCACCCCTCACATCCTCATCTGCAGTGGGGCCACCAAAGAACAATGCCGGATACATCTTGCAGGTAATAAACTCTTGAGGTGGAAATCGGGTCTCCCCTATTTCTCTAAGGCTGAAGCAAACTTACAATGCTGTATCAGTGCTGAATAACATCACCCTCCGGGGAGCAGTTACTGCGAGTTCAAGTGCCTGTATCAGAGAAGAATGTGACTGCTTCTTTTCTTTCCCCACAGACGCATGAAACCATATAGGGGTATTTTTATAGCTGCTTATGCCTGCTTTATTAGGGCACCAGTTGTAACTGGTGAAATAAAGTAAAACCAAACTGATGAGGAAAGTGGTTGTGGGTACTGTGATTTAAGCTATTCATTCATCTCAGGCCTGCTGAGAAAGTCTGCTTATTCCATTATCATCAATCCAGTCACATATAAAGCTACTGAAATGCCATACAAATAATAGTCTTCCAAGATGTTGTGTAGAACAATTCAGATGGGAAGAACTATTAATATTAAATAGTTCTCTTTTCAACTTTGGATCCATGGACACCAAGGGGATCAGGCTTGCTTTCCTTTGGAACATAGAATTATCTAGGAATTACATGTAATTTCTAGACCTTCTCAACAAATTACTCTGAAGCTTTACAGCAACAAGTTAGAAGTGTAGAGCCTTGCCTTTGCTCTACTGCACACCAGAGTATTGCCTTTTTTGTCTCTGTAACTGAAGGGATGCACAGCCCAGAATGGTAGTACAGATACACAAACAACCATGAATCAGATCATCGAAGAGGATTCTGAGGAAGGGAAATGGGTGTCCTTGAGCAACATCCAGGGAGGGGTGTTGACTCATACAAGTAGTGGTTGAAGGTGAAGTGACTGGGGCACTGAATTCCTGGGTGGGCTCTGAAAAATCAGACCTGCCTGAAGCTGAGCAGTCAGAAACACTGTAACACTTGAAAATCTTGGCCCGGGCATGGCCTTTTGTTAAACCTAGCAGGATCACTTCATATTGGCATCCAGAGCTGCTGTGAAACCACCATGAGCAGAAGAGGGTGGCAGTGGAGCCTGTGCGTTAACGTTGTATTTCCTTGTTTTGCCTGTCTTGTGTCACAAATGTAAAGATGATGTCTAAAGCTTTTGTGAAAACTGTCTTCTCAGCATACTGGCAATGAAGTTACAGCTTAAAAAGACTGACAGGAGAATCGATCTCTTAATTTGCCCTCCAAGTCCTGAATTTTTGCTACTATAGATAGCAGGCACCAGCGGACAAACTCAAATGCTAGTGCTCTAAGTAGAAATGAAGCATTTTTCTGAAATATCTACTGTCTTAACTGTTCCATTTAACTGTTAAGTGCTTCCACCAGGGGCTGCGGGGGAAGTGCTGCATTTGGGTGTTGGCATGCCTGTACTATGTGCTAAGCACAGAGCAAATTTGTGGCACAGAAGGCCTGCACTTCAAATATAAAATATGGAGCAGCAGATGGATATAATAAAACAGGAACCATCCAGAAACAATGACACGATTATGAACAGCATAATAAGCAACGGTCATAGCACACCAGGGCCATAAGCAGACTTCCTATTTTGGATTCCTAAATTGGGCATCTCAATACCTAAATAGAATTCATCTGGCCCATCAAGGCAATCCAGAGCATCTCTCCTAGTTACTCCAACGCCTTATACAGGCAGTGGGAGGGACAGCTGTGGGTTTGCTCTCCAGCAACTCCCTTGAGCCCATCCGGCAACACTCGAGTCTGGTGCCAAGGAGGAAACAGCAGGTGCCAACTTGGGCTTTCTCCCTGCCTCGCTGAGGGCTAAGGAACTGGGTGCCACTGGGATGCGCCGTCCCGAGGCCATGTTTTCAGAAGAGCACTGGTGTGTGAGGTGGGGGGAGGCGAGCAGCCAGAGGCTGAGCCCAGGAGCTTGTCTCAGCCCTGCGCTGCCTGCTCTGCTCTTGGCGGTGCTGCGGCTCACAGCAGCCCACGGTGCAGTGGGACCACAGAGCTGCAGGGAGACGGAGTGGGAAGGTCTGGCTGCAGTAAACCAATTGGACTGATCTTCTAGGACTAGAAAGTTACGGTCTGTGCTCATAGGAGTGAGTGGTTTGCATCTTTTGTATTACAAAATGCACAAGCAGGCCCAAAGCACAGGCTTTTACCTGCCACAGGATGGTCCCCTCTCACTGAGTGCCAGAAGGATGCTCACTCTCCTGTGGGTCTTGGGTGTACAGCATCCTTTTCTGCACCAATGGTGCTAATGCCATGGGAGAGATGAAGCACATGTCTCTTCTCAGACATGTCCATCACCCAGTTATGCTCTTCTGAGAAAACCCTCAGGTCTAGCACTCACTTCCTCTGCTTTGTGATTGACTGCGGTAGCCAAGAGGCTGTTACACATGCAGTGTCCCTTTCTCCTTTGGCCCTTTCTTGAGCCTGTCAGTGTGCAGCACAGACTGAGCAGGCTCAGTGGCTTCGGGGCTCCCACAGACTTTAAGTTATTCTGCACCAGTTACAAAAACTCTGGCAATGAAGTGCTCATGATGATACACTTCTGAGTGTGTGCAGTAGAGCATGAGCATCTAGAGAAAGTAGCAGTAAAAGCAGCACTGTTAAGGTTGGACACCTCCATGGGCTGGCAGCCCCAACCAGTAGTATGTGGTACAAATTGCTGTGCTGAACTAAGGCTCCTAAATTTCTCTTAAATCAGCCTTAGGTTTGCTAACAGTCTAAATGTGGTCCCTTGCCAATAACAAATGAACTTGAAGAAGCCTGGAATTCCAGCTATTTTGTTTGAGATTCCCAGTGAATGTCTTGGAAAGTTTACAGCCCTGCCATGTTCTGCTAATCATTTAAACATTTAACTTGTCAGATGCTCAGAAGTTCACCATTTTCATGTTTCTTTCCTGAACATACTGGCCAAAATTTTTCCAATTCGATAGTTCAAAACAAGCACCTGTATTTGTATGTAGACACCTAAATCAATACCTTGCTCTCTCATACTCTGAGCCCCTCATCTCTGAAAATCAGCCACTCTAGATATCTACATAAGGTTTTAGGGACCTAACTTTTGGCAGTCAAATTCATGTTTGTGATACTTCCACATGGTTTTAATAAGAATCTAAACATAAACCAGACCAAAGAAAAAGAGAAGGGGGTAGAAAAAGAAAAACAATACTCTGTAGGATATCTATGTGTTGACATAACATATGGAATAATCACTGCCTATTGCATCTGTGTATGCAGATTTTTCTTTCAAATGTGAATTACTGAATCAGTAGTTCAGCCTGTCCTTGGAAGAGAACTACTGTATCTCACACGTACCAAAATGGCAGGCTCCACATGGAGATGTTTTGCAGTGGTGATTCAATTGTCCATCATGCCCCAGCAGAAAATCTTCACTTGCTCCCATGTCCTTACTTCTATCCCTGGGCCTTCTCAAAAATTAAGTTTAGTGTCACCAATGAGTAAAGGTTTTCATATTTTCTGTTCTTATGCTATTGTCTTAGTGGTAACTATTCCTGGACAAGAGAATTAAAATTAGCATGTCCACACCTTCTAAAGCTTCCTTTCACGGCTCATTTTACAAAAAGGGTGAAGGAGCAGCAGCCCAAGGGCAAAGGTCAGCATCATGCCCACTCTGCAAAGTGACAGCCTCAGGAGGGCTTCTGGGTGAAGAAAAAGTTAATGGTATGATGCCACATTTGACAACATCTAGGAGATACCCAGTGTTGGTGGCAGCAGAAATGACTTGGTTTGGCTATTTCATTTCAGTGGGGTTTGTTTTTAAATTTACAAATACGATAGGCTTGTCAACTTACCTGCAAACTTGGGAAAAGCTAAATATCTGCCTGAAGGTCCCTTGAGAAGCTGTGCTTTACCCATGTGTTCAGAGAAAATAAACCCACAGTTTTTCTTTCATTAATGGGGGCACACAGCACAACAGTACATCAGCAGGGTCAACACAATGGAGTGGTAAAACACTATCTGAAAATTTCGAGACTGCTGCTCTGATTTCTCCATCCAGTAGACTAAAGTCCAAAAAAACCCCAAAGTTCTTCTGGGGACTATACTTCCTTCTTGCACCTCCTCTCTCTGCTCGGTTGGTTCTCTGGTGAACAGCACAGCTGGTCCATCCTCAGCTCCTCCAGGTGGAGAGCAGAGGCTGGAGATTCCAGTTAAAACACAGTATACCTCAAGCAGCACCTGAACTTTTATGACGATGCTGCTACTCAAGGCCAAAATAGCACACCTGATTGTGGTCCCCTCACCATTGTCCTTAGTCATAGTGTCAGATAAGGCTCCCAGTCTGGAGAACTAAAGGTGGTTACTGTTTTTCAGGCCTAGGCAGAGGTTTAGCTGCAGTGACCCTCCAGCCATGAAAAGTGGGAAGAGTTCTTCTTCAAAGACTGGAATAGCATGTGCCTATGCCCAAAACTTAAACTGAAATCCAAAATGATCACCATACTTCCACCGGGAGAATATGTAAGTGTGAAAATGGAGTGCTTTCACTATGTACCTTCTTCCTGCTCCAGAGAGCATCTACAGAGAAGCATGAGAGCTGTGGAGCTGCCACAGCCTTGTACGTACCTGTCTGCTGTGATCAAAACCTCCCAGGTAGGATGTGTGCAGCACCTTTGGACTTTGATCTGGCCCAGATATTGCAGCAGGAGCTAGAGAGGCCACAGAGCTCCTTGCTCAAGCCATAAACTGAGGCAAAGATTTCCCTTCCTGTGTACACACCAGCACACGCGTACTCCTCTCCCATGCAGTGTTAGGCAAGATGAATTTCACCTATACAGGGGCATCTGATGGAGTTTAGCACTTCCATGGCTTTGTGTGTGTGACTCAGCTCACTGGCTGTAGTCGGATGTTGTATAAAGCCTTCTTCATTCTTTACATTCAGTACTTCTCAGTTTGGTTTACACCCACTGAAAATCTTTTCCATGTTTTTCTTCCTTACAAGGAAAATAAACTCGTAAAGAGGGAGAAGTGAAGGGTTACATCTGGAGAGAGTTATGGCTGTGGCTCAAAGGAACAACTGGAATGTCTGTAATGCGGAAGTGTCTTCCACGCAACCATTTTTCTCCTCTTCTACAGATACATGCTGCTGCTGTTCACACAGCGCAGCCCCAGTGCAGATTCCAGTGAGTGACTGCAATAGCATCCCTGCTAAGAGCACGGGTGGTGACTTACGTTGGTCCTACCCTCTCGGCCTGACACACATCGCCAGGAGCATCTCAGCATCAGAAACTTTACCTGTCTTGGAGCTAATTATAAGAAGCCACAGCCATAATAGTGGCAGCAAATTTTATAATTGGTTAATTCTGATACTTCCGGGTATGTATTTCTGACAAGCTGAGTGCTTGCAGACCCCAGGGAAGTCAGCGGGCATCGCGGTGTTTAGCAGAGAAAAGGACCCTTTGTGGAGATGATGACTTGGAGATCAACAGTACCGAGTCTGCCACAGCCTCACAGCTTCATTCATCTGCTACAGACATTATGTTGGAGGGTGACATCTTCCACCTCCAGGCTCAACTCTGAATTTAGAGGAGCATATAGGATGAAGAGACAAAAAAAGAAAATACTTTTCTTTCATGTATATTAGTGATGTGAAGGCTGGGGAAACATACATACAGAGGATCCAGCCTGCATCTCTTGCATGTCTAGGATATCTGTCTGAACACAGTTCTCAAGGGTTGGGATTATTTTTTTTCTGTTTCATGAAGGTGAATGATATGCAGTTCAAAACCACTCACTTCTCAAGCTGATGTAGTTTGCAATTAAATATTTTTTAAACAAAAGCTTGATTTCCAATCCTGAAATTCAAGTGTTTATCTGCATCTGTTTCTATTTCTAAATCCCCCTTTAAAAAGAAGAAACTTGTCCAGATACTTAACTGCTTAAAAACAACTCGATTTCTGAAAAGAAGGGTCAATGTTTGAAGCCCTTAATATTTATTTAAGCAAAAGTCACAAAGTTATTTTAAATTCATGTGGTATCTGTAAAACCATTATCTCTGAATTTTTTACACACAGTTTATAAGTATGTTAGTTTATAAACAAATTAATTTTGGAAAAATTAAATTCAGAGAAGATAAAAAACCAATCTATGACACCATAACATCTACAGTGATAGGTTGGATTTTTTTCCCATTCATAACGTCTGGAGTATTTTTAATGTACAATATCCTGCACACTGTTCTTGTTTTGCTTTTCCCACAAGCATGCCAGACTCAGAACAAGGTTCTGTGAAGAAATATTGAACTTGTTTTTAAAAATGCCATTCAATGGAGAACAGAAACTAACTTCCCTATTGTGGATCTTTTTTGTGGGGGATATTCTAGCTTCTATTTGCAGTCTTTTTCTTTCCTTTCTAAATTGCCTAACATAGAGCAAAACTATTCCAAAGTAGAAATATTGATTAAGAAAAGAATTTGCTATTCACGTCAGTGTTTAGTGTATTTTTGGAAATAATTGTGAGCAGAACAGTTACCAGTATTCTAAATGAGCAACATCTGCAGTGCATCTAGCAACTGGCTTTTCAAACATTCCCATGTGTCCTTGACTTGTTCCTGCACCACCTCCGGTAACTATTCCTCGTAGCTATATGTGTCACCAGAATGGATGTGGAGGAGCACTTGTGTTTAAAAATGGTGAAAAACACTGTGGAAAAGCTAGGACAGAAACATGGAGATCTCCTTGTTCACTCTTGTAACAAATCCACTGGTCCCATCGTGACAGCTATGAAAGCACTGGTCTGACAGTCCATCACCATGAAACTAAAGACTATCCGGTGCCTCAGATTTTGCCATTCTTCATGCCTGAGTACTTATCTGCATCTCCTGAACATCTGATTACGCAGGAATTAATTACACACTATGTTAAATTCATCTGACAGATATTCTGATTAGGTGATTTGCCAGCTGTTTAGCAGTCCTCACTGTTGAAAGTCCGTGTCTCATTCGCAGTCCAAATTTGTTTAACTTCAGCACACAATTGCTACATCTTCTCACACTTCTCCTTTGGATGGGGAGTTTGTTATCAATATATTATACCAATGTCAATATTTTATATATGTTGCTATTATAGTAATGGTTATATTTCCTATGGGATTATTGATAAAAACATTAACTAACATGGAAGCAAAACTGGAATCCTCCTAGAAATACACTTTCTCAGTGATGACACTCCTTTGCCAATGTTCTCCTGCTTCCAAATTACATTTTGAGATATACTGTTTACTTAGTTGGTAATCCACTCAATGTGGGACATGCTGATTCTGGTTGAAGCTACTTTGCAATCAAAGTAACCCACAATATCAAACGTTTTAAAGAAGTCTGCCTTCCATTAGTGCTGCAGCTCTTATCAAATAAATTTATAGTCTCATTTCTCAGATATAGGTAGACAAGAACAGATTTCAATGTATCTTGACTGGCAAAATAATCTGTTACCTCCACTGCACTATTAACACACTAATGAGCTCTTCAGCAGCAAGCTTAGAAGCCAGAGCCATTAGCCATGCGGAACACAGGGTTACTCAGGAAACTACGGGACTTACTCCAGACGGAAATGTTTCACGGCAACCTCCTTTTGAGGGACTAATTTAACCCTAAGAGTTAATGCAGGATCTTTTCTTGACCTACTGAGGTGACATCCAGCAAGAAAGGGACAAATCATTAATGTTTTACCCACACTAAGGAAATGTGTACCACTGCCAGCGATGGTTTTAGTCAGTCCCAATGACACAGACAACCCTGTTTCCTTCTGTGGTAGAAGACAGGTTCCTGTGCCCTAATCAGTCATCTCTGGGCCCTGGGTTTGTAGGTGTCTTCTCTGCTTTAAAGAAATGTGTTTAGATGGGAAATGCATTGTTCTGAAACCAATGCTGAGTGCATTCTGAGGAGCATAATTCAGGGAAGTGGTGTGCTGTGCAGACAGCAGGAAAAGCACGTGAGTATCTGTGCCACAAAAAGTTTATTCTGGGCTTGTTAGTCAATTGTAGAACAGAATTCCTGTTTGGAGGCACTAATTTTAATGGTAATGCTCAGTTATAAAAGACTCAGGAGCACTGAAGCCCAAATTGCATCCCTTTGCCACCACAAAGTCAGAGCTGCTACCAAAACCTCCCTTCTTCTCTCCAGATGGAGGGTGATGGGGAGTGGGAATGAGGAAGGGGCTTGTGTCTTTGTGAATATCTTGGCTGGGGTGGGAGAGCAGCAGCTGTGAGCTCTTCAGCTCTTCTCAAAGTCTTCCACAGCTTTCTTAATGAACGAGGAAAGGGAAATTGGAAGCTGGAAGTTGAGGAGCATTCTATCTTACCGTATTTCTGGCTTCATGTTAGAAACACACAAAAGATAGCCGGAGATATGATGCCTCTGTATAACATTTCTGTTGTAAATGTGTTAAGAGTTATAACTATGCGTGCAGATATACTGAAACTTAAAATGGGTGCAATTGTACTTAAACAGTTTGGCCTTTACTCCTAAAATGGAAAGCAGACATGGAATTATTTGCCATGACAAGAATAAAATAAAATTTGCATGCAGCACAGGTTCAAGGGGAAAAGGAGAAGGACTGTATATATAACCATGCACTAAGGATCCTGATTTGGCAGGGCTTCCACTTGTTCTCCTTTGAGAAATGTTTCATATCAAGATAGCTATCCGGGATCTTTCTCATCTTTTCTGTTCCTTAGGGTTTTTTCCTTAAAGAAAATATTTTAAAATTCTAGATATAATCACAATTTTTACTCTTTACCTTTTCAGACTAAGAGGTGCCCTGGGTTCTGCATTCCCCAACACAGGCTGCCAAGCAGCTGGAGGGAAAACTGCTTCTTTATAAATTGAAACTCTTGTTTCATCCCTTCTTTACTCCCTTGTCCAGTCATCCAGATTAATTCTGGATTGAGAACATAATTTAGAGCATTCATTGTTTTCCCTCAGGCCAGAGGACATTTGTTTTTGAAAGGAAAATCTTCACAAATAACACTTTGCTTAAATAAATGTGCTGAATTGGTGTGAGCCTTTTGCACCCAGGTGGCCCGCAAATGAGCAGCCTCATGGAAAGGGCCTCATCACTGGGGCATGAAGCCAGGACAGCAGTTGAGATGTTTTACCATTACATCGGTAATGATGGTTTTCTCAGGTGTGACACACAAACGCAGCCACTTGGCTGCCTGCGTATCTAAGGCAGTCCTACTAATTCCAGCTAATCCTACTAATACGCTGATACACACCACTCTGTGCGCGGGTGTGCCATGGCCATGTGCAGCAGAGGACACCTCGCAGCAAATGAGCTGGCCTCATAGTGCACAGGGGTGTGTGGGCCACCCCACCGCTGAGAGCCCCCTGCCCTGGCAGCTGAAACACCAACCCGGCAGCGCTCACCGCCACTGGCAGCACAGCCCTGCCATGCTGCGAGAGCTGCTCCTTCCCCTTCACTCCCACTAACAAACATCACACAGATATAAATGACAAATGTGTTGAGGGGAATGATATTAGATAAAGAATAAGGAAGAGGGAGGAAGCAAAAGAGAAATACACTCCTTCTGCTGACATGTCATCACGGGAACATCTGCATTATGTCTGCGTGTGCTAACGATCTCCTCTCTGAAACGCCACTGCGAGACAATTAGGACTGATAAATCACAAGGGTTTTTTTTTTTTTGGTTTTAAGATCCCAGGTGCTATGGTGGAAAAAAGGGGATAAAAAGAAAAGAATGGACGCTTTATCTCACCTTAAATCTGCTAAGTGCTGACACAAAAAACATAACTTTAAAAAGATAGTAGAGTGCCATAAAACACAAAAAGGGCAGATTTTTTCCACTTTTGTCTGGATTCCAACTCATACTCAAGACGTTCTCCATGGCGCTCTCCTTTTTCTGTGTGGAAAAAAAAGAAAAAAAAAAGGAGCCTAGTCTTCCTAGTCTTCAGGAGTTGTATATATATATGTTCTTGACTGATGAACTCTTTTATGCACACATGAGCTTGTTCATCCAATAAAAAGTCATTTTAAAAAATCAAACCATAAAGTATAGGATGATTTCACTGCAAAGGTTAGGGGAAAGTCAGAATTGTTTGCTAATGTTTATTCTTTCCCTCTCTAGGACACACTCGTTAAAAGACAGTATGTATCAGGGGCTTTTCCAGTTGTGTTTGTACACATTCTCTCCCACACCCCCACGCAGAGGTAGGAAGCAGAGTACATACTGTTTATAAAGCTAAAGCTGGACAAACTATCTGCAACAGATACTCTGATTAGCCTGAGCCTCCACCCTTTTCACAAATTTTCTGATAGTTGATCCTGGCGTTTCCAATTAGCTTGCTACTGAGATTGCCCAAGAAAGGGACAGGCTGGAGGAGCTGGGTGTCAATTGTACCACTGCCCTGAGGGAGCTGTAGCAGCTCCACACCTTCAGAGACTGGGGAGGAACTGACTGAGAAGTTTACAAACACTGAGCAGCAAGTCAATGCACCACAAAGAAGTCACTAATATTAACAACATCTCCATTTTCTCAGGACTAGTAAACATTGTCTGGAGTCAGTATCTGGAGTTTGTTAGTACAGAACCTCCCTCTCCAAAGAGTTCAGAAAAAAACAAGTTCCAAATCATCAAGGTATGTTTTTTAAACCAAAACAGGGACAGGCTCCTGCGGGAAACTGCCACTACAGATCTGTTGGCCTTCAGTGGTCAACCACTCCCTGGATTTCCTTCATTAAAAGACACCTATGGTACTTGATCATGTGCTGATGATGTCAGTGTTAGCAGAACTAGAAAAAATTGCTGTGGAGGGTTTCAGTAACTACAGGTGTGATTATCATTAATAACACACAACCCTGCTGACGTCAACTGATGTCATACATATGCTTTCACTGTGCAAGACGTCTTGGTGCTAGCATTGACCTTATACCACTAAAAGCATGGCTTTCTGAGTACATAGTCCTAGAAGTGCAGGGTTTACTTTGCGTACTTCTACACCTCAGTGAATTTCAGGCAGTCTGGGAGCTGCACTTTCCATTGGGCGATATGGGCTATTGAAAGCCTTTGACCCAATCTACGTGTAACAGCTGATCTCCCCACTAAATGGAGGGAGACCGTGTCCCATGAGGTGGAATCACCCGTTGCTCTGGCTGGTGCTAATGCAGATGAGTGAGAACAAACATTTGCTTTACTATTGATGAATCCACACATGTGCAGAGCTGGACATGAATTTTAATAAGAATGTGATTATTTCCCACTGTACTGAAGCACCTTGGCCTTTGCATGAAAATAAAAGACAAAAAGAACTGAAGAAAAGGTATCATGATTTTCCTAGAACACAGAGATATTCTTTGAGCAGAGCAGACTTGAAAGAAATTACATGAGATGTTCAATGGAAAAGCTTCTGACATCTGGTTCTGCTCACACAAATCATTTGCTACCACAGTAACTCTTGGAGGCTGAAATGGCCTGACCATAGTGTGGGACAGAGATGAAGGAAGGGTCTTTGACTCCCAAAAGATACCATGGCCAGAGAAAGTTGCCTAAAGGTCCTTCTGGCCATCTATCACCCCTGAAGGGGGATTCTCAAATGAGGTATGAGCAAGAGGGTTGCCCAGGAGAGAAGGAAAATAGAGGGTGAAGTACAGCTCTGGAGAAGATGTTTTCCAGCAGTTATGCCTGTTACACCACCCTGCAGCTGCTTGTCTTTTTTAACAGCCAGAGTATGACTGCAAATTTAAAAGAAAAAGAACAGTACAGGCAAGCAGGAAGAGAAGTGCTCAGGAAGGAAATAACTGGTAGATGGACTGTTAGAAAGTACCTTACCACCATCTCCACAGTTGTGGTCATTCTTTAGCTGGAAAGGAGAACTCAAAGCAACTACCTTGCATCTGCCCAAAAACAAGGACTTAGATGAACACCAGACATGTGTTATAACCTGTAATTTTGTGACTGATGACTTGAGAATTATGTCCAATGCAGTGCTTCTTCCAGCTTGTGTGTCCTCAGAGAGAGAAGACTGCCAGTGAGGGCTGAGGATGAGGGGCACCTGACCAGGTTGGCTAGACCCAGCATCACTGATTCTCAGCTGGGTTCCCATATACATCTGTCAGTACACCAGAGAGGACTCAGTTACTTCTTCTGCAAGAATCAAATCCAAGATATTGGTACCCAGGGCAAAATCCTGTCCAATTCATCTAAATACAGACAACAGTTGGGACACCACTGGAAATATGGGTTTATAATCTTAGCACCCTTTGATCTGCATGGCATGCTTGTGACTGGGTGGCCATTCCCTTAGCAATTCTCTCCAACACTTCCATGGAGATGTCTGGGTGCAAAGACTGGTATTTTCTCATTCTTTTTCCCCACAGAGCTGGGACATCCAGAACAGCCCAGTTCAAATTTACATGGACTTGTGCAAAGCATTCAACACTGTCCCACACAACATCCTTCTCTCTAAATTGGAGAGACATAGATTTGACAGGTGGACCACTTGGCAGATAAGGAATTGTCTGGATGGTTGCACTCAGAAAGTTTTGGCCAACAGCTCAATGTCTGAGTGGAGACCAGTGATAAGTGGTGTCCCCCAGGGGTCTGTATTGGGACCAGTATTATTTAACATCTTTCCTGGGGACATGGACAGTGGGATTGAGTGCACCCGCAGCAAGTCTGCAGATGACACAAAGCTGTGTAGTGCAGTTGATACTCTAAAGGGATGTGCCATCCACAGGGACCCTGACAAGCTTGAGAGGTGGGCCCGTGCAAACATCATAAATTTCAACAAGTCCAAGTGCAAGGTCCTGCACATGAGTCAGGGCAATCCCAAGCACAAATACAGGCTGGCGATGAGTGGATTGAGAGCAGCCCTGCGGAGAAGGACTTGGGGGTATTAGTGGATGAAAAACTGAATATGAGCCAGCAATGTGCATTCACAGCCCAGAAAGCCAACTGTATCCTGGGCTGCATCAAGAGAAGTGTGGCCAGCAGGTCGAGGGAGGGGATTGTACCCCTCTACTCTGCTCTGGTGAGACCCCACCTGTAGTCCTGTGTCCAGCTCTGGGGCCCCCAACATAAGAAGGACATGGACCTGCTTGAGTGGGTCCAGAAGAGGCCACGAAGATAATCAGGGGCTGGAGCACCTCCCCTATGAAGGCAGGCTGAGATAGTTGGGGTTGTTCAGCCTGGAGAAGAGAAGGCTCTGGGGAGACCTTAGAGCAGCCTTCTAGTACTTAAAGGGGGCTACAGTAAAGATGGGTAGGGACTCTTTATCAGGGAGCATAGGGATAGGACGAGGGGTAATGGTTTTAAACTGAAAGAGGGTAGATTTAGTTTAGATATTAGAAGGAAATCCTTTACTGTGAGGGTGGTGAGACACTGGAACAGGTTGCCCAGAGAGGTTGTGGACCCCCCTCCCTGGAAGTGTTCAAGGCCAGGTTGGAGGGGGCTTTGAGCAACCTGGTCTAGTGGAAGGTGTCCCTGCCCATGGCAGGGGGGTTGGAACGAGATGATCTTTAAGGTCCCTTCCAACCCAAACCATTCTGTGAGTCCATGAAATGGCATGCAATGACATGGCCCGGTGCAAGACTACAGCAAACTACTGGAGCATGACCCACAAATATAAACTGGATGCACGCCAGCATGTGAACAGGGTGGTTTCTACGTGAAGTGACCAGAGAAGCACAGCCAAATATCCTGGTTATTCTCAGCAGAGTACAAAGCAGTTGGAAAAACACCAAAATAATCCACAACTCGAGATACCACCACACTTGGACTGTAAGAGGAGAAAAAGCTGCGCTTCTACTCATTGCCAGTATTTTAAAGATATGATTTGATGGAACTCAGAGCTGCATTTTAGTAACTTTATTTAGTAACTCTAAAATTACAAAGAGATTGCAGAAAAGCAGACTTTTTGTAGCTGGACAAGTCTGTTGAAGTTGGCCATTAACACGATATCCTAAACATCCACTACTGAGACCCGTCTGTCTTCATAAAGAGTCAAAGAGCCATGAGATAGAGAAGACCTGCAAGGTCATCTAGTCCATCTCCTTGACAGTGTTTGTTGTTTTGCTCCTCCCTGGTTTCCCATGTCTTAATTTAAACTTGTCCTTATTTCCTTCCTACTTATCAACCATATGAATCTCCTTTAAAATAACTGCCCTCCTCCTCAGTATCAGATCATATAATAGAGTACATATTTCATGTCTTTCTCTTGTAGAACCTGAAATTAATCTGTTTCCATTAAGAACTCAAATGCAGTTAATCACTATTGTCCCCATCTCTTCATTTTTCCTTCTTCTGTGCACTTTGCTTTTTGTCAGCTGTGGCCAATAGTCCCCCTCTCCCTCATCCACTCACCTGTGAAATTTCTCTTGCATGTAGTCACATAACTTTTTTTTAATCACCTCTTTAATGATTAGTGAATACCTGCATCTGATTTTGCTTTCATAAAAGGCAACACTGATGGACTTCATGGGCCAAGATAGTAAGTCTGTTTTCACTTGTTCTTAGTCCAAATCCTGCTCTTCCTTGCTTGCAGGTTCCTTAGCTTGCTTCCTTCATAATTCCCTTCAGGCCAACAACATTTTCTCTTGCTCTTTCTGTCCTTGTTCCCACTGATGAACATTGAATCTCCTTGTAATGCTTCCATCATTATTTCTTGTGACACTTTTATTTCTACCCCACAGCCTGGGTTGTTGGCTGCTTGGCAAGGCTGTCCTGACATTTTCTAAAGGAAGTTTACCTCAGGATAACAACTGCTAGTTACAACTAGACTAACAACTAGTCACAATTAACTGCCCACTTACTAACAACTCTTTGTCTTCTTAATTATGCTCATTTAAAATGTTACTGATAATTATCACAGTTTTTCAATAGATTTCATGATACTGTAGCACAAAAAATATGTATATAAAAATGCCATTTTCAGCTCCATTAGTACTGTAATGTGCAATTATCAGGTTATAACTGATTGCCAAGGTAACCTTGTGAGTACTCCAGTTCCTGAAGCAGAAGAAACCAAAGACGAGTCATTTTCTCACCTTTATAAGCTGGCTATTCAAACAGCCATGTAAAAACATGAATCTGAATTATCTCTACATGCAAAAGCTGAGGAGGAACCCTCAGTATTTTGCAGCACCTTTACTGCATTTTCAGTTTCCCAAGGACTTAAGAAAATTTGAAAATATTGAGGCCATTTATTTTGGCTTGGTCAAAATGTTTTTAATATACCGCTGTCTTAAGTTGATGAAGGCTGGGCAGGCTGTGTATAGCACTCAATGCATGTAAGATGGAGGGACTGTTCTCCTCTACCTCTGTTACAATATCTAAGATTATCTTTTTTGTCGAACTTCAGAGCAAAGATGCATTCCAGTATCCTTGCAGGTACTGAGGATTTTTAAGCTGCTGTCACTCTTAATACTGCCCCTTACTAGAATGCTTTTGAATGACTATGAAGCTGGCCATCATTGTAGAGTTAAGATTCCAATGAACTTCTGTCCCAGCTTGCTTGAAAAAACAGTCCATGAGATTTTTTCAGGATCAACACATCCTCCAGAGAACAGGCTTCCATCATTTTCTGTGTCAAAGAGCTTCCAAATCAAAAGCTGAAACAAAGTCCTTTGACTTTATCAAGACAAAATGTTCTGACTTCACTCAAATGAAATGTTCTGATAAGTCCACTTTGGTATTCCCAAAAATCAAATTTGGGGAATACTTGGTATACAGAGGAGTATGAATTTTGACTTTTCATTCCAACTGCAGTTGAAAGCAAATTCAGATGGCGCTTTTTTTTTTTTTCCCCCAGAACAGAACTTCATCATTTCAACCAGCTCACAGCAGATTGCCAGTTACAGTGCAGATTTCCTGTCTGCTCTACAACCTTCTCTAGGATTTTGAGGCTAAAACTTTCTGCTCCCCTCCTAAGTAGATCAACTGATTAAAACAGTATCTGATCCTTAGTAACCAAGGGCTATAGCTTAAAAAAACCCATCATTTCCCTCTGCCCTTTATTTTTGTTTGCCCAAGGGAGTGCAGAAAAAAGCAAATATTATTTACAGACTTTTTTTTTGGTTTTCAGAGGCCACATGCACAAAGGTCCCCCCTCCTCTGAGTTGCAACCCCTTTCGCTATAGCTCTCTGTGATATCTCATATATCCTTCCTCTTGTTATTTGTTGCATATCTTCCAAAACAAACACAACTGCAGAACCACAGGATAGCTTCAGATTGCAAGGCTTAGGATCAAAAACTATATCGGCGTTAGGCTGGAGGCAACGGCTGCTGCACATGGGGATTTGAGTTCAACCTCTCTAAAAGGCTGCTATTTGTTCCATTCCTCTGTAAATACTAGAGCAATGTTCACAACAACGCCTTCATGCTTTTCAAGAAGCAGCAGCCTCTTGGTTTCATGTTTTGATGAACAGAGAATGCTCCTACAGCAATTTTTAGCGGGAAGGCTTTACCCCATAGACGCACTATGAAAGAACACTCTAGAGGATGTGGGATGGTTACTGGTATAGTCAGGAGGGCAAAATCCTGTTCTATTGGGTTTCGTTTGTGTTTCTCAGATGGGAGCATGGGGAACGGGAATTCCAGTTCAGATTGTTTCTGTGTAAATTAATATGTGGTTGTGCAAGACAGCATAACGATATGCTGCATTGCCCAAGTGCCCAGCATGAAAGAAACAAATGGCTTCATATCATCACAGCGCTGTTGCTCTGTTCCTCAATAGCCTCTTCAAATCAACTTAAGTACCAGTTCCCCAGACTCTACAGGAGAAGGAAATTGCACGTGAACTCTAGCATATCAGCAGCAAGACAGTTCATTTTAGAAGCTTAGCTTCAGCTAGTAAACTCTGAAGCTTTGTTGTTTTAAAGATGAATCAGGAACATATGGAAATCAGTATCATTTGCACAAATGTGAAGCAGGACACATAGGGAAATCTGTATGTTCTGTGTGATAGTGCATTTTTTTACCTTCCAGGAAAGTGGAGGGACTTAGGGCAGATGGGTGCAGGCAGACACGTGTTTGTTCTGCCTGCACTCCAAGCTGGCAGGAGAGGAGCCAGCTCCCATCTGGAAGCTGTACCATCGCATTAGCGTGGCACTGTGCCGAACCTACTGTACACAGCCTCTCAGCACTCGGTCCTGGTTACAGGCCTGTCATTCAACATACTGTTGTTCACTGTAAGGCCCCACGACTCCAGCCAAATGTGGGAAATGGATACAAATTCTTTGAGAGGCCATCAAATAAATGAGCATCATGCATCACGAGGTTAATTGTATGCCAATATTAGTTAGGAAAAGAAAAAAAGGTCTTAATATTTTTTAATAAAATTTCTTCTCTTCTAGGCTATTCTTTTGACTCACTTTTTCTTGACTTGCATCTCAAGGCTTAGTCCTACTTGCTCTCCAGTCACCTGTACAGTATTCCCATATAAAGAGAACAAATGTAATTTGGTATTCTGATGTAAAACACAAGTAGAAAAGAAAACTTTCTGTGTCTGTAGGACATTTCAGATTTCTTTCAAGGGACAGCTCTCACCATTCCTTAATTTATACTATGACTGTTGTGGAAGAATGAAAAAATCAGAATTGAACCACAGAACTTGATATTTCAAAGTGTTTTCTCTGATTTAGTATGTCCTCACTTGACAGTGTAATTCAAGACAGTTCAATAATATGAATAAAGATATCTTATTTCACACCAAAGTAATCTCAGTTACAGAAAGGTTACACATCTCCCCTTCAGGTGACACTGTCTGCCACTAAGGTTAGCAGAGCCTCAGGTAGGATGTGCCAGTCAGTGCTTCCTTGGCACAGCTGAAAGTAAGGACTTGGCAGAACTGCCTAGAGATTAGAAATACCAAGCAACACATAGTCTCATTTCTACCTGCTCATGATATTTCAAGAAGTCTCAGCAAAAAAAAAAAAAAAAAAAAAAAAAAAAAAAAGCAGCATTGAATGTTTATATATATAATTTAAGTGTTACATTTAAAATAGAAAGCTACACAACAGCTCTGGCCAAAAGTCAGGCTGACAGCTGTAGCCAGCTGCCCATGACTGGTGGGTCTCTCAACTCACTCTCAGAGGTGAATACAGTATCCAGAAAGTCAGAATTCTCTAATTCTGCACCAAATTTAGTTTGGCCATGATGAATGAGATCTGCTCGCACAAATGATCCCAACCTCCATTTTACACCGTGGTTGCTTTAATCAGCTGTGGAGACGGAGCTGGAAGAGGAACAGGACCTCAGTTAGAGGCTGTAGACAGCACTTCTGAGCCACTTCACTGGTTCAAGCATGTTTCGGGTAGTGCTGTGTAATCACGGTCAAGCAGCAGAGTTGAGAAGAGCTGTCATAATATTTAAGTATTTGTTTTCACTGTGAATAAGACACAGATGAAATATGCTGAAGTTAAGAAAAAGTAAATAAAAATATTTAGAACAATATCTAGAGGGTGCTTATGCTTACACACAAACCAGAATCAGCACTTTTTCTGTTTGAGAGCAGAAGTAAGAATGCAAAAAGCTTGGAGTAAGATATAAAAACGCAGAGGGAAAAAACCAACACAGAAGTTAAAATAATTTTTAAATGCATTAGGCGAGACCACAGAATTTGCTTTTTTCTTCAAAACAGAACGAACAAAACGGATGCCTGCCCCGAGGCCGAGAGCTGTCCGCCTCCTCCAGCGCCCCCGCCCTTGCCCGCATGTTGCCACCCGACTCGGGCTGTGCCCACCCAGGGCGAGGGGCACGGCGGGCCCAGGGCCAGCGGGGCGGCCTGAGGCGCCCCGGGCTCCCCTCAGCGGCGGGGCCAAGGCCACGGGCAGCGGGCAGCCTGCGGGCCCTGCGCGGGCCGGGGGGATGCCGCCGGCCTGGGAAGTCGAGGGGAAGGGCCGGGCGTTCACGGGGGATGGGGAAGCCCCAAAGAGGTCCCTGCTCACGGCGGGGGGTTTGGACTGAATGGCCTTTACAGGCCCCTTCCAACCCAAACCGCTCCGCGATTCTGCAACCGCCCAGTGACCGCCGGCAGCTCGGGGCTGCCCCGGGCACGCAGCACCTGAGGGCTCCGGCAGGCGGTGAGGGGAGACCCCGGCCTGCGCTGGGGGCAGCTCAGCGGGGCCCCGGCTGCCTCCGCCCAGTGAACGGGGGGCGGAGGGCGCCGTGCACAGCCCAGCCCGGCCCCAGCCCGGCCCAACAAGTGGCTGCCGCTGCCTGGGGCCGGGGCCGGGGCCGGGCGTGGCGCCCTGCCCGCCCGCAGGCGCTCGGGCGGCGGCGGCGGCGCCGTGGCCTGTGGCGCAGCTCCCCCCGGCGGCCGCGGCGTTGGCGGGGCGAGGCCGGCGGAGCCGGCGCCGCTGCTTCTCTTGAGTGAGGGGGTATGGCACGCTGAAGGGGGCAGCTGCGCTTTCAACTTGAGCTTTGTAATGTGGTCGTTCTGTAGAGGTCCCTAATTAACCTGTGCCGTTTTCTGACTCAGATCCCCCTCAGGGCTGCCTCTTCTGCAGCCGCCCGCCGCGCTGGGGAAGCCCCGGTGCCCCGCTGCCACCGTCGTCGCCATCGGTCGGTGGCTCCACCGCCGCCACACCGACCATATGGCCGGGCCCCGCACGGTTCTTCAGCGCCGAGCGTGTGGGGACGCAAGGGCCGGAGACTCTGAACGCCGCTGTCCCCTCTGGAAGCGGCAAGTATCTCAGTAACTTCAAATAATGGAAATAAGTGCAACTGGCAGTGCAACTAGTGGGTGTTCAGTTGATCCGGAGAAGTAACATCAAATACTCAAATAGTTGCTATAAAATGCAGTTCATATTTCTCATTGTAAATAAACCGAGGATTTCTGAGAGGTTGAAAACGTAACATTTGTCAGGGAAAAGCAGCCATCTTGAAGCAAAGTTGCTGCTGTGTGTTTCTGGTGGAAAATACGTTTATCTGATAGGCTATGACCAGTTTCAGCTCAGTTTTACTACGGAAAAAGTCATGGCTTACTTCATGAATATAAAATTTGATGAGCTGCAGAAAATTAAATAACGAGATTGGGGGACAACTTCTTTTAAAATCTGTAGAGTTTATTACATTTTAATCTCTATAAAATAAACTTTCTCTTAATCTGTAAACCAGGTCACTTATCAGATGGTAACACTTCTGTAATTATTATGCAAACCCAGTATAAGGGCATCTTAAAGAAAAACCACACAGAAAAAAAATGGGGACAATGAAAAGCCATGATGACATGCTGCCTTACACCTACTGAACATTTAAAGGCTAAATTTTCCTTGTCAGTCATTTCAGAAGCATAGCATTACCCCTGTGATTTACTTAGTGTCTGCTGCTTAGCCATACACAAGCTGCATCAATTGGACCATTTCATACTGGTAATGTCTACTTCGTTACTGGACAAATTATCATCCATTGCTGAAGGTATAGTAATACATATTAATTACATTTATCTAAGTCAAAGGTGTTGGCATTTGGTGCTTATTCCTACCTGAAAATAACGAATTGTAGTTCAACTACAAAGAAGGATGGGTTTGGGCTGAGTATTACAAAAAAGGATCTCACAATAAGCTGAAATTATTTTACTTGTCGGTCATGATTTTTAAATTAGTTCCTATAGTGTGTACTAAGTATATCTACTATATCTCAAGATACCTTCAAAAAAATAGACAGTTTTAGGGAGCTTTCAGCGTATGTGAACTCTTAAGCAATGTAAGGAGTACCTTAAGTGGCAGTAGGCTTACTGGTCACTTTTTGCATTCTCCATCCTTATTGTATGTCACAGGTTGTAATGGAATAGGCAAAATGTTGGGAATAAACAAGAAGAGGTGCTAGTAAATACAAAAGACACTATATTCTGTGTAGAAACCCAGGCTGTAGAGTTCCAGGAAGCTGTTGAGGGAAGTAAAATATGTCAGGCCTTTTCAAAAACAATGAAACAGTAATGCCATTGCCACTGACATCAGTGGAGTCATCTATTGGGCAATTCGGGCACTGTCAGCACTTCCAAAGTGTTCCAGAAAGCATACGGAGAACCACAATGTGAAGTGACAGAGGAGTCATCAATGGAAGCTTCTCAAACCCACCACATACTTCTGAGTGTAGCCATCCAAGAATAAGTTTATTTTTCCTAAAGGCATTGAAAATAGGTGTTCCTGTTTACTTTTTCAAAAGATCCTTTTGCCCAGTTTGCATAACTTGATTATTGTACTACTTGGGAGCTGAGGCCGAGGCTGACTCTAATACTGCAGACAGTGGTCACTCTCAAGCGTGCCGTGGAAGGCTGTTGGTCACAGTAACCATTCCTCCCGCTGCACTAGAAGGCAGCTCCAAGATCACATCTGCAAATCATTCAGATAAGTGACTTTGGTTCCATATAAAATAATCTCTTACAACTGTCCAGTTCTGGAATTTATATGTGGTTAGTGTGATAAATGTTAAATGATCTTTTATATATATACAACAGACAAAGGATAATCATAGGGTCAATGAAAAATGGTAGTGAGGAATAGATACTGGGTGATAGGAAACAGCACATTTGTTACACAGCTCATTTGTAGCTGTCTGCAGAAAGGAAAGGGAGGGTGAGAGTCTGCCCACGTGTTAGAGATAACAGCAGTATCAGCTATAAAAATTCGAGATGCACTAAAAGCAGACAGAGCCTAAAGTCCAGATAATGTATATCCATAAGTTTTTAGGAGAGGCACATCTGCAATCCTTTCACTGACATTTTCTAGAAGTTCACAAGGGTCAGGAAGAGATTCGTGAAGATTAAGAAGTAGCAGATTTGAATCTTACATTTCAAAGAGGGCAAAGGACAGGAAGCCATGAACTAGCAAATGGAACATTGTTTGTAGAGAAACCTGTGCACTGCTTAAGTGATTTGGCTAAAGAACACCTGGAAAGGTTCACTCTGGTTAAGGAAAGCTAGAATAGTTTATAATTCTTTATATTGTTTGAGTTTTTTAGAGATACTACTGCCATTGGAGTTCTTTGTAGGTATGATGACTGCTGTGAATCAGATATGTTCGTTTGTATCATAATAATGTGAGTATGGTTAGTGTGAAGCAACAGCACATACTACAGCTTTTCGATGCTCCAGCTGAAGTTTCTGTGGAGGTGCAAGAAAGGTTAAATGCTAGACAGAGGCCACTGTTTTCAGTGGTAGGGGAGAGGTTGAAAACCAAAGGCTATTAGAATACCTTTTTTCTATGGATTTTTTTTTGTTGTTGTCTTTTTAAAATTCTGTTTTCATGAGTATTTGGGAACATTATATTGAATCATTTTTAAAATAAGTATTTTATTCTTTCCTTGGTACTTTTTACAGCAACACAACAAATCCTAGTATCTTGCTGTTGGAGCAATATTAATTTCAGTGGCAAAGTCCGCTGACATGGCAACACATCCTCTTTCAACTGGAACTGAGAATTTGGGGCAGGGAGGTGAATAGATAGTGAGCACACCTGTGCCCCACATAGGCCTTCTCCAAATCCAGCTCTACATTTGTTGTTGCTCTCAAAGAGTGTGGGGTAAAATAGAGCTGCACCAGGAACAGGCATTTCTGCACCTGTCTTGCTTGCTGACGTGAGGCTTTCTGCCAGGCTTTGCCATCTCAGGCAGAGGTGATGTTTCAGTGGGACTCTCTTCTTACTGACTTTTCCCCTTCTCTCCTGAGAGTTGTTCTCCTGCTATATCTCATTCAAGTAATACTTACTGCATTAGGGAGCTATCCCTTTCCACTCTTCTTTCAGGACATCACTTTTGCTTTCTCCACCAACCCCAGCCCTTTGGAAACAGCGGAGGTTGAAGCTGGATGCTGCTGTGCAAAGCAGACCTGTCAGGGGAGGCTGCTCTGCTGGTGCATCATAGGTGCACACACAGTCAGATTTTCTAGCCCTAACAGACACTGTGTTCGAGGAGCAAAGAGCAACTAGGATTTCTGGACACTTCCCACCTTCTAGCAATCTGATTAAACAGGGCTGGATGCCAGTAAAGAAGAAAAAAAAATTTATTACCACTGTGTGTTGGAACCTACTGGAAAATTACTTACTGCTCAGCGTTGTCATTAACTTAGCAATAGATTTTCATAAGGTTTCCATTTTCACAGGCTAAGGGCCAAATTCATCCCAGATGTAACTTCATTAGTGCCAATACAGCTACCCTGAGAATAAATTTGGCCCCATGATTTTAGGATCTCTGTGTGTGGGGACTCTTCTATAGTCCATGTCACTATTTGTGTCAAACCATAACAAGGACAATCTCTTGGGGTCACCTAAGGGTTCTTCAACAGAGAATTTATTTAAAACTAAACAGCTCAAGGTCAGATACCAGGAGCTCCACAGCCGAGAACGCTTTTCCTGGCACAGCGTGTGCCAGGGACAGATGAAGCTGGTGTGTAGCTGGGAGGAGGCCGTACAGCCCCATAGCTGTGTCTCCCCATCTCTCCCTCAGCACTAACACATGGCTAAAGCCCGCTCAAGATTGTGTGATAATTCACTATTTCTCAACTTCATATGTGGTAATCAAAGTTATGTAGAAGGGGTAGAGACATCAAATAGGTGACCCTAGGAGGGGGAGAGGTATTAAGATGTAGAAATTATTTGAAGAAGAACTGTCATGAGGGCAGTTAAGAATATGGAGCACCAAATGTTCCCAGAATTCTCCTTATTGATAGTTTATTGTGTTAAATTTAAATAGCATATCTTTCGGGCGTTGTATAAATGGAAGAAAACATAATTTGTGTGTTCAGACTAGCAAGGCTTTTTAAAAGTACAGTGATGTCTCTGACACTGCACACTATTCTGAGCGTCCTCAGGCTACCCAAGGTTTCATTCAGGTACTTACCAATGAAAAGAGTGCTGTTAACTTTTTATGAAGAATTAAATTTCCAAAGCCAGAAACTCTGCACTCAGTACAGGCCTCGGTGCACTCAGTACAGGCCTCGGTACACTCACTACCCGGCGTTCCTTCTGATGGGAGCTCAAACAGCTTCTATAAAAATACCATTGATCAGGCTTTTCTATCCATAGCTCAGACATGTCTTTCAAGACCCTATTGTGCTTTGATATTACCAGGGATGAAGATAACTTTATGCCCATGTTTAGTCAATGCTCACATTGACAAGCAAAGCCAGAAAGCACTTGCTCAATTTCTCTCTGAGGCAGTTACATGATCTCCACACATTCTTTCAATTTCAGTGTTACATTAATGACATTTATTCACTTCATTAGAGTTTTATGTGTGTATCTGAACACAGAATCAAGCTCAGATTTGGATTTATTTCAAAAGATTGGTCTTTCTTTCCTTCCCTTTTAAAAATTTGTTCTTTGCCAGAGTTTGTACCAAAACGGTACATTGGTTTTATCTATTGCACAAAAGGGTTACATTTCGCTGCACACTCATTTTTGTGTTACCGCTCTGGACCCTGCCTGAGTTTAAATGCTTAAAGTGAAGCAAGTGCTTAAATATTTTGTGAGGTGGGAGCCTCAGGCCTCACAGAACTACTGGAGAGACATAGAAAGTTCATTTCTCTTTTAAAGAAAGGTGAATGAGTGATGCTGAGGGTGTTTAGTGTCATGAAGTAGCTTAGGACTTATTCCTGGACAAGAACTTTCTGTGGTTAATTTTGAAGACTTAAAGTGGTGAAGGAAAAAACAAAGAATTATGTAAGAGAAGAAAATACGTTTGGTTTGTTTTGGGTTTTTTTTCTGTTCTTGTTTGAAGTCCAACATCTGAAGCTGGCAACTTCAGGCAGTTTCTGGAGTAGTTCAGAGGTAGCTCCTGCGCACCATCATGACTGGTGGTAGCCCCATGATGCTGGGAGCTCTGTCATAGGAGATTTTCCGCATCTGGTTTACGATGCTAAGCAGTTTGGTAGCTCATCCTTGTCTTAGGAGGCTCAGCAGGCTTAGGAGCTGTGGAGACTTCCTACCTGCTGAGGGTACTATGATCTGTTGCCACCTGGTCCCAATCCATTGTAGTCTTGAATTCTTACTGAACATTTTCTGGATCGGACTATCCCTCTTCCAGCTTTGCAGCTTACAGGTTAAGGCAGGGAAAGGAACAGAGAGTAAGATGGGGCTAAGGGACACCACAGTCCCCTTCAGGTCATGACACCTTTCTTGAGGTATCTCTTTCCTTTGGAAATAGGGCATAGATGGGACTGGTTCATCCTGTGAAGATTGCTTCTCCGTGTGCTGTGGCAGCAACGTCCCTGGAGAGCAGGCTAGCAGGCTGTCGGGGAGCCAGGGCTTACTTTGCAAGGGAGAAAACCTTCATCTTTTCTCACTTATTTCTTTTCAGAATGACCAAGGTGGAACACCCCAAGGAGGTGTTCGTGGTGTTTCTTTCTCATGAATTTTAGCACTTGATGGCATCTGCATTGACCCCAGTAACTGCTTTCCCCCTCTCCTACACTTTGTCATAAGGCAACATCTTAGCATTTCTGGCTGTCCTTGCATTCTGCATCAGACATGTTTTAGTTATGTCACATTTGATCCATGATTTATCATTCTTTGCCTCTATCCTTTGCCTTCTCCCCTTTTGGTGGTTTATTTTATTTTGTTTTATTTTTTGTGTTTTTCTCAAATGGCCCTTGTTTAAATGTTAAGAGGCTGTTTTCGTATTAGTGTGTTTATATTTTCAACATATGTTTATTTTGCTGCAGAACACTCCAAATGACCTGGCAAAAGAAGTGGCAGCTTTTATAAATAAATCCATTATTGTAATTATTCTGATTTTTAACTTACAGTGTATTTTTATGTGACTCAAGAGATGCAAACAGAAAAAATTCCAGGCCACACTTAATCAAATACGTATTACTTTGTTTAACTGTATTATCAGCAAGAAAGTCTGGTCTTGGCTCACTGCAAGCTGACTTTTATATTTAACACCAGAGGCTTTCAAAATTTCAGCCTGCTTTTTTCAGGTAACTACATTCAAATATCCTGGCTTTCACTAAGAATGTAGTAAGACATTCTTTTGAACTTAGGTGATTTTAATTACAGAAGGTTTTACTGAGAAGATGGCTCCTTTATGATTTGGATCCAGACTGCTGATCGTACCTTCCACGACTTCTATAAAATACTTTCCTCTCCCTAGATCCTTTACCTAGTGTGGCTCTTACCTCCCACCTCAGGCTGTCCTGGTGCAGCAAACACACTCTGCAATGATGTGTTTCCAATGCATTTCCCCCTCTGTCCAAAGCACACCGGATCCAGCCCTATTTTTGCAACAGAGTTCAATGAGTGAAGAACTAATTGAGCTTCTAAGTTTATGAGTTTATAATGGAACAAAATTCCTTTTGGACTCTTATTCTAGCATTCTCTTGCTAGTGCTGGAAAAATGTGCAGTGATACAGCAGAGGGTATTATGCACACTGCAGTTCATTTCAGCAGTACGGCTTCTCAGAGCAGCCAGACACTTTGTTTTAATCAAGAAGTAAAGAGAAATACACAGCTAGGAAAAAGCATTCAAGTAAAAGCAGCCCATTCATGGGATGTAGATTTTGTAATGAACATTGCATTGTGTATCCATCATATTTATGTTCATAAAAGCCCAACGTTATGTTATATATGAGAACTACCTTTCAGTTGTGTCTTAGCGTAAAGCACTTATCACTCAGGTATAAAAGTGCTTTCTGTTGACCATTTGCTCTCATGTCCTTTGATGGATTTTGTGTCCATATGGGAGTAAAAAGGCTATTGCAATGATGGTCTCAAAAACCAGCAGAGAAGAAATTCAGCATAAACATTTCATATACTTTGTTTTTACCCTGCTGTGTGACTTTGGCTCCCTGACTGCAATATCAGTATTCTTCTGGTGGTGGCCTAGTCTGCCACTAGCACCTTCTTTCTGTATCATTCTTCTCCCTTTCATTCTTTGTCATCAATTTTTCCATGTCCGGTAGAAAATAATAGGCATTTCTTTGGCACTGCATCTAGCTGTATCTTTCATAGGATTCAGTATATGAAAACTCACTCCTCTACTTATTGCCTGAGGCTTTCTCATTTGGACTGAGCTGTTCCTTAGAAGAGGTTTTTCCAGTAATGAAAAACCCTCTTCTTTGCTCTTTCCATTCACGTTTTCTCCTATGGGTTTGACTTTCTTAGGGACCTCTTATCATTCTTAACACAAAAATTCTGTTAATGAGAGATCCATAAGAATGTTATTAAGATCTCACAAGGCAAGAAAAATGTGGCTTCCACTGAAAACTGTACTATTACATGACACCTGTAGGAGAAAAGATGGAAATTTTGGTAGCTTCACACATGATCTTACAAAATTACATGTTTTGAGGTAGAAGAGTATTGGGTTTTATGTTAAATTTTGTGTGTAGCCTATTTTTATTTGCTCTGTTTTTATTTGTCTAAGAAGGATTTTCGTTGCCTAGACCTTTCATAGTAATTTGTGTGAGGCATTTCAGGAGGGGAAAAATGAGGTGGCGGCAGTTAGACTTTTGGGACTATTCTATGAAAAGCCACAATGCTTAAAGTGAGTTTAATTATGACTATTCTGATACAGCTGAAGACAGTGTTCTGCTTTGTGAGAGAGAGCCAGCCACATCTGAGACTTTCTTAAGAGCAGGGACCAAATAAAGCCACTTATTGAACTGCAACTAGAGCTGGGATTTTTCCACAAACAGCCAAGGAAACTATAGGTGCTGGTAAGCCAGTGGGAACATTATCAGGGACAGTGTGCCAGTCTAGCTCCAACCCTATAAATTATTTTAGAGAGGCAGGAGGTCTGTGGGAGTGTTTATATTTGCTGTCTGACATCCCTCTGTTTCATTTTTATGATGTGTGATAGATGGCTTGTTTTTATTAAGCAGAGAGCTTTCAGGACAGCTTCCCTCTAGATAAGGAATCGGTAAGCCAGAAAGCAGTGGCTGTCCTTTGTGAGCTGCAGCCGGGAGGGCTTGAGGTGAAAAACTCCAGGATGTAGTTTCAGGGAATCACTGCAGTTTGTTGATACAGGGGAAAATGAGGAATCTGGAAGAAACAGCAGGGCTCTATAGTCCTTAGGCAACATCTTGGAAGGATCTTGGGGCAGGAGTTAGCTGGGCTCATTGAGAGAGCTTTAAACTAGATTTGAAGGGGGAAGGGGACAAAACTGGAACTCCCAGACATAAGCCCCAGGGTAGATTACCAGAGCTTGTGGGCTGTTGTGCCAGCGATGACCCTAACCCTGACATCTCAGTGGAGGCAAGGGATGGAGACACGCAGCACAACAAAGATGCAAGTGATATTGATGGATTAGTAACTGTGGTAACACCTGTGAAAGGTCAGGCCAGACTTAGAACCTCTAAATGCAAAAAGGTGCTGAGGATAACAGCCCATCTGGAGTGCATGTATATCAATGCACACAGCATGGGTAACAAACAGGAGAAGCTTGAAGCCATGATGAAACAGGAAAATTATGATGTAGTGGCTATTACAGAAACATGGTGGGATGTCTCCCATGACAATGAGTATGCCAATTGATGGCTACAAGCTCTTTAGAAGGGACAGACAAGGAAGGAGAGGCAGTGGGGTCAGGGACTGTTATGATTGCTTCAAGCCCAAGTATGGTGAAGACAGGGTGGAGTGTCTTTGTGTTAGAATCAGGGGGAAGGCCAACAGGGCAGATGTTGTAGTAGGAGTCTACTATTGGCCACCCAACCAGGACAGAGAGGTGGATGAAATATTCTATAGGCACTTAGGAGAAATCTCACAATCGCTTGCCCTTGTTCTTGTGGGAGACTTTAACTTCCCAGACATCTGCTGGAAATACAACACAGCAGAGAGGGATCAGTCCCGGAGATTCCTGGAATGTGTGGGAGATAACTTCCTGATGTAGCTGGTGAGTGAACCGACCAGAGAAGGTGCCCTGCTGGATCTCCTCTTTGTGAACAGAGAAGGACTGGTGGGTGATGTGGCGGTTGGAGGCCGACTAGGGCACAGCGATCATGAAATAATAGAGTTCTCTATTCTTAGAGAGGCCAGGAGAGGGGGCAGCAGAACTGACATCCTGGACTTCCAGAGGGCTGACTGTCTTGTTTAGGCACCTGCTTGTCAGAATCCCTTGGGAGACAGTCCTGAAGGGTATAGGGGTCCAGGAAGGCTGGACACTTTTTAAGAAAGAAGTCTTAATGGCACAGGAGCAGGCGGTCCCCAGGTGCTGTAAGAGAAGCCGACGCCAGAGGAGACCACCCTGGCTGAACAGGGAGCTTTGGCTGCAACTCAGGGAGGAAAGGAGAGTTTACAGCCTTTGGAAGAAGGGGCTAGTGACTCACAGTGATTACAATGACACTGCAAAGCTATGCAGGGCAGAAATCAGGAGGTCTAAAGCCCAGCTGGAAATTAATATGACTTCAGCAGTCAAGGATAACAAGACATGTTTCTATAAGTATGTCAATGGCAAAAGAAAGACCAGAGAGAGCCTCCATCCCCTGCTAGATGCGGGACGAAACATGGTAACAAGTGATGAGGAAGAGGCTGAGGTGCTTAATGCCTTCTTTGCCTCAGTCTTTAATAGCAAGACTAGTTGTATTGAGGGAATCCAGCCTCCTCAGCCAGAAGACAGAGACTGGGAGAACGACCCCCCCACAATCCAGGAGGAGATAGTCAGTGACCTACTGCATCACACAGACACACACAAGTCTATGGGACCTGATGGGATACACCCGAGGGTGCTGAAGGAGCTGGCTGGGGTGCTCGCCAAGCCGCTTTCCATCATTTACCAGCAGTCCTGGCTGACTGGGGAGGTCCCAACAGATTGGAAATTGGCCAATGTGACGCCCATCTATAAGAAGGGTCGGAAGGATGATCCAGGAAATTACAGGCCTGTCAGCTTGACTTTGGTACCCGGGGAGCTGATGGAGCAGATCATCCTGAGTACCATCATACAACACATGCAGGACAACCAGACGATCAGGCCCAGTCAGCATGGGTTTATGAAAGGCAGGTCCTGCTTGACAAACCTGATCTCCTTCTACAACAGGGCGACCTGCTTATTGGATGAGGGAAAGGCTGTGGATGTTGTCTACCTTGACTTTATAAGGCCTTTGACACTGCTTCCCACAGCATTCTCCTGGTGAAACTGGCTGCTCGTGACTTGGATGATCACACGCTTCGCTGGGTAAAAAACTGGCTGGATGGCCGGGCCCAGAGAGTTGTGGTGAATGGAGTTAAATCCGGTTGGTGGCCGTTCACGAGTGGTGTCCCCCAGGGCTCGGTTTTGGGGCCACTCCTGTTTAACATCTTTATTGATGATCTAGACGAGGGGATCGAGTGCACCCTCAGTAAATTTGCAGATGACACCAAGTTGGGTGGGAGTGTTGATCTGCTCGAGGGTAGGGAGGCTCTGCAGAGAGACCTGGACAGGCTGGAGCGATGGGCTAAGGCCAACTGTAGGAGTTTCAATAAGGCCAAATGCCGGGTGCTGCACTTGGGCCACAACAACCCCCAACAGTGCTACAGGCTTGGGGAGGAGTGGCTGGAGAGCTACCAGTCAGAGAGGGACCTGGGGGTGTTGATTGACAGCCGGCTGAACATGAGCCAGCAGTGTGCCCAGGTGGCCAAGAAGGACAATGGTATCCTGGCTTGCATCCGAAATAATGTGGCCAGCAGGGACAGGGAAGTGATCTTGCCCCTGTACTCGGCACTGGCCACACCTTGATTCCTGTGTTCAGTTTTGGGCCCCTCACTACAAAAAGGACATTGAATTACTCGAGCGTGTCCAGAGAAGGGCAACGAAGATGGTGAAGGGTCTGGAGCACATGTCGTACGAGGAGCGGCTGAGGGAACTGGGGTTGTTTAGTCTGGAGAAGAGGAGGCTGAGGGGAGACCTCATCACCCTCTACAACTACCTGAAAGGAGGTTGCAGAGAGCTGGGGATGAGTCTCTTTAACAAAGTAACAAGTGATAGGACAAGAGGGAATGGCCTCAAGTTGCACCAGGGAAGGTTTAGACTAGATATTAGGAAGCATTTCTTTACAGAATGGGTTGTTAGGTGTTGGAATGGGCTGCCCCAGGCAGTGGTGGAGTCCCCATCCCTGGAGGTGTTTAAGAGTCGGGTTGACATAGCACTTAGGGATATGGTGTAGTTGGGAACTGTCAGTGTTAGGTTAATGGTTGGACTAGATGATCTTCAAGGTCTTTTCCACCTAGATGATTCTGTGATTCTGTGATTCATCTGAACAATCACACTTGAAAAAGTTCCTGCATGCAGACTGATAAGTCTCTTACCAGGGTGAGCCATTGATGTATGTCCTACCCATCCTCTTCTTCCTGCCACACACCATGTTTTTTGCAAAAAGGAAAACTGAAGCCCATGTTGGAGCATGCCAACCGGTTCCACAGTCAGGGACCAATATCCCTCCCCTATCCTTCCCTCCTGGTCTAGCCTTGAATCATACAATAGCTACCAAAACCAAGCTCTTCTTATACTGCCAGTAAGCTTCCTATGCCAAAAAGCCATTCACACACCTGGCAGTGATTTGGCCCAGCTGGGAGCATGGTCTGCCCGAGTAGCCCTGTAGTCCCAGTAGCCCCACAGTCTTGAGCGCAGCTGGGTCTTTGTGTTCCCCAGCCTCCCACAGGGTCCCCAAAGTATAATGCTGTCATGAAGGTCTACAGGTCTTTTTACAGGCCTTTCTAAATCAGCTGTAAAGTTTGTCTGCGAACTATGTTTAACATATTTTAAATAATAAAAAACAATCACTCATTTCTTGAAAAAGAATCCAAATTTTTTATCTGCTAAAACATGAATATGTCCAATTATATGCCTAATCTATGCAGCTGTATGTTATGGGGAGAAAATACAATGGAAAGCTCTGAGCTGCTTTGTAAGAGAAATATCCAATAAAGTGCTCAGTTATTGAGACAACACATTCTGTTAGAAATATAATAATTAGATGACTGAACTATATTAGATAAGCAATAAGGTCTCAGGAAAAATTTTAATGACATAGGAAATTACAGTTTCTCTTTTATAGTCACTCGATATGCTGAGGATTCATAGCTTATTCTGTAAGACATGAATCAATAAATGTCAGGCTTTGAAACAGGTTTTTAATTAATGTTTTGTATTTAAACACAAAATAACATGAACTTTGAATTTTTTAGATTTAGAGGGATGCTATTACAACTGGCAGATGTGAAATTTAACACAGACAAACCACCTCCTGCAAAGATTGCATTTCATTTTATGGCATTCACCTGATAGTTTGCAATCCTCAGTTTGGACTTCTTTCAGCTGTGTTAAAAACCCAACTCCTGGGCCTGAATGCCCCAAAACCCCACACATGTAAAATCACACCCGTGATCTCTCAGAGCTCATTTCCCACTCCCTCGCTGTAAACCGTTAGGGTTTGAAAATGAAACAACTCTGAAGCCTTAGAAGTGAAATTCACTTCACCTGCATGAAATCGTAGTAATCAAGTTTTTTATAGGTGAAATATGGCAAGGGAGAGGGAGGAAAAATTTACACTACAGAAGTGTGGGGTCAAGTCAGGAGGTCCTACACAGTCCTCCTCCCTTCCTCCCTCTCTTGCAACTGCTCCTTTTTCTGGCCTGTTGACAGTATCAGCAGCTGCAATTCTTCAGCAAGCACGAAGAGCCAGGGCTGCAGGAGCTGCAGACAGCCTGCAACCAGGAGCTCTTTCTCCAGCCCCCTGTGGCCTCTGCTGTAGTCTTTCCTGCACAGCTGTCCCCCTGGGGTCCCATCTATTCATCCTTACCTTTAGACTTGTTTGGTATTAGCTGCCTGATTAATTGAACCATTTAGGTCCTGATGCAGAGCTCCTGAAGAGCTTGCCAATGAATTTGAGATTTGAACTCAAAGTGGGTCCCTTAAAGCAAGCAGGATGATACGAAGTGGCAAAATGATAGTAACTGTGGAAAAGTCTGGGACTGGTGGTTGATAAATTGTTGGGATTCACCAGCAATGGTAAGGGCAAACGCAGATTGTCTAAAATAGCCTCCAATAAACTGCATTAGCAGAGACCTCCTACAGCAGTAGGGTAAAAACTGGACATTAACTGTACATATGCCAGAGGTGCTATCAGAAATTAACTCAAATAAGTAGACCTTGGTCTATGGGTAGAAAAATGTCATGTTTTTATAGGAAGGTATCAACAGATGAAACTGGCTATTGCCTTTGCCATCAGGGGCATTGCAAACACTGTAATTAAAATACAGAGGTACTTTTTATCCATCTGCAGATGCATAGCTTTCAAACAAGGTACGAACTTCTGAGAGCTGTCAGAAGTATAAATGCTATCTCTGCTACAGGACAGGAATTGCAGCAAAGCCAAGTAAAAAACCTAGCTTGTATGTGCATGAATCTGATTTTGTAACACTACCTAGACGAGACAGTGTTAGATAAGATTTTCAAAAGCTATAACTGGTGTTGTAGAAAATTGTGCTGTGAAGAATATGTGAATTTAATCACGGGATGAAACAAGCTAGAAGTGATGTTTTATAATAGCCTCACATGAACAGTGACATTAGGGAAGCAGTGTTAAACATATGCCAAAATTCAGGCCAAATTAAGCAACAATGTTCATGATGTGGTGCAGGAAAATTCACCCCTGGGAACAAAGCAACTGTAGATTTGTGTATGTTGGCTGGAAAAGTCTCCTAAACGTTTCCTAGACTATTATTCTTGTTTCTCTGAGGTGGCCTTGCCTGAAGAAACCACAGGTGATTGTGCATACCCAGTCTGATTTTGCTACATATGTTTTACTTGACCTGGAAGTATTTGAAAGCAGCTATAGGGCACAGGACATGATTTTAAGTGCTTCATAAAGAAACAGGCTTTTAGATACATCTTCTCGTTTCCATGACCACTATATGACAGGTTCTTGGGGGAACAATGAATTATAAAATGTCCATGAAAATAGTTGTAGAGTCAGACACTGATCATTGTTTAACCCTTTGAAGATACAGAAAAGCATGGAAACCAGTTCCGCGGATGCTGTTTCCTTCTAATCACCAGCACTGGTTTGTAGAAGTTTTGGTCTGGACAGTACACTTGCCAGGCCAGGAACTGGTATTGCTGGTGGTCCTTCTGGTTGTGGAAGGGGGTCATGGCTGAAAGATCAGGAGGACAGTGTCATCTCTAAAGCTACAACCGTTTAACACACTAACCCTGGAACTGCCTGGGGTAAGAGCTGAGACTGACATAGTGGTATTTCAAGATGTGTGCTTTGTTAGTGCACACTCATACTGACTTTTAACTGATATCCTGGGAAAACTACCAAATGAAACAATGGTTTTAAAGTCTCAGGCGACTCATATCAAGTGTTGGATTTAGATTTTAATTTTCTGAATTTACATCTTTTTTTCCATGTCTTGTTTCCTTCTGTCGATTTAAGAAACATTTAGACGCTGTGACAAAGCCCCTGGTGCCCAAGTTTCAGTTCCACATGGGGTAAGAAGCTAACCTCGACGCTTATATGACTTCCAATAATTTGGAGAACTGTTGGTGTATTTCCAGTAACTAAAGAGTACGTTGCAGAATTCCGCAACTGATGGTGCTTATCATCAATTTACATTACAGATGTAGAAAAGGTTAATAGTATCAGAGAGGAATTAACTGAAACATTATGCACCTAAATTATATTGTTTAACAAGCAAAATAGAAATACAGCTATCTGTGAAGGTAAAGGAGATGTTCCAAATCATTTGTAAAAATACCTTACATGCTAAAAAACCAATAAAGTCAATAGCTTTTTTCTATTTTATGTTATCAATAAGATTTAAACTAAAGTTTTCCCACCTGCAGGCTATGAAATAAATGACCATATGAAACTAGAGGACTGGTGCCTAGTCCAGACGTTACCAGTACCCTCAGTACCAATTACTCAGTCTTGAACCAAAGGCTCAGCAGTTACACATTTCTCAGTTCTTCCCTGACAATAGTGTTGCAGAGACAGTGCAGGGGACCAGCCTCACGGCTGTGCTGTTCTTGTCACCTGTACCTTATTAGAGAAATAAGTGCTCCAGCACTAGATGCCAATATTTTAAGGAATGTAACAGACCTTTCCATCCGTGGGAGTATTTCCTGCTCTGCTTTCTCTGATACAGCTTGTGGTTCAGAGAGAGTCCTAGGTCAAGACTGCATTTGTAATATTTTCTAGCTGAATTCCCAGTGTTTAAACTTCAACATCTAGCCTCCAACCTAGCTGGAGCAGTTGATGGTCAGTCCATATATCAATTCTTAGATCTTTTCACATATGAAGTTTAAGATGGGTAGGTTTTTAGTTATGGTAGGGTGGGATTTTTTCTGATTTTTGTTTATTACACTTCCATCTCAAAGCCATTGTTGTTTTCCCAGTAACTTGTTTTCTGCTTAGTCTTGCTGCATACTTGGGAAATTAAGAGGAAGACATTATAACACTGTTGGCTCCAAATACAGTGGTCTCATTTTTCAGGTATCTGCACAAGAACATACCCACGCTGGTGGCCCCTGGTATCTCCAAGGGACATGCCAATAATCACACACTGTAGTGTTTTTCACTACAGAGCCTTATTGAAGGTTTTAAACCCTGGTCAGGGTGCCTGCATGGCCCTGCACCCCTTCCCTTGCCTTGCCTGGCACCTTTCACCCCACGCAGCCCCTTGTGTGCACTGCGTGCCGGTGGTGGTGCAGAGCGTGGCTCACCTCGGTGCACGGCCAAAGGGGTGAGGTGGGTGCCCTTGGCAGCGCTGCTGCGCATCTGTCTGTGGGCACTTAGGGCTGCGGCCTGTCCCAGCAGGTCTGCCAGCTTGGATCATGGGCTGTCCTGGCTGCTCGGGGCTCTCTTGAACACAGACTCTCTATGGGGGTGTCTGAATGCCTTTGAATAGTTCATCTGCTTTTCAGGAACAAGCTTTTTTTTTTTTTTTTTTTTCTTCTCCTAACAGTGCTTTTGCAAGATTAAATAAGTGTGAAATAGGCATTTATATGATCCCTGTCTATAAAAGATGTTATCTGCCTGCTCAACTTCCCTTGCCTGTTTGCTAATGAGAGTCAAGTCCTTCAATTCATGGTGCTAAATTTACTGTAATTAATTATATCTCTGTTCCAGGGCTGTCTTCATAATGGGTAATAATTGTATGCTCTGTACAGATACATGTTCCTATGGTACTGTCACAGGCATGCCTGGGCTGGGATATGAATAAGCTCACAGAGGTGACTGAAGACTGAAGTTTCAGCTTTATATTGCAGCAAGGAATCAGACCACTACTATTTATTTCTTTTTTTAAGGAACTTAATTCCTTTTTTTTGTAAGTTTTTCATAGGCTAAGAAACACAAATTGCAACAAAAGACAATTTCACACATGACACATTGCTATATGAAGTGCACGATGCTTATACTTCATAGATCTTGTACAAGAAAGTTTTTTTGTTCCCTGCTTTGTTTTTCAGGGAGACGAGTGGGAACTGAATTTCTTTACCGCTAAAAACTGTTTATATCCAGGTTTAACATCCAGATATCTAGATATTTAGGACAATTGCAAAAGCTGTATCTAAACCTGTTTCTTAGGATACCATAACTGTATAATAATTATCTCCTGTTACTGTTAAAGAAAAATATCAGCATGGCATGCTCCAAAACACATGGATGACAGACTCTTGGTTCCCCTGAGAGGCACATTAAACCCTCCCTGGAGCCATGTAGAGCTGTTGATCACACTCTGCCAGAGCAAATCTTGGCTGTGCCAGCAACTGGACCTGTGTAAGTGAGCAGGCTTGTGTTACAGACCTGACTCTGTAATACACTATTCACATGTGTAGACTGTGTGTCATAGTTTTTACTGCACATGTAACTTGCTTTCTGGCAAGCAGGTCCAGTTAGGACTAAAGATCCCTTCATCTTTTTCCTAGTTTAGTTGCTAGTCTAGTAGATCAGCTTATATGTCACTTAATTGTTCCTTCATTTCTTTGATTGTAGATCGGGGGCTCAAACCTGACTTCTTTGAAACCTGCAGGTAAAAAGTACTACACAGAACTAGGTATTCATCTGATTAACATGGGGTATTACATCTGACTTCTTGGAATATACTGGTGAAAAGTATTACACAAAACTAGGTACTCATATAATCAACATTGTTTATTCAATTTGTACAAATAAAAATAACTATTATATTCTATGGCTTACAATGGTTCCCACCCTGGTAGAACTGTAGCATTATACAAAAAATGCTGCAAATACATTTAAAGGGGTTTTTTCCCCTTAACCTGAACCATACTTGATGAAATGGAAGGATTTCTGAGCTGAATCTTGTATACCAAAGAGAAGTCTGGAAAACAGTTGTTAACATTTTACAACTGAGTTATGAACTCTTGAAAATACAAGCTTTCTCTCAAGTTTGGCAGGAGAGCATACCCTCTTACTAATCTGGCTTGCAGGTGATGCTGGGTTTATTAAGCTCAATCACTCATATTTTTTGAAACTTTTCCGTGGTGCAATGCCTGTGTCTGGTGCCCTGTAGCTATACTTCTCAATATTTATTCATTCACAGAGATTTCTTTCTCAGTGTCCAAAATGTAATGTAACTTACATTTTTTAACTTGTGAAAAATAGAATTTCAACATGGTATTTAGGGGAGAAAATAACATGTTAAAGGAGTTCTGTGTAAGACTTACAAGTTTAAATTTGTTTAGTCTTTGATGGGATGCTGCAACAGGCTTGTATATTTGCCAAATATATTTCTACACAAAAGGCTACTGTTGCATCTTTTCTCCCCTTGTGTTCTGGAGAGACTGGGCATAAGCCTGCTGCAGTATGGAACCTGAACGGATATGGTATTGTCTGACATCTAATGAAATTTTCAACCTGTGCGTATGGACATAACCTAAGTTGTTCAGATATACATTTTCCTGTTGGCCAAGAGTTGTTAGCAAGAAGTAAATAACAAAACTCCTTTGGGAAGCATAAAATCTGCAGAGGGCTTCAGAGAGATCAAAAATGGGATTTTTCCAAGTCTTGTATTGAAACACTTGGGAGATACTTGGATCACAAACGTGCTTAAGTGATGTAGGCACTGAGGAACCAGGCCAGCATGAAGATGAAGTCTCTGTATCCACCAGTGATTCATGCAGCATTCAAGCTGTACTTTGGAGCCCTGTGGCCCCTCTACCAGGCTTATGGGTGAAAGCTAGAGAAAATGGTGATACAGTGAAACGTAACATGTTAATGAAATTCATGGAATGTAACATAATATTAAACATTTCTTTTTTAAGAAGTATGAAGGTTGGCTAATTTTTCTTGGTATTCATATGGCATTGATTAACTCAAAAGAACGATGTGTGAGTGGGACACACTATGAAGAATACACTACGAAATTTTTGTTTCTACCTACCCCGTCAGTACCTTTTCTCCTCACGTTACTGTTCTATTTTGCTGCAGATTTTGTTTTATTTGGGAATTTTGGCTCATTTCAATAAGCTGTTTAAGCTCTATGGCAACTGGAGAGGTAATGAAATGATGAATTCATAAGAAAATCAGGTAATCAAGGGGAGAGAGTAACTTTAAGTCAAGCTGCTTAGCAATCTCTGCAGAGCATGACTTAACCTTACTTAACATTTAACAAGAGCTTCATTTACGTAAAAATGATGCAATTAAGGTGCCAGAGCTCCTAATAAAAATCCCTCAGCCTTCGTGGAAGTCTTGCAACAAAATCAAAGAATATTAATTTCATCTTTCTTGATCTTTCTAAGGCAAACATTTTGGACTCTTCAGGAAAAATTGAAAACTTATTTAGAAGAAAATACCTCACTTTGTTGAAAACAGTTTCTGTGAAAGTTTTATGTTTCCTTTGAAAATATAAAAGTTTCCATTAAAAATGTGTAAAGTAAAACCACAATTTATCCAGTTTTCTGCAAGTCCAACTAGAAAAAAATCTGACATACTCAGTAAAACCACTGTATTTCTTTAATCTTTTCATAAATTGAAATAAACATCAAATATTAAATACACATACACAGAAATCATGAGTATTTCTGTGGAGGTATGTAAATGAAGGAATGGTGAGAGGGCACAGAGGACTCCCTGTTGGAGATGGTTCAAACACAGAGTGAGCTGCTCCGGTGAGGACCCCAGTGCCCACCCATGCCACGCACCAGGTGTGTTCAGCACCCTGGTGGATGATCGGCATTACCGGTTCTACTCCTCCATGAGGACAGACTGTCATTTAGATAGGCCTGTGTAATGGACTCCGACAGAGTTTTCTCTCTTTCTATCTCTATCACACAAGTGATAGAGAAATGAAAAGATAAAACAGGTCTTGGACAGTAGAATATAAAGTAGAAAAGTTCTAAGTACGTAGAGCATCATACATATTTTCTCTGCCTCAAACTGGAATAAGGCCTACTAAAGAAACTTGCATCTTTGTCTTTTGATGCAGCCTTTCACATTGTGCTCCTTAGGGCACAATGTCTTTAATTCCCCCTCACAAAACTTCAATGATAGTGGTAAACAGCAAATAACCTTAAATAACTACACATATATTGGCAGATAATTAAGTACTGATCTGCTTTTAAAAATAGTACATCATTTCTTTATGACCTGTTCTATTTTAGAAACCACTATGGAGAAACCATTTTAGAAACCACTATTTTTCTAACAATGAGCTTACTGCAAGATACAATTATACAACAAAATATACATGCCAAAAGTGCATCTACAGGTTACTTATGTTGAAAAAGCCCAATAACAGCATACTGATCATTTAGTTCTCCATCTCAGAATAGCCTAATAGTGCTTTTTAAATATCCCCTCTAAATATTTCAGGGAAACAAAGCTATGAAGGCAGATAAATTTACAGGGTGAGGCGAAAGGGTAAGGATACCTGACTCTGAAACATACTGTACTAATCTCAAACACATAATGGAAGTCGTTTGTGCAGTGCTGTCATTTTTTCATTATTTTTAAACAGGATTGCTGTGTTTCTCCCTCTTTCTACAGCTTACTTTGTACTAACAAAATGGTTTTGTGATCCCATTATGCAGATCCATCACTATCACAGTGACACGTACTCTACAATTAAAAGAAGTAGGAAAGAAAATGTTTGAAGTAATTTTCTGTGAAAAGCTAATGTTCAACATAGAAGATGATTTGCATTTTTTTCCAAATGTCCCCAGCAGAATAGTATTTTATAAAAAAGGAGCTGTTAATTTCAGGCAAATGTCAAGGTGTATCTAAGGGCCGAATTAATATCCTCTTTCTTGGTGAGAAATAGGTCTTGGTAAAAACCCCTGAGGGCAGCTGACTCCCTTCTGTACAGTTCAGGCAGTGGTAGCGGTAAGGCCACCCTTGGGCACTGAGTCAATAGCCACTAGATGCATTATCCTGCAATACAATTATGATGATTAAACTTTCCCTGTCAATGTGAGGCAGAGAAAAGGAGGCTCTAAACAGCTGGAAATTTCCTTAATCCCATTAAGTGAAGCTTCTTCCTTTAGTCAAAAACAATCACATCCCAACTGGGATTTTATGATGTAAAGCATCTCAAATCTTGTTTGTGGATATTTTTCCCAATCCCTTCCCACAAAATAAAGCCGAAGATCCATGCACAGAGGCAGGCAGGACAGTGACTGCCCAGCCAGCTGGACAGGAGGCACGGCAGGAAGTCCAGTAAATGCTTCTAAAGTGAGTTAAGGTATGTTCCTGAAACACTAATCTCCCCCTTTCATTCAGAAATCCTCACAGGATAAGCTTTGCTGACTTGAGGAGAAAAAAAGAAGACTTTTTCTTCCTGTAAATACTTAAGCAGAAGGGAAATTTCACAGGGGAAAATGATCGTCATAAAGGTCGTAAATCTTTAAGGAGCTTAGTAATACAAAGCGTCTGGAGTTAAAGAATCTTTTCATATCACCTTAGAGAAACTAGAGGTCCCAATCCTCAGCCTTCCTGCTCTTCAAGCTACCTTCCCCCTGACACTGAGAGAAGAATGTGGGAATTATTACCTCCTTGCATCACTGCAAAGAAAAACTACCCCATGATGTTCACATGTCTGGCCACACAAGCACAAAACAGTCCTCTAAGTGGTCCCTGAGTGCGTATAAATCCTGCGAGCCCATGTTCTATCAGCACAGGCTATGCATTTCGTATCTTTCCAGCCACCTCTGTTCTCACTATTGGCTGGTGGATGGTATAAACAACCCTCTCCATTTTCAACTGGAATTTTTTTTTAATGGTCTGGCCAATAATAGCAATTGGTTTAAAAGTCAGAAATTAAGTTGGAAATAGCATAAGTGAATGAAATTAACTTTCAAACCTAGTTTGTGTTGCTTTTCTTCCCTCCCTTCCACCCACTTTGGTCATCAGAAGGTTTGCATTGGGGCTGAATTACCTAGAATTATATACCTGGTCCTGCCAAGACATCCAGACTGGTTAAGGATGACCAGTATCTTTTTCACCTTGTGGAATGGCAGAACGCGCCGCTGCCTGCAAGGCCTCCTTGACAAGAATAGAAAGGACAGCTGCACCAGCTGCAAAGCCTCCTTTTACACTGAAATGTCATCAGCCTGAGTACTGGGAAAAAAATCAAGTGAATTAGACTCAAACCTTTCCCAAATGCCAAGCAAGTCCCACTCCTCTTATAGACTCCAGATTGGAAAGATTCAATCATATTCATAGAAAATTATGAAAATATTTCTCTAAAACTGTTCATAAAATGAGAGATCCCAGGCCTTTTGATGATGTTGAAGCAAATACTTATGCAGTTGGGGTCTGCCAGTAAGAGCAAAAAATGGTTTAAGTTTTCAGAAGTGAGGGACACTACTACAGTTGAATGTCACAGATCTTACAGACTGCAAAAGGCAATTATAATTTCTCTCTTGTATTATCAAAGTGCCTAGGGACACCCAGACAAACCATTCCTATTTGTTGTAGTATTTTGCAGAGGACAGTCATAGTGCTAGGGCATTTCTAGCTGTGAGAGGAGACGGTTCTTCCTTTGGGTTGATCTGATCTTCTGCTCCAGCTAGATCTGCACTCATGCCTACCAGACAGTGCTTCTGCTGCGGCAGAGAGGGCTGAAGACACTCAGGCTGCCTCTCCAGTCTTTCCTCCCAGAGACAAGAGCTGATACTGGCTTCTACAAGCAACACAGTGATTCCATACACCTGGAAGTGGAAAAAACAAACTTATACCTCTGTGTCGCATTGTATCCATGGAAGTGGTGTCTGTGAGGAGAGTCTGTTCTGCTCCTGACTTGCTCCAAATAACAGAGCAGATGATTCTCTCTTGAAATTAAAGATACATCGGATACAGTTCAAAGGTCTGTCCAAGGTCTGGTTCTAGTATTTATTTTCTTTAATAATTTGTATGCTTGAAAGAAGAGTAGTCTTATTAAATTCACAGATGACACCAGGCTGGGAGAAACAGCAAGAGTGATGGAGGACAAGACTAAAAGTCAGAATGATCTTGATAAATTAAAAAAGTGTTCCGATAAGAAAAAGATGAAGTTCAGCAAAGACAAGGTACTTAGGTAGTCAGAGATAAGTGACCAAACAAATGCAGAATGGAACATGACTGGCTGGATAGCATTTTGCAGAGGAGAGAGCATAAAGAATCCCAAGTTGAACGTAAGTTCTAAAGACCTAAAATGTCATCTCCTGAGCTGCATAAACAAAAGCATTGTCTACTAAACATAGGAAAATTTCTTCTCTTATTCTGTTGGTGAGTCCTTGGCAAGACGATTACATCTGATGTGGGGCAGCATATGAGAGTTGCTGGGTTCTGAATTTTAGAACACCAGTATGCCTTCCTGCTGCTTCAGGGTGTGCATTGCCCTTCAGACCTGCCCAAGTCCTTTAGGGATGCTGTGGCTTTCACTTCTGTCACAGCCACATCCAAGTCATGGCTCTATGCTGCCAAAGGCGGCTCTGAAGAATGGGGCAGGAAAGCAGCTGCAGGTTTTCCAATGTTTCAACCTCAAAACCCATGTCCCTCATTAAAATGAAGAGGAAATTCAAGAGCAGGCTATATATCATGTGTTTTTAATAAGGCATGTGAGATTTGGGGCTTAAACATGGGGAAATCCCACATTATAAGGGTTGTCTGGCAACTCCAGTTACTTTGAGAAAATGTGGATGATCTGGAAGGGGTCCAAAGGAGGGCAGTAAGAATGATTAGCTGTTTGGAAAGATTGACAGCCAAAAGAAGAGAAGACAGGAGGGAGACAGCAATAAGCTTCAAACATAAAAAGTTGCTGCTGCAAAGAGGAAGGAAGTAATGTTTGCCATGTTCGTGTTGGATAGGACAAAAAATAAGAGGCTTATATGTCACTGAGGGAGATTTAGGTTAGATATTAGAAAGTGTTCCTGAACAGGCAGGGCAGTGAATTTAAATCAGATTGCCTGGGGAGTGAATTGGGACATACGGTCCAGATCACCAGGTATGGCTGAGAATGGGCTGCAGAGACTGAGCGTAGCAAGTCAGGGAAATGGCGAGAGCAACCTTGCAGAGTTACTGGAAGTCTTCCTAGTACTGTTTGTAAGTTGTATCAAGAGCAGCAGAAAGAGGTAATCAGCTGAGTGGCAATTCTGAAGTATTGTCTTGAAAAATTCATTAGCTCTTCAGGCAACAGGAAAGTTCCTATAGCATGTCTTGGAAAGTACGAAACTTACCTTTAATACTGAACATTGCTTTCTTTGAAACATCCTCAGGTAGGGAATAGTCCACACAAAATAAATTACTAAATTCAAGTGAAATTTAAAGACCAAATTTTGTCTTTTATTGTCTGCCTTTCTTTACAGATAGGCATCATCTACAGGAACAGGGAGTGCAGTACTGTGCCTTATAATATGGTAAGGAACAGAAGGAACTTGGTATTTTTATTGCAGTGTTGACAGTGGTATTTTTCTTTAGGTAGTGCCTTGTCCCTGAATCCTTTGTCATGCATCTGCCCAAGAAAAATAGATTTCACGTTAAGTGGATAGGTGTGATAACTAACGTTCAGACTACATCAAATATATATATATACACACACATCAACTATGTATTTATTCTCCTTCTGCAATATTCGTGACTTTCATATTCCTTAGAGGACTATTCACTCCATCCAGTTACTGGAGATATTCAAATTTAGACAGGTAAATTTTCTTCAGTCTTTGTAGGGTTCAAACTTCCATTTGCATGAAAAGCCTTGTGGCTCCATATGGAGATTCTAGGCCTAATTTACCAAGAGTTCATGACTCTAAGATTGAAAACCACCAGACTATAAGAATAATATACATTAATCAAGGAAGAGCTGTCATGACTATGGTTAACTTACCATTTTAATTATACTGCATGATGAAAATGCTATATTAAATAACTTCAGTAATGACTAAGCCTCACAGTACAAGCTGTGGAATGATTTTTCTTTAAGATATTAATTTTGTCTTAAGACATGATTTTTTTCTGACATGGATAATGTTTCTGCAATGACATCTTCAAAGTGCAAAATTAATTATGTCTGGACAATCAGAGATGAGTTTCTAAATTCTACTGTATTTCATTGTACTCCCTTCTTAATATTTGAAAGTACCACGGAAAATTATTTAAATTTCTCACTCTTTTCACTGCTTTGTTTCTTTTTGAAGCAATACACATTTTTCCAGGACCTAATAAAGGAGAAACTGTTCATAAAAGATTATGTTTATGGTTTTCCATTTTCTGTATTCAGTCATATAAAGGTGATATCATTACCCTGAGGGGATTGTGGGGTTTTTGTTTGCAGTGGCACCCCAGAGACAGTATAAGGATGCATTTACATAGGCATTGCCCTCAGAAATGTCATATTATCAAGTTTAACTTACTGAGCAATAAATTCTTACCAGCTTTCAAATCCAAAAGGGGCAGCATGGGAATTACTCTTTATATTACATCTTTAAATAAGCATTTCTTATATTTTCTAGGTGATAGAAAAATTACAGTGAAATAGGGAGGGAGAAAAAGGGAAAAAACAATAAACTGACTCATGGTGGGAAAATTTGAAAAGGTCATTTTTTGTTTCTGGCCTGGTCACCCTGGGGCACATTTTCCTCTGTTTTACTGCCCAACTTTTACCAATGCTTTTGAGATGGGGCAAAGACACATCCACCTTCACAATACAGTTCTGTTTGTGGGTGAAAATAGGTCCAAAACCAAAACTGAATAGGAACAAATATCATGGGAAGGTGCTTCCAGCCAAGTCCTCTGGACATCCCCTTTCAAACTCCCTTTTCTGACACCAGATTCTTCTTCTGACACCAGATGCTTGAGGAAGAGGAACAATTTGGATCCGCTTCCTCACCCTGTTCTCAACTACTAGTTCAACTTTGACTTATGCCTGTTTTTACCTCCATAATAGGTTTTATGCACTGCCCAAATGAAATTGTTCTTTCAGCTTTGATTGTTCATGCATATAAACTGCCATTTAGGCAGCCTCTCTCTCTCTCCCTCTTCTTGGTCAGGAACTGAAAAAATACTGCTTTTGATGGCATATATGAACCCCAAATTAAAGGTATTAGTATGATCCTGTCACTGCCCAGTTCTGGAGTCATTACATTTAAAATTGTAAACAAAAGCCTAGAAATATTCAAATATACTCTACTGTTAAATTATGCTTTCTACATCATAATCATCTGTCATATGTAAATACCTGTAACTACAAGCTGCAGCAACAGGCCCATCTGCAACCTGGGCAGTGGGTGGCAAACATGCTTAACTGGAAATCTCATCTGCCCCTGCTATGTGGCCCCTAGGCTATTTCAGATATTGCTTTCAGCATGTCACTCCCATCAGAGGTCCTGCTATAAAGCTTCAGTGCCTGTACTGCTCAGAAAGGCAGCTCTAATCCACTCATTTGTGGTCCTGGTCCAAGACCTCATTTCTTCCACTCTCATTAGAGGCCCCAGGATCAATAACAGTCCATCATCATGACAAACACACTGGCTCCAGATGCATAACGCCATATATATCCCTCGGAGAAAGCTCTAAAATGCCCGCAGCAGTGAAAACAGATCAGGCCTCTGAGATAAAGGCACACCAGAATCCCATACATGGACCAGCTGTTATAAAACAGGTGAAGGATGTCCCCAGTGCTCCTCCTCTCCATCCTACCTGCCTGGGAGGAGGAGACTGAAACCAGCTCCTTTACTCCCTTCCTCACCTCCCGATAGATGCCATTGTGACAAAGTCAATGTGGGAAGGGAAGTGGCAGATAACCATGTTGGCAGGATTTCTTCAGTTTGACAATTACATTAGTTGTCTTCCCACTCTTCATAATATTTCTCCTTGCTTCTTTCATTTTGATTAGTATATGAAAACAGCAAAAGCTAAAGGACTCTCTTCCCACAGAACAAAAATACAGGATGCTGGAAAAGGAAGTTTAGAAGTTTCCTGAAACTTGGGGGGGGGGGGGGAAGAAAATAGAAATTTTCCATCATTCAAAAGAGGCAGATATTTAGCATTTCTCATTTCTTAATATTCTGATATATTAAAAACCCAGTCATCTCCAGGACTGTTACTGGTCTGCTCTAAAATAAAAGTGGTTTAATAGCTAGAGACTGCCCTCGGCCATCTGCATCAGGTGACAGTGCACCACCACCATCTACTGATCAACTGCCTGTACTACCAACAGAGGCCCCCACTCAGACCGATTTGGATTTGCAGATATTTTAATTCACACATTAAACTTCTTGTACCGAGCCAGAGTTTGTCACACGCTGCATATGCCTGAGAAGGAGAGCAAGGACAGCTAAATGCAAGAGTCTAGAAGAATTATGAAACTGAAAAATTTCAGGGAGTAACTGTTTAGCTTTTTTGGATAATATTGAGCTACTGCTAAGAAAAGCTACAGATACAGGTCATTCAAATAGCATCTTGCTTTGACTTAAAAATCATGAAAAACTGGTGACGGTAGGGTAGGCCACACTGATTAATGTTGCATTGGAAGGATTAAAAACTACTTTCTCTTCCTGCACTTTTACTCATGCTAATGAAAATCATCAGAAATATTGTGTAAATGATCTTTGACAACTCTTCCAAGGTATTCAGCTATCTACATCCATTTAAAGAACTCAGTAATGTAATACATCACGTTGCATAGGACACACACTTGGTTCTTCATGCTAAGCTCAGAGCACATTTGTTAGGAGGAGCTAAGCTGTCATTTCTTGGTATGTCTTCTTGAATTTGAATATATAAATTAAAAATTATTTCATGGCAAGACATTTTCATAGTTATGAAAGGGCTAAATTGATGTCAAATTTCTTAGCTTAAAAGGATTCTTTTGGTTTGTATTCTTTATAATATCAGTTGGTTTTCTTCTAACCTTTCAAGGTCTCTATGTACTTAGACCAGCTATTCCAGTTTTTAAGAGGCTTCATAGAATATTTGTCTGCCTCTGTAGCAAATGGAAAATTTTTCCTGGAAAGGTTACTGATCTTGAAAGTGTGATCTCTCAGTTTTTCTCATGTTATTGAATCCTTTTGTTCTGATACTGCTGTAAACCAAATTGATGTGAAGGAGGATCTATCAAAAATACCCAGCCAGTGGTGTAAATGTCTGTGCATTGTGTATGAAGACACCGACTGGTACTCAGAGCCATCCTTTCCAATTCAGGTCCGCTGCCTTTTGTTAAAGTGCTCCATATGACTACCTCTTCAACCCACTTACCTTCTTTTGTCTGTGTTGATGGAGTTGAGCCAACTTACAGCAATAGATAATAAGGCGTTATGTTCTGTGCAAGTGTTACCTCTGTGTTTCACTTTGCTGTGTCTGTGCACTAAAATGATAGGTGTTTGAGGCCAGTCACTTTTGATTTACTGTTGAGAGTGCCATGCACACCTCTGTCACTGTAGACACAATAAATAGCGTGAAGGTAACAGCTTATTCCTATTGAACAAGGAAACAGACTCATTACCGAGTGGGCTGTCTTGTCTTTGACTGCAACCAAGGGAATTTACAGGTGTTCAGCTGGCCACAGGAGGGCTCTCGTATTGTTCTCTAGATTCAGTAAGGAATACAATGTGAACAAAGACCACATAATTCAGGTCAGACAAATTCTCTCTCTTCCTAGATTACACTCATAGTTTATGAAAAATGGAATTTTTTATAGTTCTTAAACAAAGCCTTTCCATTAGGGTTAAGGCCAGCTGGGACCATTAGGTCATGTTACAGAATATGAATCCGTTGTTCCCAACATTTTTGTAGCCACAACTCCCTGCAGCCACCTTCTCCGCTTTCCCAGTCCCTAGACTTCATCTTTGTCTGTCTGGTCCTTTCCACTTCTGTTTTCCTCCTTGCACTCTTCCTCAGTTTAATGTCTCTTAACAGCAATAGCAGGGAGGTCATGCTAATTATCCCAGCAGGGTTTATTAGCCTGGACTCCAGTCACTGCCATCTTTGCCTCTAATGTCATGACGCTATCCTGAAGCACACCTTAGTGACTGGAAAGTAAGAACATGAGCTGTAAGATTTTACCAACGTCCACTTTTTTTTTTTTTTTTGTCAAGATGTTTTTGCTGAATGCATAATGTTTGTGTGCCTTTACACGGTACAATCACTTTTAAAGAATTATACTAACTCCACAGACTTTAAAGTGAACAAGGAATGAAAGCCTTTTACTCAGTTAATACTTTTTTAAATATTTATATACACACACATATATATAGACCTACCAGTGGCATGCACAGATACAGTTGTATGCATACATATATGTATGTACATAGACATGTATATATGTATGTGTCTTGATATAGATCTATGTATACATTAAGAATATATACATAAAGACTGAAAAAGGACAGTATTCCACAGTGGCATTGCAAACACATAGACAAATGCTTTTCATGGAGAAGAAATACTAGAACTCCCATGTTGATACTACTGGATTTCCATTTTCAATAATTTGAGTGTATCTACATGCATGTGCATGCACACATGGTTAAGCCTAACATTTGAAGAGTTCCAGTTTCCTACAGTCAACATTTCAGTAGTGTTTATGTAGGTTATGAGTCACTCTCACACTGAAATAATGTCCCAGCAACCAGGCAAAATACAGGGCTTTCAGAGCATCTGTCACTCTCTGCAAGTACATGATCCAGTTTCGGGCCTGTCTATTTTCTTGGGCCAATCCCACTCATTTTTAACTTCATTTTCTCAAGCTAGATAAAAATCACAGCATCATAAGTTAAACGTAATGAGTTTACATCTCATTTTCTGGGTTTCCCCAGAAAAGTTACATTTATCGTGCTCTGGAAAACACATTGCAATGGATGTCTTTCAGTTAGCATGTTTTCACTTGAAAGCAGAAACAGCTTGCATCTCAGTTTTTGCGACGCACTGGTTCTGCACTCTGTTTGATGGCCGTACCATCTCTATCAATGAGTGAGTTCAATATATTTTCCCAGTTCCTGTCTCCCATATTGTTCTTTTGCAGTGTACAGGGGTTCTAGGAGAAGCTGAGTAGTCCTTGTGGCCTTGAGCCCTGCCCTATGGGGACAGCCTGGCTCTTATCTATGGACATTAGTCTACAATCCCACACTTAACAGTCCCATAAGTTTCTTGCCTCCTAGGGAAAAAAAAAAAAAAAGAGTTTTTTAGATTTCTTATTAGTCTCTCCCCTGTATTCCCAACATATGGCCACAAACTGTCTTGCCTTCAGTAGTTTTCTGTGTTGGACACGGGCTGACAATAACACTTCTTTTTTTTTTTTTTTTTTTCCTCCTTTAAAGAAGGCATACGTTCAGCTAGAGGACTGTTCCTGGAGCAGCATGGGGTGTAGGAGTGCACAGTGAGGGGCTGTGAATATTCCTCAGGAAGCAGCACAGGATTTGGTGTAAGATTAAACTGGGTAATCCATAACCAGAGCAGGCATATGGCGTGTCAGCATGGTGGGAAACTCCAACAGATCAGGCAGAGGCTGTGAGCAGAGCTAAGGCAAAGGGCCTGGGAAAGCCAGAAGTTTGCTGCCTTTCCTAAAAGCAGCTGATCCCTGCTTCAGTGACAGCAGCATTTTGTTGCTCCCAGGAGTCTGGTCCGATAGGCAGCTATCCACTTTGCCTTTCTCGGAGCCAGTCCTGCCAACATCAATCTTAAATGTTTCAGAATGCCAGACACAAAAGCAATTTCACAAGCTTCAGCCCTCATCTCCCGAGGCTTGTGCCTCTTGAGAAGCCTCGATATTTTCTTAAGTAATCATGAGGCGAGTCCCTCCCAGCCAGTTACATCTATGATGAATTACGATGCCTGATCTTATTCACTCATGAGACAAATAATAAAATCCTGCCCATCATTTCAGTATTTCACATTTCACTGTGTTTATCTTGCATGCTACTTAAGCTCTGTCTTTTCCAGATGATGAGTAATTCAGGCAAAACCACCTGCAGATGCTCCTCTTCTCATTCACGCTCCCCTCCCTTGGAAATCTGTGGTGGCATCTGTTTCACAGACAGTCCTCCAAAAGAATGGGAAGAGCTGAATCTCAGATAGCAACTGAGACAATAACTGCTCTCCTATCTTTTTAATGTCATTTAATAAAAATTTCAACAAATGTTCAGTTCTGGTACATTTGTAATCAACAGCCCAGATGTTAAGTTTAATTAGCAGTCAGTGATGGGTTCTGTATTTGTGCTTCAGTCAGTATGATCTACTGTATATCGACTATAATGCAAACTTACAGTGAAAATTATCGCAGTTCAAATGAACAGACTATTCAGCTATATCTACATGCTCTGGAAAAACATAGGGATAAAATGAAAAGGAGAGGAGAGTGCAGACAGAGTTCTGTGTGTTTCTAATAAGTATACAGGGAAATACAGGGGAAGATATGCAAAACCTGACCTGGAAAAGTCCTGGCACAAATGTGTAAATATTTGCCAGTATGGTAATTAACTTCTTGCCTGAATCTAGATTACATAAAATATTCAGTCTCAGTGCACTCTGAAAAGAAAAGCAGTGGACCACAAAAAAAGGAAGAGTATTTAAATATAATAATGAATTTCCTCTTAATTTTTTAGTCTTTTGGTGACTCCCCTTAATTTTCAATTCTGTTATTTGTATTTTAAATGCACAGTGAAAGAGCCGCTATCTCTTTTTCACTGAAGTGGGGACTAAGTTAATTCTCTCCTAAACTCTGGCATAGAGAACACAGTCATCTCTTCTTCCCCAAGCTGACAATAACACTGACATTGCTCATCAGTCCTTTGGTCGCTGTCCTCCGACAGGTTTCTGACATTTCCTTCCTTCCTTCCCTGCCAGATGCACCTTTGACCCTTTGCTTCACATGCACTGTCTCGTTTCCATCGCTTCCTCCCTCTGTGCTATGCACAGAGAACGGGTACACTCAGGGTCTTCAGGGGCAACCTGAAAACAGCACGACTGTGGCTATCTTTACTTCCATGGGTAAAGGCTGCAGGAATGGCAAAATCTTCAGGGTTACTTCCAAAATAATAGGAGATGGTAGGACAAGGAAAAGGCACAATTACACCAAGATGCTTCCTGAGACAATGAGCTCTAGAAATCATAAAACTTAAAATAATAGCAAGTAAACCATCAGAACTATTTAGAAGCATAAATGCACCTGAAAAACAAGCAGTTTCTGCATATTAATATTGTATAATTTAGTATTTACATGAAACAATTTGGTAACAAACTCTATGTGAGCTTGAAGACTTTAATAATGAGCTTGAGTTTATTGACAGAAGGAAAAAAAATAACTTTGGAATGTGCCTCACGTTAATTGTGGTGGGAGGGACACTGTTTAGCACTAGCTAATTCAAAGCTGGGCCCTTGGGAGCTAAGAAACTAGTTGCATTTGCTGGCACAGCTGCAGCTGTCTAAGAGATTACTAAACTGTGATGGGATGTGTGTGGCAATCAGATGCAGCAGACCAGTCATCTGAGAAAAATTACATCAATAATTGCCTCTATATTTTGTTTTTAACTAGGTAGCCAAAATTACAATATTCAAAAAATTATATCCATTAAGGACTGGTGGCATAATATGATGAAATTAATACCTGAAATATTTTAAAAGTCAAGCTTAGATAGATCCTGGAAAGTTATACTTTACAGAGGTTCCAGGATTACAATATAATTCTCTGTCTTTGTAAATTACCAATAACTGTGAACTATTTTTAAGATGCTGCATAATTCCATTTGGAAAAAACCTGAGCTTTAACTTTAAAAATGGTAAGTCTCCAGTTCTTACAAAGAAACAGTGAATCAAACTGATGCAGTTTGAATGTCTGTTTGAATTAGCAGGTGTATTGAGACCAAAGATCGGGGTGAATTCTGATCAGTCATAAACAACTATTCCTCAATTTAGATTAAAGAAGGAAAGAGGCTGAAGTAGGAAGGTGGGAGTGGATGGGGAGGTACCTGTAGTAATAGAGATTAGGTAAAATTTCTTGAACAAGACTGTGGCAGTAGGTATGTTTAGGATAAAATAAAGTTTAGAAAGATGAACCAGGATAAATGTGTGAGATAAAACAGATAGGAAGAAAGCAAAAGAAAAAAAATGGAAGTGCTGTTTGGAAGTATGGGTGAGAGGTAACAGTAAGCAGGTTTTAAATAATAAAAGAAAGGACAAGGTTTTTGAGGAGAAGGTTATAATTTCCAATTGTAAAGCTGGTCTGCTTGAAACTGAAAGGTTGACGTAACAAAAAAGTTGGAGTAGAAAGGTAAATGATAATGTAAGCAGTAGCTGAAACCATGAGCATAAGTGAAGTGTCCTGGGTGAGAGGAAGTCTGAGAGCAGAGGTAACAGGCAGATGGGAGGAAGGAGAGCCACAGGAAGAAGATGATTGACACAACTGATAGGAGAGCTTTAATGAAATTCAGTTTTTAAAATCTTGCTAAGATTATGGCTTCTGAGAACAATGGTTGACAGTTTTGTATTGATTTATAAAGTGACTTTTTTTTTTCCACAAAAAGACTAAAATCTGTACAGAACTTCTTAATGACAGCTCAAGGCCGTTACTCTCTTACATTTTATTTTTGCTGACTCAAAGGGAGAGAACAGAAGGAACTGTCATCAGGAGGCACATGGAAGCACAGGCACTCACAAACTCCCCAAACAGAGCTGTGCCTGGACGGGTGTTTGTATCTCCATCAACTTCCAGAAGAGCTGTGCTGCTGCAGTGGCACGGGGGGGTGGGGTGGAGACAACTGAGAGCAACAGTGTGACTTGGTGGTGAGGAACTCGGATCTTAACTGCTTTGAGAGTATTTCATCAAGGCAACTAAACAGAGAACGGAGGCTCTTAAATTTAGTCAAAAGCCATCAAGAGCTTTAGGGGAGACGGTGGTTTAGTAAGGCATTACACGAAAATGACACTTTAGAAAGCTTCTATTTTGCTGATATGCTTTTGCCATCCTTTGATATAGCACAAAGATAGTTTGGTTTATTTAAATCTGACATATTTTTTGTTGTATCATAAGAGCTTTGTGGCAGTTCAGACAATCGCATAAGTAGTGTCCAGCAGATTTTAAATCAAGCCTTCTCCAGAGAAAGTTTTAAATTCTCCTAGCTCATATACAAATGATAGTCATCCCTTCAGCTAAATTGAGCCATAAATAACAGAAAAGGGAGAAGAAGCATTTCTGAGCTGAGTAACAACTTCCTCTTAATTATAGCCTATGTTAACCTTGTAACAATCCTTCGTATGAATGTTGTCACCTTTTCTTATTTTATTGAGAATTTTGTTATGTTGGTGTTCTTATTAAACTCTCAGAGTCAGGGGCTCATCTGGGACTCTCAGATTTTTGTTGTTTGTTTTAAATTCAGCTTTCAGAAATGCAGGAAAAAGCTGGAAAACATAACTAACCTAGAGGTTAAAAAACCCCCTTGCCAGTCACAAAATGTGCAAAATAAATTCCATTTGGGGATGGGAGGAGATGAGATGTCTGGTTTTTAATTGGACGTTTAGGATTACTGATACTGAAAATCTGAAATTAATGCAGTAAAGAGTAAGGAAAACAACTCTGTGTGTGTACTTGATGCATTATGCATGGTGCTACATTTTGAGGTATAAAAGAACTGAATCTTAAGACCAGGACATGCTTAGCCTCTCAGCATTAAGCAAGGCTAAAGTTTTGTATGTTTGTGTGAGAACTGGAGCAGGAACTGGCAGAGGTTCAAAAGAATCATGACTACATTTCTGTTTTAGAGCATGTGTGGTCAAATACTGAGACCTTGATTTGCTTCTCAGTGTTCTAATTTTGGATTATCTTAATGTTTTGTCTTTCAATTAAATGAAATCCCTTCAGCCTAGTGCTAGTGGATCCTCTCTTGTTTGTTGTTAATAAGCTGTCCACAAGGCTATATGACCTCTCTGGCCTGTTCTCTGTTCTTATAAAACTTCTTAACTCATCCAAACTTCATGAAGTTCAACAAGGCCAAGTGCAAGGTCCTGCACATGGATTGAGAGCAGCCCTGCAGAGAAGGCCTTGGGTGTAGTAGTGGATGAAAAACTGACTATGAGCCAGCAACGTGCGCTCACAGCCCAGCAAGCCAACTGCATCCTGGGCTGCATCAAGAGAAGTGTGGCCAGCAGGTCGAGGGTGGGGATTGTCCGCCTCTACACTGCTCTTGTGAGACCCCACCTGTAGTCCTGTGTCCAGCTCTGGGGCCCCCAGTATAAGACTATAAACTGATCTAGTGGAAGGTGTCCCTGCCCATGGCAGGGGGGTTGGAACTAGATGATCTTTAAGGTCCCTTCCAACCCAATCTATTCTATGATTCTACGATTCTTAGTTTATAACATAATGATGTGACTGTATCCCCACATGTGGATTTTAGCATCTCCCCATGTTTTACAGACAGACTTCCAGCTGCTGAACACTCAAATATATTCTGCCCTAACTCAATGGCTGCAAACTGAAGTATCCATGCCCAGCTTGTCAAGACATGTATTATCACTGGGAAATATCTAGGTACCAGGACTGGCATTTCTACATTTGACTGGCAGACTAACGTCTGGAAGCCTTTTTCATCATATGCTTCCACCAAATGTTCTTCCAACAGAAGTATGGGTTGCTTCAAAAAAGTGATAGGTTATTGTACAGTATTTCTGAACTTGCATTTTCCCTTCTGGGAAATGCTGAACAGCAGTATATGGAACTTTTTCTGATCTGCCCTAGAATCCTTAGAGTCCTTAGGGTCAGTCCAGACCTTTTATTCTTCCAAGATAGATTGAGTATCATTCAGCTAGTTGTTTCAGTCTTCAGGGAAATAAGGACACTGTGCCTGGATATTCTAAGGTGGCTTTGCACAAAGAGTGTCAACAGAAAAAACTAGGTTTTTATCTAGGCAGCTGTCTGGAGTAGCAATCTACAGGAGTTGCTATTCAGCCCAGTAAGGGACAGATGTTTCCTCACAGCTCACCTGCCAGTGGGGTTAAGCAGAGCTCACTGCTCCCAGAAGTGGACTTTGTTTTTTGTAGCTGCGCACAGGGCCAGACTTGCTGCTGTTCCTGCTAAGGGAAGGGTCAGGGTAGGAGGAACAGTGGCCACTTTGAAGGGGAGTCTGTGATCTGCCGGTAGAGGCAGTCACTGCTCTCTTGCTTCTTCCCTGGTGCTGCTCTCCCCTTCCATTGCTCTTCACCCTGAGCCAGCTCTTCACCTTCATATGCTGTCTCCCTTAGCAGGAGCAGAGGCTGCTCCTTCTGTGAAGAGGTAGAAGGTATCTGAAAAAGAAGACAGCAGGGATCTGCTCATCTTCTGAGCAGGTCATGCTGCGGGGAGAGGCACAAGCTCACAGATGTTGATATCTCCCATAGCTCCCAAAAGCTCCACAGACCCCATGCAGCCCTTCCTTCAACCTTCCTTCCCCTGTCCCAAAGCTCACTGACTCCTCAGCCATCCTTTCATCCCTGCTTCAGATCTACCACTGTCTCCCAGTCCTTTCTCAGCTGCTGAAGCCCAGCCTCCTAAAATCCTAGTTCTGAGTTCAAAACTCCCTGCTAGCCTCTCCTCTGTAACCTTTAGGCAATGCCTACAGATCTTGTTTCTAATCTCAGCCTAGTCCTATTCTGGTAGCTTCCACAAGATAAATATTATTTTATTTAATATAGAAATGGGGCAGTGAAACCTACTTTTGGCTCTAATACTTATTGAAGCCTTGAGCTGGTCCACATCCAGTTGTCTACCAAGGGATTTAGTGTGCAGTCAGGTATGGGGATGTATTTCACACATAACTCTTCCACACTGACTTCCCTATGTAAACAAGCACTTAGGTCTTGCTTAGGCAAACATTTCTTTACCTTATAAGCATGTATAGGCACTAGTTGACTTTCATATTAATAGCACAGCATGTGTATGTCAATATTGAAATGATCTGAGATCTTTAGGGTAAAAGATATTTATGCCAAAGATATTATGTTTTGGTATCCACACTCAGCATGGCTACAATTAAAACAACAGTTATACTCAAACACTGCTAGATTTCTGGTAAGGGTAGGAAGTTACTGTTATTGTTATTGCCATAAAACTTTGCTTTTCTCTTTGAAAGATCCAGGACTAAAGAGCTTCTATAGTTTTGATGTGAAATGTTGAATACCACATAATCAGTAGCTGGTTCAGCTTACCAGGAGCATTTCAAAATAATCTTCAGGGCTTTTTACTCTTGACATTCACATTTTTTTTTTTAGATTTAGTTTTGTGTGATCTTCCGTATGTAAAGTAACTTGTGCGCTGGTAAACAAGGACTCTGCTAGAAATGATAAAAGTACTTCAAAGCTATTCTCAAATGCACAGACTGGTACTACCAACCAGAAAGGCTAGATAACATCTTGCTAGAGATATGTCTTTATTACAGATATTTGCACCTCTTGATTCACTGAATTCACTTGCTATATAGAAAATATTTAACTGTTAATCCATTATAATTTGTCATTGGCTGTCTGAGCACTGCTTTCATAACTTACATTTGTGTACATGGAAATAGTACAAGAAAAACTGTACTAGAAGTGGTAAGAGAGAATAGAAAAGAACTAATTAGCCCAAATTTTTGCTTAAGCATATTCAGCATACCATTCAAAAATGTCTATGAAACTATTCATAGAAAATTGAAAATTTTAACTATAAGCCTAACCTCAAAGAAAGCTTCAAGGCACTCTTTGAACATGTCTATCTACTAATGATTGATACAGAGAGTCTCATTAATAGCTAATCATGTTCTAAGTACATTAGTATGCATGACTTGAATAGCCAACTATTTGGAAATTTGTTTGTTTGTACAATATAAAATGCAATTTACATTGTTTGTACAATGTAAAAATGCACAATGTGTAGCCTCAGTGTTGACTGGACAAATAGTAAATGCTGTAGAAAGGAAAAATTTCCTTTCCCACCTTGGGGTAGGAATAGGTCCAGCCATCAAGCTCCCACTGCACCTTGGGTGCTAGGGCTCAAGTATTCTTTCTGAATAGAAATCACAGAATCACAGAATGGTTGAGGTTGGAAGGCACCTTTGGAGGTCATCTGGTCCAACCCCCACTGCTCAAGCAGGGCCACCTAGAGCCAGTTGCCCAGGACTGCGTTCAGGTGGCTCTTGAATATCTCCAAGGGTGGAGACGCCACAATCTCCCTGGACAACATGTGCCAGTGCTCAGTCACCCTCACAGTAAAAAAGTGTTTCCTGATGTTCAGAGGGAACATCTGTGTTTCAGTTTGTGTCTATTGCCTCTGGTCCTGTCACTGGGCATCACTGACAAAAGCCTGGTTCTGTCCTCTTTGCATCCTCCCTTCAGGTATTTATATACATTAGTAAGATCTCCCCTGAGCCTTCTCTTCCCCAGACTGAACAGTCCCAGCTCTCTCAGGCTTTCCTCATGGGAGAGACGCTCCAGTCCCTTCATTATCTTCATGACCCTTTGTTGGACTCTCTCCAGTATGTCTATGTCTCCCTTGTACTGGGGAGCCCAGAACTGGACACAGCACTCCAGGGGTGGCCTCACCAGGGCTGAGCAGAGGGGAAGGATCACCTCAAATGACCTGCTGGCAATACTTTGAATAATGCAGCTAAGGATACCATTCACCTTCATTGCTGCAAGGGCACACTGCTGGTTGATCTCGCACTAGAGCCTGACTTAGGTCATATTGTTTTATTAATGTTATTTACTGACACCTCTCCTGTGGTGTTTACTCAGACTGCAGTAAGTTGACTCCCTTTTTTCTTTAAAGGTGCCTAGCCAACGGGTATCAACAAACAAAGCATGAAAATCTGACTGGAGTATAACTGATATTTGCTTAAGTTTGATGAGGATTTGAATCTAAGACATGAACTATCCCATGTGTCACAGGGAGTGTTCATCCAGGAATCAATGGCATTACCAATATGTCAGTGTTAGACACTTCAGTGTTCACTGAAGCAAGGGAGAAAAGATCATTTGAAGAGAAGCTATTTGAAGGAGTAGTTCAGTTTCATGACATGAATGGGTGCATTTATGAGAATGCTACCATATGATTATATATATAAATTTAACTTATTCAGGAAGAAGACAAGCCCTGCATGCCCAGCATAGTCTATAAGTATGTCTGAGCTGCAATAAAGAGGGCTAATGCAGGCACTGTGTGGTATTATATATAGCTTGTGTTTTCAAAATCTGCATAGCCTATTTAGGATCAGGTATCCACATCTCACTTCAGTAGGTCAAAATATTTATGGGAATATGAAGAAAAAATATGGCTTTTCATCCTCTGCTTTGTATTGTTAGATGGGATATTGTAACATCAAGATCTAGGTATTAACTTATACATAATTTGAAAAGATTTGTGAATAACCACTCCCAGAAAATCTTTTATCCTTTTTCATGTCTAATCGGCTTGTGTGAAGTGGTAGGTGTGATGTGTCTTAGTCATGGAATCCATATAGGTGAGCTATATTTCCCAGGCTAAACAAATCACAAAAGCTATGAGACCACCAACCTAAGTAAGTTGAATTTCATAACTTTAAGGTAGCTTACTCAAGTTAGGTAGCAAAACAACATAGGAAAGCCAAAGCAGTCTGTAGTTCCAATGAGTTGTGGTAGTTCCCAGTGCACACCCACAGGAGAGGGGAAAGTGCTACTGCGAGTGGCTCCAAGCAGTATCCTTTCTTCTTTGAAGGAAGAAGGCAATGATGAACAGTTAAACTTTCATATGGCTGTAGCTTGTAGTATGAATTAGGAATCATCCTTTGCTTGAACTGCAAACCTATTGCGTAATGGGTCAAGTGAGCAAATGCAGCCAAAACTGAGTCTTGAAGCAGAGCATTTGTTTACTTGTGATAAAGCAAAATTTTCTGGTTTTGTAAAAGATGTTTAAGGGAAGGGCCTATGTGAACGGCTTTCTGCTTTCTTAAATGTAAATTCTAGACAAAATTCAGTGCAGTATCCTATTTCTCAGTGCAATATCTCATTTATTTTCCAGCCCAAATCATTATGTGTTATCCACTGATGTTGCAAGGACTGTGGTATCTGTTTTCTGTGAAAATAATGCAACTATGTTCAGGAAAATGCATATTCCTCTTTGTAACAAATTGCTCTAGCTTTCCTTATGGACAGAAATAGGTTTTATACAAGTTTCTAGCTATGAGCTCATCTTATTTATGCTAATTTAAATCCATGAACATCCAGAGAAAGGGAAATGGGATCTCAAAAAAGATGCTATATAATGTGTGATTATTTACCAAGTGGCCAACTATCTTTAGGAAGGAGTTGCCTCACAGTCACTAACAGCCTTTAGATTTGATCAGTTTATAAATCCACTGGGCTCTTCAGACCATGGTAACTGTTTAGACATGACGTGAGTTAACAATATTGAAATCTTTGTTTTATGATAAGCAGGAGTAAGATCAGATGATCTGTATTTGCTCATTTGGTCTCCTCTGTGAACTGAATAGCCTTTTTGTACCTACTTTTCTTATAGGACCAAGCTTTACAAATAAATCCTCCAAATTCTGAGAATAAAAAGATAAAGTTGCAGTGTCTACACCGTATTTATCAACTCTCAGAAAATGTATTTGGACAACTTAATGGTAAAACCAGAGTGAAATATATTGTAATCAATTGGAGTGTCTCTAAAATGGAACCGGAAAATCAGTTTTAGCACTTCTGGGGCACAAGAATTTAATAAAATTCATAAAAGGAACAACCTGTAGCTTGTGGTATAGCTAGTCTGGTCAAATACTGAAGTGACAAAGTAAACAACTGTACTAGTTTCTAAAAAGAAATGTATAATGCATTGCATTTTTAGGGCAGATTTCATTTAAAAATGGACGTTACAAAACCTGAAGCTTTAAGACACCTCTGTGAGAGAGATTAAACCTGTAGGTCTATAGACTGCAGCTTTACAGGCAAACTGAAGCACTGGCAGTGTTTGGGAGCAGATCGTGGGAAACCCGTGAGCTGGTGGGGCAGAGGCTTTGCTTTGCACAGCTGTGTAAAGACTTGCCATAATAGCTGTCTGTAGCAGCGATCTCTGCGCTGGAGGAAACGTGAAGAGCGCCTGTTCTCCCTCCCCTAGGAAGCATAATGCTCAGCAGAGCCCGGGAAGGGAGGAGCGAATGCTGTGGCCTTGTATTCTGTCTCCACTGGCCTGGAGAAAAGTACACCAAGAGATGCTCTTAGGGATGGTGCAAAATATACCAGCGAGAAAGCCCCCAGGGAGCCTGTCCCTGCCCTTTTCCTTTTCCTGCTGCAGTTTCCACAGAGCTGCTTCAGTCCTGCCCCGTGCGGTGCAGCGGTGGGAGGCCACCACCCCGCCACCACCCCGGCGACTCCGCGAGCCCTGGCTGACCCCAGCCTTCAACGCCAGCGTTTCAACCCCGGAGCTGGCCTTTCTCGTGCAGTTTGCAATAGCATCTTTTAAACAATTTTCTATAAAGCCCAGTAGATGGATGCATTTTCTGTTGTGCTTTGGTTGCCTTTTTTTTTTTTTAAACGGCTGTAAATACATCAGCAGCAGCAGGGGACCGTGCCGGGGGGCCGCGGGCGCAGCTGGGCCGCGGGGGACCCTGTGACTCGACACGTCTCGGCCGTGCCGTTGTAAGCCACCACGTCCGTCTTCCTCCTCGTCCTTCCCGCTGGGCTGCGGCTGAAGGCGAGCGAGCCGCCGCGGCGGGGGACAGCACCACCGAGGAGGCCATTTTGCAGCCGTTGAGGGAGGGAGGGAGGGAGGGGAGGGAGCGAGCGGCGGGCGCGGCCGGGCGGGACCCGGCCCCCCGCGGCAGGTAAGCGCGGCACCACCTGGCGGAGGGGGGTGAGGAGGGTGCGGGCTACCCGCCGGGGCCATGCGCCTGCCCCCGGGCAGCCGCCGGTCCCGCGGGACGAGGAGGCTCGGCGGCGCTGGGCGCGGTAGCCCGTCAGGCCCCGCTGCTCGCCGGGGAGCCGCGGCCCCTCGCCCCGCGGCGGGGCGGGCCGGGCGGGGCCGGGCGGGGCGCGGCGCGGCCGGCAGGGGGCGCTGTCCCGCCGGGCCCGCGGCGTGGGGCAGAGGGTGCCGCAAAGGGTTAACGAGCGGGCGGCGGAGCCTGGCTGCCCCTGCCGGGAGACCGGGGGGGAGGAAAAATAATTAAAAAAATAAAACCAGACCGGCAGCCGGGGCCGCGGAGCACTCCCACCTCTCCTTGCCCCCCCCCACCTCCGCCGCCCGTCCGCCCGGGGGGACAGCGCGGGACGCGGAGGCCGGGGCGCAGCGGCGGGACGACAATGCAGCAGGCGGAGAAAGCAGGAGGGGCAGCACACGGCAACATGGAGGGAGGCGCGGAGCGGGCCAGCCCCTGATGCGGCTCTTTCTCCTCCTCCTCCTCCTCCGGGCAGCGGCTCCGGCGGCGATTCCCTCCCTGGCGGCGGCTGGCGGCGGCGGGTGGAAATGAGCAGGTCGGCGGCTCTTCTCCTCTGCCTGCTGGGCTGCAACGTGTGGAAGGCGGTGACCAAAACCTTAGGGGCGCCCGAGGCGGCTCAAGGTCGGTGCGGGAAGGGTGGCGGGACTGGCCCGCTTTGTGCGGCGGCCCCCGGGGCGGCGGGGGGCTGCACTGTGCGGGCGGCGGCAAACTGTGCGGGGGCCGGGGGCTTGGCGGGGGGAGGGGGGGCGGCGATGCGAGACCTCTCCCGGCGCCCACCGGCTGCGGGGCGCAGCGGGGGCGCCGCCCGCCGCAGACCCCCCCAGGCCCGGGGTGGTGAAGGCAGCCCCGCGGCTGGGGAGCTTTTGTTAACGGAAGGGGCAGGGGCTGCCGCTGGCCTCATTGTGCTGCCCCCTCCCTCCTTCCCTCCGCGCCGCCGGAGCTGTTGCATTGCGTCCTTCTCCCCCGGTTCCCCCCCCCCTCCTCCTCGCCGTGCCCGCTGCAGGGCCCGACGCGGCGGTGAGAGGCGGGCTGAGGGGCACCGGCGGCCGCAAGGCCCTGCCCCCGGCTGCGCGGGGCCGCGGGTTCGCCCCCCGGGCTGGCGGCGCGGCTCGGCCCGCCGCCCCGGGACGTCTCCGGGCCCCGGCCGAGGCCTTTTGTTCGGCGCGGTGGGCTGCCGGCCGGGCCGGGCGGGGGCCTGTCAGGGCGGCCGCTGCGTCCCTCGGCAGCCCGGGAGAGCCGGGTGGGAGCAGCGGCCGCAGCGGGGCAGTGCCCGATCCCCCCGGGAGGCCGCGGCGGCTCCCCCGGCACCTGGGGCAGCTCCTGGGCCGGCGTCCTGCCGTGGGCTGCTCTGCCCTGGCCCTCACAGGTGCCGCGGTGAGGCGTCCCCTCGGCGGCGAGGTGCACCTGCCCTCCCGCCCTCAGCCCCTGGGGGAGGGCGACGGGGGGAGACGCTCCCCCGTGCCCCGCTTGCCCTCGGCCTTGCGTTTGGTGGCGGGAGAGCAGCCCCTCCGTCGGCCTCCTCCCACCGGGCCCCCGCAGGGATCCTGCGGCAGCGTCGCGCCTGCCGGGACAGCGGCTGCCTTAGGAAGCAGAAAACTTGTCTGCCTAAGGATGCGAAACGTGCTGGGAGGAAACGCGTCCTCCCCCGTGGTCAGTGTTGGCCTTGTGGCACGCGTCGTCAGCTGGCTAAATGTGTCATCTGGGACGGGAGATCGTTCTCCTGCTCAGCCTTCGTGGTGATGGGCTGGCAGCGGCCTTCCCGCTGTGGTGGGGTGGAAGCACGCCATGCGAAGAGTATGCTTGTCCCTCGCTTCCTCTGAGCTTTCCTGTCTTGCATGTCAGTAAGAATCAGTAAGCGATGCTTGCCATGAGAAGAAAACCCTTAAATGTAACCTTTTTGAACTCTTTCTCTCATGGTTGTATTTGCAGTGTACTCAGTAAGATCTAGGTGGGCCTGTGCTCTCATACAGAGCATTCAAAAGGTATTGGTGTCTTGTAGCAAAACCTACCACGCTAGGCAATCTGACAGCAAATGTAATGTCAGATTCTGCCTTATACAATAGCAGTGCTGGAATAAGAAGTACTAAACTGTAACTCAAAGGCCAGTAAACTGCGGAATATACTGACTTTATTGGTAAGTGTGCCAGAAAAACAGAACTCTTGAAGCTCATCTCTTGAAGCTAGCACTTCAGATACCAAGGTAATATCAAAATCTATTGTAATTCCTGTATCGTATGGAAAATCTCTTTCATATGTGTGATCAAAGTGGTGAGGTGTTGGCAAAATCAGTGCCTTTCAACTGCCCTGTCGATCTCATCTTCCATTGTCAAGCTTAATTCATGGTATATGGAAAGGTTTGTCTCTATAGCTGCTACATCCACATCAAGCCTGATAGCTGATTATTTAAGTAATAGCAGCTATGTCAGTGAGTTGAGAACATTTCTATCTAAAGTGGTCTAATTTTATCTTCAGTGTAAGAATATCGGAAGTTTCATAGATAGCATCATTTTCCACAGTCTAATTACAAGCCACATCTTTACTCCTTGATATGTACATTGGTAAGTGGATATGTAGAACAAATCTCATATTGAAGTGTGTTCTGCTCACTAGTTACCAGCTACTTACTAGGAGCCCTTTTTTGAAAGTTCATGGGGTGCCAGCTTGTAGCCTTGAATAAGTTCCTAATCATCAGGTGTGAACATCTGGGGAAAAGAGTTTTAGTACCAGGCACATTCCTTGTTTGTATATTGAATGAAGTAAGTGCTAAATGGTTGTAAAACCTAAACCAACTGTTTTTCCCTCCTGCCCTTTTAGCACCATGGTGATAGTTGTAGCCACAGGTGAACAGCCATTGCCAAAGTTCAGGGATGTTTGCTGATGACTGACTTTCCCCTTGTCAGTCTGGGGAAAGACTGATGAGAGAGACTAGTGAAAAACCAATAAAGGTGGAGGTGAGAAAGCCAGAGGATGCCATCAGGGAGTAATTGTTTCAGCTGCAATATCTGTTACTGGACAGGTTACAAGAGACTAGGACCGAGAGCCCTCCTTACCGTGGGACAGGTTAGATGAGACTCAGTTAAAATGTTCCATGCCTGTGTTAAACAGACCAAATAAATAGGTCTTTCATTTGGAGCTATTCTGGTTAAGGAAGGGATGAGGAGCGATGCTTTGCATCAAGCATTTTTCTCTTTCACTGCTCTCAGCCATATGTTCAGACAGTCCCAGCTTCAAATTCCGCTCGGCCAGACTGATTACATAATTCGTGAATATGGAAAGTACTGGTAATTAAGTTCTGCATTTAGCACCCTATTTAGAAAATTGGATGACTTTGGCACGCTGTTACCTCATTTGAGTCATTATGCAGATCTGTTGCGGTGTCTGAAGGTCACAGAGTTTCAGTAACTTTTTTTTCTTTAATATGGTAAAATCCACACAGATAACTTTTTCATTTTTGTCAGTGTTGCTGCTTAGAGCCCCAGCAGTGAGGCTGTTAGAAGTCCATGAAGGTACATTTTAGGATTAGTAAGGCTTTACCTCTTTAATTTCTCTCAAACACTTGAAACCAGACAGATGTTTCAGATGAGGACTAAATTATGGTTTTGAGGTGTTTTGGTGTGGTTTCTTGTTGTTGATGTTGTTTGTTTTTTCATTGTTCTATCAAGTATTCCAGAACTTAGATTTGTTTGAATGCTGAAATGAATGTGTAGAAATTTTAATTAAAACAAGCCAACCCTTAAGCTGCATTCCTGTGGGGAATTGGTGATTTGTTTGAGTACAGAAAAAATATACAGTGAGTTTTCTTTATATGAACAGATGCCTTTTAAACTTAGGGAGCCTTGGCAAATAGCAATTTAAGAGTTATATGAAGAGGTAACACAAACCCAGGGAGGATGTAAGCAAAATCAGTGTAACTTGAGAAAGAGTTAAATTTCTTTGTTGCCTGTAAACTTTGCTTCACAGTTGAAGATGAGGATGATTCATTCGTAGATTCTAGGGAGGCTCGTTTAAGAGAAATCCTAGTATGTTGTGTTGTAGTGCAGAAGTCCAGTATGACTGCTGTCTGCTGCGGTGGGTATTGGTTTTAATTCATGTCTTGGTCTTCATATTTCAGTAGTTGTTCAAAACGAAGTTATGAATAATAAGCAAACATTTGAGTAATAAATAGCACTCAGTTCAAGGACTAGTCTACTAGCAGATGCATATTCTCAGGATATCCCACCTTCATAATCCCAGAATGAGATGAGGCAAATAATCTTTTTTCCTAGTATGGTGAATGGAAGTTCAGGTGTTGCTCCTTAGTTGGAACCCTCTGTATCTTCTCCCTCTGTGTGTATGGAGGATAGGAGGGTTGATGCTTCAGTGCTAGTTTGTAATTGCCTGTTTGCCTGCAAATAGTCATTACGTTACTTGACACTGTGAAAGCTAATTCAACAACCATTTTAGCTGGACATTTTGTAAAGGCTTTTCTGGACAGCACAGTAACAGCTGCGAGGAGACCCTCAAGTTCTCGTGGGTTTTTTTGGTTTTTTTAAGCCAGTTATCCCAAGCTTTCAGTTTTAGCCGTGATGATAAACTTTGGGTGATGCAGAAATAGTCTTTCTCTCTTTCGTCTTGCATTGCTGTATTATCTCTTTTCTCAGCTGCAGATTACTAATGACCTTCAAATGCAAATATTTCATTGAGACCACAAATGGACTCCTAAGAGTAGAAGCTAAATGCTCTAAAACAGTACAAAAAGATGTTGTTTTAGTTAGTGGAGGAGCAAATTTTTTACTTAGTACTAGATAGTATCGTAAAATCTTAAGGAGGGTGAGGTATTAATTGATTTTGTTGGTTATCAGATCCAGGTAAGCACTAGTTGTTTGTTTGTTTGTTTGTTTTTAATGTTTACCTCAAACTACTAATGACTGCAAATGCCTAGTAACTGATTTCTCTGTCAGATGGACAAGTTACCTAGGTGAGCTGAGGGTTTAAAACTACAGTCCTTTTCTGCTGGACATTTTTGTGTTCACCCTTCTGGCTTGTAATACCTTGCAGTAAGTGATTCAACTTAGCTTAAACAATGTGTGTATGCACTTGTCAAGTGACAGGAAATTCACACGCGGGCTTTCCCTGTGGTCCTTTGTCTGATTGTGTCTTGACTGTGTTAATTGCCATGTGTTACCTAACACAAAGGTTAAAACAACCTTCTTCCTCCCACTTCTGTCTTTTTTTCTTTAAACCTCACACTGACACCCCTCACTACTTGAGACTAGAACCTGGTTCATGAAATTTTTAGGGGCGGCTGCTTTCTGTGCCAACTTCTGGCCAAGTGAATGGTTTCAAATAGCAGTTCCCTCTCTACAGGAGAGGTTTCTGGTAGCAATGAAATGCAGTTTTACCATATGCTTGTTAATTTAACAGAAGCCTGGATTATATGTATTTGTGTGCTGGGGAGGAGGAAGGATTGTGCTTTTAGGCTTGTTGGAAAACTTAAGAACAGTGGTGTTGGTGCATGGAGGAGCAGAAATGTCAGTCTGCCTCCTGTTAGTACAAACTTCAAATTAGTTTTTTGCTCATCTTCTGTGGGCAATGACTAGCCACAGTGTTGGTGTGTGGCTTAGACTTAGAGGAAAGTGCATGACAAAGAAACTCAGTGTATAGGTCATGTCAGTACAGGTATGCACAGTACCTGACAGCTTGGTGGTTCGGCTTTAATGGCATTTCTTAACAACCCTGCTTGAAGTTTGGCTGTTGGATAGCAGTATGGTTGGGAATGATGATTCTTTTCCACATATCTCAAATTACTCTAGTACATTTGATCAATACAATTGTGTGGTGTACCTTGAGCTTATATTTTAGGGAGATCATTATTTTTCTAGTCAGCCAAAGGCAAACTAAATAATCTCTCCAAAATACCTGCAACTTGAAATCAAAGTATGCGCTTTCAGTTTGTATTACCTTATATGTTGATTACGTTACACAAGCTGCATTTTTTTGTGGGATTAATCTCCCTTTGCTCCAGTATATATCAGTTCTGCTTTTAGATATGAAGAAAGGCAACTGCTGAGAGAACTATACTGTCACTATTCTGCCTCTCCCACAGATCTCAGTGGTCAGGGAGCACAAATAAGGGAGGCAAGAAGCCTGTGTATTTACTACAGCAAATGAGTTTAATAACACTAAATATAATACACACGAATAATATACACTAAAACATTTTGGTTTGGGAAATACCAAAGAGAACTGAGTGCTTCTTTTTTCTTCAGAAATTCCAGAAACATTTTCCTGTAAGCTGGTTTACATTACGTCTTCAGTTAATCTAATACGTTTTCCTGTAAGCTGGTTAACGTTACGTTTTCAGTTAATGTAATATCTGGCTTGTTGTGCATGGGTAATAAGCATTATACACATGCTTTTTACGAACACCATCTTTAGTTTTATTGGAAACTGGAAAGATACGTGTATATTTGTTAATACAGAGCCATAAAAATGTGAACATACTGTAATTTCTTGTGGCTTTTAGTAAGTGTATTGAATCTTTCACTTTTAAAATACTAAGACAGAATCATATTTGACATAAGGGTGAGTATGAGCCCTTGAAAGTAGTATTTAAGAATATTCCAACATAGATATTTCATGTTGAAATTCATTTCATAGGTATTACATAGAATATTTCATGTAAAATGCCAGTGTTCTGGTTCAGATATACCTATGTACTTTTTTGCTAGCTTGAAGAGCAACAAATCTTGAGATGATATGAAGGAAAATTTCATTTCTGTACAGTATAGTCTGTAAATTTGGCTCCCTCACTAGCTACTTGGGGGATTGGATCTATTTAAACAACTGTTGTGGATATAAAGTATGTTTTGAATAGAAGCAGTCTCTGCAAGCAGGGCACAAAAGTCCCTGGAAATCCAACACTGAAGTTATCTTTTGGTTGTTCTTACTTAACTTTTGCAGCTTGGTGAGCTGTCACTGCCTGTGCCATATTGTGGAGGCATTCTAAGGAGTGAAATCCTGGTTTTATCTATTATCTGTACAGCTCATGCACCAGGAGGTAAAGCTTCCCTGTCACTGTGAGTAGGAACCTGCACCATGGAAAAACTCTGCTATGCTGCTCTAATGGTGGCTTTTCAGATGGGGAGGCAAGAGCACGTAACAGTAGAGGGGACCCCGCATTAAGCCTTTCTGGACTTGGGGTGACTCTTGTAGGGGCCACCCTCAGCCTCTCTGCCCTGTGGGAACCAGGCTTTGAGGAGACGCAGTGACAACTGCAGTTAGCAGGGAGGAAATGCAACACAGGGGGGAAGCCAAGGGGAAGGAAGTAGCAGCATCCTTTTGGCCTGGGGACTATAAAGCAGCTAAATCCAGTAAGGTCCAAAATGCTTCCAGTTTTCTTAAATTCTAGCTGCAAAAGTGCTGAGAGCTACTGTACTGTGTGGTAGGTGTGAGTAATACAATAGCAATATTTAACAGTAAAGGGAAGCTTACCTTGACAGTCAGTAAATGCTGAGATAAATACGAGGCAGAGGCACAAGGTACTCCTGATTTGTTAAAGAAAACAAAGAGGCCTTTCTTCATGCAGTAATTAACAAAGGTGATAGCAGTGTTGGGAGCTCCTTCTTGTTTCATCCCACCTTTGTGGTTGCCATTACTGAAAAAAAGGTGTCTTTCATTCTTTATAAGCAAGGGCATATACTAATACAGCAACAAGTATTTCTCAAATGATGTTGTGAGACTTGCTTGATAATAAAGCAACAACAAACTAAGGTGTTTTTGGACTGCTGCTGGGGGGAAATGAATGTATCAGCAGTTTTGTCCAGACCTCTTGCTCTCCACTGTACCATGAACAGTTGTGCAAAATGAAAGATTAAGATCCCAACATCTCCTCTCTGTCTGTATTTGATATGTGAATGTAAGACTTTTTCTGTGAGGGGTATGTAGAGGGTAGGAGGCATCTCACCTAACTCGGGTGTCTGCAGCCTGCAAGTGTCTACATCTGAGCTAGTCATCTACGGTCCTTTTAAAGACATGATGATCTAATCTTCTCAGCTAATGGAGCCGAGTGTCATTCCTGTCACCTGGAGTAAGCACATTCGGTCAGATAAATCAAACTGTGGGGATCTCCACTGACTAGCATGGCAGCCTAGACAAGGTTGTTTGTACTCCCATTTAGTCGGATGAATCCTCCCTCAGGTACTGTAACTGGAAATTTCATCAGCATGGTGTTGCCCTCTGGCTTGGCCTTAGAGCTACTGAATATATACCATGTAATAAGCTATGTGAAGGAACACACACTCTTGGATTACCTGTTTGGGTTATCCTGCATTTCTCAACACTTAAACAAGAGTTATTGTCTATTTACATTTCTAAACCATTTGTCCTCGTAGCATTATGCTTATGAGCCTAAGTGTTTCACTCCCAAGAGTAAATAAACAAAAAGAAAGGTTTAGAAACAAGTAAGGAGGCTTGTGGAGTCGTTTGGGCTTGCCTACATGTTTTTCCCATGTTTTTAATTAGCTTTGTATTCCCAAGAGTTGATTTATTCTGGATTAAGATGCGTTATTACTCTCACCTTTGTCTGTTTTCTCTTATTGGCATTTGTGTAGCAATGTGGTAAACCAGATTGAGGAAATTATCTGACTGAAAACTCCTGCATGCACCAGTTCAGTCTTCACCTGGATCACTTCCTCAGTTGAATTCATTGGGAATTACACAAATGCTGTTGCTGGTGCAGAGGAAAGGGCTGAGAGGAGCTGATAAAGGAAAACAAGGACTTCATGGCAGCAGTGCCAGCTGATGCAGGATTAAATTGTTTGCAGAACTGTAACATAAGATGTAGGGCACAACATTTAGCAAGTTAACTGTTTTAAGTGTTACTGCTCAAAGGAGATAGCTGCTGTCTAAAAATGTGGTATCACCCTATTGCTCAAAGAAAAAGCATAGTTTCTTGAAAACTATTTGCCTACATTAGACGAAAAAACTGTGTTAGAGCAGTGAATACCAGCAGACCTGGACCTAGGTACTGGCAGATGATTTGAGATGCTTTCAGCTGCGCTTGGCTCTGCCTCCATCAAGACAGGTTTTTGTACCTGCCTCGGATACTACAGTTTGTACCCTGCATGGTAGTTTAAACAGAGCTTCATCCACAGTTTCAGCTCAAGTGCACTGTGAAATGTAGTGCTTACGAGTGTTTCTCCCAGTTGTAGGGTAACGGGGGGGTTAGTACCCAAGTTATATGTTCTCTGCATGTCCCAAATGGCTTGAGAGGAGATGCACTTTGGCCCATTTAAACACCGAAGAAATGCGAGGGCAGTACTGGGCACTTAGCATAGCATTCTGGTAGAGTAACTTTTGTCAGGTAGCCGTGAACCTACAATTTGGCATATAATTAGCACATGATGTCTGATAGTGTCTGGTCACTTCTCTCTGAACTGTCAAGCCAGAGCGATTGCCACTTTTCTCCAGATAATTGCCTTGCTTTCCTTAGTTACTGTGCTTCTGCATTGATGTTTCCTAGATTAGGGTGTCTGCTGAGAGATAAGAAGTTTTTATTTCTTATCCTGCCCTTCCTCCTTCTGTCCCTGTGTTGGCCCTCTCATGTATTGAAAGGTTTGGAGTGCTTTCACTGCAGATGGACAAGAAAGTCAGCTAGGGAGTGTTCATGGCCGTTTCTGTTTGGGTTGGGCAAGCATTGCTAGGGAAATAAATGGGTCCACGAGCTCTGGAGACAGGACTGATGGTCTGCAGGGGGTGAAGCGGCCGAGGGCGGGAACACGCTGCCGGGTGATAAACTTGTCCAGGCGCCGCATTGTGTTTGCAGAATGGGTGGCATCAGCTCAAGATGGGAGCAACAGTTGCTCTCTTTGATTCCCTTTGAATTGTGCTCCTGGCAAGTTCTGAAACCTGCTGAGTAGCATGCTGACCTGGACAAATATTACAGTAATTTTAAAAGCTACTTGTGGTAATAATGTTGACAGACACAGTGAAGCACAGCAATATACTTGCTCTTTTAGCTTTACTGCTAGTACCCAGAGTATTCCTGCAACTCAGCTTATTTCAGTGTGTGGTGCTGCAGCCGGGGTCCTGGCAAATAACTTAAGTTTGAGCCAGTGTCAAGGTTCATGATGTTTGATTTACAGGAGCCAGGAACACAGATGTTTGAAGTGAGAGCTGTATCTTCATTGTTTTGCAGTGCCTGTGTGTGTGGACTGTTACTTTTCCCTACTGTTAAAACTTTAGTATGAAGAAGTTTTTGTTTTCTTCAAAAGTTAGAATTTCCTTTGTTCTTTCAGGATATTCTTTAGTACACTGCTAGTAAAAACTTTTTAGAGGAAACTATGGCATTAAACTTACTTGATGTAAGTACTGTTGTTAGCAGTCTACCTAAAAATTAAAAGTACACTTTCTTCAAGCAGCCTGTAGCAGTAGGAGCAAGAGCTTCTAATGGGATGAATTTCAAGTTTACTTATTGCTGTAAGCTATTGAGTTATAACTGCAGCAGGCTTTGGAATATTAAACTACTAAAAGTACTTTAAAAATCAGTTGTTGAAGGAAGAGAACCTGATGTACTAAAACTCTTGCTGAAAACTATTAGTTTTTCCAGACATTTGATGAGATAAGGACTTCCTTCTTTAGATCAGATATGAATAGCTATCTGCTCTGTGAAGCTTTACCTCAGTGAAAACTACTTGGCACTCTTTAGCTGTGTTCAAAATCTTGCTGGAGATCTTGTTTTAATTAGTAATTTTACCTGAGAGTATGTAGTTAATCTTTCAGTAACATTTTTTTTTTTTTTAAACATGGTTTAGTGTTGCTGCCAAAAGAGCCGAGTGAGCCCTTTCAGCAGATGCTGTCATTAGAAAGGGGATCGAAGCAGTGTCATGTCACAAGCTAACTTTCTGCACAGAAAAAATCCTTGCGTTTCGAGGGGCGGGAGGCTAGGTAACAGAGTAGAACAGTTTTTTGTGGTGGTGTCCTAGAAAGGTAATGGTTATTCCCATGTGCAAGTTAATGCATGCTTTTAAGTGAATATTCCATACTTTCTTGAATCCTTCTGTGGTGAAGAAAAATTAAAAAAGAGTGTATATAAGCTCTCAAGATCAAACTCTTATAAATAAGTGATAGCCCTCTAGGTTCCTTCAGAGCAGTAGAGAGTCTTTGTTTACCATGGATGATTGCACATAAACAAAGATGCTTTTTAATATCTGATGCACTCAAGTGTTAAGTCTTGCATCAGTTAGCCACTCAGAATGATCAAGTGTCATCTTCTCTTACCCCTAGCCTAATTGCCTGGTGGAAAATATTAAAGCTCAGATTTTTATGGCCAAGCTCAGGTGTTTCTTCAGTCCGGGTATTATTTAATCTGTGTACCTGTGCCTTACAAAACTGGTGATTTTGGCATTTCCAAGATGGCACATATTGAATTGGAAACAAAGCAAACGCACACCAGTGTTTCCTGACCATGGTGTCGATGTGAGGCAGAGATTTCATTGCCTCACTGTTACTCTATGCTATTCTGTCTACTGCTATACAGATTAACAGTTAGTAAGTATATCCTTACTCTATAAGGATATACTCTGAATAGTCCATCATGAAAGAGCTTTGGTACATCTGGGGGCTGGCTATAAATGAATGGTATCTGACAGTATCGGGTTGTGGGCCTGATCATGGCTTACTTTCTGGTGTGTCTTTTTGGAGATAGCAAAGTGCAGCCTTTGTAACTCCAGATCTTGTTAAAATTAGGAATAGCTTTTAACAGCCCAAAGGCTTTGAAGGAGATGCATGTGTTTGCCAAAAGAAATAGCACTTTCTGTTGCTGAGTTGCATCTGTAAGTTACTCTTATAGTATCTTGAGTGGGTAATAAAAAAATAGTATTAATAAAGGGGTGTATCTTCCTTGGAGAAGAAACACTCATTGCTTACTCTGTAGTCACAGGATGAGGAAGATACTTCTATTGTGCAGAAGATAAGGTCAAGAGTACAGAGAAAGTGTGGTGATCAAGATGGCATACTGTCTGTATCAGAGCGGGGAAGTAAACCAAGGCCATTCAAGAGTCAGGTCTTAATTCATGCCATCTTTACTTTAATGATTAGGGAGCTCTTAATGAATTTACTGATGCTCAGTCGTGGCAGTTTCTTCTTGGACCCTTGTGAAATAATTTTCAGATTTAGTCACCCTTTTCTTGCCATTCCATGCTTTCCTTTGTCATGCTTGTGTAAGTGTAAAGGGTAAAGCCGGAAAGCTGCCTGGCAGTGGGCAGCGCTGTGGTGTGTCAGCAGTCTGGGCTTGCTTTCGGCCTCCTGGAAAGGCAGACAGCCCCCACCTGCTACACTGATGTTCAAATTTGAGGATTTTTTTTTAAGTGCATACACAGCCACTTGTCCCCAAAATGGATGACAAGCCTGATTTCTGAATATATATATATATTTAATGGAAGTAAGGAGAGGGAAAAAAAAGGCAAAAAGAAAAAGCATAAAGATGATAGGATGCCATGTTAAAGTTCCTATATAGGAAATGAAGTTTGAATGGGTTCCAGCTACAAATACTAAGAAACTTCTTCCTTTTCCTCTTGCTCTTTCCTTCAACTTCCCTTCCCTATTGAGTTGAGCTTAATTTTTAAACTTTATATCAGTTGTCCGGAAGACAACCTACATTTTCAGAAGCAGTCAAGTAACCAAATCTTTATTTCAAACGTACTCATGAGTTTGATGTTGCTAGTAACATCAGAATCTCATTTCACGTTCTTAAGCAGCAGGAGGATAAAATACCTCAAATCCAAGATGCTGTGAAAAAGTCAGTACTTGTCTGTAGTTACAATGCAGAAAATACCATAAAAAGCCATTATTTTAATTCAGAGAGTGAGGCAATGCAGTTAAATGTTGATTTTTTGATAATTTTGCTGATAACTAATTGAACTTGTAAATAATGTTTTCTGTGCTCCTAGTATAATATTTGGTTTAGCTTTTTTATTTTAAACCCAGACTGATGACCCATGATTTTATGAGGTAGCCACATATTGCATTCACTGGACCTCTGCCTGAGGAAGAAATAAAAATATTGTATGTTTTATACCATGTTAAACAGAACAAGGGAGAAGAACTTAATGATATGTCCATTGATCTCTTTCATTGCCATGAATTATTCAGATAGTAGTATGATTGGTTTTGTTCAGTTTTAGGGGTTTTTTTAAGCCTTGTAAAGAGGAGAACAAATACAAACATAACTAGGTATTATATTGATGCTAGGTATTATCTTCACACTTTTATTTATCTCAGTTATGTTAATTACCAGGTTTCCGAGACAGTGAGTCAGTATGATTAACTTTCCTGAATGACTCTGACTCTGAAAAACTATGAATTTAATGTTTACTGGAATCCTCCTGTCTTCTCCTTACTTCTAGAAAACTGGGATGATAGGATTGCGCGTTGGAGATCTCTGCGTTCATGCACACATATGCAGACGTGCACACATGCTTGTCTTGTAAGGCCATATGGTATGAATCAAAGCTTACCTCACAGTAGTAAAACTGTAATGCATTTTCCACCATTTTCAGTTACGTGTTCATGGCATGATATTCTGTACTTTGAAAAACTTAGTGATTGTCCTTTGTAAATGGTCATTATTCTATGAAATTAATGTGTTATCCAGGATACTTGGCTTCAATTTTGTCCTTGGATTGCTGTGGCTATTTTAATAACACCAGAAGTTGCATAGTCTTTTCTGCTTGCTGCCTTTGTTCAAAGCAGCTTTGACTTGCAAATGTATACAGATGTGTTTGTTCTTTCTTGTTCATGACAATAGATTTGAAATAAACCCTAGCTAGCAGATAGAAGGCATGTTAATTAATTGAGTGTATGAGTATGTGTACTTCCTTGTTCAAGATTTTTAAACAATCTGTTGAGGCTTCTAATTAAGCATCACTGGCTTCTGGTATTTTTTTCCTGCAGTTTTCATGGTATTCGCATATTATTATCAGGACTTCTTACAAATTTCCAACTTTCTCAGAAAAAGTGGATTTTAATATTAGAATTTTACATCTTTTACATAAACCTGTATCAGTTAGAAATTTTTTCTCTCATTCTAATGGCACAAGACAATTCAGCCTTTAGTCTGTGATAGTGCCTTCAATACTATTAAAAATTATCCTTTCTAAAAACACAAATATGCTTAACATTAAAATGGAGAGCTGACCTACTTTATATCTCTTTATCTGTATTAAGTAGCGTTCCAGAGGTATCTAAGATACCCTAAAAACTGACCAGATGTTGAATCAGATGTATTTAACCAGAACTGGTAGATTCAGTGTATTTCTAGTTCTTTTTCCCAACTCATTGGTTCTTTGTGCTAGAACCTGTGTGATACTGTATTGATGCTTTGTGACCAAAGGAAAAAAAATACTTTCAAGATGATATTACCCTGATGTAAGGTATGACATTCAATTAAAGCTGCAATACCTTGTAGCAAGAGAATGGGAATTTCGTGGATATTCTTAATACAGATATAAGTGACAGAATAATGTCTTATTCTGCAAGTTACTTAGTGAAAATCAATACTAGTAGGTTTTATTTGGTAGTGATCGTAGGTCTTGGTTTCTAACTATTCTTGGATTCTCAGTATACCTGTTTGGAACTGATATGCTGTCATTTTTCTTTATCAGAAATAAAAAGTATCAAATAAAATTATGCATATTTAGGTAACATGTCTTCTACATTGATCGTTTTGTACTGTTTGTAAATGCTCTGATCCATCTCTTCAGAATTTGTCTAGTGGCTGAATCTTCTGCCACACTTGGCGTTTTTGACAAGAGGACTTCTGTTGCCAGCAGCTGTGGTATAGAAATTGGCCTCAGTGGAGTGGCCAGTAACTTCATGAGGCCGCACCTCGATTACTGTGTTCAGTTTTGGGCCCCTCACTACAAAAAGGACATTGAATTACTCGAGCGTGTCCAAAGAAGGGCAACAAAGCTGGTGAAGGGTCTGGAGCACATGTCGTACGAGGAGCGGCTGAGGGAACTGGGGCTGTTTAGTCTGGAGAAGAGGAGGCTGAGGGGAGACCTCATCTCACTCTACAACTACCTGAAAGGAGGTTGCAGAGAGCTGGGGATGAGTCTCTTTAACCAAGTAATAAGCGATAGAACAGAAGGTAATGGCCTCAAATTACACCGGGGAAGGTTAGACTAGATATTAGGAAGCATTTCTTTACAGAACGGGTAGTCAGGCGTTGGAATGGGCTGCCCAGGGAGGTGGTGGAGTCCCCATCCCTGGAGGTGCTTAAGAGTCGGGTCAACATAGCGCTGAGGGATATGGTGTAGTTGGGAAATGTTAATGTTGGGTTGATGGTTGGACTGGATGATCTTCAAGGTCTTTTCCAACCTAGACAATTCTGTGATTCTGTGATTCTTCAGTCACGACCACTTTGACTTTCAGAGGAGATGAACACGTGTTCACCTCAGCGTGGTCCTGTGGTTCCCTTAGAGCAAGAAGCACACTCAGGCCAAAATATGAAGGAGATGAATAGTTCATCAGGGAGTTGTGCTAAGACTTACTTAGTTGTTTCCTGATTCTTGTTTCTGGAGGCTGTCCATCCTCATGGCAATTCTGGAGACATTCTGTGGTTTGTCAGATTCACTTGAACTTGCCTCTGACCACTGTTTCCAACTGTGCGTTATAAAAGGTTGTACTGTGCATTATAGAAGTTATATTACCTGGGTGTTTGCTCACAAGTTAGTTGTCCCTGACAACTTGGCAATGTTTCAACCTGTCCTTCCAGTTGTTTGAAATACATCTGCATTTCAGCTTCTGAAATATTCTCATCCATATGCCTGTTCTTCTCCCAGATTCTTAATCCCCATCAGAAGTGATTGAGAAGGATTTTTTTGTGCAGTGATTCCTGGAGAGAGATGCTGGATGTGTAGGTGGAATAAGGCATTTTGCTGGCCTTTACTACCATGCAGGGACGTGCACAGATGGGGCTGTAGCTAGAACAGTGTGTTTCTGTCTGTGTGCTTCCTACTTGAGGGAGTCTTGGTTAGTTTGACAGCCATGGCAGTATCTCATGGCTACTAACTGTTGTGGTGTTGGCCAGTCCTTTGTATTCTTTTTGACACATTGCATCCAGACTTGGAAGGTCTGTTGTGTTGGCTTTCTACCAACTGAGGGTCCTGAACTGCAGCTTCTTCAGCGTGGGCTGGTGTGGCAGAACATACAGCAGTGAGCAGGCTGTGCTCCTGTTCTTCACAGTCATCCCAGCCCCACTGCAGTAACTCTGCATCCAGATCGTATGGATCTCTGCAGTAATTAAAATAAAAGGATGATTCTTACGAACATTTTGTGAACTCGTTGGGGGACATGAAAAAACAAAATCATCTTACTGGCTTCTGTTCAGAAGAATGGTGGCTGCTGTGCAGTTGTTTTTGCCTTGCTGCGTGAGCTTGGAACAAATGTCTCATTGTTTTGCTCTCAATACATGTAGGAGGCAGATGCTGGGCTTGCACTTCGTACCACCGCTGTAACTTCTTGCTTGGCTATTATAGATCTGTAAATAGCAGTAGCACATGAGGGCCCCAGCTTGTGGCTGGGGTTCTGCTGGGGCTGTAAAGTGTCAAGTTGTTGCGCTTTTTTTTTTTTTTTCCATTGCCAGGGAGTTAAATAGCAAAAGTTCTGCTTTGTGACCCCTTCAAATGCTGTCAGCTGTGCAGTAGGGAAAGGCAAATAAGGTAGAAACAGGAAAAAAGTTCATATGAAATTGCAAGTAGTTGGAAGAGGTAAGCAAAAGGGAAGAGAATACATGAAAGGTACCCATCTGTGTCTTACTGGCTTTGGCTGCTTGTTCTAAACCGGTAAGAGAAGAATGTGTCTACCCTTGTTTGCCAAAGGCTGACATGCTCAGGACTGCTTCAGAGCTACTATCCTGCAATACTGAGTAGGAGCTGCTAAGGGTAGTTTACTGTTCATTAGTTCTTGTTGACAGCTTGGGGTTGATGGAAGTGGATACTTTAAGAGGAAGTAAATTTAGTGCAAGGTTATGAAATGATGGGGTAGCAGTTTATTTATCTGTAAATTTTGGCTTCTCTAGCCTCATTGGGTTTCTCTGCTTTAAGGGGGCTTGTATTGCCCAGATATAGGGGCTTGATGTAGTGATGTGTGATGCCTTTCTCCATAGGTGCAGAAGAGAAGAACTTATGGGAAAAAGGGCATTTATTTGAAGAATTCTAAACATCAGCATTTCTTTTTCTTACTCAGTTGTGCAAAAGCTTCTGTCCTAGGTATTCTCTTCAAAGACAGTCTTTGATTGCTGTGTGGCGCTCACCCTTCAGGTCTTGCAATGCTGATCTCCTCTGGTCTGTTTTCACTGTGGCTAGGTTTTAGTGCCATATGTTGGTCTTTACTTTCTAAGCATCTTTGACAAGAAATTGGTATCTTGTGAGCTTGAATACCACCTCAAACTGCTCCTTTTTAATAACAGCGCTCAAGGTTTTATGATCTTGTTTGTCCCTTTCACTGTAGAGTGCCATTTGCCTCTGTCCTTGTCTCTCTTCTCTGCATATCTTCTCCCTCTAAGAAATCATCTTGCTCTCTTCAGCCTTACCCGTCACTTCTATATAGGTCATGTCTGATTCTACATACTCTTAATTTTGATTTCTCTGTCTGTCTGGTCTCAGTCAGCTCCTGGCTGCACCGTAATTTATTACAAGTGACACTTTTGGAGGAGGAGGTTCTCTGCTGTGTCGTATCTCTGTACTGATGGCAGATGATCGTGCTGTGACATTCCTCTGCTTGGGTGTTTTAAAAAGTTCCAGGGTGGAGGAACTGACATGCTCTGCGAATTATAAAACCCAAAGGAGTTTAAAGTAACAGCTTCCAAACAGCTTTAACTCTTTACTTTCCATCTTTGTTTATATTATGAGTGAGGAATAAAGCCAATATTTTTTTTAATGAAAAAAAAAATTTGGACTGCATTGTGAACTGATGAGAATCAGATGCTAACTTTTTATTGTGTGATTCTTTAAGAGTTAAAACATGATAGCAAGGGTGTTAATCTAGCAAATGTGTTCTGTTCATGTTTTAAACTCAGCATGAACAGACATGGATGTTTTTAATAAAAAGACAGATATTTAATTCCAAGAAATATACAGGTCTTATGCCAGAATAAATGCAATTTGTGATTTCTGGTTAATTTTTTATTATTATTATTTTAGAATTATTTCCTCAGAGGCCACTTGTAGTCTTCGGAGCACTTTTTAAGTTTTGGTAATAGTCTCAAGATTTCGTGTATTACATAAATTTAAGATTTTTCTTGCTGGTAATCTGCATTTATCTGACTTTCTGAAAGCTATTAGAGGCACCAGCAATAGCCTGTACTTGATTTCTGGATTACTGATTTTTTTTTTTTATTTTTTTAACTTTTTTTCCCCACACTTCTTTGGTCTAATATGTCTACCTTGTCTACTTTGCTTTCAACCTGGATCAGGATGATTGTTAACTGCAGAATATGGAAGGCAAATATTTGCTAGCTGAAAGTAAAGGGAAGCAGTCTCATTTCTCCTTTTTGGTGTGCAAAGTGATTGCATGTTGTTTTCAGAGTGAGTAGCTTGGTCTGCATGGTTGCAATTGGTGCTTTGTATGCAGAACAGCAGTGGGGACTAGGTGAAATTCCTTAGCGTTATATTGTGGCTCATACCAAATGGCCTTTCTGCCATCCAATCTGCAGACGTATTACTGCAGAAATTACAGGTGGTGTGCAAGGTGTGACCACAACTCTCTTTGTAGACAGGGAGAGGTAATGAAGTGCAGCAATATGTTAACTTCTGTGTTTGACCTAAATATGTTTGGAATGCAGTTTTGAATATGAATTGTGAGCCTGATGAAAGTGTAGGAGTATGGGACTGGAACAGACTGGGTTGTCATCTCTGTAGCAGGTGCCATGTGAGCTCTTTTTGAATCTGACTGACCTCATCTTAAAACCAAGTTCTGCTTGATTCCACCATTTGTGAAGTGGAGGACGTTTCAAAGCATTTCACTTTGCATTATTTGTAATATTGTACTATCCAGTGCAAATTTTTCAATACTTTTTATCTGCAATAGCAACTAAAATAGTCAAGTCATAGCTCATGAGTGACCCAACAGCTTGATCCATCTGGTTGAGTTCAGTGAAAGTTGCAGTTGTACAAATGCCCTCATGAGGTTCTTTGTGTGGTGTTTGTTGTTTTTTTTAAATAAAGTAAAAAAAAGTTTACAAACTAAAGATTGAGCACATGGGGTCAGTGCCAACAGAGATGCTGAAAACCCTTAGCAGTACAGAGCCACAAGTGGTCAGTTACCTAAGTTCTTCTGAATACCAACTGGATAGGAATTAACTGCTTTCTTTCCTGAACTGTAGTGGTAAACTAGTCTGAACCTGATAATCCCTTATACTTTCATTCTCCAGTCTTATCCAAATGAATGTAGCTTGCACATGGTCCTGTTTCTTAGAACAATAATATTTTAGACCAGCTTGTGACATAGAAAAACAGCAGACAGGCTTGCAGGTACAAAGATTTTATCCACGTCTCGGACAAAGGTGGCTTTCCAACTTGTACATACCTCAGTACAAGTGCTCTGACTTTAATTTGGTTAAGTTAATATTGAGACAAGTTGAAGAGAGGAAAAAAGGATGGTTAACATCTGTCAAATTGGGGAAAGGAAGGCATTGAAATAGTGGAGGGCTAGGAACACAGAATTAGATGATTGAGGCTGGAAGGCACCTCTGGAGGTCATCAAGTCCCAACACCCTGCTGAGGCAGGGCCACCTAGAGCCAGTGGACTAGGACTGTAACCCAGACAGCTTTTGAGTATCTCCAAGGGTAGAGACTCCACAACCTCCCTGGACAACCTTTACCAGTGCTCAGTCACCCTCACAATGAAAACGCGTGTCCTGATGTTAGGAAGGAATCTCCTGTGTTTCAGTTTGTGTCCACTGCCTCTGATCCTGTCACTGGGCAACCCTGAGAAGAGCCTGGCTCTGTCATCTTTACAATAAAGTAGGAAGTAAAGAAATATTGGGACAGATGGTATTAGCATAATTATGCCACATTCAAAGCTGTTTTTTTCCAAGCTGAACTTGGCTGGAAGGTGCTGCTACTGATAAGACCAGAAAGGGTGGAAAGACTTTTGTGTTTGAAAAATTATCAAACTCTTACTAATTATTCATTCAGTAGAAGATATCTGTCATGGAAATCAAGCCTTGCATGTTTCCTCAAAATTATTAGGTCTATACTGGAGCCAAGAAGTTGCCAGCGTGCCAGGTTATTTTGAGTGGAGTTGTGTTGCTTTCATAGCATTTGTTGTTAAAACATGGAGAGTAAAGATACAAGGTGAACTGCCAGAAATTTTGGATGTTTTAACAGTTGCCTGTGATCTAAAATGTCTCGAGGACAATGTTTTCACACTGTGTCTGTCTATCCAGAGCTCTGGCTATGTAGGATTTAATTTACAGGGAGTTGTGGTTGTACCCTACTTGTATGGTTTTTTAGTGCTATATGTGTTGGCATCTATATCTTATTTGATAAGCAATTTTATAACATACTCCTTACATTGTTTCCTCCTTATGGTTAAGATATGATCATATTATCCTTCCAGATCTAGCAGAATCAGCTTCGGATCTTGCAGCAGTCAGTGAGAGATTGCTGTTCTACAGTTTGGATAACTTCAGTTGATTTTCACCAAAAACCTGTCAACAGTATTGGTGGATGGAGTCACTGCCTGGCTGCTTTTACACTCATGTAGATGAGGTACGCTCAAGTAATGCTCTCTGCAATCCTTCAGCTGTAGGAGTAATAACGTGCAGATGAGGGATGGTGCTAGGTAGCTTGGATATGAGCATCTTTGTCTGCTGCTGCTGTTTCTGATTACACTGGTTTTTTCACCTTTGGTATCTGTGAATAGCTGTTATAACGGTATTTGATCCCATTCAAAAAGCAGTTCTTACTCTTTTGGCTAATCAGAATGTTATTTACCTGTACAGAAAAGGTTGCTGTTGCTAGCCTGAGCTCACAGCTTTATAAAGCCACATGGGACTGTTTATTCTCTTGATGTCAGTTTGTGCCACCTGGCACAGCTCCATTACATTCAGTTTTTTTTTTTCCTTTCCCAGAAAGGAGGAAACAGGCACTTCAGGCCCTGAATAATCATCTAAACATCAGTGTGTGATGATTGGAGATAATAAATGAATTATTAAACTTTTTTTGTTTGTGTAAAGTTCGTTGCTACCTAGCTTTTGAACTACAGATGAACTTGGTCAATCACACTTTTTTCCTCATGGCATATTTAATTTAGTTTTCCAATAGTACAGACTGCTTACATAAATAATTTTATATGTTACTAGTATCAGCATATCAGAGTATATCACTGCATTATTTTTTGACTTTCAGCTTTCTGTAAGCTAGCACTGCATCCCAGTACTTGCAAAACTCTTAGCTGTCTATCCCTTAAAAAAAAAAAGGGGGGGGGATTTCTTAAGATTTCTTAATCAAGCTGGTTTTCTGAAGGCCAGCCCCAGGTTAATCCATATGACCTGCTGCCTTTCTTCAAGAATTCTGGAAAAGATTTTGGATAATAGCAGCTGCCTGAGCTTGTGAGCATAGTACGAGTTATTGTTACTGCCTCCACCCAAGAGTAGATGTAGTTGGAAATTCCCCATCTCGGGTGTGGGGCATGCAGCTGGGGACTTCTGCAGTCGGTGTCCTGGCTGCTGGATGGCCTGGCACAGGGGGCTTCTCTCAGGGTTACACCCTGCCTTTGCAGCTCTTGAGACTGGACCACCTTTTAAAAGCACTTGTTTTTCTTTCTGTTATCAGTTGTAAATCCCTAAGACTTCTATTCATGGAAACATCACAGTTCAACCTCTTTACAGCATTTATTACTCTAATGCTGTACTTTCCATTGTTACAAATAGGAAGCTAATTCTCATATAAACTTTACTAAACCTTTTTATCCCAAGATCTTTGTGTTCTCTTGCTTACCTTATTGTCCTTCACATTCTGTGGTCTCAGTTACACAGTTCAGTTCTTCTTATGGAGCTGAAATGCACTTTTCAAAGCTGATTACCAGAAAAGTCTGTGTTTGCTTTATGCTGTTTTGTTAATGGCAGTCACAAAATGAACCTCATCATCTTAATATTAAACAGCATAAATACATCCAGACATATCCCTATCCTCCACTCAGCATATACATTAATGGTCTTGAAATAAATGGTTTCATGGTGTATGCAGTAAACCACTAACATGAGAAAGCATCATATTTATCAGGATCATTTTGCTAAAAAGTTTGAATCTTAAACTTGTAAATTCTATCTAACTTTTAACTTGATAAAGGCTTCAACTTGTCTTCAGATTGCATTTGTATTTAGACTTCCAGAACTGATGCCTTGGGTTTTGTTTGTTGTTGTTTGTTTGGGGGTTGGTTTTTTTTTTGGTTAGTGAAATTGTCTGTCATTTTATACTACTTTTGCTCTTTTATTTGTAAGAGTTGGAAAATGTCTGTGACAAAGAACATTCATGACTGTTTTCCAGTTGTTTTCTGCAAAGCTGATATTTTGATAGACTCTTGTAAAAGCTATTTCAGATCTTTCTCTCTAACATGTTAATATTGCACATAAGCTTCTGTTAATATTGAATGGGATAATAGTGCTGTTCCTCAAGTTTATGGAGCCCAAACCTGACTGTACCTACAGTAACAAAGCTGTTAGTAACGTTCCATGAGGATTTTGATTTCCATTTGAGATTGCAAAAGTGTGTGACCAAACACACTAGCCTGTGAATAGATGCTGAATATTTTTACTAGTGGATTTTTATTCACACTTCTAACAACATTTATAAAGCTTTAATTTTATAACATTCTTTACGACAAGAGGCAACTATATTACAGTATGAATTTGTGTATCTTGGGACCAATAACAACAGTTTCTAAGTTGGAGGCTCATCAGTTGTTAGTTACAGAGGAAAAAACAGATACTAGAGTATTGGTCAGTCACAGAACGTTTTATGAGCCACCAAAGTGATTCTGCTATGGAAAAAGCATATGTGACTGCAGAATGTGTTGGGTGAGTTCTCAACAGAAAGGGTGATATTAATGCAGTTGTAAAGACAATGGCAGCACCTTCTCTGAAATTCTGGCTTCTGTTTTCTTATTTGGAAAAGATTAGTTCAAACATTTGAATATACCTTTTAAGTTGAGAAAGCAAATGAGAATGTATCTCAATTAGTGGAGAACAGAAAAAAAAAGGCGGGGGGGGACTTAGCAAAATGAAGAGTGAAAGGTGATTGCTCTCTGCAGATATAGAAGGGACCCTGTTAAGGAAAGAATTAACACTTGACAGTTTGGCCATGAGAAAAGCATGCAGGTAAGAAGTAGCTATTGAGAAATGGGGTTCTGGTGCAGCAGCCAACTGCATAGGGGTGGAAGATGTGTAATTACCTTTTTAAGATGGAACTTGAAAAACTTGGAATTTTTTTATTATGTATGTTTTTTGTGGTGACAGGTCTGGATTTGACTATCCACATGATTCCTTTATGTCCTTTATTCTAATTTAAAACATGCCTACTAAGAACAAGTGAAAAGAATAGAAACACAAAAAAGATGTAATAGCATAATGAAGATCCAGCTAAAATGTTTTTTGTTTGTTGTTCATTTTTGGTTTTCAGTGGAATACCAAAAAAATCCTTTTCTAAAAATGGCCTGAGGTGACTCGGTATTTAAATTAAAAAACTAAAACCAACGCAAGAAGTTAAAAAAGTGACTCCGACTTCTTGAGATTTACACTTCCTTTTGTATTTGTATTGCAGTTTATTAGGTATTGTATGTGATTATTTCTATACAGATTATTTTTAAAGCATAAGTCATTTTACTGCAAGAGAACTCATACTCTGAAAATAATTACAGTTTTATTCTCATTGCACATGGAAAGTCATTAATGTATGGGTAAGGGACTAAAAGGAGAAATAACATCATTTCAGTGCTGATTTGAATGACTGTTGAGTGTGGAAGAGTTCACTTTGTGGTGGGTTTGGTGGCTGTTGATCGCTAATACAAAACCACCACTGGGTAGCAAGAGGAATATGAAAAACAAACCAAGCTTGTAAATGCAACTTCTAATTTTGGGAAAAGTCGAATGGCTGTGAGATCCCTACTATGATTACACAAAGGTGTGACTACTGCGGATTTTGTCTTAATGAGTCAATGGAATGAAATTTATATAATGGTGGCTGTGTTCTTCAGCAAACCTGTTTGCAGGCCATCAGACTGTGGGTTTCTTTGTGTGTTCATTTGTAGTGTAAAAGGCTTGGGTGATAAAGTGGCAAAGATTGAAGCTTTAAATAGACTATCCAAGTATTCTCAACACTTGGATAAGAACAGAGATCTACTCTTAAGTTTAGGGAGCTAATTGAAGTGGTATTTCACTATAGTTTGATGTTATGACCAGCAACCGAGATAATTTAGAATTTTAGAAACATTAGATTTTTTTTGGATGCAAAATGTATAAAGTTTTAATAAAGCTCAACTCAGTATACAAATCAAATTGCTTTTGAGAGGAAGTGGTCTGATTTGTTTCAAAAGCTTTTGATGGTAGTTTGTTCTTTGCCATTCATAGAGCCAAAGATGGGACTCTGAGACAGGTATTGACTTGAGAACATTGTATTGTTGAGTTTCATAGGAGAGCAACAGAAGTCTCAAGTTTCTGTCTATGGAAAACCATGATCTCAGAAATAGCTGGCAATCAGTCTTCCCCTCTGAAATGCTGTACTTTGTACTGGGAAGTTCAGTCTATTCTGCATGCTCCTTTGCCTTTATTTCACATCCATGTTTAAACTTTAATCAAACTTTATTTTAGCTCAACTTTTCTGCATGGATTCTTGGTGGGAACTGTGCTTCTAGTAGTTTGCCAGAATGCTTTGGGTTATGGAATACCCTTCTTCATGAAGTCCCCCACACAGCTAAGTCTGTCCAAGTTTACTTCAAATAAGTATTTAACTATTTCCAATAATATTTAATGTTTTAACTAATTTTCAGCCAAAGAATGTTCTGTTTCTACATTTGGTTTGACAGAATTGGTTGTTAGTTGAAAACCAATCCCAAGTGAAATTGCAATAAAAGTAGATACCAGCAACAAGTCCTTTTTCTTCTGCATGGCCTTGTCTTGTGCCTTGCTTACTGCTCCAGTGTGGCACATACAGTTCACTATGGTTTGCCTGCAAGTTGATCTTTTCCTGAATAGTCCTCTCAAGCAGTTTCCTAGATTTTCTTTTGGGGGGATGGGTTGGTTTTTTTCTGGTTTCTTTTTCTTCTTTCTTTTTCCTTTGCTTCAGAATTTTGTTGGACCTCAACAGACCATACAATGTCATCCCATGTCCACTTTATCTGTCTACAAAAAAGGTAGATTTTTAACCTAGATCAGTCTGAACTGAGCAGTTCCTTGCCTGGGAAAGATTTTTTTTTTTTTTTTTTATTCCTAATAAAATGGATGTGAGAATTCTTTCTTGATTATCCAAATAACTCCCTCCATGGGGAGTTTCTTGATAACCATGAAATATCTTAAAGGATGTATGTTGTGAGCAACTCATCTCATCTCCCAAAATGTAAAACTTGAGTAAGAAAAATGAATAGACTGAAATTCCTGCATATGTGAAAATCAGGGTACAACTCCACTGTTTTTGATCCTAGTCACTCATCTGTCTTCTCTACCACCTTTCGGCTCTACTGACACCACCACCATCCACTACGCCTGGTCAGTGACTTGGTCTGGGTGAAAAAGCAAATCTTCCCCTTCTTAGTTAAGTGTTTTGACTAGGGTCTATTAACTAGCCCATATATGCAGGGAAGTGGAGGGAATTGATGGCCTACAGAGTTTTTCCCTACAAAACTCTAAGTGCTGCTGCATGCTGGTAAGTCCCTTCTGGAACCACATCTGAAGAAGGAATCTTCTTGCACCCACTGGAAAATTTTTTTCCCCCATCGGTTCTTTTAAAATTCCTTTATCGAATATAAGTGCTTGACAGATGGAGCCCCATCTGTCATGATACCATTATCTGTTGTATTTCTAAATTTGCTCTCACTTGTAGTGCTTATGAGAATACTTTGGCATTGTTCTTAATTGTTCTTTGGACTACTTGCAGAGTTATAACCTTGAACAGTGAATTAACTTGGGAAACTGCATAATTCATTACATGATTTTATGTATGACAATACACTTTCCCATGTCCTTCACTTTTTCATTTTCATACATGTATGTTATGCAACTTCTTTTCTTTTTTTTAATTAGGCTGACTTTGTCTCTTTCTTGCATTATTGAGCCAATGCCAAAGGCAAATACCATCTAAGATACAGTAGTAGCCTGATCTGATGTGGCAAATCCCATTTCCAATCTTTAATGAATGCTTTTTTTTTAAAATGTATCTGTTAATATAAAGTCTGATTTACCTAGATCCAAACCATAGCGAAATATTGCTAATTACTCTGTAATAATTGTGTATTTTGAGATTGAGTATAGATTAAGCTGTGTATAAAATCATAAAGGAGTGTGTGGCCTTTGGAAGTGTCAATATAATTGTTTAATCAGGTGAATAGGTTCAATTATTTCAGTAGTCACACTAGTAAATTGCGGAACCCAACAAAAGATAACACAGTTTAGAGGATCACTGATTCAAGTGCAGCTCATATAAATCATTCAGGAATACCTGATCTGTAAAGTAATATTTGCTGCTACCATAAAAAAACCAACCAGACTGCCCAAAGGCACATTTTAGTGGTTCAGCCTCACTTCCCAAGTGCATTTCACTTCCATAAGAAGAACAGAACTGTGTAACTAAGACCACAGAATGTGAAGGACAATAAGGTAAGCAAGATACTCCACAGAATCACAGAATTGTCTAGGTTGGAAAAGACCTTGAAGATCATCTAGTCCAACCATCAACCAAACATTAACAGTTCCCAAGTACACCATATCCCTCAGTGATATGTTGACCCTACTCTTAAACACCTCCAGGGATGGGGACTCCACCACTGCCTGGGGCAGCCCCTTCCAATGCCTAACAACCCGTTCTGTAAAGAAATGCTTCCTACTATCTAGTCTAAACCTTCCCTGGTGCAACTTGAGGCCATTACCTCTTGTCCTGTCACTTATTAGTTGGTTAAAGAGACTCATCCCCAGCTCTCTGCAACCTCCTTTCAGGTAGTTGTAGAGTGAGATGAGGTCTCCCCTCAGTCTCCTCCAGACTAAACAACCCCAGTTCCCTCAGCCGTTCCTCGTACGACATGTGCTCTGGACCCTTCACCAGCTTCGTTGCCCTTCTCTGGACACGCTCGAGTAATTCAATGTCCTTTTTGTGGTGAGGGGCCCAAAACTGAACACAGTAATCGAGGTGCGGCCTCACCAGTGCCGAGTACAGGGGTAAGATCACTTCCCTGTCCCTGCTGGCCACACTATTTCTGATACAAGCCAGGATGCCGTTGGCTTTCTTGGCCACCTGGGCACACTGCTGGCTCATGTTCAGCCGGCTGTCAATCCACAGCCCCAGGTCCCTCTCTGACTGGCAGCTCTCCAGCCACTCCTCCCCAAGCCTGTAGCGCTGCTGGGGGTTGTTATGGCCCAAGTGCAGCACCTGGCATTTGGCCTTATTGAAACTCCTACAGTTGGCCTTAGCCCATCGCTCCAGCCTGTCCAGATCTCCCTGCAGAGCCTCCCTATCCTCGAGCAGATCAACACTCCCACCCAACTTGGTGTCATCTGCAAACTTACTGAGGGTGCACTCGATCCCCTCGTCTAGATCATCAATAAAGATGTTAAACAGGAGTGGCCCCAAAACCGAGCCCTGGGGGACACCACTCGTGACCGGCCGCCAACCGGATTTAACTCCATTCACCACAACTCTTTGGGCCCGGCCATCCAGCTCGTTTTTTACCCAGCAAAGCGTGTGCCCATCCAAGCCTCGAGCAGCCAGTTTCACCAGGAGAATGCTGTAGGAAATGGTGTCAAAGGCCTTACTAAAGTCAAGGTAGACAACATCCACAGCCTTTCCCTCATCCAATAAGCAGGTCGCCCTGTCGTAGAAGGAGATCAGGTTTGTCAAGCAGGACCTGCCTTTCATAAACCCATGCTGACTGGGCCTGATCGTCTGTTTGTCCCATATGTATTGTATGATGGTGCTCACAATGAGCTGCTCCATCAGCTTCCCGGGCACCGAAGTCAAGCTGACAGGTCTGTAATTTCCTGGATCATCCTTCCGACCCTTGTTATAGATGGGCGTCACATTGGCCAATTTCCAATCTGTTGGGACCTCCCCAGTCAGCCAGGACTGCTGGTAAATGATGGAAAGCGGCTTGGCGAGCACCCCAGCCAGCTCCTTCAGCACCCTCGGGTGTATCCCATCCGGTCCCATAGACTTGTGTATGTCTGTGTGATGCAGTAGGTCACTGACTATCTCCTCCTGGATTGTGGGGGGGTCATTCTCCCAGTCTCTGCCTTCTGGCTGAGGAGGCTGGATTCCCTCAATACAACTAGTCTTGCTATTAAAGGCTGAGGCAAAAAAGGCATTAAGCACCTCAGCCTTTTCCTTGTCGCTTGTTACCATGTTTCCTCCTGTGTCTAGCAGGGGATGGAGGCTCTCCCTGGTCTTTCTTTTGCTGCTCACATACTTATAGAAAGATTTCTTGGTTTTGTAGAAACTTGTAGAAACTTAACTTGGTTTTAGTCAAAGCAGTGACTGAGTTCTGTCACAGAGGATCTATCAGGTGGACTGCATCTACCCTCTGGCTCTGGTTACCCTTAATTTGTATGGCTAAAACCCATCTTAAACACACAAACAAAAATCAATGGATTAGTCAATTCTCTGCCTTGCTTGACAGTTAAAGGACACTGTTCCCTACATTGTAGTAGGGGAATAATTGGCAAATGTTTGTTTTGTTGAGGACAGTACAATCCTGTTTTTCAAAAAGTTCATTCAATAGTGGAGTTGGTTTACTTTTAACATTTTGCATTACAGAATTGTTTAGGTTGGAAAAGACCTTTAAGATCACAGAGTCCAACTGTTAACCTAACACTGCTAAGTCCACTACTAAACCATGTCCCGAAGCACCACATCTACAGGTATTTTAAATACCTCCAGGGATGGTGACTCAACTGCTTCCCTGGGCAGCCTGTTCCAATGCTTGACAACCCTTTCAGTGAAGAAATTTTTCCTAATATTCAATCTAAACCTTCTCTGGCAAAACTTGAGGCTGTTTCCTCTAGTCCTATCACTTGTTACTTGGGAGAAGAGATGGATACCCACCTTGCTACAGCCTCCTTTCAGGTAGTTGTAGACAGCGATGAGGTCTCCCCTCAGCCTCCTCTTCTCCAGACTAAACAACCCCAGTTCCCTCAGCCGCTCCTCACAGGACTTGTGCTCTAGACCCTTCACCAGCTGTGTTGCCCTTCTCTGGATGCCCTCCAGAACCCCAATGTCTTTCTTGTAGTGAGGTGTCCAAAACTGAACACAGTAATCGAGGTGCAGCCTCACCAGTGCGAAGTACAGGGGGAAGATCACTTCCCTAGTCCTGCTGGCCATGCTATTTCTGATATAAGCCAGGATGCTATTGGCCTTCCTGGCCACCTGGGCACACTGCTGGCTCATGTTCAGCCGGCTGTCAATCAACACCCCCAGGTCCCTCTCTGACTGGCAGCTCTCCAGCCACTCCTCCCCAAGCCTGTAGCGCTGCTGGGGGTTGTTGTGGCCCAAGTGCAGCACCCGGCATTTGGCCTTATTGAAACTCCTACAGTTGGCCTTAGCCCATCGCTCCAGCCTGTCCAGATCCCTCTGTTAGAGCCTTTCTGCCCTCGAGCAGATCAACACTCCCACCCAACTTGGTGTCATCTGCCAACTTACTGAGGGTGCACTTGATCGCCTTGTCCAGATCATTGATAAAAATATTAAACAGAACTGACCCCAGTACTGAGACCTGAGGAACACCACTCGTGACCGGGCACCAATTGCATTTAACTCCATTCACCACCACTCTTTGGGCCTGGCCATCAGCCAGTTCTTTACCCAGCAAATAAACCCATCCATTTTTGTTAATATCTTGTCAAATATAAAATTGCCCCTTAAGGGGATATCTGGTTTTAAGGGTTAGTTGAGGAGATTGATGGTATTTCATGCTCCACTGTAGATGGTGCTTTTGCTGTCAAGATACAACTTACCACGCTTGACAATGACTTACATCAAACTTGACTCCATACATTTCTAGAACTTCCTGGGGAACAGTTTTCTTATTAGATAGTTTTCTTGTCTTGAGAAAAAGCCCTTTTCAAACAGCTTATGTCTCAAGAAGCTACAACATTCCTCTGGTTTAGTTATTGGAACTGTGATGTCCAGTTGTCTCCTTACAGCAGCAAATGTGTTCATTTTGTGCTCTTTCTAACCTGTTGAAGATATATTCACTGGCAAGATGATTAGGATGTGTGAAATATGAAAAGTTTATATTTAAAGCCCCTAGAACAACTATCATGACTCACAATAGGGACATGAATCTACAGAATAGACATGTGAGGACTATTGATACATTTTTATCTGTCTAACTCGGCAAAGGTTCAGCCCATCACATACTTTTTCAGACTCTTCTCTGTCTGATAACCAGACAAAGATGCAAGTTGAAAGTCACTGAAGTTAATTGTAATGACTGTTCATCTGCCTGTCTTTGCAACTTTTCAGCTCTTTTCTAGCTCTGGTGGATACGTAGTCGTTGTTTACCTTGACTTTAGTAAGGCCTTTGACACCATTTCCTACAGCATTCTCCTGGTGAAACTGGCTGCTTGAGGCTTGGATGGCCACACGCTTTGCTGGGTAAAAAACTGGCTGGATGGCCGGGCCCAAAGAGTTGTGGTGAATGGAGTTAAATCTGGTTGGCGGCCGGTCACGAGTGGTGTCCCCCAGGGCTCGGTTTTGGGGCCACTCCTGTTTAACATCTTTATTGATGATCTAGACGAGGGGATCGAGTGCACCCTCAGTAAGTTTGCAGATGACACCAAGTTGGGTGGGAGTGTTGATCTGCTCGAGGATAGGGAGGCTCTGCAGGGAGACCTGGACAGGCTGGAGCGATGGGCTAAGGCCAACTGTAGGAGTTTCAATAAGGCCAAATGCCGGGTGCTGCACTTGGGCCACAACAACCCCCAGCAGCGCTACAGGCTTGGGGAGGAGTGGCTGGAGAGCTGCCAGTCAGAGAGAGACCTGGGGCTGTGGATTGACAGCCGGCTGAACATGAGCCAGCAGTGTGCCCAGGTGGCCAAGAAGGCCAATAGCATCCTGGCTTGCATCTGAAATAGCGTGGCCAGCAGGGACAGGGAAGTGATCTTACCCCTGTACTTGGCACTGGTGAGGCTGCACCTCGATTACCGTGTTGTTTTGGGCCCCTCACCACAAAAAGGACATTGAATTACTCGAGTGTGTCCAGAGAAGGGCAACGAAGCTGGTGAAGGGTCTGGAGCACATGTCATACGAGGAGCAGCTGAGGGAACTGGGGTTGTTTAGTCTGGAGAAGAGGAGGCTGAGGGGAGACCTCATCGCTCTCTACAACTACCTGAAAGGAGGTTGCAGAGAGCTGGGGATGAGTCTCTTTAATGAAGTAACAAGCGATAGGACAAGAGGTAATGGCCTCAAGTTGCACCAGGGAAGGTTTAGACTGGATATTAGGAAGTATTTCTTTATAGAACAGGTTGTTGAGCGTTGGAATAGGCTGCAGTGGTGGAGTCCCCATCCCTGGAGGTGTTTAAGAGTAGGGTCAACATAGTGCTGAGGGATATGGTGTAGTTGGGAACTGTCAGTGTTAGGTTAATGGTTGGACTAGATGATCTTCAAGGTCTTTTCCAACCTAGATGATTCTGTGATAGATACTGCAGTGATATTGAGCCCCATCTTGTCTCTTAGTAATAGGTATGTTCTAAAAGTTCAGAAATTGGACTTTCTCTATAGAATCAACACCAGGGAAGCAGCAATTTGAGTAAAACCACATAAAGATGTTGACTCTTTGCTGCTTTTTTTAATGTAAATGATGTAGCTAAGAAGTAGAAAAAAAAAATAGCTTGGACATAAGTAGAGAGAAAAAATAGATCTTTATATGTGGAAAAAATGAAGTATCTTTAGACTGAGTTGGAATCTCATCTGGAACCTCACGCAGGTCATCATGCATCAGTATTCATTGCAGATTTCCCTCCTCCTTTCCCCCCCCCCCCCCACGCACGCGCACACACACAAACACTCACTCTTTTTAGTAACAAGCTAGGGCTTGGAAAAAGTAATAACCAGCATTCCTGAATCCAGGCTGTAGAGCTCTTCTTGTAGCATTACTTCCTGGAAAGTCGGAGAATCACTTTGTAGGATCATGAGGCTACTAAAAGGACAAATATCTTTAAGTAAAGTACCCATGAATATCAACATACTTAATGGAGTTTTTCTTCTCCTGTCCAGACAGTATAGCCATATTCAGATAGCATTGATAAAGTTACAGAGTAAGGCAGGTACTGAATGGACAGACCTGCAGACCCTCTAGATCTTTCTAACTAAACTTCTTCAGAGGAAAGGTCTGCCTTAATGGTTCATTTCCTTGATGTTCATCCTTTCTGTGGTGTGTGTTGCCTGATCCCATGTCCCAAACTGCATAGCATCTGTGTGCTATCGCAGAAGGAACTCAGAATAGTTCTGATACAGGTGAATATGGAGTTCTGTCCATTACAAGTTAACTTGCTTAAAATGCCAATTGGATTAGTACTTACCTGTCATCAATATCTTGGAGAAAAAATGTAACCATTTTAAAAAATGGGAAAGTATTTGAATTGTACCTCAAAATCCTGTATGCTTTACTTCCATGTGATAATTGCATCAATGTTGTTTTCCAGCAGTGTGTGCCAAGAGAAGGTTTCTGTCCTCAGGAGAAAGAAACTGTGCACATTCTTTCCTTTTGTCCCTTTCTCCAACCCAATGTGCAACTGCAGACCGAGGGATAAGGGGTTGAGAGCTTCAGTATTCTGTATACTGTGTACCCAGGAAAAACCATCCCTTCAGTTAAATGTTCATGCAGATCATTGAAGACATTTTCTGAAGATTTAAATTTGCTCGCTCTTCACTCACATAGCTTTTTTTTTTCCCCTCTTCTAAAAGTAGGTTGTCTGAAGTGACATGTACTGTGTAGCTTTTAAATGCATGCTAATGTAGCTAGTGAGCCTTTTCTACATTCAGCAAGAAAGTCTAATTGAAGTCATCCATCCAATAACTTTCCTAAATATTTACCAAAATTATGGAAGTTTTGATCATTTACCATAGTGCTTAAATCAGCTAACAGCCTTAAAAAAGAAACTTTTAAAAAAGCTCATAAAAAACAGGGTAGTAGTGATCTAAGCCAATTTAAGTTGGCTAAATGTGAAAGATTATATGCAATATTTGAAAAAAATATAATTAATGTGGATTTTATTTTATGTTATTCTTGGCAGGTAAGTGGTGTTGCTTTTGCATCACTGTACTGCCTTTTCACTTGCTTGTGTCATGTTGACTTGTGAGCAACCATATTAACTTTACTTGAAAGTGAACATTTCATTGCTCTTTAAGCCCTGTTTGTGCAAAACATGCTTTTAATGAGTACGCACATTTAGCTGTAACAGATTGAAAACAGGAGGACTCTCACAGTAGAAAAATTTGTATTTTGAAAGCTTGCCCACTACTATCCTTTGTTTCGACGCTATGGTAAACTAATGCAGTGTTACAGCTCTGGCTTCTGCTTGTGGTTGGGCTTTTTTTTTTTTTTGTTTGGGAGGGGGGGATTGGCTGTAATTAAGGTGATATATCCATTATATTCACGTATAAGAACTGTTAAGTAAGGTACTTTTACCTTCAACTAACATTTAATGTGTTCGTTAACTCAAATGAAATTGAGTTGCAAATGCAGTCATTACTGAAAAGGTCTTGAAGAGGCATCAAGAATGAAAGCACTCCAAGGAGAAATGGAATCCAATTGATTTTAAAAAGTGGCTTGATGACAATAATGTTCTCTGTTAAGTATGGAGGAAAAACAGATTGCTTTTTAAACCAGTTTCCAGGCTGCTTTAGTGTTATGTCTTTTCCATACTATTCTTTCACTGTATTTTCTCAAAGGACATCCTTCAACAAGATCGTTCTTTCAAGTTGGTTTAGAATATGATAATTTATTGCAGCACAGTTTGAGTGAGAAGTGTTTCTTGCTATATAAAATTGTACAGCATCTACTTTGCTTTCACATTTAGACATAGTGGACAGCAGGCAAAAAACATACGGTTGCAAGATATGGGACATGTCAACTGAAATTTCAATACTTTTATAGGTGTAACTAAAAGAAGTGTGTCAAATGCAGGAGTCCTAGTTTTGTAGGCAGGCTTGTTTGTCATCAATATGTTTGTGGATTGCCATAATGAAGATTCTAGGAAAGCTGGAATTGGACTATCTGAAAACTAGAATATCACTTAATTGCCTCGGTGTATTCTCTTAATTGGGAGATTATATTCCTAGAAAACTAGTGGTTTTTTGCATTGCTTTTACCCTCATAGTGGTATCAGCATTGATAACAGGCTGATTAACTACATTTTTAGCAACTTTGTAGTGGTCAGAAAGCAAATGGAGATAGTACCATTGAGGGTTAAAGATAGCTTTGTGAAATTGCTCTAAACTGACAAATAGTGGTTTGCTGTCTTTGACATCTGTTAAATAAATGAATACAGCTGAATTTAAGTCAACTAAAGGGAACGCTGTTCTGTTAATCAGTCTCCCTTTCCCCTTTGCTTACCAAGTACTTCTTGGAGAGACAGTTTGACTACAAACTTTCTTTCCCAGTGTGATTTTTCTGCATAAATCTCCATGTAGATATGTGGAGTGTTTTTCCATATCAATTTTAAGTTAATATGGACATCTAACTTGCTTGCAAATTGAAGTACCAAAATAAGCATACTGTATTCTTTGTATTGTCACTGGAGAAATGTTGACCTTCCCTGGAGGTGTTTGATTTGAGTGCTTCTGGCAGCCTAAACCAGATGATACAAAAATCCCTCGTTATGTCTCCAATGCAGGATTTTTACACTCTTAGAGCTTTATCTAATAATTATTCTTTGCTTTTGATCTGCAAAGAAGTCAGAAAGATAAAAGATCTGAAAGGCAAATCAAATGCCAGGGAGTAGTAGTCCTGCATTGAACAGTCCCGGTGCTTTCTTCTGGTGATGAAGCCTCCAGAGCCCCTGGGAAGCTGCAGTCATGGGGAACAAACTCAGTAGACCTGGAGGGTCGCTGAAAACCAGTGTGGTACAGTTATCCTGCTCACGGCACTGTGAACCACTGGCACATGGTGTCTGAATGACAAGGAATAAAGGTGGGTCTACACCAGGTTCTGCTTCTGGCTTAGTCACTGTAGGATTTTACAATTTTTTTTATCAGTGGGTATGCTGTGCATGGATGGTGTGATTCAAGCAGCCACACCACATTGCTGGATCCATCCTGAGGTGTGACGTATTTCAATTCTGAAACATATTGTGTTCATATGGTACTGAATAAATATTCCTGGTTTTGAGCTGCAATACTGAGAACCTTCCAGTCCTCAAAATGTCAGATACAATAAGTTTTTGCTTGCCACTTAGAATTAAACGACCATCAGACTGAATGGTGCTGAACTAAAGTTTGTCTAAAATCGTAGTATGATTAAGGCCTTTCTAGTTGGGTTTCTTAGCTCTGTATTAATACCATATGATGAAATGTTCTAGCCCTGAAACAAAACCCACGTGAAGTGGAAACTGTGGTTTCTTGATTTAACTGCAAGGAAGTTAGTCCTCACTCTCCTTTATGCATCTGAGCCAATACTTCTATTAAAGATGTAATGCATAAGGAGTGTGATGCATAAAACCCACAGAGTTTTGTAGGAAAATAATCTCCTAATTAAGAGAATACGCTGAGGCAGTGAAATTAAGTGTATTCTGATTTTCAGATGTTTCAATTTTATGTTGTCTAGGCTGAAGGAAATTGTAAACTTCCCATTTAATTGTTTCCTTTTTAATAAATGAATTATCTTAAACATTCTTTACTTCTCCTGCGCAAAAATACAGTTTTGAGATAGGCAGTGTGATAGTATCACTAATAGCTGTAATTTATATGAGGGTGTATACTAATAAAATAGGTTGAATTCCTGTGGTAGCCAAGTTTTACTCTGCCTCTGGCACAGAGCGTGACAAAAGCACTTGCTGTGCAGCAGTGGGCTTTTAGTACACGTCCTGCTGTGGTGAACTGTTGCCTTCTCCTCTCTATAACTACAGATGCAATAGTAACATTCTCAGGAGGGAAACTGCTACTTTTAAATCACCACCCACAGATTGAATTTTCTACATTGCAAAATCTCAGCAACCTATTATCTGTTTCACTAACTATCAAGGTATTGACTCTGAAAGTTTATAATGTAAAATTAAAAACTCTGTGTCCTTGTAGACTTGTCAAAAAGCTGCAAATCTATTACAAGTAAAAAAGGCAAAGCATAATTACATGTCTCAGTGATCTGTGTGGCCTTTCTTTGCCCTCCACCATTTCTTTTCTTTCTTTTTTTTTTTTTTTTTTTTTTTTTTTGTAAAGTGGAAAGAGGCAGCAGCATCTCTGGGCAAAGCTAGCCCAAACCCCAACAGCAGCCTTTGTTTTAAGGTGCTGTGCAAGTTTATAGGTCTTCCAGTCAGCCTAAGGCCCTGCTGAGAAAGCAGTGATCTCAAAGGAGAAGAAAAGTCAGGAATATTTTTCTTGTCTGTTATGGCCTTGGTTTTAGGATGACTGTTTCCCTTTGCCTGGTTCTGCGGTGTAACCTGGGGCTCCCATGTGCTGCTGAGGCTGATTCATTGAGAAGATTTGCATGAAGAAGTGTTTGTTTCTGTTTATGATAAACCCAGAGTAACTCATTTATTATTCTCTTGATATCTCTGCCCAATTAAATTAAAAAAAGAGATAGCAACTACTCCTTGCCCACAAACCACTGATCAAAATGCACCCAGTCTAAAACATTACCATGTAGAAATCAACTTAGTAGTTTTTTCATGTTGGTTGGGGGGTGTGTAAGGCTGAGTAAGGAGAGGAGCCTCAAACTGTGTCTTTGGGAGTTGAGTGTGGCGAGCCCACAAGGTGCTAGAAGAGTGGTTCTTGTTTCCCCATCTTCTGCTGGGTCTTTTGGTTTCAGTAATGCAAGGAAATCCGTTTTCAGCACTCCCACATGATGGTTCCTGTGTTGCTGTGGCACCAAAAGCAGCATGAGAGTTGGCTTCAGAAACAGGCACATGAGGGGTTATGCAGTGAAAAATCAAGGCAGCGATTAATGCGTCACCAGATTCCTGCTTGTTCTCGCAAAGAGGTTGTCATCCTCAGCCCACTCATCCCATTGCAAGCCCTCTTGAGCTAGCTTTGAATAAAGGAGACATTGTGAATGTATTTGCCAGGGAGGCAGTCTCCCCTTCAGCACAATGAAAAAATACTTCCATGTGGTCACCGTGCAGTTCACGAAATATCAAGCCCTTATCAATGTTTTTTTATTAAAATCTTAAAAAAAAAACAAACAAAAAAATCAAAAAAACCCACCCAAAAGGCAGTTAATAGAAACATCCGTTCCCCTGTGGTTACCTGGTTCTTTGTTGGTCCCATGTGTCATGCTGTAGCATCTCTGTCACACTTCCCAGAGGAGTGATGTGGAAAAGAGCATGTTGGCCAGACGTGTAATACAGCCAGGCTCCTTGGCATGAGAAGTGTCTAGAACTGAGAAACTTCTCCCATGTCTGCCTGTGGTCTATTACCTCTAACCCCAGGAGTGCTTGTCATCCTTTTTTCCTTATAAAACTTTAGCCAGTCACCTTCCTACCTGATTCTGTCTCCATCTGGGTAGAACCCAGAATGGAAACTGTAGGGGTCTGGTCACTTGCTGAACTTCACAACTGTTTTCCTACATTAAAACTACTGTTAAAGTGGTATTCTTGGAATTAAGTTTCATTCGTATCAGATGATTGAGGTTTTTTACTATTTTTTAAAGATCAAGTTCTGTGAAAAAATGACTCTTTTTTTTTTTTTACTAGATGTGAACTGTAAATATGAATGTAGGATTTTTCAGATCAGATATAAATAAGAATAATTTTAAATACCCTATTTTGTGTGGGTTTTTGAAGCTCTCTTGTAAACTATGAATTTATTGTGTGTTCTATTTAAAAACATAGGTTAATTAAATCTTCAAATTGTAATGTATAGGGCTTGAATTACATCTCTGTTCATTAATAAGCTGTCCTCACTAATGGTGCTTTTGAATCTCTCAGAAATCTCAGTATAGCAAAAGCCAAAATACTGCAAATGAAGTCTGTGAGTCTGTAGAACATAGGTATGATAGGCAATGCTACTCCCGCGTCTAATGCTGTTGACCTTGGTGGTGTTGTCCATGTGCTCACACCTTAAAAGCTTACTTTTCTGGGTGCTCGTTCATGGTGGTCTGGCAGTTGCATGTGACTCGAGTGTAGAACCAAACAACTGCCTGGTAAACACTTTCTGTGTTCTGGATGGTCTCTGGCACTTCAGGGTAAATTTGTATTAGTGTTAAGAACTAATTATTTTCTTCATGTACTAACCTTTGAAGAATTCAGAACTAGTTTATTAGGTGTATACAGGCAGAGCATTCAATAATAGAAGCCTAACCTTACACTCCAAATGTTGCATGACTTTTTCCAAAGGTATGCTGGTGACACAGGAACATGAATCCCTACAGCCTCTGGAATTCTGGAGGTGTATACAAACTACTCAGAAAACTTCATTTTCTGGACTGGCTAAAGCTTGCAGTTTCTGAAGTAACTTAACCTGGAAGTGAGAGAGTCCTACAGTTCTCCTTTGCAGTACCAGTGAGCATTTCAAATAAAACTCTAGTGGAAAATTCCTGTGTAAAAGCCAGCAAATATTTTACTGGCCATGAGGAACATAATTAAACTAATTTAAGAAAAAAAAATAATCTGTAGTCATTTAACATCCAAAAAACCGTAAAGACTTTTTAAGTTAGGTCAGCTATGACACACACTTTGGATTTAAGCATACTATTTTTACTAGTTTTCACTTTAGGTTTTGCTTCATATCTGATAGCTGATGTGTTTCAAAGATGTATAGATGTCCTCCACCACCGTTTGTTGCTGCAAGTGACAAATCTGTTCCATTTGACTTTTTTTTTTTCTGTAAATCAGTGTGCAAATCATCTTCTAGCACTTACTTAGGTGCTTAACCTATGGTTTACTTCTGTGTTTGCGAGCACCATGTTCGCATTAGATGCCTTTCTCATTGCAACTTGCTCCGGTTTTATCTTGCAAACTGCAGCAAGTGTCCCAGATGCTGAGTACTGTCACACAAGCTATGCCAAAGCTTCAGGGGAAGGGAGGTCCATCATGTGCCTTGTAGTTCTGGCCAGGGTGGGACCCAGATGGGTTACAGCTATTCCAAAATTTCATCTTGTGGAAAGCAATCTGCAGAAGTCAGAGAGGATGGCATACTCCTATGTCTCCTCCCAGCATGGGACTGTGATCTGTTGAAGCAGTGCATACAGACCTGAGACCAAGGAATTTCCCTAGGTCCCATAGCAGAGACTGGAGCTGGCATTTTTGCACAACTCGGGTGGCTTCAGGGCACGCTATTTGAAATACCTTCCCCTTGGACCCCATACCCTGCTGCTCGTTTTGATGCTTGCATGATGTGAAGTCAGTTCTTGTATGAGTCACTCTGTGCCTCTGGGGGGAGAGAGAGAGGGAGGGTGGGTTGTAATATTCCTGCAGTTCCTGGGCAGCATCAGAGCACAATGTACGGGTAGAGAAGTGTTTGTATCTCTTAGGGCCTGTCTTGACTGCTGTGAAGAGAGAAGGCAGAGCCTTGGATTATTTTTTCTCCCCTTTCCACCTCACTTCCTTACCAGCTAGCTGACAGCCCTGAGATGGTGGGTTAAGGGTGATATCTTTGGGGGGTAAGAGGCCAAAATGACCCAGTGGTCAGGAGAGAGGAGAGTATGCCAGCTGCTGAGCAGAGCTGTCCTGTCAGTGACCTGGCTCACAACAGCATGGCTGTGTACAGCCCTTAGGCCAAAGTGCCTTGGGACACAGCAGTAACGTAGTCCTGTACAAATCAAAGGGAGCAGCCTGAAATACTCAACTTCGGGTGGGGTTTTTTTTTGTCCTGACACTCCCACATCCACAGGGAGATGATACTTTGCATATACAAACCCCACATGCGTAGGAGGATCTTAAACCTGAACAGACAGCTGCTGTAATAAATAAAATGTAGCAAATGATCCCAAAGAGAAAGGGGAAATGGGAGTCAAAAGGCCGAGGTGTTCTGGCCCAAAGCAGATGTTGGCAGTATCTGGGGTGAACGTGCTGGAAGAGGAGTGAATCTTGGATGATGTCAATGAAGTGTGTAGGCCCAACGATTGGGGGATGGGGCACCCCCCCAGCAGGGCACTAAGGAAGCCCAGCTGCTCTTTGCTGTCTGTAGGGAACATAGCTGTGTGCTGCCTTTGCTGCCTTACACCTCGGTCCTGAAGAACTTGGCCAGTCACGAAAGTGGAGCAATGGGTGTATCAGTGAGCAGGGCCTGTGGCATGGTGTAGGTGTTACTGTCTCACTACTGCACCAAGGAAGAATTTTCTCTGCATCTTGCTTCTCTTGATGCTTTTGGAGCAATTTTAAGGCAAGTCCAAGTAAGACCAAATTGCAACAGTCAATCTAGAGCTGATGGATATTACTGGAATATGCTAAGGATTTATAGAGGAAGGACAGTCCTGTATTCAGGGAGAAAAACACTTAATTTTTTTAAATATTCCAGCAGGATGGAGGAGCAGTATCTGCAGACCTATGACTTTCACATAAGCATCTCTCCTTGTTCTCATTTCGTTGTTGCGGTGGATGGAGATTGTCCATCTCTTTCCATGTCTTCCTGTCTACTCCCATCCTACCCAAGCTGACAGACACGGCAGGTAACTGAGCAGGCTCCCAGCTGTGTTAGCTATCTCTGCCTGTAATGTTGAAGTCTGTTTCCTGGTCCCCCCACCCCAACTCAGCCCAAAGGCTTTTCCTTTTGCAAGGATGCATTTGCTCTTTTTTTTATATCTAATAGGAGGTGAAAGTCTCAGTGAACACAAAACATTGTGTAGATCCTCTGCAAGCTAATAAATTGTTAGAATAAATTTATACATAGGCTTTAATTTAACTCATGTGAAAGCTAGATGCTGCCCTATCTTCATTACATTGTCACCTTCTGTTACTGCATTATTTTTCTTTCTCATAGTTTGGAGTTCCTTTTTCTAAATTGTCTGTGAATATCTGCTTCGTAAGAACCGTAAACCAAGAAGCAGCCCTACTACCATCTTAATAGACTTCCTTCATCATTCAGCAATAGTTTTTAGCCTTTTTGCTTTTATAGATCCTATTAAAAATATATAATATTCTAGTAACAGTAAAAATGCCAGTATACTACTGGTAAGCTTCATGGCTCGCTTTTTTAAGACTTGCCCTTTTTTGGGTGCCATTTATGAATCTCTTGCTGTAATCTGTATGTTTAAGAGCTTTGTACAGAGCCTGAAAAACACTGCCATGAAGAACAAAATAGACTGGTAGGTGATTGCTTGGTGTACCAAGGGATCTTCCCGCTGCTCTGAACTTCATGATCATACCATGTTCCAGATATTCAAAATACTGTGCTACATGATTTGTGGGCTTCTTTTAACTTTGTATTTCATTGATTTGGGAAAAATATTAGTTAACTTTAGAACTGAGCTGTAACACTTGCTGGAATCAGTGTGCCTGCTGTCACTGAAGTAAGCAGTCTAAAAAGGATGCATATTTTCAGGAGGATTCTCTGGGAGCAAATCAGCAAGGGTTGCAATGAAGGTACTGAAAAATGAGCAATCTTAATATAAAAAGCAGTTTCAAATTTCTATGCACTTTGTAGGATGAACTTCTGAAACCTGTTTTTCTCAGCAGATTGGTACAATCTCATGAAATTTGGGATGGATTGTCTCAAACTTTTGCAAAGAGAGACAAATGTATGTGTTTTGTTGGCTTTTTAAAACTGTGTCAGGACTGCTATTTAAACCTATTTGCTATTATTGGCTATCAGTGCTATTTAAATAAAATTAAGCTTAAACAAGACATACTGCTCTAGAGTAAATGCATTTAATTCAGATTTTGAAATCTAATCACTTGATTGAATTTATCTCTAGCAGAGCTTTCTCTTTTTCCTTTCAAAAAAAGTGTATCAGTAAGTGATGGAGTTTTGGAGTGGGGGGCCAGCAGGGCAAAGGTATCTAAATATGAAGCAAGGTGTTTGACAAACAGCTCTGAAAATTCATAGCTGAAATACTAAACATGTCTTGTCAACATGTCCAAGTTATTTCCACAGTATCTCATTAGGCTAAAGATGTGGTTGTTTTAAGCCAAATGAGACTTCAGCACAAGAGTGGAAAATAACCCAGACTGGGATTCCTGGGTGAGACCATCAGTCTCGAGGACTTTTTTATGCTGTGCCAGGAACCTGGGCCAGAGAGTATGCTCTGCAACTGCTCTGCCGGTCAGAGAGGCTTCCCAGCTCAGAGTACAGCTGCCTCTCACAGACCTTTCCCCATGCCCTCCGAAGTAGCCTGGGCTGAAGAAATGAGAGAGCTATCAGGGCCAAGGCCACATGTCTTTAGAGTCCAGGCTTTGTTATGGCTGATGTGAAAGGCAGTCTCCAGGACATTTTGTCAGGAAATCCCTCTAATTTTTGGAAGAGGATAGGCATGGTGCAAAAGTAGTTTATGGCCTGCAAAGCCTTCTGCTCCTACCACTGTCTGTGTTGACTGAAAGTTTAGCACTGCATCCCTAAGCAAATCATGAAATCTTCCCCATTATGCTTCACAGGTATTTGATTTTCTATTTGATTTTCTGAAAGTTCTTTCTACCAAGGGAATTGGAGCAGTGGCTCTAGAAAATACGTTTGCTGAGGTTCCTAGTTGAAAAGATATTTAAAGAAATTCCACCTATCTCACTGCAGTCTTAACATGGCAGTAACACAAATGAATTTCAAAAGCAACCTTCAAAGTAGACAGCAATGATTTTTTTATATGTAAGCATACCCATTGAAAAGAATACAAAATGTACTTTGCTTGCTTTGGTACTGTAGGTAATGTAAGAATCACCACATATTTTAAATGATACATTATGAGTGTCTATATACACTATGAGTGTCTATACTTAGCTGAGTGATTATCTTGCATATTCCATGCTATTTAGGATCCTAAGGATTTTTTGGTCCATGTGAATATAACCATAAAATAATTTCAGCCCAATTTTAATATTCATTTAATGACCAGAAAGATGAACTTAAAGTTCAAATATTAAAGATTGTTTCATTCACATTAGCTATTAATGATAGTTACTTGCTACCCTTTTTCTTTAGTTAACTACCCACTCAGATTGAATGGTCCAAAAATGAAGTTAAAATCCTTCTTGCTCACATTGAACATACTGGCATTAGCGTAACTTGGCCGTTTCTGGGAGAAACTTGAGTCTGCAGATATGCTGGTTTACATCACCATTTAAGGCAATTTGATTTTTAATTATTTTGTCTCTCCGATATCCCTGTACTGCATCCACTTGTATGTGGGTAGAGGATGTTAATGTGCCTGTATAATTTTGTTGTAACTACGTAGAATAAGAACTATCACTGTTTTGCTGTGCGTGCTGGCTGATACTGTACTAGAGACTCTGTCACAAATGAGTGATTTAGGATCCTTAAAGAATTACTGTCAAAGGTATTAGCAAAAGCGATTTTAACGTGGATTTGTAAAAATGTGACTTAACAGAGTCTGATGGCAAGGTTCACTCTATTACTTACGACATGAAAGAAACAACGGAAAACTGAGTTAGAATCAATTTAGAAGTATGGTCAGAGATGCAAGACAGTAAGACAGACCCTCCCATTGAGTCACAAGGTTCAGAATGGACCCCTTGCTTTCTAAACTGATGGAGCTTAGGTGTGGCTAGATCCAAACTTAGTCTCAGATTTGGTCAACAGTTTATGTCTTAAGAGACGCAAAGGGTAAGGAAAACCTCCCATTGAGTCACGAGGTTCAGAGTGACCCCCCTTGCTTTCTAAACTCCTCAGAGAGGAGTCTAGGTGTGGCTGGATCCAGATGTATTCCCAGAGTTGGCCAGTGGTTTATGGCTAAAGGATTATATGTGTACAATCAATCTTTTATAACAGTTAGGATTTTAAAGTTTAGCATGGTGTTAATTACTTACCTTCTGTCCAGGCATCCAGTGTTAGTTTGCTCTGAAGTTCAAACCCTAGGATAACCTAAAGTAGAATCTCAGGCATCGAATCTTATAAAAATAAATAATTTAATAGAATGGTACAGCAACAGGATCAGGTCAAGCTGGGTGCCTCCAAAGAGGGAGTGGAGAGAGGGACTCAAACAAAAAAATCCCTGGGCAATTATACCCTTTCAGACTATTCACCTGCCACTTTGGCCCAACAGTGATTCTGGCCTGAGCTCTTCTGACACTTTTGACACCTTACTGGATGCCTTCAGTGTCTCCAGACAGGCCGTTCATTATCTTGTCTAGTTGCAGGTGCTGTTGATGGTTTTAGCCTTGAAGCCACCTTATCTTCTGATTTATGCTGGCTCTGGAGGCCCCTGTTTTGACTAAGTAGGTGCAAGTTCAGTAAATCTAAGTGAAAGTTTAGACCTTGTGGCCTAAGGCTTCAGGAAATCTAGCTACTCATGCTAAGTAAGTAAAGCTAAGCAAACAGCGTACTAAATCACACAAAATTTAACTCTAAGTGATTCATTCTATTTAAAACTTATTTATTTAAGCTAATGACTAATATCTCTTAACACTGAGAGTTGTCCCTGCTCAAGGGGAGAGTTGCCTGGCATGCAGTCCAGTTGCCGTTCAGGGAGAACTCAAATTGGGCTCATCCAACGTTCTGTCATTGGTAAAATATCTCTCTGCCTCGAGGAGCAACCTTGAGAGGCGTCCCAGCTCAAGGGCAGATCACTGCCGTGCAACAGCGCTGCCTAGCAGGGAGAGCTCAAAGAAGGCTCACTTAGGCTGTCGTATTTATGGGATAAAGTGGTTGGCTTGTAGTCAAACTGCATACAATGGGAGATGTATGCACAAGACTCCTTGTCGCTCTGCTACTTTGTGGGTTTTCTAGAAGAGTTCTTGGCCCAGCTACAGCTCAGGCCTTTACCTCCTTTGGAGCCTATACCAAACCAGTGCTGCCTTGGTTAAGGGGGATTGAGTGCCTCTGTCACAGACCCAAAGTCCTTTTCTCTTTGTAAATATCTAAGGCAATTCAGCTGATTGTCAACATTCTTGGAGGAGACATCCAGTTCCTACTGGGTGAGTGCTGCTAGATTTCCTAACCTCCTTACTTTGTAAGCTCTTTAAAACTGTGCATATTGTGCTCTGCCAGCTGATGGCTAGAAGTCTCTGTAGTGCTAGTATGGTAGCACGAGGCTGCCTGGGAATTTGCTTTGAGCAATAATAGCAATCTCCTGTCCTTTTACTCTTCCCTTAAGTAATTCTGTAACCTCAAGAGAACATCAGGCCACTTGGATTATTAGAACAGTTGTTGAAAGAAATACATCAGCTTTCCTTTAAAACTGCTTGCTGCGAGTTGTGAGTGTGTGTATGCACACACACATCCATTGGGTTATGTGTTTGGGTTTTTTCCCCAGGGTCTAGTGTGTGTGTATGTGGCAGGGGAAGTGAAGAGCAATTTTGATTTAGAACATATGTTCAGCAAAGCAGGAATAATACCTTATTTCTGTATTGTGGAATGTTAATTTCTCAAATCCCAGAACATGTTGAAATTATCTGAACTTTAATTTAAAGTGTATAGTAGTCAGAGAAGTGGATGTCAAATAAAATAATACATAGCATGAAATGATACTGAAGGTATTGCTGAAAATTGGTACGTATAGAAGGAAAGATGAGGATTCTGTATCTCTATTGCATATACTTACAAGGTGGTTAGTACTCCTGCAGTACTCACTGGAATTGTGTTTATGACTAAGTGTGGTAGAATAGATTTTTAATTTAGTGGGTTGATTCCTTTAAAATATTGGTTAACTGTTGTATAATGTTATTTTTCTTAGCAGTTCCTTTGTAAGTGTGAGAACAGAATTAATTGCAAACAAACAAAAAAAAAATAGAGATTATACCCCTGTGTGAAATACATATTTCCTTAGCTTCAGAAAAGTATCCATAAACTTCATTTTAGAGTGAGTTTCAGGGCAGTGATGGGGACTGATAGTGTCAAGGAAGCTTTTAAGTAAATGCTGTTATTTTTAGTGTGATTAGCTCTACCTTATATTTTCAGTTTAATTTAGCATACATATAAGTTTATGTGCATGTATGCATAACATTCATGAACCCTTCATCTACTAACCTTATATTCATTGTAGGCACAATGTAATAGAGCATATTTTGCCCTTTTGAGAAGTTGATTATTGGTCTTGTATATGTACTTTTTCATTTGCTTCCCAGCGCATTCCCCCAGCACATGCTGTTAATGTGGCTTCTGTGTATAAGGTTAGCGTCTGTATGATTTGGTTATTTAGAAATTCCTTTCTCCTGCTTCCCCTTTAAACATTGCTTGTACGCAGTAGATCACTTTCCAAACATACAGCTGTTTGTTTAAACCAATATAATACTTTAAAATGCTGGCTTAATGCATAGACTAAGTGGCCTACAAAGTATTCATGTTGCTGTCTGTGCTGAAAAAACAGAGTGCGCTGCTGGAATGTTTTCTGTTCTACGTATCTGCTTGTTAATGGGAAGGTGAACGTATTTGTCAAAGTAAGAATGCCAGCAGCCTTTTGTGATAGTGTTACTTTTAAACAGATGTGTGTTTTGCAGCACGAGTGTAAGAAACAGAAGTGGTAAAATGAGAGAATCTGATGGATTCTGTGCTGTGAGAGAGAGCTTAAGTAGAGTGATGTTTACAGCTATAAATATCTAAAATGGGTCTATGCCAGAGTGTAAGCAATAACCCCTTTCTGTTGTCAGATGGACAAACAAGTAAATAATATGAGTATTTGTCAGAATCCTGTACTCTCTGACTGGACTTTTTTAGGCAGGCCACATGTGAAGAGTATAATGTTTAATATGCAATATACTTATTTGAAGATATTTAATGTTACATGGGATTTTTGATTTAGCACTGTGATACAAAATATACTGAAATCACAATACCAATGTAATTTCCACTTAGTAAATGGGAAATACAGCAATGGCAATAACAGTTCAATCACAACACCGGTGTGTGATACCGTTGCTGGTCTCTGTAATATGCTCACTGTCACGATGCTGGGCATCACCAGCCACCAAGAAGGAATATGTGGGTTGAAAGCAGATCAGACCCATGGCTCTCTTCAAATTTATTTATTTCTGTTGTTGTTCAGTTTTTATGCTCTATGCTGGGCTGAGCCATGTATACAACCCCTCCCCATGCTGGTCTGGGGGACATTCTCATTCCTTTAATGAACTCAGGAGAAAGATTTGATCCACTCAACTGTGGTGTAGTCAGTTGATCCACTCAACTGACATAGTTGTTCATCTAAAACAAAAGCCACCCCTGGGTCCCATTTGTGTTGAGATAAAGTCAGCTCTGTTTGCAACAGCTGTGGTCAGTCACACCCTGCATTATTCCCTGAGCTTCAGGGCACATCGCCCTTGCCCATCTCCATCGTTTATTGGCCAGTCACAACATTTTACATTGAGATTTATCTCTAAAGAGAACAGATAATTCAAGGGTTTGTTTGATCAGCCATTTCTGCTGTAGTTAGTTGGTTTTCACCATTTTGTTTTGTGAACCCTGAGAGTCTTTCAGCAGAGTGCCGTCCCCTTCAGGTCCCCCTTAGGCAGACAATTGTACAACCTAAGCGACCATGCTTCTCCAGGCTTCTCCAAGTCGCTTTCACACATTCCCGAAGCCTGGACCACAGACCTCCAGGTTGAAAACTTTTGTCTCCAAGCTACAGTGGTAGTCGTGGGACTATGATAAGCACCACTGGGAATCAGAGCTGTGAGGTGACAAGAAATACAAAGGTTTCACAGAATCATCTAGGTTGGAAAAGACCTTGAAGATCATCTAGTCCAACCATTGACCTAACACTGACAGTTCCCAACTACACCATATCCCTCAGCGCTATGTCAACCCGACTCTTAAACACCTCCAGGGATGGGGACTCCACCACTGCCCTGGGCAGCCCATTCCAACACCTAACAACCTGTTCTGTAAAGAAATGCTTCCTAATATCCAGTCTAAAAAATGGATATGCTCCAGTGCTCTTCCCAGTCACAGAAAGCAATATAAGCTGGATGAGCAGCATTTCAAAGCCCTGGTCATTGTCACTTTGTGTTTTTTATATAAAATGAGTCAGTAAGGAAGATGAATGTTGCAAGTATAACTACTTTCCGACTATGATTGTGAACTTGTGGAAGAGCCAGTAACTTCTGATCTACATAAGTGACTTCCCATGTAGGAGAATAGAAAGTAATTTTTTTAAATTCACAATTTTAGTCTGATTAGAAATTATTTTCATATGAAATCTTAACAGCCCTAAAATTAATCCCCTGCCAAGAATTAAGATCACCATGGCTGTTATGATAATTTAAACTGAAGGAAGTTTTGGTCGCTGAGTCAGTTGTTATGCTCTGCATATATATGCAGTCATTACAACTGAAATACAGACAGTAACATCCTGGTTCAAAAATATTAATTGAAAAATTAATTGACTTGGATGAGAAGGCTTCTTCTGTGTGACTGAGATTGGATGAAGGAGTAAACAAAGGATAATGAGAAATGGCCGTGTGTCAAGCTGGGGATGATTTACAGTGTTAGGATGAAGGGAACTGTAGTAGATCCTTTTTAATTTGAAGTCTTTATTCATTATCTGGAAGAAGACCTAGATTGCAGGTTAATTAATTTTTTTAGTTATTCCAAATAAGGAAATATTAACACTGTTTGAACAGAAAAATCTCAAAAACTTGGATATAGTAAGTATTTCTGGAGGATAAGAAAATTTCAATATAGACAAGTTGGGGGGCGATTGATCCTCATGCTACAGTGAGGAGAAAACAGAAGTCACAGCAACTGGCATGTAGAGATGTTAATGAAAGCATGTTTTTTAGGGTCAGGAGGAACCAACAATAACCTCCTCCCTCCACCCAGACAGAAATGCCAACTGTGGCTGTAGGGGTTCTGGGGTATTCAAGAGTGGTTGTGAAGCCTGCATAGTGCTCGTGCAACAGTCCTCACTGCTCCAAATCAAACTCTTCCCTGGCATTCCCACAAGCATCCTATCCTTTTGGAGCCAGGAGATTTTACTGCTGCAGTGCCAATATGCAGTGGTAGAGGTACCGTAGTCCTTAGGAAGTTACTTAGGATTCAGTTTGGGATTTGGGACTAACGCAGAATAAAGGTCTACTGCAACTGTTCATGTCAAATACTGACCTAAAGCTTGTCTAAGGAGAGGGACAGCCAGCCTTCCAAAGTGACCATGGGGGTGCAGTTACTCGAGGAGGACCCTCGGTGTGTGGTTCAATGGTACAGCTGAGCTGGCCTAATTGTGAACCAGCAGGGATCGTCCTGATTCCCTTCTCTCGCACTTGGCCAGAAGACTTCTTCCCTGCCCATTCCCACACTTGCCCATTCTGCTGATTCTGGCACTTCGGGCTGCATTGCTTCAGCAGTTCAACCTGATAACCTGGCAGCAAGCCATTTGTTTCGTTAGGCTGGGTTAGTAAACAGAACCGACACAGTGACAGGTCCAAGGAGCAGGAGTCCACAGCTGGGCCACGGAGGTGGGAGGGGAAGGAATGCTCCTGATTCTGCCCTGGCATAGCTGAGCAGCAGTACTGAGCTCCTCATCACCCTGCAGAGCTCTGCTCAGGCTGTCTGGGCTGCAGGAATGAGGTTGTTACCATGTGAAGCTTCACCTATGCTTAATTTTCCTGTCTGCCAGCTGGGGATAACCTCTTCAAGGAATGAAGTGAATATAAATTGACTATTTAGTTACTTGAAAAAAGAGAACGTGCAAGTACCTAGATAAAATTTTAACAGAAGAGTTTGCCTCTGTACATGTATTAATTAGCTTACGTCAGTGGAGTACTGAGACGAAAGTGGAAGTCTGCACTGCAGACTGCAGTGGGACTGTAGAGAGTCACTCGAGTTGGGTTTGTTTGAATTGTTACAGTGGTTTGTTTAAAAAAAAAAAAAAGACAAACAACTCAAGTAAAAATACACTCTTCCAAAGTGACATCTAGCTTTGCTTTCACAACAGGCTTTGGAAATAAGTAGAGATTAAACCTAAGATTAAAAGTTCCTTGGAAATAAGCAAAAAAAAGTGCTTGTCTCCTCACTGCCCCATTGCACATACACTGATTCACTTAAATGTAGAATGCATCTGCTTTAAATTGTTTTCACCAGATGCATACTGTTATTAATAGAGTTAAGAAAAAGTTGTTCCAAGAAAACACATCCATTCATGGCTAAGCAAATCCAAGCTTTCCCTTTCTGCCCTCCCCCAAACTAGACTGGTGATGCAGTAGGTATAAAGTTGGCTTAAAGTCCCTGTGAGCTGTGCAGCGGCTGAGCTCAATGTGTTGTTATCCTCAGAGCTGATGTTGCAAAATCAGCTGTGGTCTTGTTTGAGTCAGTGGAGAACTCTAATGCTCAGCAACTGAAAAATATCGGTGCATTAACTTTTCATTCCGTATTGATCTCCAGAGTTTCAAAGGACTCTATTAGGAAAAAAAGAGGGTTTTAAGCAGGGATTACTTTTTCATGTCTTGTAAAGAATGCATTATGCGTGTGGCAAGCTAAAGCTTTGAAACTCAATTTCCATCTGCGCTCCATGACAGTATCTTTATATAATTCCATGTCTAAAAGACAAGGTTTGGAAATGAAATTAGTTTGTGTCATGCACAGTTCCTGTAGAGATCAAAGCCAGACCTGTTAATGCAACTATTGCTATTCATGAGTTTCATAGCTGGGTGAGTTTCAAGTTAATTATAAATGCTTGTTTAATCACTTAACAATAGGGTATCAGAGTCTCATCTGGGCATTATACATATAGCTCTCACTTTTTTTAATTAAAGCAAATTCCTACCTTTTTTTCCAAGAAATTAATTTTGGTGGTAATGCTCTTGGCTCTAGCAGGTCAGGATATGCAAATCCTCTTTTAAATGCTGGACAGTTGTATGATGAATGTCTTTATTTTATTATCCTTTAACTGCCCCTTCCTTTCCCTTGAGTACATGGTTGTGTAGTAGCCTGGTTGTCACTGGAGATGGTATAAATTGCTCTAGTTCTTACACTAGAGTTCCTTTTGTGACATTTTATTAAAATTTGTGTGCATTATCACTAGGAGATAATATATTTTGAGATAAATTAATGTATATATCAGTTTAGTTTCCAAATGCTTCATTTAATAGATTTTAAACCTGAAGAGGCAAGTAAGGCACCTGTCTGACCTTCGTATCACAGACCACTGTGCTTTATTTGAATATTGAGGATTGAGTTCTAATTATTTTATTTAAGATAAACCATTTCAGTCCCCTGGAAATTAAATTCTTGTGCACTAGAGGAACCAGCCACAGTGCCAGCAATGCCTGAGGCACTTGCAGTGGCAAGGGATGTTAGATGAGAAATGCAGATAAATCGAATTGTGCTACAGAGAAGGGCAAAAAAGCCTCAAGTGCCACCCAAGAGCAGCCTCCTCCAGAACCCTGGATCCTGCTTGTCCGCTGAGATGAGGTGAGCAAGATGCATTGATCGGGCTTACACAGGGACTTTACAAAAATAAGCACAGCTAAAAGACTGGACTATGCAGCTCCAGTTGCATCAGATCTCTACTGTTTCTGAGGAAGAGCAAGGGAGAATAAAAGAAAAACCTCAGAAGTCACAGTCAGTTGTGCATTTGGGGAAAAAAGTTCCTTCTTGACTTCTGAGGTGCGAGAGTTAATTATAGTCATCACACTACAAGTGGTTGGAATGTGCAGAGGACCATACTGATAGTCTTCCCCATGACCTGTAAAGCAGAAAAGTGTTTAGCAAATATAGATTGCAGTGATGAAAAGAAGCACTGCAGACAACCATTTGGTCTGGCTTCATAAATGTTCTAGAATAAAAAATTAATTCTCTTAACTTCAGAATTAAACATTAATTGCAAGCTTTAATTAAACACCTAGAACTAAAATTAAAGCTATTAAAAAAAAAAAAAAATCTTCCCATAGTCTGTCAGCACAAGCGAGTCTGCCATGTAGTAAGCTGTTCTCTTGTTGCTAAGAAATTACACCCAAATTTGCTTAAGTTCAGTGTATAGCTGTTGGATCATACTGTATCTCTGTCAGCAAGACTAAACGTCCTCAGCTGACTTGTTTTTTGCAGTTGCGCTGTTATGCACAGTGATCCAGCCTTCTCTTGCAATAACTGAAGAGGTTGGATTCTTCAGATGGCCAGTTCCAAGGCTGCTTCCCTGTCCCCTGGATTTTTATGTGGCTCTTCTCTGAACCCCTCTGCTTTCTAAACCCTTGAAGTCTGGGCCTGAGAACCAAGCCCTGTTGTGTAGTCCTTACTCGAGTTCTGACCAGTGCTGTGGACAGAAGTCAGGATCTTTCTTCTTGATGACTGCAGCAGCCCTGGTATAATTTTGAGAATTGCTGAACAGGCAATGAGCAGAAGCAGACCTGCATCCCAACTTCTGTGTGGATGGGTTCCCTGGAAATCAGTGGCAGACGCTCACCCCAGTTGAAACCTCGGTCACCTGTGGTGGAGGGGAAGGCTGTGTAGCACCACTGGTTTTCCTGTAACGTGGACCAGAGCCTGTTCTGAACAGAGGATGTCATTGTCTTTGTTGTGAGTCTTCTAGAAGCATGCCTAGTTTGCCATTTGAGTTGGTACTTGTGAACTTACTTTTCAGGTGACAACATCAGTGAATATCAGAGTCTGTACTTCTGGAGGGATTTTACATACACGTTTCCTTTTTCTTCATATGAACTTACTCTGCTACTATTTTGAAGCGTGGTTTTCAGTAGAGCCTTCTTGATGCAGTACATTAGAAAGATGACGATATGTAAATGCTTGAGTTGGCATCTGTGGCTAGGGGATGGGGAACACTCCTTTTTCTAGGACAATGTTTTCTTTTAGATAAATGAAAATCCTATTGTTTGGCTGAGGAGTAACCTCGTACATGGGTGAAAGGTTAAGAGGCAGAAAGGCTTATCTGTTTGGCATGTAGGATTCAAAACCAGGCATGTTGCCAGTAAGCTCAGTCAGAATGGAGGTTTCAATTTTAAATAAAGTTCATAATGGCATTTTTTAAATGAGCAGGAAGTTTTCTTTCTCTAATCAAAACCTAGATAATTTAAATATCTCTTTCTTTGGTAATATCCTGACATTGTCCATGGATAGGGGACCCCCAGAGGAACAGATAAGTGCTAACGGCTGCCTGTGTCAGCCTGCTCCCAAAAGAGATCATCTGTCCAGCAGACGTCAGTGGGAGTCTGCTTGATGGAGGGGTGTGTGCACAGAAACCAAATTGCAGGATTGGAATCCTGCAAGTAAGATTGTGATCTTTGACTTCTAATCTGTGTCATAACTTTTATCTGTTTATTTCAGTATTTGAGATCTGACAGTGCACCATCACTCAGGATTTTTCTTTCTATGTAACATTACTGGCTTTTGAAAAAAAAAAAAACCACCCAAAACCACAAGACCAAAACAACAGTGCTTTTCACTTCTCAGGAGTTTGGTTATAGAAGACAGCACTGATGATACTAGTTCTGAAGGAAACTGTTCCAAACTGGGAGTTCACAACAATATAAGGAGCAATTGTGAGTCTAAGAGGTGTTGCAACTGCAGAAATAGTTGTCTTAAGGTTACTTGTATTTCAGAGGAGGCAGTATGATTCATAAAGCAGATGGCACAGGAAGGATTGCTCAGGGAAAGTTTAGACTTAGTAAAATCTCAAAAATCAGATTAAGAGGACAGATGGGATTCTGGATTGGAATGCTAACATGTAAGGGGTTTTTTTTGTCCTTTTTTATTTTCACTTTCCCAAATTATAACCTTGGAGATGCTGGGGTTTTTTTATATAGCTGACAATAAATTTAGTACTAGAAAACTGGGAGGGAGTTACACTTAAGCAGCTGGTTTCACTGTAGCTAGTAGTTTTGGTTTGTACTTGTTTAAAAAACAAGATGCGATTGCTGAAAAAAGACAAAGGATTATAACTAGAAGAAAAGAGATTTAGGCTAGACTTAACTTGCTTGAGCATACACATACAGCAACCTTGATCTCTCTGTGGAATGTAACCTGGATTTGCTGTTTTTTCACTAACCGCCTTTTTCCCACTTTGCTTTGGGTTTCTTGAAACAGAGTTGTAGGCTTTCCCAGATGGCTTGCACTATTTTTAACATTTGTGAGTGGCCCATTCCTAGCTGCGCTTTTAGACAGGGACACACAGTCTTTTTGCCCATCCAGACAGAATATCTTTGCCCGTGGTTTATCTCCTGGAAATTAAGTTATCATAAGTAGCTCTTGCTTTGGACATGAAACATCCCTATAGGAATATAATGGCAGGGCATGCACTAGTGGTGCAGGCAAATTATGCTGGCTCTATCTGGGCCCACCTGCATTGCACTGCAAGCCATCAGGGAATCATGTGCCAGGCAGCCCAGGTCTGAAAGAGTCCCGTTCACACCACACTGGTCAGGAGCCAGGTGTATTAGACAGGGCTATTAGCTCAGGCATAGCCTGTCTTGAATGTGGCTGGCCTCTCTGGGGGGGCGAGAGAGATCACAACTGCCCTGGGTGAAGTCATCAGCCCAGGGTCTGACACCTCAGCTATCTCTGCTTTGCTCTGCCGTGAGGAAACATCAGCACTGTGCACCTTTATACCCCCTTCCTCCCTCCAGGACCTCACTAGTAGCACAGAGCAAAGCTCTTTCAGAACTTAGTAATTGAATATTCCTGATGCAGTAAATAATAGAAAGCACAACAGTATCGCAAATCTGTGGAAGAATGAAGCACGCTTCTCTTCAACAGTTCACGTTCTTGGAGTTCATCTTATTCTGCAGTGCTTTCAGTTCCCTGCCTCCATTGTGTTCCCCACTTACTGCAGATGTCCTTCCTTCTCTGAGTCCCTGTGTCTTTAATTCTCTGTGAGCTCCTTGCTCTGGCAGGCTGTAAAACTCAAGAATAATGTATCTGCTTTATCCCCACTGTTTTGCTGAGAGTACCAACTAAAAAGTTTGCCAGATATTTTAAAGACTCTATTCCTTAGCTAATAATGAGTCTTCTAAGCAGCTTTTTCTAATTAAATACTTATTTTAGTATACCTAATGCTTCAGTCTAAGATCTCCCTATTGATTTGAAGTCAGACTGATCTTGGATCACTTGCTGTCCTTACTCTGCTCTCTTCTTTCCCTTCTTCAATCCTCCTGTTCCTCAAGAAGTGCCTGAATATCTCCTAACAATTCTGAAACTTACTGTGTAGCTTTAAGGTTTCATAGTAGTCTCTCGTTATAGATGGTTCTCATCTCACTGTTTGAGAGGAGATTTTCTTCAACAGTTTCTCTCCAGTTTAAAGCTTGTAATCATTCTGTTGCTGTGGAAATTGCTGTGATAATGCATGTTTAGCATTCATGACTTCACTGCTGCATTAGATAAGAAGAAAAAGGAGCCGTTGCGTGGGAGAAAGCCCTGAATTAACCAAGTTGTATACATTTCACACCTATGTTAGGGAAGATAACACATGAAAAGGAAATAGGGTTGTTCAGGCTGCTAGGATTTTCTCTGTGTTCTCAGGAAGAAACGAGTCTACATATTAATAAAGAGGAGAAAAAAAGCCCAGTGTCTGATCTAGGGACTCTGGTTTGGAACAGCAGTTCCAGTCCATTGCCTTTCAGGACATCAGTCTTCCATCTTGGGTGATGGCCTTTGTAGTTTCCGTTTGGAAACAGGATTTTGGAAACCCGTGTTCCTCCTTATCAGAAAGAGAGAAGGATGTAGACAGAAGGCCTTATATAGCTATAGAGTGAAGGATAAAGGAATTTCCTACTCATAGCTAGTTCTTGTTTGGGAAGAGAGAGCTGGATTTGTGTATACAGGAAAAGTTTTGTTTATCAGTCTTTGTCTCTTGATCAATTTTAGTAGTAGACTCTGTTCTAGAATTTTGGATGTCCATAAGGAATTAAATAGATTTGATACTTCTGTTGTTTTCTTATCCTCTTCCTTGATTAGTATTTAATATTCCAGAGCTCCTTGGTTCCTTCTTATATGTGGTTGTTTTAGAAAAGGCTAAACTTTCATGTTACTGAAATTGCTAACCACAATGTTCAGCTTGTCCTGTTTCCTTGCTTTTTCTTTAATGCATGACCCATTATTCTTAACCACATCTGTTCTTCAGCATTCTTTGCTAGGCAATTCAAAGTGGGAAACATTAACAGCACAGCTATCTGGCTTTGGATCTAAGCATATTGTTCCTTCACATTTTGAAAATAAAAACTTACATTGCTTTTTGCCCTCACGTTTGTAAATCCATGTACAGTTTGTAAATACATAAATACATATGTGTTCTTCCTTTGATTAATGTGGCTGCCTTTCACATGCACAAGATTTCACAAGTTGCTTGGTGGTCAAGGCAAGGTTTCTAAGGAGGCATTCTGTATGTGCACACCAGAGTGTATGGACACTGTTGTCAATATACGTTGTTTTCTTTGACTACTAAATGCAAAACTGGGAACAAGTCCAGAATTTTTAATAGCTAGAATGTATTTCATGCTGATTCCCTGTAAATTGGCATCCTTCATTGCCAAGTTCTAAAGTGAGGGCTGCGATGATGATGAATTTCTCTAACGGGGTTTTTGTTCAGAATTGCCTGATATTTATATTTTCTGTACTGTAGGATTCAGACAGAAGGTCTCCGCATATAAACGGGCCCGATATCTCTCTGGCTGAAATGCCCTTAGGACAGAAGTGCTGATATTTTTGTATTAGATCCTGACACCCTTTTAAAATTTTATATTGTTACAGTATATTTCTCAGCATACTCAGTTGTGTCCTTTCACTATTGAAATTCACAACAGAGATTTTGTTAAGTTCTTTGTTGTTGTTCTTGGTGTTATGCCTTGCTGGCTCAGGGTTTACACCAAAATAAGTTCTTAAAATCCTAACACGGTAGTAATATAACAGAACTGTACCACCAATACTGTTCTGCAGAAATCAATGAATTGTTTTTAAATATATACGAAAAGGAGGTCATGCCCTCTTTTCTGGGCAGCACATGAAGAAGTTGCACATGGAGTGTGAGCGTCTTGTTTGTTAGCAGCTGAATTCCCCTGACACAAAAAGGGAGTTTGCAAAATATCATCTACTACCCTGGGGAATGGAGTAAGCTGAGGTACGGGAGTTCATGTAAGAACAACAGAATTTCCAAAGATGAGGGTGAGAAAGGGGAGAGTGGGAGAGGAGAGAGAAGAAAAAAGAGGGAGGTTGGTACTCATTTAGGAGAACAAGATGACTGTAAATGAAAAAATCCAAGGGGTGGCTTGGTGGAGGCATTGGACCATTGCTGGGTCTTTTCAACACAGCATTGCTAAATGCATAGTCATAGTTACTGAAGAAAGACAACAGCTGCTACTTTAGAGCATGAGGCAGAGGAACTAGTGGAGGGGCAAAAAAATAATCGTAGATATAGAGGAATGCCTTCCAGAGGGACTGTCTTGCACAAGCCACTGCACTTTATGTAACAAAAGCCTGGTGACACAATGCATGGTTTAGTCATAGGAGTGCCCTGGAGTGGACAAATATTGTACATCTGGAAACATTTAAACAAGTAATTAGTTTCTGGAAAAATGGCAAATTACTCAAGGAAAATGTAGTCCATTGTGTTAGCTTCTGACTGCATGTCTACAAGATATATGATTTTCCTGACTGCCTTAACCATCACTTCTTTGCTTCTCATACCCACCAGTTGTATGTGGGGACCAGTATGGTAGTGTCAGGGCTGACAAGCAGATACCACTAGGGGCTGTGACATTTTTGCCCCTTTGGAAAAAGGGACAGTGGACAGGGAGCGGGGGGCGGGAATTGTTCCTCTCTTCCTCACTGCTAGCATTCTGCATCCCACCTGGTCATCCTGTGCTTTGAGGACAAGGACCTGATCCTGTGGGATTTCACCACCTTGGTTAGACCTCACCAGGGAAGTCCTATGCCAGCTGGGGAAATCTCTCCGACTGGGGTTCAAAATCTCTGACTGTAACACAGCCCACTCCGTTGCCCACTTTCTTCCTGGGCTTCCATCACAGCAGATTTCCTCCGTTCCTGTGCTACACAAAGAGAGAAATGTTTTGGGGAATGGGTAAAGGAGCGCAGCCCACTTCCAGCCTTTCCCTCTCCCTGCTGCTGGTGGAGAAGGCTGTCTGGAGCAGAGGCACAGAGAGGCAGCGACCTTACAGAGAGTTACGATGCTGTGCTGTCCATGACTAATACATGATGGTTGATAGCACACATATTTAGAATTATGATGCTACTGTGAGATTGACATGTTGCCCATCAAAGGGAATATTGCCTGCCCCTGGTGATGTGCTGCCCAGCTGTATGTGAGTCATAGGTGGAATATAGATGCCTCCACAGCTGGAGTTAGCAGTAAGGCGATAATTCAGGACCTGGTCTGGCTTGTGGCAGAATCTGCAGTGTCTCTAAAGAGTGACTGCCCGAAATGGAGAACTGCAGGCCAGGACAAGAGGTCGTACTTGGCACCAAAGTGTCAGAGGTTAGCACTGAGCCCGATGTCTTTTTGATCATTGGTGAGCTAGCATGTTCTAACTGCTGCCTCCTGCAGAAGCTTTTTGGACGATAATTGCTGTGGTTGTTTGTCATTACAGAAGTAACGCTGAAGGTCCATGTAAGCGATGCCAGCACACATCAGCCAGTAACTGAAGCCTTCATTGAGATTTTTACCAACCAGATCTCCATTGCATCTGGAACCTCAGGAGCAGATGGCACTGCCTTCCTCAAGTTTCAGTATAAGTTGGGCAATCAGCTGATAGTGACTGCTAGTAAACATGCATATGTGCCAAATTCTGCACCATGGAAACCTGTAAGATTGCCTGGTAAGAGATCTTTATTTTTGTTCTGAGGTAAGATTTTGCATCTAAAGGAAGTTACACAGTTTTGTATGATGTGTTTTATTGCTTGCTATCCTGGGTGGGAGGAAGAACATCTGTGTGTTTCAAAAAAAGCAAGGTTTCTTCCTCAGTTAAACTGTGGCATCAGGGCTATGCGGAGATGTGCTGTCCTCCTGGCTGTCCTTGATACAGTGCTACGTCAGTTTTCAAACAACTGTTGGTGCTCTTACAGCTCCACAGAAAATACAAATCTATTCCAGATCTTTTTCTTTATGGGAACTCTGTTTCCAAGTGCTTTGTTTCGGCAGCTATAATATACTCATTCATTTCTCCCCCAAGGTGTAGCAACAACTGTTGCATTGTAGGCTGTAGTGTACAAAAGAAGTCCTGGCCTTTCAGTTCTTGGCCATGTCCATAGGACAGTTTTAATCTGCAGTTATATTATCCAGATGTAAGGATTTTTTCTAACTTAATTAGCATGGTTTGTTTCTTCCCCAGGCAGACAAATATAACAATAATACTTGCATGTTAGTTTTTATCAGAATGCCTCAAAATTTTATGGGAAGTGGGAGACTTTACATTAGTTGTACAGGAGGGGAAACTGAGTCGTGAAAACCATTTCTGTACTGCTAAATAAAACAGATCGAGAGTGACTTTCAGACCATGAGATGTAACATCTAGATGAAGGTCACATCCCCAGTTTTTATCTGTCTTTCCTCTAATCCCCAGCCACAATTAGGGTGAAAGTAGTTTGGGAGTGGTCCCAGGCTTGTATTATACCCAAATCACACCTAAATATCACCTCAGATTTGTTAATTAGCTGAGGCCAAAGCCATGCCACATTTTAAGTGCACTAATTGTTAAATAGTACAAATGATCACAGGGCGGTGTTCAATCCCATGCCTTGGCTCTATTTTATTTATTAATATCAACATAGCCGGAAGGACTGTGTGACTTGCCACAAGGTCAAGCAGCAAATATATTTTCAGATGGGAAAAGGAACTTGAATCTCTTCAGAATTATGCTTTAGGCATTTCAACATGCTGTTTACTTATCTGAATTCGCTTGCTTCAGATAAGATAGACTGACTCCTTTTACGTTTCCTCTACTGTATTCTTCCACATTTTCCAGCTACTTAATGGAGCTATAGTGAAGACTAAGCCAGGCTCTTAGGTGCATGGTGAACAAATAAGAAGCAACTGAAATGAGTTGCAGCAAGGACAATTTCAAATTAATAAAAGGGAACAATTCTTTACAGTACCAGTAGTCAAAGATTGGAACAGGTTTTCCAGAAAGGTTGCGAAATCTCCATCTTTAAACATACTCAAAAATTCAACTGGACACTCCCCTGCTTGGTTGAAGCAGGTGACCTCCAGAGGTCCCTTCGAACCATAATTGTTTTGTGACTCTGTTTAGAAATTTCCTTGATGTTTTCTTCTGTTTAAATAAGATGAATTGCAGCTTCCTCAGCATATTTCATGTACTACCTTAAGACACAATCATATATGATTAAAGCATGCAATAACCTTTTCTTGCCTGAACCTTTTCTCACCTTGTGTCTCATATCTTTCTGACTCATACCTTGGATCTTTTGAATGTGGCTACTCTTCCATGGCCTGGAGTTTGTTTGGTTAGGTTTTTTGCTTGTTGCTTTTTCTTAAATACTGATTTTGAGGGAAGGGAATCAAACATGGCATTATTGTTTTGGTAAGTCATTGAAGTTTAAAGAGCAGTAATCGTATACAGTTTCCTCAAAATCTTTCTTTCCACAGCTGAAATGTGAGCTTAACTCAGAATATAGATTCCTTTCACCTCTGATCTTCCCACATTGAAACTGGTAGATAGTTTGCCATTGATTTAATTGGGAGTAGAATACTTCTCCTTTTTGTACCTTGAACTTAATCCTTTCCTTGATTAAAGAAACAAGTTACAACTTGATACACCCCATGTAGATTTAATAGGGTTGTTCTTTGAATTACTCCTTGAAAGGGACACGACATAAAAGTTCAGGCCCAAGATACTTAGACTGTTATTTTCTGTATTGACTAAGATGCCTATAGTATTTAAAAAAAAATCCAAGAACTGTTTGTATTTAAATATGCTTTGTTTAAATGCCTGTCATGCTTGTAGCCAGCACAATATAGAAGTTTTGAAAACCGTGGAAGTTTTGTTGTTGTTTTTAATCTGGGTTGAATGATGGGGAACAGGCATCATATTTAAATCTTGATTCTACAGTGTGCAGTCTGGGCACACATGTACAGCAGGATCCTTATTTCCCGAAAATGCCTTTTAACAGTGCTAGCAGTTGTCACCCCACAGAGCAGATACACCATTCTGAGTAGCATTCCACCCACAGCAGTGGTTTAAACTGATATGCTGTCCTGTGTGCTGTGGTAAATGAACTATGGACATGTTTACTTCAAATGCGGAAATGATAACCATGAGCAGGGAGTAGGTTTGAGAGCTATAGGGTGATAATGTTTGAAGTACTGTAACAGCACTTTGCTGAAGGATCAGGATTCTTCCATCACGGTCTATATACATTAGTTATAATCTTACACTGAAAAGCTGTGCAGCCACTGAACTCATGACATTATTGTAATAGCTTTAAGAAGTAAGCATCAAGGGTTTTCTGTTTTCATAATTCAGCAGAAATGAACTTTTCTTATATTGACCAAAATAATTACTAGCTCTTTACCACTTAAGCAGGAGGATTATTTATTTACATAGTGATAAATGGTAGGAGGAAAAGATTAAGATCTCTTTTTCCATTAAACTATTTATCAGCAGAGCCATGACTCCACTTATTAACAGTTCATTAATTTAACATCACTTGAGTTGTTGAAGTGTTCATGATGGAAGATGTGCTCATCTATCTGCTCTTAGCTCTGTGTAGATTTTTCTTTGTAAATAATTTGGAAGAAAAAAAATTGTGACTGGTAGTCCATATTTAAGAGGACAATTTGGGAGCAATGTGTGCAACAGAGAGAGGGAAGTTGCTGAGGCAGCACAGTTCAGACTAGTTGGTAGGGTCAGTCAAAGCAAACCATGGTATTCACTGTGGTAAAATGTAGTTTTAGGAGCAGAGGATGCTCGTGGTGTTTCTGGGAGAGGAGAGCTCATCTCAAAAGCAGTGACTCTGCAGAAGACATGTGAGTCATGGTAGATAAATGATTAAAAATAACCTCCCAATGCAGCAATGCAAAAATGCAGAATAATCTGATCCTTTGCTGTGAAATACAGTAAAGACTGAGAAGATGATATATAGTATTTCAGAACTTGTCCTTGGTGTGGCCACTCAGGGAAATGTGTGTCCAGTTCTGGATCCGCGCTTCAAGTAAAATGTTTAAAACTGCAGGGATATATCAGGAGTGCTTAAAAGATTGGAGAAACGGCTTACAGGGAAAGGCTTGGAAGTGCTTAATTTATTTTCGTCACCAGAGAGAAAGTTCATGGGGTAATTTGATCTTAGTCCATCAGTACCTGCATAGAGAACAGGAAACAGGTAAGAGAATTCTTCTGTCTAGCGGGCTTGTATAAAAAGATCAAATGGCTGGAAGTCTAACCTCAATAAATTTTGATGGGTAAAAAGACACATAGTTTAACTGCCCTCATAATTATTTACTAGAACATTGACATTGCAGTGTGTTCTTCACCACTGGGCACCTTTAAAAGAAAATTGGATAGTTTTTCTGCAACATGTTTTCTAGTTTAAGCACAGCTATTGGAACTGAAGCAGTAGTTAATTCGGGGAAGGCTGTAGTTATACAGGAGTAGGATTGGATCATCACAGTCATCCTTCTGGCCTTAAAAACTATGACTTTCTGCCTTTGTCATGCTGAGAAAAGATTGTGCAGAAAAGCCCAAGGGAAGTTTAGAGGTTATATATGCGTTATAGTCTGGCATATATGGAAGAAGATGTTGGTGTGTTTTATTGTGTTGAGCTCCCCAGGGTGTCTAAATGATATTAGCTTTCTTCATACAAATTAAGTTATTGGAGTAAAGACAAACAAATTTTGTAATTGTGTGGCCTTAGTGCTACTTGCAATAGGCTTTCGTACTTATGTTGTTTGATGTGTAGATCTGTTTCACATGTAGAGCATCGAAAAGAAAATTCTCAGCTGTACTTGTAATAACATTTTTTTTTTCTAATGTTCATATATGTTGCTAAGACAATCTCTTAGATGGTGGCTCTTAGCAGTGTGTTTCTCCTAGTTTCTTTTCCTTTCTCCAGTATTTCTCCCAAACACTAAAATTTCTGGTCTTTAAAAAGATAATATATTTCTTAAAACAGAAATAGTGTAGTCTCTCTGTAGCTAACATCTGTATGGTCTCTTGAATTAAGTAATACATATTAATTCAGAGGAAATTTATGAAGCTCCAGAAAATCAGAAGAGCTTGTGCTGTTCTATTATTACTTGGTTCTGGAAATGTCTTCCTCAGCTTGTGATCACTTCAGAATGGGATGAGTACTTTCTTGGTGCAAATGTGGGATGGTGCTCAGTTACCGAAAATTACTAGTCTTCATTAATCTCCTTCTCTCCTTCTATCTTTGAAAGCCATGCATGGACTGCAGGCAGGTCTACTTCTTACTGTTTTCATGGGTGTGGGAGTCAGGTGTGCTTGGTGGCTAATTCCATACATATTTCTGGTCTTCTGAGTCTGAAGAATTTGGCATGAAATTATATCATGTTCTTCACTCTCCAAAGATGTGTGTGCATGCAAACACAGCCCCCTGCAAGGAATGTCAGTACCCAGTGGCAAAGGAGGTCCTTGCAGGTACCTTTCTTGCAGCAGATACCATTTATCTGTCCCCTTTCACACCACTGGTAGAATGACAGTTCTGCTATATATATAGCACTTCTGTAGTGTAGGTGGTGACTTAGTAAGGACATGCTGTATTTTAAAGCAAATTATTCAGACTTATTCATCATACTTTGCCTCTCTGTATGACTATTTGTGTAAGTATCTCAAAGTATTTAAAAGTTAAGTTTCATTAAAATCTTCCTAAAAAGTATAGCTATTTCATAGAAAAATAATTTAGTCAGACTGAGTTAGTGTTTCACTCCTCCTCTTTATGTAATGACAAGTCTTTCTGTGGAGCTGTAACCCAAAACCCTGCTTTACACTGCACTCTTACGTACTTTGAGCTACCATGCATGAATTTTAGGAGTCAAAGCATAGAACGTGTTGTTTAGTTCAATAATAATTACCCTGGAAATTTAATTATTTGGTTTAGAAAATGCATGTGGTTTCTGTCACATATACAATGCGGTTTTCATTTTTTGGGTGGCCTGCTTTTGCAAAAATGTAGAAGAAAGTAAGTGCTGTTGTTGTTGGGTTATGTTTATAAGAATTCAAATATATCCCACTTAAACCACTTCTCTCCCACAGTGTTCTCTTCACTGAGTCTCGGCCTTCTTCCTGAACGCTCAGCTACTCTAATGGTCTATGATGATGTAGTCCAGATAGTCTCAGGATTTCAAGGTATGCTGATTTTTGGGAGTCAGATTTGAAATCTGAGTGACACTAAACAAAAAGCCTGACAGCCCAATACTTTCTGAACTCTATCCAGTGGGTGAGACTGGTATTTCATGGGGAGTTAGCTTCTGAGTTCCCTGAGGAATGCTCCTCTGTGGGATAGTTTTACCAAATTGATTAATAGCTAAAGTCATCCCTAACTGCTGTGACTAGGGAATTTGAGTAACTTGGTAATAAACAAGTTTGGACTTTAGTGTGCCATTTGAGAGAGCTAGAGATTAAATTTCTTTCATTATCTGTTGGATGTTTTTTAATCTAGCCTCGTTTAACCATCCTTGCAGTAAACATTTTCTGATGTTCTTATTGTTTAAGAATTTTCTCTGGTTTTATTTTGTTTCTTGCTTCCTACTGCGGATGCCTTAGAAATTTAGGGCATAGAAAAATTGAAAATTTCTCATATAAACTTGCTTTTCTTAAGTACTTCCTGTGGAACCCTTATCAGACTGCCTGCAAACGCACATGCTATAAGATGAAACCCACTGTATTAGAAGAATAAAGTTCGAATCACCTTTTCATAAGGCCAAACACAGAAGTTAAAGCAACTGTAGTATCAGTCAGATGAACACTGTGTTTTCTGAATTGCACTGTAAAGAATAAAATGGTCATCAGACCTAGGGATCTGACCTAGCTTAGCCCAATTGATGTGATAGCTGAGGTGAGTCTGTTAACAAAAGAACAGAAGTTTTTAAAGATACCTTGGTGAGCCAAAACAAGGGGATATCCTTCCTTCGAGCACTCTTATTACTCATTAAATGTATCTTATTCATGTGTATTATGATTACCATCATTTTAAACTCTACCAGATAGTTAATAAACCAGGGAGTACTATCTTCAATAATATTCCAAGATAACCTTGTTTTATCTGAGGGAATATAATACAATTATGCCTTCCTGACATCCTTTTTTACAGTTAGAAACCATCCAGACACAATAGGCTTTTCATTAATGATAGCGCTAGATACAACTGGAGCTGAAGAAGCACTAAACAAATTAGGTAGCTGATGGAACACTCAGAAGGAGCTGGAGAACAACACAGCTGCTGTACATATATTCTGCAATTTGAGAGCTGACATTATCTAATGGGGTAAATTAGATGGACGGTGAACTGTGTCAAACCACAAGGGATTCCATTAGACAAAACATGAAACGTTTACCAACAGTATTCTACTAGCATGGGGTATTAAATACTCTTATGCACATGCATTAATATTATACAGTTGACTTAAAAAACCAATCTTTTCACATTTACAGCTTCCTTTCTTCAAAAAAATGGGGATGTTAGAGGGACATTTAACAGCCAAGTGACACTCAAATATTTTCCACATAACCTTGCTCCCTTCAGTGAATTGATCCAGGCTGTTCACAATATATTTAAATTAGAATAATATAACTGGTTCTGCTGGTATAGCAGAAAAAGAAGAGAAAGGAAGAAAGTGCTACCCAGAATATTCTAAGGGTTGGGATTTGAACTCTGAGTCTTGCCCAATAAAAACTATTTTATGGGACCAGCCCACACCCCTTTTCTCGGGAATTCTCTTGCGATGAAACCTAGATGAAAGACAGCCTAGACATGGTACCAGCATTTGAATGGAGCCTTTCTAGTCTTGATCCAAAATCCTTGTGACCTAGTTTTTCTTGTTTACTTTTCCAGTTGATTTCCCAGTAATCTTGCACTACTTCAAAAGAACTGATCAGGTGTTACCTTAGTGCAAAAATGAGAACAAAACAGAACTCACTATACTAGGAACAGACTGAGAACACTGGTGTTTGAAGACCAGGAAAGAAAAGCCTGTCTGATACAATAAGTTACCAGTTGGTTTTGAATAATTAATCAAGCAAGCAACTTACGCAATTGAGAAGTTTGTCTGAGTTGACGTAGCCAGCTTCATTTTCATGATGGCATTATAATCCACTGCTGTGCTCTGTCAGTAATTGCAAGGGTTGGAGCTTCCCAGCCACTGGGTCATTTAAGTTATTTAATACCGGCACAGTGACAAGCTGAACTTCAGCATTCAGTGAATGGGAGCTGTATGGGTACCCTCTGTCTGCCTCTGATGTATGAGCAATCAGAGCACGAATTAATGATACTTTAAATGTTACTTCACATGGATTGCAGCTCAAATGCTGGTGTGGGGCCACATGTCACACATCCAGTGTGACAAGAGCTGCCTTACAGGGACTCCTTGAGATGGTTACATCTTCAGGTGTGCACTGGCGAACTGGAGCTGACAGCATTTGAGTCATGGCCAGTGTGTTGACAAGAGGATGTTTAAAGAAGATAAGATCAGTGCTCAGCAGTCCTTTACCTCATGGCACTCACTAAGTGGAGAGAGCTCACATTCAATTTTATACTTGAATGTGTTTGGGTTTTGTTTGGGTTTTCTAAGTCAAATCTAGACATCTTCAGTAATAGAAGCAATAATAATAATACACTCTCAGTGATAAGTGTTGACTTGTTAAAAAATACTCAAGAGTCTGGTCAACACAAGTCTTTCTCTCCATTTTACCTCTTCCAATTCCCTCAGTAAGTCTATTCCCAAACATATACCCTAAAATCCTCCATGACCTCTGCTAAAGGAGTACATTGGATTATCTTCTAGCAAGGTGGTGAGAGAAGGCAAAAGCCTTGGTAGCTGCTTTCCTCACAAGCCTTTCACTGGTCGCTCCTGGTCATCTGCCCCTTTGAAGTCTCTTGCTGGGTTTGGGAAGACCCAACTGAGGAGCCAAGGGTAGAGTCAGGGTGAGTGGCAAGTTTTGGGTGGATAGTCAGCATCAAGGAGTTTGTTAATCTAGGGTGTGAATTAACTACACTGCACTGATTTATTGTATGCATATGCACTATCTACAGAGGAAGCTGTTTCTTCCACCTTCAAACTTTCATCTGAGGTGATTGCTGCACAGGTTCCTGCCAGATTTGGGGCTCAGCCATAGGAACGCTTTATGTTGCCTGTCAGATTCAAGAAACTGAGGTTGGCTTTCTGAGTCCTCTCCCTCTAGTTAAAATTTGGCAGCTCCTGGCTCTCCTAGTGCTACGAAGTAACCAGTTTTTTTCTAGAAAACCCCAGAGCCTGAACTACTGTGTTACAGACTCAGCAACAGTTACTTTGTTTTTAATGCTTAATTAGTTTGTCTCCTGGGAAATATAATATTGGTTCTTGGCAACTTGAATAATTAATCTTAACCAGAGATTTAGACAGCAGAAAATCCTACAATGTTACATTGAACTCTTAGTGATAATCCTAATAGTGGTTTCTTTGTTGTGGTGGGGTTTTTTTTGGTTTTGTTACTGTGGATGCTTATCCCTAGGGGCCATAGGAGCCTGCTCAGCAGTGCAGTCAGAGGTTCCCAAGGGCTTGAGTAGATCTGTCCCAGAGGTACAGCAAACTACTACAATATTGCAGATCACTCAGGAGATAAGTCCTCCCCGAGTTCATTGCAGTCAATTTATTTAGTCTTTTATGTTGTTTTCCATTTAAGCCTAGAAATTGGGTAAGGGAGATTTCTTTCCATTTCACACGGGTGTTGTTTAATGACTATCTTAAACATGTAAGGAAATTGCCAGTCTTGAGAGCGGTAAATACTTACATGTTTCAGAAATTAGAAAAATGGTTTTATAGCTTTTTCTTGCAGAATTACCAGAGAAATGACAGCTAAACAATGATCAGCTCTGGAGACAGTTGCCCGCCTACATAGCAATTTTTGTTGGCCGATACAAAATTTGTTCTGTAGAATTTTATGTTTTCTCGTAAGTACAGCTCCTGCTAGAAAATAGGGCAAGAAAAGATTCCAGTCTTCTGGTTAATGACACTGGCAGTTAACAAAGCTTAAGAGTTTTGAGTAAAGCTCTTTAATCTTTCTCAAAGTGAAGTTACATGTAGCCTAAAAGGTCTGCCAGAGACTAATAGGGGAAAAGAAGCAAAATTGTTTTGAGTTGACATCTTTGAACCATGTAGTCAAATGTGAATTAAGAAAAAAACTGCTTGCCTCTTGATTTTGTGCTGTGTGGGGAGTGTTCTGTGGGTATGCAAAATGAGCTCTGGAGAATACAATAGCTTTTGATTTAAAAATTAATTTGCATGTTGCACACACAAACTTGCAGATGGAGTCTTGCTGTGTGTTGCTAAACAGTATTAATGGTGAGCACCCATTGAAAAAGACTATTGACTTTATAAACTGGGATTTAAATGAGACATGAAATGCTGTAGTATATGAAACAGTCTTAAATCATGTTGCAGCAAAGACCCTTCAATTAACACCTAGTGATCTTGAAAAAAACACTAAAACTGTACAAGACAGAGGAAAAGAGAGAAATCTTACATGCCAAGTAATCTGGTTCTGTTTAGATGTGGTTTTTGCATGGGAGAATATGGAAACTCTTCACCCAAGCTTTGTCAAGTGAATCTTTTTATCCAGTGATTTAAATAAAAAGTAACTATTATCTCAGTACTAGAAATAGTTAACATGGCCAAAGCTTTGTAAAAATTTAATACAGAAATTGCACAAGTTAATTGGGACTACGGGTAGAATTGTCTCTTAGAAAATCACCTTAAAGAGTATAAACTACATTTATCTGGCTATTTCAAGAGAAACAAAATTTAAACAAATATGGGGAACTGAATGCTTTTCTAAACTTTTACATGCCCTACCTCTTGACTCAGTTTTAGTTTAAATTATATTCATTAAAAAAGCGTGTAATGCAATTGGAGGTGATCTGGGGAAATAACATAGTCAAAAAAGCTTCTGATATTAGGTGCCTTCACAGTTTTGCTCTGTAATACTTGCATAAGAATAATGGCAACTGCAAAATAAATGTAAAAATACTGGGGTTTTGCCTCTTTTATGATAGTCTTCTGATGTCTCTCAAGCTATTGCAATTTATAATGAAAAAAAACTGTAAATGTGCTTCCATAAATATGAACACCTAAATATTCTGTTTGCCTTGGATATAAAGTCACTTTTAATTTTTTTAGGTGCACGGACTCAGCCACAAGTTCACTTTCAGAGAAGATCTGTGAAATTACCAGAGAACACTAGCTACAGTGATTTGACAGCATATCTGACTGCAGCCAGTTCACCCTGGGAAGTGGACAGCTTTCCTTATTTGCAGGGATTAGATGGAAATGGAACAGGTAACCCACTACTTTAGTTTTACTCTGATTTCATATTAGTCCAGTGATCAATTTTTGACATGTAATTTTTTCCATTCCCCATTCCAGCAAACAGTCTTTAAAATTTGGGTGATGTGGTAGGTTCAACTGCCCTATCAAAATGCTGTTCCAATAAGCAAGAGAGCAAGGTCTGCTATGCTTTAAATGGGACCACTGAATAGCAAAGATGAAGATTCCTAGGCCTTGAGAGATCAGAAAAGTTTGTTACACTTGTAGTTTAGAGCTAAATGTGTTGCACGTGCATGTATAAGAATAGAGGTTAACATGAAGGGACAGAAGAGAATTTAACTTGAGGATGCCGTAGAATTCTTGTCCATTTTTTTCTAAACTATTTATCAAGGATCTAATACTCTGTTATTTCAACCAAGAGCTGTTTCAATGGCTTTGTTAATACTTTTGAATCTAGCTGTAGCCAAAGATGTGCAAATTCATCTAGCACCAACGGGAAAACAATAACAATTCATAGTAGAAACTCAACCACTGTTAAATTCAAAGCTGTAATACATTTTTATGATTGCAACTGCCTGTTAATCTTCTTCCACTTCTCATTTAGTCTTGGTTGAAATAATTGGTGTTGTGTAGGCTAGAGGAAGATAGAGTTGGACAGAGAAACCTTCAAATTCTTAAAATGCTGGTGTGAAAAGGAGAATAATGTTTCCTCTGTGTCTGTATTGGGTTAGAAAGCAAGCAGTGGACTTGCAGTGCAGCAAGAGAGATTCAGACTAGTGATTAGGATAGTGAGGATAGTTTAAGCCTAGAATCAATTGCTTGAGGGCGTTGTACAGTTAGATAATCACCTGTGAGGATGGCACAGGTGTAGCTGAGCCTGCTTTGAAGCAAGCTAAATATCCCCTTGAGGTCCCTCCCTGCCCGTTTCTCAGGATGCATTTGCTTGTGATGTGTTGATCTAGGTGACTTTGAATGCTGGGTCATGTGTGTAAACTGTGTACTGAGCTTGATAGCTTTTCCCTTTAAAAAAAAAAAAAAGGCATACTAAACTTCCCCTTCCCCCTTCCCTTTGTACAAATCTGAATACCTCCTTTTCTATTACAGTTAGAAATGTATCTGCTGCCTTATCCCAATCGTTCTGTCTGCTCCATCTCCTGCTGTCTCATTCTATCTCTCTGTCATTTCCCTATTCTCATCTTCAGCCTGCAGTTTTCTCTGGCACTTCATATTCAGACATGATCAAATATCTCTTTATCTTTTTTAAAAAGAAGGAATGCACTTGATCTTACTCATCTGTCTACTTCCTTGTCTCCTTCCTTTTTATCTCTAAACCCACTGAAGAAACTGTTGACAATGTGTGTGGGATTCTTCTCTCCCAAATCTTTCCTTAGTACTCTGCAACCCAACTTCCCACCCTTGCATTTATTTAGTGAAAACAGGTCTTGCCAAGATTTCAGATGATGACCTTTCATGGGAACTACACAACTAGGACATCATCTTTCTCCTGTTTTACCCTCCTAACCTCCTACAAAACAGACGAGTGCACCCTTGCTTTTTTAGTCTTCTGTACGCTTGCGTGACAGGAACTTTTCTACTTGAGCATGGGGACCCTGGATTTGACTTTCATTAGCCTTCAAGTAAAAGTATGTCACAAAAGACCAAAATGACCAGCAAAGAAGTTAGGTTTAAAAAACTGAGGAGAGCCTTGTTTTCTGAATACTGTAGTATTCAGTACGGTATAATACAGACTACAAATACAATACATTTGTATATGCACTATAGTATAGGTGAAATGTCCTCTGTTTTTAGTAGAAGTTTCTCCTGCTGTGGAAACATGAAACTTTAAAATCCTAAACCTGGATTGACTTCCTTTTCTTCATCTCCAAGCAACTTGGTGAAGATTTCACCTGAAAAACTTTAGAAGGAATAAAAAATGAGATCACCACCTGCTGGGGATTTTTTAATATTTCCATTCTCAAGAGAAAAAGAAAAATATGTACAAATTTTAGAATCCTAAAAAAACTTAGCATTAATTTTCATGGGAAAGTTTTGAATGTTCCTGAACACTGCTCCTTCTCCCCTCTCTCCCACCTCTCCTCCCCCCCAGTTACTTCTCTGTTCTTTCACAGTTTATTTACATGTCTGTAGAGTTTTGGAGAGGTCCTCCCTTTTATTTCAATCAACTCAGTTCTCTGGCTAGTATTTATCAAGAGTGACTACAGTTGTTTAACTAAAACCTATTCTCCATGAGTTCAACAGTTTTCACAAAATCCCAGCTGGGTGTTGAAATAGTAATATGGAGCAGTGAAAATCCATCGCATGAATCAGCATGTTCCAAACATAAAATTTCAAAGAATTTAGCTGCAAGTAGTGACATGCTTGTATAGTGTTAGATTGTTGTTTGTATTAATCACTAATTGGAAAGCAGTAGGATGGTTTCATAAAGTCTTGTCCTTTTAGCCGACCTAAACAAAACTTTCAGTCATCTGCAGTAATGGACCAAGCTGGCTAATAACCATTACTCCTGCTGGTTTTGTAGGCTGATTGTTTCTTTATAAACAGTCAAGTCTATGTCACAGTGGATTTTCCTCTGATTATTTTTAGAGCTCTTTACAGGTCACCAGATGTCAAAAATGACAAGAAATAAATGAAAGCTGACATTTATTGACCTCCATTCCCATTTAATCTGTGCATGTGTTTATCAGTTTTATAGCACGTGAGAGTTTCATAAGCATTGACTTTAATTTACCTTCACCACAGAGAAAAGAAAAATGTATCTTTTTAATGAACATACTGTGCAAGGTGGCAAACTGAAAGATTATTTCTTCTTGCCAGAGGTCAATGGATTTCAGAAATTTCTTCATGTTCTAATATAACTTGTTCAGCCCAGTACTGAGCAAAGTGTCAGTGCATCTTAAGTAAAATAGTTGCAAACAGTGTTTTGCCATTTTTTTTTTCTGGGGCCAAAAATTCATTTTTACAGATATTGGGCAGATATTCTTTATCAAGACAGTAATGAAAGAAAAATTTTAAATCTTAAATACCTAAAATTAAGTAAAATATAAAACATAATTTAATCTTAGATATTAATCTAAATGTTTCTAAAATCTGAAGTTATACCTTTTTTCATCAGGGATTTGTATATGCCAGGACATGGTCAGGTTATGATACTTAGCAAGAGGAATTTATTTCTTTGAAACCAGCCTGAGAAACTTAGTGGCCCAGGTCCAGTGACCTGGGGACAAGCATCAATCTGACAGAAGTTATAGGTGCATGGCAGAGGCATTGAATGATCAGGAATAAAGAAACAACTTTTTTCCCCGCCAATTCCCTCCTCTATCTCTCTGGTTTATATTCTAAGGCTGTAAGGGGATGATATTGTGCACCATTGGAGCCTATAATATACAAATGCTTGGGTAGGCTGACAACCTTCCCCTGTGCCCTAGCTGAATTTTCAAACCTTATTTTTCTGTTTTTTCTCTGTTAGCTCTGTGGCTTTCTTATACGGCCATCTTCAGAGTGCCTGTTTTCTCAGCACTCTAATCCCTCTGGAAGATATGCTTCTGCCCCTCCATTCACAGTACATCAAAGCAGCGTGTATGCTCCTTGCATGTCAGCTGTGCAACAGTGACACTTGCCTTGAAATCTGGGGAAAATGTGCATCAGAGTAAATAAACCACATGCAAAGTTACTTCTGGTTATTTTTCATGTCTTCAGTTTGGCACCTCTTGCAAAATCTGAAGAACTTAGTTCTGTGGAATTTTGTCTCTTTTTGTCCTTCCCTTTGCCACTTCCCCACCCCACCCACTTTCCTGGTGATGTCTTTACTTTGGTGAGCTGTTACTCAGAGACATCGAATTTAATAAAGGCCATTCCTTGAGACTTACTCACTGTTAAGAGAAATCATAAAGGTTTTAATGTTCTCCCACCGTTCCCTCGAATGTACTCATCCTAATGAACACTGTCACTGAGACACTGCATATTCCTGAAGACCCCTTGTTGTGCCTTAGTGTTGCAGGTGGCATACCACTGTTGGGTGCACATATGCTTTTACAGGCTGTTTATGCTGATGCAAGGCAGCAGGATGACAGGAGGGGCAGCACCCTGCTCTCTGCCCACCGAGCACCCCTGTTCCTTCTCTCAGATTAGCCCCACAGCAGGAGGAGTGGCTGCACAACCCCCACAGCCAGCACGAAGCAGGCGACAGGGCTGCGGCTCCCAGCAGCAGTGTCAACCCGGGTAGCTCAAGCCCCTTGCAAAACTGGAAGCTCCATCTCTTCCAGTTTAAACTACTACCACTATTGCCAGATCTCCTTGGTTTTAAACCTCAAGCCTTTTTCCCCTAAATACATATATATATGTGTGGTATTTTTCCCTGTCATTGATTCATTTGGTTAAATGGTTGAAGGGTAATAACACTTTTTCAAATCATGTTGTCATGAAGCAATGTCCGTTGGCATGCCATTTAAACATAAAGAATGATTATTATCTTACATAGGTAAGAAGATAACACTGTATATCCTAATAATCCATTTAGCTTGGCTTATTTCAGTGAAAGGCCAAAGGAGATACATCCTGGCATTCTTACACATATGACCAATCATCCTTGCAGTGTCACTGCATGTTTGGATGTTTGTTAGCTATCATATGGGTATGTGTATATAATAAAGGCCTATGAGATATTTTTTTTTTTGCCATGATTATGGCTGTGATACTCATGCATATTTATTTAAGATGAACTGAGATGAGAAAATATATGCAGGAGACTTTTGCATTGTAGTTTTCTTGTCTTCAGAATTTTCCAAAATTAAATGAAAAATACAGGAGCGTATATGCCTGTCTTGTTGTGAATTTTGTAAGGCAGGGAGGATTACTACTACCATCCCTTGAGACATATGTTGGTGCAGTACTGCAGTCATGAACCACATGGGTGTATCTTAAATTCTGGAAAATTCTGCAGTCACAATGTTAATTCATTCTCTCGTTAGGAAACAGCACTAGGTATGACCTCACCCCTGTCACTGCCGTCAGCGTTCATCTCCTCAACAGTGATGGGACTCCAATCCCCGTGAATGGCCCCATCTATGTAACAGTGCCTCTGCCAACAAATAGCAACTTGAAGCACAATGCACACGTTCCAGCGTGGAGGTTTGACCAAAAATTTGGTAGGTAGCATCTCATTGTGATTCCCTAGATGATTAATATCTTGCTGCATTTATTACATTAGTATATTAAGGTCTTCACTGGAGTGTATAGAAATCTGTTTTCTGTCTAAAAGGAGAGAAGACTGAGTTTTATTGCTCAAGTAATATATAGTACATATGCAAATATAATTGAGTATCATTGTGTGCCACTTCTAGAGAAAAATTTTTTGCAAAATGGTACATTTACAATTATTGAATATTTTATGTGGAAACTACCTTGAGAAAATTTTATTTCACCCACAGACTGAGAAGCAGAGAGACATATTCACTATGGCATTGAATTGGAAGTCTGGAGAAATGGAAACTAGCCTTATCTTTGTCAGCAGCCAGCTATCTGACCTTTGGTCTGTCTCTTGTCTCTAGCTCAGTTTCCTGCCTGACAGATAGGAAACATAATACTGACTTCTTTTGTAAATCACTTTGAGATTGACTAATACTATCAAGAAGGAAAGTACGTGTAAAAGATTTAAAAAAAAAAAAAGGCAAGCAAAACTCATGGAATATTTTGAAAGAACAGAATGACTAATCAATATAAGCTGTAAAAAGCACTCAGTTTTTTACATTGCAGTATAATGTTTGCTATTGTGAACATGATTTTTTTCCAGAAATATGTGCTTTAGGTTCTCTATTTTTGTTTTGGTTTGTTTTTTCATTGTTAGCTGGTATACCATGCTGGCCTTCTTTACACCTTCAAAGTGTAAAGAATTAAGGGATGCATAAGTCTTGTCCTAGTGATTCCCCTTCAGTTATTGCAGTGTGCCTTCTAAAGTATGTACCAGGTGGTTGTTAAGAAAAAGTGAAAAAAGAAGAATGGAAGGTGAGAAAGGTAGATTCTGTGAGGAAGAGAGGAAGAAAAATGAGAAGGAAATGCAGATCTGTGTAGACAATTGTTGGGGTTTTGTCCCTGCAAGGCAAATGTTTTGAGCCAGTTTATGATCACATCCAGAAGTAGAGCAACCAGCATGAAACCAGTGTGTTGGAGGAAGAGAGGGGAGGAGGGGAAAGAGAGGTGAGGGGGGGAAATAATGTTTTTGCTTCCTTCCTGCCTCTGTTTACTGAGAAAGGTGATGTATTTTCAAACAGCATGCCTATGACTCTTTTGTCAGAAGTCAGCTTTATTAGCGAGTAAACCAGTAGGATTTAATGAAGAATAAAATTGAATAGTAGAAAAAGAGCACCATGAATGGATTCAAGGTTTCCCTTAACTGTGGAAACAGCACTTTTCTTGTGGTAGCCTGGCAGTAAGTTTCACTACATTCTTCCTGAAACTGATTTTGATTTATGATTCTAGAAACTATTTTGTTTTCCCTGGTTCAAAAAAAGATGGGAAAGACACTCACATTTACTTTCTCCACAAGAAGTAGTCCATCCCCAATCCTTTCTGTCAGCTGTGTTATAGCTGCAGGCTGCCTCATTGCTAGTTACTCACTGCTAGTAAAATGGTTCTGATTTTGATTATGGAGCTTTCTCATTTGTGGCCAAATTTCCATGCCCCTGCGGTGGAGCCACAAAAGCTCTCTCTTAGTATGGAATATGTTTTCTACTTTTGTATATAAAGAGCTAGTTACCCTATTGTGTGCAGTATATATTAGTATAGATCGATACGGGTTAGTTAATTAGTGTTGCAGGCTTGAGGCTCCCAATCTTGAGACAAGTCCAGCCTTGTTTGCTTCATGATAAACTGCTGGAGCACTTGTGTTATTAGGAGTGGAAGGCATGAGGACCACTAAACAAAATGTGTCTTTGTCAGGCCACTTAGCTTCACAAAGCCATGGAGAGGAAGGTATTGAAGACGTTATGCTTAGGCTCAGGCTCACACTTCAGCTGAAGTAAGCATCTTTCCGTGCAACCAAAGATGTTGAACAAAGATGCATTTAAGCCCTGACTGCAGCATGCCAGTTCTAGCAGAACTTTGGCCACATCCCAACCAATTTAAATTCGAGTAGCCTAATTTAATAAGTAGAGCAGCCACTGTATCTTGTGCGGGCTACATTAGCACCCTAAGGGCTGTCAAACTAGCCATATGTAGCGTGAACATGGTGGTACCCTGTCATTCCCCATCCCTGTTGTTCTTGGACTGTGAAGGGAGGAGGATAGATGATGACTGGGATGACTCCATGCTGGAGAAATCTTTTAACTGGCAAATAAGTTGTTGTAACCCATTTGCACTGCCAGATCTGTGCCTTGTCAGGATAAGACCTCTAACCTCATTATTCTGATTTTGTCTTTAATTTCAGGAGCTGCTTTTTTCAGTGCTAGTTATGTTGCAATCTCTTCTTAATAGATTTTTGGTGGCTTAAGTTTTCACACTTGAAAATTGAGTAAATGCCAGAGATGGAAAACTATGACTGTATTACCAGGCAATAATGCAGCGCTTCTCTCTAGCCTATTAGCAGTACAGTGGGTGCTTGTTCATGCAAGCCACTGTTTTTGTTTAGAATCCATGTGGTTGTCATCATTACTGCATGAAGTATAGTTTCTGCTCTAAAAAGCAGAAATACTTTTCACTTTTAGAGGACAGAGTGTAGAAGGGACAAATACTACAAATATGTTTTAATCCTTAGGATCTCATACATTTTGCTGAGTTCATGATGTACTAATATAAACCCAGTGGTGTCTGATTGGAAGTGCAGAGATTTTCATAGTTTCTACAGAAATTAGGCATGTTTGCATATTACGGCAGCCAAAAATAATTAATGGCTTTTTAGGATGTTTACCATAAACAATCTGTATTTTCATGACCACAGTTTCTGTCCTTGAGAGAGAACTGGGGAGAGAAGGGGGAGAAGCAGCATAGTCTGCTTAAGGCTGAGGGTAGTTCCATTGACACTGATGAAACACACAGCCAGAAAAAGCAGGCTGACATCAAAATAAGACAATCTGCTGCATCTATTTTATACCGTTCCAAATGAGATTTTTCATTACAAAACAAACTTACTGCCTTGCGTGCACAGCAAGCGAATTAAAGCAGTAATACCTTTTTGAATAATTAATAAAATGAAGAGCAATTATCTATGCCCTGGAGAAGTTTTAGGATAAGTGAATAAGTTCAACCTTGTTCTTGTGTTGGAGATGCACTCTACCACCTTCCTCTGCAGCATTTCTTAGTGTTGGTAATAATAAGCACAGATGCATTGATGTTATGGAGACATATACACTAAAAAGCAATTTAATCATTCTATGCTGTTGATGTACTCATGTCTCTCTCTTGTGTTTCACACTACTGTGGGAGAGTGGTTTTATTTCATACTACACACTTAAAGGTTTGAAGGTAGAGATGTGGATTCTCATTTTTGAGAATGTTCAGGATTGCTCAGTGGGGTTTTCTGGGTTGGCTTTTTTCCCCTTCCCAAGCGCTGTCTTGTTTTTCTCAAAATCTGAAGGGGCTGAAAACCTTTTTTTTCTTTATCTGTAAACAGATGGTTGGGATCATGAGTTCCTCCCTGTATATTTGCCTTGATGTCAGTAGGATTTACAGCAAGATAATTAATCTCTCTATTCTTGGACACCACATTTCTGTCCAAGACTTCTTTCTAGCCTTGTTGTCCTCAGTCAGATATGAATACTACAGATCCCAGTAGAAATGAAACTTTGTACCTTCTGTATCATTTCCTGCTCCCACCAGCTGGACTGAGTAACACAGCACTTGCTCAGCTGTATTCTCAGCCCCCGTTTAAATGGTTTATGCTTTATATTAAGGTGTCTGTTTTTCATTGAATTCAGTGAACAAAACTGTAAGACCAGCATCCTCCATCTTAAGTTCTCAGTTTCATCCCATGTGGTATGGAAGCATCATGTTGCACCTAGACCTCTAGATCCACATTTTAAAGAAAGACTTTAAAATATTACCAAATATTCCAGAGTGTATAAGATGGAAGTGGGATTTATTCTTCAGTGACAGTATCAATGCATCTGCTAGTTTATTAATCCCACCAAATAACAGGAAAATATTTTCAATGCTGTTTTCAACCTTGTGTAGCAAAGGACTGGATTGAAGGGGTTAAACCTCCACCCTTTTGCTCCTCCTCCTTAAAATGTGTTATTTCTTGTGCAGTGCGTGTAAATGAAGTTCAGAGAACTGTTTCTCTGTTCTTCCTCCTCCCTGGACACTTGGTGCACATCTTTGACGTGACCTTGTTGTCTTTGAATTATTAGCTTCTTTGCAGAGGAGGATGTTTCCCAGTGCCTGAAATCTCAACCATGTATTAATGTAAAGTGATGGCAGAATATGGAGAAGAGTGTCTTGGGGAACTCTTTTTATAGCTTTATAAAGCACAATACTTTATATACTCTGCTGCGCTTGGTCAGTGCTTTCTGACTGCATTTAATGCCATAATAGATTTCGAAATATATTTGAAAGTCTGGTACTTAATTTTTCTGGGTGATGTCCTGCCTTCAGTGGTAAAATTTCCATTGATTTTTGTAGAGTCAGAATTTCCTGATGTTCCTTCCTCAGCAAAGATAAAACAAGATAATGTTTTCTGTGTTCAAAAGTAGTCGTGAGGATATACTTATGTATAACAGTATCAGTACATGCTTAAACTTGACTGCAGTATGGTTTCGCTGTATTTCATGGAGGTGGAATGATGCTTGGTTTTTGTTTATCGTGTTTATAGGGAGAGACAGCCAGCTACTGTCAGGAAGAAAACATAAGCAGGTTACTGTACGTCTACCAGTCTAGTTCACCGCACATTATTTGTAAATAAGATTATTTCTAAAAGTCTCTGACTTAGGCTTCCCATGTGGTAGCAATGATAATCCACCCAAAGAAAAGATTGACTTGTATTTTCGTAGCTTAAAAATTAAACATATTCATTTTTGTTGTGAATTTTGTTAACTTCTGATTGCCACCACATTCATACACTGGATGACAGACAGAAAATAGTAATTTAATAAAAACTTTTGCAGTCTGTTGCTTGATTTGACGGTGGGTATGAGTACATGCCTCTGAACTGGGATAGATGGCCTGCATTTGGACTACATGCAACTGTGCACATGGCCTGGGACTTCACGTACTTCTCCATGGGTTTTATTGGGTTTTCTACACACGAGAAATGGATGTGTTCAGGAAAACACATTGTCTGTCTCCAAAACTTTCATTTTTATATAATCAGATCTGCAACATTTGGTTCCAGGTCAGATTGACTGGTAATACAGAGATTGCAAGAACACCAAGCCTCCATAAAGTTCAGTTACGCTATTTCTGTAGTTTACAAGTTCCTTGACAATTTGATTTTTACTTCCTTTTTTATCTCAGCTGTGAAGGTTAAATTATTCTTAAAGACTAAATACACTGAGGAATACAGATTTTTAATGAACTGCTCTCAAAGAATTTTGTATTTTGTGTTGCCATAGAAATGGCAGCTACCAACCCCAGCTTTTTACCATGTACGATGTCTGCATAATAGGTGCAGATATAATTGCAGAGTAGTAGACAGACCTCAGCATTGAAAGGAAAAGAAGCTCTTCCTCCAATGCTTCACAGTGTAGCTCACTGAGGTATGTTCTCACTATCATGATTCCTCTGGAGAGGTGTAGTGGATCACAAGAGGCAGTTGTGCTTGTTTATCAATACATGTGTTGTTTTTAAAATGGATGTTGTGCTTACACATGTAAAAGTGATGTGAACAGATTGTTTGATCCTCTCCCCACCTCATATTCCATCTGAGTTGCATTTGTGGCAAAACAGACATGGTATGGCATGGTGGTGGAGCTTAAGAGGACATTGAAGGAATCAGGTTGGTACCAAAGTGTAGTGATATATATATGCAAATAATTTACTATTATGTAGTCAAGGAAATAAAACTGGAAACAAACGGTTTGACTTCTGGGAACAGGTTTTAATAACAGACTATATGTTGTATCATGTAGATGGCCCTGTAGCTCCACCTACAGAAGGTACGCAGTAGAAGGTGGGAAGAGGTGGACATCAAAATTTCAGAAGTGGAGAAAAGACTATTGTGCTTGTGCAGCTGCTTGAGTTGGAGAGGATTTGGAGATTGGTGGAAATACAGGCAGGAGTGCATAGAGCAGGAGTGTGAAGTGTCTGGGTGGGGCTGGAAGAGGCTGAGGAGGACCTGGGACAACCTTCCTTTGTAGCCTTGGGATGGTAGATCAAATGCCAGTGTGTATCTGCTTCCACTTCCAGTTTGAAAAATAGAAACTGAACGTGAGCATGATGTGAGGCTGAATGAAGGAAAAGGCATGCAGTGTTTTGAATTGCCTTGTGGTTTTATTTATTACTTGTTCTAATAATTTTGTCAATAACTGACTGTGATTAATAATGTGATAAAGTGAATATTAAAGACATTATCTTTCACGTACACCAGTAAATAGGGATGGTGGTTCAGCAAGCATAACTAAGCTTTCCCTTTTTGAAATAATTATTCACCAGTAATTACGCATGGAAGTCATTTTCTTTAATAAGTCTCTTCTAGCATTCTGGAAGGAAGTGCTGAGGGGACCAAAGCAATGCCGGCAGTTCTCTGGTCAATGTGCCCTGCCTTCTGCCCAGACATAATTAAAATTATCAAATAATGAAAACTGATGTGTTCTTTTGTTAAACGCTTGACAGGTGATTTAAGGGGAAAAATGAGTAGAGGTGTCAAAAATGACAGAGCTTCTCAAACACTAGTAATAAATCGAACTGTTAAACTTCCTTGTAAAAATCTTCAAGGTATGATGTTAAAAGCGTTTCCCTTACAGTACACCACATAATGGTGGTGCTTCTAGAACAGTAGCAGGATTTAGCCCTGGAAGGCTTGTGTAACAAAATCTGTACGAGTGGAAGAATAACAAAGGTATGAGCTCAGAGCAGGGACATTTATTTTTTGATGCTGCCTAGCAACTCCAAAAACAAAATTGCAATATTAACTTAAATACTATGAATTTTTAAACCCATGTGTACTGGGGGGAGGGGGAGGAGGAGAGTAACCTCTACCAATATTCAGGAAGGAATTTTTCAGCTTCCAATTTCAGTGGCTTTTAGCTTTTTAGAGAATGAACAAAAGTAAATCCAAAAAACCCATCCTTTTGTAGTAAAACTTCCCATGCTGATGCAGGTTAGAGGTGATTTTTGATTGGAAGAAGAAATCTGATAAGCAGCTTTTAGCTGGTAGAATGAAAAGTTACAATTTATGTATGTCAGAACATGCTTTAGGAAGTTATTTGCACAACTTGCCCTTGACTAACTCTCCATAATAACATTGCCATTTGAAGTGTCTAAATCAATGGCTTCTAGAAATACTGTTAGTATGTTTTGAATATCCTTTGCTGTCCCACACTGTGTCTGATAACAACCTGCCTCATTCCTTGTGACACGTGTATCTCCATTTAACTGAATCTCTGCCTAAGCAGGGCAATCTTACAAGACATTGTAGACATGACAGAAGAGATCCGTGTCAAAAGAAAAGCACTTCTTATTAAGGAATATTTATTTAAAACATCTATGCTATTAAGTAGTATGGTTAAAAGTATCTTTCTTTACTTTCCAAAACTCTTTTGTCCAAGGAAGATAATATTGTGAGTAAAAATAAATTCATATAATGGGATTATGCTTAATTTGCTCTCTGGCTAATTAAATCCTCTTATTTGTCAAACCTATTGGATGGAAATAATTCATGCTGTACATAGCATAATTTTGGTTCCCTGCTTGAGTGGGATTGAATGATCCTATTGCCAGTTAAAAGAAATAAAATAAAAAGCAAACAGTATGTGATCAATGGAAGAGTTTTCTACCAAAAGCTCACATGTAAAAGTAATCTATGGAAAAAAAGCAACCACCATAGCTACCATATATTTAAACACTAGCAATATTTAGACTTTATGACTGCCCTTTGGGGGAAGCTGCTGGCTACAGCACACTCCTCTGACAGTCTGACCAGAAATGTTTTGATCAGCAATAGGAAGAATACACAATGAAAATCAGCAAAAGTCACTGCAGCAGTAATGATCTGTGAGGCTCTGAAATGGTCAGCTTGGAAAGTTAGACCTGAAGTAAGCAGTATTACACATCCTCCCAGAGAGCCGAGTTCTGTCTGGGGTGCCAGCGTGCAAACTCCTCTTGCAGCCAGCACACAAGAGGGGAATTTGTCTCCTTTCTTCTTGACTTTAATAGGAGTCACATGCATGTCTCTAGAGCAGATGGCCTGGTGTGGCAGTCCTGCCTGAATGAAGCACGGTCCTGCCTCACGTAGGCCGGTAGGAAGTTTGCCATTTGCTTGAGCTGGAGCAGTGCGGGATTGTCAGCATGCACGGTCACGCACATGGAAGCCAGAGAGGCGTACGATTCCCTGGATTTCGCTACAGATTAATTTAAAATAATAAGGTCTAGCTTTAAAATATGGAAGTAATGTCTTATTCAGAGGCATTGTGCATCTAGACTACAAAAGCAGATCCATTCGTGCTGCCTGGATCCAGCAAGCTGTCACATTGAATAGTTAGTGTCTTTGAAGACAATAGGACATCTCTTTTCTGGGCAGACTGGCTGTACGTGCAGTGACCTGATTGTGCAGGGAAGTAGTCTAGAATAGCTGTTCTGTAATGGCTTTTCTGCAATAGCTGCCCATCTGGACACTCTTCTTGCTGAAAGTGCCATTTTTCAATCTGATTTAGAAGTAAACTAAATTAAATACAAAAAGGCGTTTTTAGTGCAGAATGTGTGTTGAAACAGAAATTTAATGTGCAAACCTTTTGCTGTTAAATTTACTCATGATAACCCCCTCTTGCCTCTAGGCAAGTCCTAAAAGCTGCCTGAGATAAATAAGCGTGTTCATCAGAATCAAAGTTACTGCAAAGTATTAAGATGCTTTTCTCTAGCAGAATTTATTTCTCCTGCTCTGCTGAACTCTTCAGCTTGTCTCTGATATTTGAGTATTTTTGCAGCCATATGGAGCTCGGCTTTCTTTATCTGATTGTTAATTGATTTGTGTTTCTTTTAAAGTACTCTTATTTTTATATTCTTTGTAATGTTAATGATGGTAGTTCTTGTACCTTGCTTTTAAGTTACATATACAAAGGAGTGCTGGGTAGCTGTTTCATAAGCTTTTTAAGAGGAAATTTGTTAAATGACACCATTTATTCCAGAAAGTCAGTAACGTTAAATACAGTTTTGGTGAGGAAAGAGTTAAGAAACTTCTTGGTTCTCCCCTTGCCATTAGTTTGAGCCAGGAGACAGCTCCCCTGACTTGAATCCTGGATCAGCATGTTGGCTCCACTGAGCAGTAATAGAGGAAAAAGAGGAAGAGAAATGTAAAAATGATCTATAAGCAAGAATGTCTCTATATATAGAAGTTTTCCGTGAAGCACCAGACACTCTTTAAGAATTAATGTCAAATTGGCCCAAATCATGCAGTGCTTACAAACTATACTGAACTTGCTGTTTCTGCTCCAAAGATGCATTGACATGTTTTCTTTGGAACTACACAATCAGCCTTGAGCAAAAATGATCAGTTCCATTACATCCAATTACTTGTACTGCTTTTTATTTATAATCCTATATGGCTTGTTACTTAACAATTACTGTGCATCATGTATAAAACTTAATAAGCAGTGAAGCTAGTTGATTGCGCTGATTTTGGGTAGGGGGAGGAAGTAGATGTTACAGGGTATTTGGAGAATAACAAATTAAATTATCATAACACTTAGCCATGCAGGGAGGTAAGACCTCTCTTCCCTCCTAAATCCTCTGTTTAGTCCTAATGCAGTTGTAATCCTGCCTGCACAGAAAAAAATGAATGCTGCTTGCTCTTACTCCATTTGCAGGCTAGTGGATAGGAAAGGACAGAAAAATGTAAGAAGTTCTTTACTCGCTGCCCCTCAGTCTCCTCCCTTGCTTATGAGAGCAAGTATGTGAAGACACAGAGGGTAATTAGCTGCGTTTTTAGAACAGGAAAACATCTTGTTTCCTGCTGTAAGGAAGAACCTGGGATGGGATAGGGAATTAATTCTCAAGGTTGCACAGCAATGAACTCTTGCTTACCCAAGGCAGCTTGAAACACTAGGAGCATAGACAGTAAGTACAATGCGATTGGGTTCTGCTCAGTAGAAGGTCTGTCATCAGTCATTACAACAAGGCATTGCTTGTAGGGAGCTACAAGAACACTGCTTGGTGTTTAATGATAGCTGAAGAGTGACCAGGGTATTAGAACCTATAAAGGATGAAATACGAGATAGACCTGGAAATGCCCCGATGGATTTGCAGAATACTGAAGGCACATCAGTTCCCTCCAGTAATACTGTGTTGGCTTTCAGCTATTTGATCACAGAAAAAACAATACAGGACTTTGTGTTTCAACTGTTTCCACTCAAACCTGTTTTCCAGTGCTGTTGTGAAGGATGGAGTTCTTTATTCTCTTCATCCCACCATGTGGGAGGATGCTCTGTTTTATTAATAGACTATTGGTAAGAGATGGTGAAAGTATAAGAGGTGAGTTTATCACCAAAGTATTGGACCAGGGAATTTTTAAAAAAGGCAGCTGATGAGATTGTGTACCTGTGGTTCCCAGGAACCTGCATTTGGTGTTGTCATGATGAAGGAACTTGGGACAATGCCATTTAGAAAATAATTATTTTCTAGCTGTCATCACATACTAATGTGTAGGCTATGGTCAACAAAAGCTTCATCACTCTTGTTTAAAGATGACCAATATTGGATATATCTGTTACACTTTTTAAACTCTTAACTGTCCAAAGAGAGGGAATTACATTTTTCCCTAGTGTTATACAGACCAATACATTTCCTCGAGTATCTCCAGTGGTTAGCAAAAACAGGTGACCTAAAAGAGCAGAAGACAAGCATGAAACCTGACTGACCTTGTGCAGTAGACTCTATTGTTTGCTTCCATTGCAGATACAGGGATTCCTTTCGTTGCTAAAATATGAGCAATCTGAGCTGCTGCTTGTTTGGCAGGATGGCAGCTGAGCTCTGCTTGCAGCGATAAGAGTGCAGCCTCTGTTAGCTTCTTGATTGCTGCATTATGCAAGCAGAGTATTACTGAGCAAAAGGCTTTTAAAGAGGCATTAGGAGGATTGTGTTCATTAGAATGCAGTGTAATGTGAATAAGGCAAGCTGGACACAAGTTCCCCCTAGTGAGAGAATCAATAATAGCTTCTGCTCAAGGACGTAACTATAAAAATAAGACTATGAGGAGAATGAACTTGGCTAAATTACATACATATGTGTTCCGTTTCTGTGTGAATTTAAAGGGCTTGTAGATGGTAGGAGAAGTGTAGGAAGCATGATAAATTAATCACCCAGGTCTTTCCATTCTTTTACTTTTTAATCAGTACTTTTATATCTCTTTTAGTCTTAAAGTTTTGTTTCACATAGTTGTGTATTTGAATAGTTGGTGCATATTCTCATTGTCTGAATCTTGCAGAAAAAACTGACAAAGTTTAAGCTTATGGGAGTTTTCTTGCCAAATGGCATTTTAGGCACAAGATAGAAGCAGTTTTTGACCCTACGGGCTATTTTTCACCTTGTGGTTCAGGGCTATTAGGATGGCATGTTCCCCAAAACTGCATGGGTAGAAAATCTGAAGGATAGTGGCCGTCTTAGTGGAGAAAATCAATCTACTTTTCCTAGTTTTTCCAGAAACTTCACATGTAACTGTGGACAATTCAATAATATTATTCCTGATAATGTTTCCCTAAAAGAGGTAAACTAATGGCTACATCAAGGTGTTCTGATACAACAGTTACGGATGCCATATGTGCAAATCTGTGTAGACAGATTTTGGTCCTTTTGGTACTGTGAATCAAAATTGCTTGTCTTGTGTGACTGACTTTATGAAATAACAGGTTATTGCTACCCTATACAGACTGGAAATGTACTTGGAAAACTGAAAATTACATCAGTAATACCTTTCCCCTGTTGCCCACAAATTCAGTTTGGTTGCAAATACAGAGTCACTGTCTGGCAATAATAGTCACCTAAATCTAGAAATCCTCTCAAACGTGTATTTTTCTAAACCTTTCACTACATTGAGATGGATTTATTATTAGCCAAAGATGGTGGACTTTAAAGGTGGACTGACATAGGAAAAATCCATAGTAGAGAGGAAATAAATGGTCAGAAAACCCATTCTTATATATACAGGGTTTGCATAGATGGATAATCTAAGGAACACAGAGGAAATTATCAGGATGTCAGTGGTATTAGAAAAGCAAAGCAACAACAGTATCCCTTCTGTGTGTTCTGCACTCACTGCTAAGTGTTCAGACAACTCTTACCCACAAATGCTGTGCTTAGTCCTGAGTGATGTCTGATGAAAATCACCGTTTGGGGAATTACATGCAGGAGACTATTTAAAGGAAAGGGAATCACAAGTACAAGATGCAGCTTGTCTCTACAGCGAGCAGGTGAAGCTGAGTAAGGGAAATTCCGTCCCCGCTTTGCACAGAAATACAGAGCTGCTCTAAAGAAGTGCAGAGGGGTTTCTCCCTTCTCTGTACACAGACCAGCTGTACTGGTAGTGGCCACCAGAGTGTGTGAAGAATCTCCTTAGCGAGTGAATGCCCTCTGTTACGGCACCTACTGGGGATGCCAAGCCAGCACTGCAGCTTTGGGAAATGCTGCTTGGTGCCAGGGGTGGCTTCCCAGCGACTGCTCTCAGTGTCGAGGCCAGCAATTCTGTGTTTCTTTCAAAAAGAATAAATATGGGAGCAGTCTATGAGGCATCCTGGACATTTAATATATCAGAAGCTCAGGTGAGTTTTTTTCTCCTACAGCTGCAGAATCAGGGGTCTTAACAAATTACAAAAAGGCATATGGCTGATTCAGTTGTAAAGGTTTTTTGTAGCCCAATTCTTGCCACAAAATTTATCTTCTGAAAGTAGAACAGCTCTCAACTAGTACAGATTGTCAATCTGGACTACTTAAGAGTTATATGAACTTAAACACATTGCTTTAAAATTGTCAATCTTATGTATTTTGAAATGATCATTTGATAATTCTAAAAAATCTATTACATTTCCTTTGAGAAACATGTTTTAAAAAACTCATCATCCATTACCAAACAGTATTCCTGGATGTATACACATTCTGAATGACTAACATTGCTGAATCAAAGTGGTGGTGCAACTTAATTGTACATTTATTGGTGGTAATATTCATAAACTTGTTTTCTGTATAGGAAAACCAACATTTTGAGGAAGTATTTTCTTCAGTCTCCTAGAAGTTGACAGCCAGAGCTGATACAAGGGTGGTGTGCAAAAGTCATGTGTGGTCTGGGAGATGGGATGTCTCTTGAAACAGTTTTAAAGCGGGCTGTCTACATATAATCAGCATCAGGAATATCCTTCTTTGAAAAATGGGAATCTAATATGACAATAATTGTTTTCTTTTAACCCTTTCTGAAGATTTATTAATTTTATTTAATCTTAAATGTTTTTGTACATATCTCCTGAGAAGGCCACGGGGATGACTGCTTGTGGGAGCTCTCAAATGCCAGTGACAAAAAGGCACGATCTCCCACTTCACAGCAATGTGCACAACCCCTACACCACATTGATAGCTTTTGTTACTGCTTGCTTTTCCACTTGTTTGCAGAGGAAGGTGTGAGTACATCTGTAACATGTTCCTACAACCTTTACATTTACAGGGACATGGCTGAAGAGTAGTTTGGGCCTTGTACAACAAGAAGGAAATCAGTTGACTTGGACTTATATTGCACCTCAGCTGGGCTACTGGGTTGCAGCTATGTCACCTACTATCCCAGGTAAGATAGAATTGAATCTTATTGATATTCGCAGCATTGAGTAATTATTTATTCATATATAATGTTTATATTTTTCAGAATGACCTCATCTGAGATGCCACAGCTTGATCAATAATGGATTATTAGAAAACAGAAATCTGAAAGTAAAGGGCTAAAATATTTTGGGGATTATGGGGGGCAACCCTTGTGCTCAAAATCTCTCATTTCAATGGGAAACTTTTTTTAAAGTGTTACTGCTTTGATGCATTTATGTCACCACTGCCTGGTAGAGCCATTGCTAGAAAATGAGGATAGTTATAACATCAATATATTGGTGTTCCAGCGGGTCAAAAAATACATGCTGTGAAGTTTCTGTACAGAAACTCTCAAAGAAATGGATTCACATAAGACCAACATCATCCTGGGTTAGATGTTTACTAAGGGATTGATTGACTGATTGATTGATTGTAACTTCTTTTTTCTTTTATGCTGAAGATGCCCATTTTGCCCTGACATGCTTTGCATCATCTTGGTGACTGATTAATTTGCACCATGAATAACTTAGCATAGAAGTTCTAGGAAGTGTGTTAGCAGAATGGCATTAGTAGATGAGCTGACTGGTTGCCATTTGCAAGCCTGTTGGCGTAACTGTAGAAAATCACTTTGAACTAGGCATTATGTGTACTTCTGTGCCTGTGGAGATTATTAATGTTGCAGCTTGCTCTTCCTTTTTTCTGTCCGTGGCTTCCTATTTCTTAGAAATAGTTCTTCAGCCACCAACAATCAGAGACACCTCTGTGTATAAAAGAGCCAATCAATCAAACAGAAAACTCCTCCTCTTACAGATTTTCTTTATTAAGTTTTCTGGATGAAAACCAAATACAGTAGAAATGAAAACATTCTTGCCTTGGCCATGCAAGCTAAATAAACTATATCTAACCAACAAAACAAACTCTAACATGAGGGCTGTTTTTAAAGTCTGCTTGTATATGCCATGAAGTTGTTTCATGATATGCAAGCTTTTTATTTGAGGTGATGTTAAATGAAACTCCTGGAATATTCAGCTGATTCATTGCTGAACAGAGTTTAGAGGCAGGTGCAGATCTGAATAAGCTATCATATTGAATTTAATGGAATTTTACAAAATAATTGTACTTTAAGAAAAAGCAACTGCTCTGTGCCAAACATTTCCCAGTACAGCTCTGTCCCAGACTGCAAGGAAGTTACACTAGTCATGAAATTGTGCCTGTAACTCTTAACAGGAGAAGGCTTATTTGTCCTTGCAGTTTGACTTGTATGGCAGAATTTCTACTTGTATTTTACCTTTCCTTCTTTCTGAGCGATAGATCTGGGTTCCTAAAACTTTTCATGAAAAATTTAAGTGATTTATCTCTTCTTTCTGCTTAATGTCCTGAAGCAACAGTATCAATCAATTATGTAAAGCTAGTGGCAGGACAGAATATATAAATATTTAGATTTCCCAAATGCAATATACTTGATGTTATTTTTAATGAGGTTAACATCTTTTTGCTTATTTTGTCTCCTCATTGAATCTGTTTGATTTCTTATCTCAAAAAACAGACAAAAATGAGCTTTGTATTCCTAGCAGCGGCTCTACAGACCACTCAAGAACCACAGATGAGGTTTTACAAACCTCATGATCTAGAACCTTAATGTTGGCCAAGTTTGCTGTCCTTCACAGTACATGCATGTTACTCTGTCAGGTGGTGCTGTACCTCCTTGCCTGCAGATCAAAATTTGAGCCTTTATTTCAAAATCATGATAAGGATTTTACAAACCAACAGGGTTACACATGCGTAATTGTGAACAGATGCTGTCCACATGTGTGCGTTCCTTTGTATGTTAGAACATTTACTAAGCATTATTGAAACCTGGAGTTACAACACTGTTTCACTAGTGGCTTGTTTTTTAAAGCTACTGAAGATCGGCTTGTCTTGGCTTGATCTAGACTTCAGAGCACCAACACATCTTCCAATGAATCCCGTACTGCACTGTATGTACTGTTTAAAGCAAAACACCGCGAGTGTTGTTAAAGAGAAGTTGCTGGCCACAGTGCTGCTACATGCATTACAGTGCTGGAAGATGCTGTGATGGCTTTTCTCCAGTGATGAGAGCTTTGGCGCATTGTGTCAGCATCAGGACCTGGAAGGCAGCATTCACTGATGCATGCTCCCATTGAAACTAACTGCTTTTCCACAGAATGATCTATTTGGACTTGCAGTCATGAAAACCAGCACATGCTTTCTCCACAACTTGCTCCCTTCTCCAGAGATGGTCTGCTCAATAGGCACCAGGGCTATGAGTGGCAGCGTTGCTCACTTAGCACCCTGATAACAAGGGAAGATGTCCCTCTCTTTGTTTAAGTGTTGTTCCTCTTCCTGTTTGCAGGTTGTTACAGGTCTAAATTCTCTTTTCTGGCCTTCCAGGTCCCGTTGTAACACACGACATTACCAGCTATCACACAATGTTTCTTTTGGCAATTTTAGGAGGGATGGCTCTCATACTTCTAGTCTTGCTGTGTCTGCTTTTGTATTATTGCAGGTAAGATTCACCATCCTGGTTACTTAGTTCATGCTGGAAATACAAGCTTTTTTGTGCTCATGAAATTAAAAGCTTTTGTATTGAAACATTTTTACTTCGGGGGAAAAAATAAAAAGCAAGCAAGCACTTGAAGAGGAAAGAAACAGATCAGATTTCCTGTGTTCCTGGTTACATGCAGCATATACAATCCCTGCCTTTGGTAGGATGGTAGTTGAATGAATCACACACACACCTGTACCTGCGTTTTCCTTGTAAGATGTTCTAAAACCTGCTATCAAACGTGGGCATAGGTCTAAGATCTCTGTCATTGTACCTGTCATGCATTTGCAAGTGATCTTTCTATTAGTCTTACATTAAAATGAATGTTAAACTTTTAGCAGCAAGTATATATTAATGAGTGATTTTGTATTTGCCTCCTCCAGACATTTGCTCCAATTTGTAATTGGTGCTTGAGCTATTTCCCAATTGACATTAGTTATTCTTTAATTTTGTCTTTGCTGCTGGGATAAGCTTTTAATTGTTAGGTTATGTAATAAAAGCTCAATTCCCCTAATACTAATCACTGCTTAAAAATCTCCCATTAAGACACACTTGCTGCTCTTGTTTCTGTGTACAAGTCACACATGTGTAACTTCTTTTGTTACCGGCTTTTATAGAAGAAAATGTTTAAGACCACGTCAGCATCATAAGAAACTGCAACTTTCAACAGCACTGGACACTTCTAAGAAGGATCAAGCAACCTCTATGTCCCATATAAATTTAATATTTTCACGTCGTGAGTCAGAATTTCCTGGCGCGTTGTCCGTTGCTAGCAATGGACATACTGAAAACTCAGGTGCAAAGGAATTAATCAGTGCTGTCCATATGGAGATAGTATCACCCAGTGGAGAAGCAGATATGCATACGCCTATGCTCAAACACTCCTTCAGTACGTCCCAGGAGTTTAGCTCCCGAGAGGAACTGCTCTCTGACAAGGAGAAAGACAAGAGCAGAATTTCCTTGGATGACCTGACTCCCAGTGGGTCTCTAAGAAAAGACTACCACAAATCAGCAGATAGTTTTCCTTTAAAGACAAGAAAATCTACAGACACAGCTGAAGGCTATGAGTCCCCTATCAAAGATGAGTACAGGAGAAGTTACAATGCTATGCTGTCTCAGCCTTTATTTGAAAAGCAAGAGAGAGAAATTCAAGTATCTATGAACCATATTGCTACTGGAAGTAAATACAATATTCAGGAACAAATATACCCCACTCCTTCAGCCCCTGAAAAAGAGCTGCTGGACTGCAGACCTACTGATTGTATGATGTCTCGTTCAGTTGATCACCTTGAAAGACCTACATCTTTCCCTCGACCAGGTCAGTTAATCTGCTGCAATTCTGTTGACCAAGTCAATGACAGTGTTTACAGGAAAGTTTTGCCTGCATTGGTCATCCCAGGTCATTACATGAAACTGCCAGGAGAACACCCTTTTGTTAGCCAGCCACTGGTTGTTCCAGCTGACCAGCAAATTGATATAGAAAGACTTCAGGCTGAGCTTCCTAACCCTCATGCACGGCTTTTCCCACACCCCCCACAACAGCTGCAACCCCAACAGTTAGCATCACAAGCAATATCTCAGCAACATTTGCAAGATGCAGGTGCAGCTGAGTGGAGTCAACAAAATGCTTCCATGTCTGAATCTGTTTCCATTCCTGCCTCACTTAATGATGCATCCCTGGCTCAGATGAATAGTGAAGTGCAGCTTCTTACAGAAAAGGCTTTGATGGAATTAGGAGGTGGAAAGCCATTGCCTCATCCTCGAGCATGGTTTGTTTCTCTAGATGGACGTTCAAATGCTCATGTTAGACATTCATACATCGATCTCCAAAGAGCTGGTAGGAATGGGAGTAACGATGCCAGTTTGGACTCTGGTGTTGACATGAATGAACCAAAATCTGCCCGAAAGGGAAGAGGAGATCATCTGTCTGCGCCACAGAGTCACCCACCAGTGCAAGAGCACCAGCAGAGAGAGCGGAAGGTTTCAGATAGCACAGCTTACACACAGCTTGTGTACTTGGATGATATGGACCAAAGTGGCAGCGAGTGTGGAACAGCAGTTTGTAGCCCTGAGGACAATGCTCTACGATGCCTCCTAGAAGGCACTAGTAAGAGAAGTGGTGTGCAGCTGCCCAGCCTGCAGGAGGAAACAAGAACTGTGGATACCAAACCAGAGCCATTAACTAGTCCTGAACACGGAACATCAGTTCAAGAGGATGAGGAGGATGAGGAGGATGAGGAAGATGACCAAGGTGAAGATAAGAAGAGTCCTTGGCAGAAACGAGAGGAAAGACCACTAATGACTTTCAATCTAAAGTGAGCTATTGTGAAAATCCACCATTCAGTGGAGTATAAAATTGCCAAATATTCTTTCTGTGGAAGTGCTTGATTTTTTTTTTTTCTTTTTTTTTGTTGTGGAGAGAAAAGAGAAAAACAAACTGTGGTGAGCAACATTTGAAAGAACTTAAATGCATTACTGTGTAAATGTTAGAAAAGAATTAAAATCATTCCTCTGATTTAACAGCTGCCTCCAGTGAGATAGCTGAACAAAGAGTGTGATTGTTATTCCATATACTTGATATTGGTCATCCAGGATGTTGAAAATACTGACAAATTGTTTTGGTTGGTTTATGACCTCAATCTCCTTATGAATGGGAGCTGGTAAAGCTTTTGTTTTGTAGGCCAATTTTATGTTGATAATGCTACTGAAAGTATCTTAAAAACAAGAGTTTGACACATGGTGTCCAAAATTGTGCATTATCTCAATGAAAGGCTATGCATTGCTGCTTTTAGTAATATTTTGCTTATACTATGCTTTTCTTAATTTTACGAGTTGGTTGTAAACATTTTATGTCCTTTATTATAAACTACTCAGCAATTTATTTTAATGTAAAACTGCAGGAAACTTGAGTAGCATCCCTTAGCATTGAAGCCTTTTTATGAAACCAAACTGAACTTTGTGTCGACTAAGATTCCTCCAATTCTGGTCCCATTTACTCAAAGTGCCTTTTTTACAGTAACAATGAACAGTCCCTTCTTTTGCTAACTCCTTTTAATTGACCCCATTTGGGATTTTATAAACTTCTGAACTTCTACCTTTTATTTTAAGCTGCATGCCAAGAGTCCCATTTTGTGCTGAGCATTTCTCATTTCAATACAGTGTATTCTGTAGCTATCATGTATATTGTGGATTCTGTTTAGCCAGGATAGACTTAGAAGACATTTTAAAGGGCCCAGAGTAGCCAAGAAGATAGTTTCATTGACTGTATATATTGCTAGTTTCCTCTGGAATCATATGAGCTAATCATGCTCATATAAAATGGACTATAGACCGAGCAAGTGGACTGAATGTGTCTAGAAAAATTTTAAAAAAAAAAAAATGTACTATCCAAAAGTGCCAGAATGACCCTTCTGTGCTTTCTCCATACAGAGCTGCTTGGTTATCCAAAAATTATAATTGAAAATAAACTGCAAAAAATATCTTTGTGGATTTTTTCCTCTGTGGGTGGTCATCACATTATTTTATGTTATTTAATAAGAAAAATACTTTGGTTTCGCTTTTGCTGTGCATATTTATGCTTGTGTTACTTACACACTTTGTTATGCAGTTCTCATGACCTTCAGTCAATACTGAAGTTGAGACCCCTTTTCAGAAAAGCATCCTCCCTATCTTGATAAATACCTAACTATTTGCTTAAGTATCACTGAAGACTTTGGAAATTAAATCCTGGTATCACCAAAATTCTCTATGGAGTCGCCCTTCCTGTGGGACCAGTTTTCTTTCTGAAATTTCTGCTGGTACTCACATTTATTGCACACTTCTCACTTCTTCATGAATTGGGTTCAAAGAAGGGAAAGTATGTGACTTCCACTCCTGTGGAATCCTTCGTATATATTCAGTTTATCATATTTCATTCAATTATTTGTATGCAGCATTAGCAGCAGTCATGCTTAATAAAGTTAATTATTATGTTATCTCTAAAGTGATTAGAGAAATTGTTATATAGTTCCTATTTAATTTTTAATAATAAACCCTGATGCGGATTCATTGCTCTTTTTTTTCAGTAGATTTCAAGGTTTTCTTAGGAGACCAGTGTTGTAATTTCTGTCTTACTGAATGTCTTACCTGGGAGACTGGGCTTGAGCCAGGATCTAAATCCTGATTTCTTCATTCCCAAGCCAGTTCTCCTCTCCATCCACAAAGCCTCATTGCCTCTGTTTTGCTTTGATCCATGTTCGGAAGTGGTATATGTTGTAAAAGAAATCTAAAATAATACTTGTGGAGTGCATTGAATATTGAAATCACCATCCTAGCAGTAAGTTATGTTTTACTCATCACGTGCGTTCCAGGTCCTTTCCTGTTCTGTTTAGGAATTTTGCTACTGACCACATGTGAACTGGTGCTGGGGTCTGAGTTACTTATTGTCAGTCTGTGCAAGGTCACTGAACAGAAAAATACTATTTTAAAGAAAAAGTATTTATCAGATGTTAGTAAGTGCTGGTAATACAGTGTCACTTATTAATCACAATGCTGCATCAAGTAAACATTCTGGTTAAAATTTCCACGTACTGGAATTATTGTGCTATTTAATTTTCAACTTTCTGTTGTCTTAAATCTGTCATTTTTAATTACATTCTTTTTCAGATTCCTTTGCAAAGTTTCCATCGTTATGATCTTGTAAAGTGAGATTGTTGCTATTAAATCGCAGTGGTTTGTTTCTTTAATTGTGTTGGTTTTATGTTCAAAACACATAGTTTGATGGTTTGGTAATTTGTGGTCTTAATATAGCAAATATATGTGAACAAACACAATGTGGGTATTTTGCAAATCTTCTTTAAAACAGCATTTTTTTAATTGCTGTGATATCACCAGCCATGTAATAGTTTGATTTTGCAGAATGAAATGTAATTATGAAATGTAATTCTCAGTATATCAAACACATCTGAGCCACATGTTAAATGAAATTGGAACAGAGGAACACAGATCAGATAATGGGTTAAGATTAGAATGTATCTATTGTACACATTTTGCCTAATCTTACACTCCAGTGACAAATTCTGTGTTTTAAATTTCAAAAACATACTGAGGAAGATACTTCGGTAAAATATGAAGAAATTTTGTTGCTTATATTTTGCAGTTGTACAGTGAAGCAAGTACCTATAAAGCTTCTAAAACATACAGAAAAAAGTATAACTTGAATAGGTCTTGGCATCAGCGGCTCCAAGTGATCTTAGTCCATGTAGAAGATAACTTAGAAAAGCAGTTGTTTTCTTATTTTTTGATGGCAAGTATTAATGGGGAAAAATGCAAAAGACTGTAATGACAAGTACAAAAGTAAGGAAAATATGTTGGACTTAAAAAAATACTAGGAACAGGTCTTCAATTAATCTATCAGCAATCCAGATTTTCAAATGGGTAATGAGTGAAAGAGTAAAGATAATTTTAAAATCTTAGGTTATATTATCCAAAGTCCATTTATATCATAGGGCCTATGAAATGTTAGGACTGTTGGGAGTTAATACACTCATTAAGAGTCCATTCACTTCATGGTTGTCCCCCAGCCCGCACTTTGTTCCTGTTGAAGTACTTGCTTCTCAAAGCTTATTAAACCGTCTGTAAAGCACCTTGACTTATTGTGATAATGACCTTTTATTATTTGATTAAGTGCTTTGTCAGGGTACCACCATGCTAAACCCTCTACAGATACAGGGAAAAAAGTGTTTTCTGCCTCGGAGCATTTGCAATCTAACATGTTACATCTACAAAATCGTGGTACTGAGCTTGGATGAACAGTTTACAAAGAAACCCCACCATTTGGAAATCGCTCATGATGCTTTTCTCTCTTACAGGAAGGATTAAGTAGCCTTAGCAGAGTGAATTAAGCACTTTTGAAATACCTTGGCAGTATTTTCATTTTCTGCCCTTCCTTCTATCCATGAATGCTCCGGAGGACCAATTTTATCTCACTATCCGAAACCAACATGGTTGAAATTAGTAAGAAATCACATGTCCCATGTAGGGTTCAGCCTATAAAATAGTACAGGTGTAAATGAACAAGTGTTGGATTAGATATTTACTCTTTCTCTAGGAAGGTTCCTAGTGAACCAAAAAGACATTATTTTTTTTCTTAACCGAGAATTCATCTGAGGATTAAAAGTTGTTATAACACAGTACTTCTTAACCTAGCAATAGGCTTTAACCTGGGGCATGGGCCATGGTAGCAGCCATCCAGTACATCTTTGGACTTGGTTAAACAAGAATAATGTTAGTTTGCTTTTCTAAAATGAACGGGCGACAGATAAGGGTTTTTTTAATCAGTGCTGCTGTTTGCGTCTCTTCAATGTTTGAAATTCTTAAGGTTGGACTGTCTGCCACCTGGTGGTGAACTGTTTCTCCATCCATACTGTGACTAAAACAGTTTATAATTTCAATATAAGTACAGTTTATAACTTCAATAACACCAGTAGGCAGCTGGCAGAAGATCATCAGTTGCTTCATGGACCTGCTGTCAGCCCAAGTGTGGAGATCCGTGTCAGCTTGAGAGTCAGTGCCCAGCATCTTAGCTGGGTCAGTATTCAGCTTGTGACATTTCCAGCCAAATCAAAATGCATCATCACTGATGGCAGTGTAGTGTGTTCAGGTGCAAATGTGCCTTTTTTCTCTCACCTCGTGAATATCACCTTGGGTTTAGATTAAAATAAAGTTAAAACAATTTTAACTACGAATTGTATCAAAAGTTGAGAAAAATAAGAGCAACTCAATTACTATTCTTTTCCTCTCTCCTTACAGAAAAATGTAAGCTGGCAGGTTTAGTGCTAACCTTACTCATATTTTTTTTATATATCTATATATATAAAAAGTATGCTCTATATGTGTGATATGATGATATAATCTATATCATGATATATATACACAATATTTTCATGATATGATATCTTCATATATGTCTAATATTTTCATTTGGAGGGTGCAAACCATTTGGAATTGGAGCTTTGGGTAGATGATTGTGCAGCAGTCAAGTGCCATTTTCAGACTAGAGAGGCATCTTTTTATGTTACTTGTGTAATTCCAACTGGTAAACTGACACCAGGTACTGTCTTCTCTTTGACAGTAATAACAGAAAGGGTATGTAGTTCTTTTTAGCAATAATCCTCCGGTATCCACAGGTTATTAGCTTGCAAAATGTGGCACCTGGTCTATTATCACTTAACTCTGAAGTATTTCTTATTTATTGATGTGCTTTTCTTCTAGGGTAAACAGTGCCAGTTAGTATGTTTGATCATTAAATATCTCTTCTGCCTTGGAAGCTTACAGCTGCAGGGAAGGAAAAATGTGATGACAGCAGGGAGGTACAAATGAAACCCTTGTTTACAGTTTATTTTTGTAATTCTGGAAAGAAGGACTTTGTGCTCACATGACTGGAGATATGGACTCCTGAATAAACCCAACTGAGTGAGGAATGGTCCTTCCAGTTTTATATTATAAAGGTAGGAAATGGTGCTTGAAATACTGTGGGATGAGAAATCCCACTTTCAAAGGATTGGCTGGTCCTGCTGCAAGAGATGTTGGGCATCAAAGCTGGAAGACATTATTTCAAAGGGCTTCTGTTACAGGCACTGATTTTTAAAGGGGTTTGGTGGTTTAGTGGGTTGTAGGGAGTTTAAAAAAGCCTCAGGACCGTCTTCTCCCCAGCCCTCACCAGATTTTCACAAGCATGCTCCCAGCAGGTTGGCCCCTGAGCTTCTCCTCCCCCTGGGTAGAGAACTGTTACTGTCCTACTCTTATGCTGGAGCTTACAGCTCTGGCTGTGGCATATGCACCACAAGCTACTCCAGCTAGATTCTGTTCCCTACTCGTTTCTTCTGGAAGTTTTCCATCAATAAAGGAAGAGGCTGGAACCACATCTCAAACTCAGGGAAATCTGCAATGAAAAGAATAACACAGCAGGAGATTTGCCTACATACTACCCTTACCTACATGCTTAGGGCAGAGCCTTTCCCCCAGTGTCCCCTGTCCTTGGAGATGAGAGAGGTTGCAGGTTTTGGCTTCACTCTTCCCTGTCTTCAGGGAATGCCCCTTCTATAAACCCAACCCCCTGATTCCACCTTCAGTTTTGTGCCATGCTGTGAGGCCAACATCGATAGGACATACAACATGACCTGGTCAATAAAGCTACTTTTAGGTGTTGGTAAGGGTGAGCTTTCTCAAGCTATCTGCCTCTTTGTGTCTGTGCCATTAGCTCTCTTCAATTTAACATCTCATAATCCTGTATTAACACAAAAACAATGAGGGAAGCAGAATGCGATAGCCAAGTTCACCCATATAAGGACTGATTTGAGAGCTGGATTGGCCTTTTATGCCTTGAAATCAGCAATGTATACCTACATAAATGTGTGTGTGTGTATGTACATGCATGTACGTGCACATGTATGTATATAAATACATTTAATATAAAAGCTGGCTTAAATGCTAGTTTCAGCATTTCAACACCAAGCAATTCCAAAGTAAAGGTCGCTCACCTAGGCTGACTGGAAGAACCAGCATAAGAGCTCATGCAAGCTTGTATTAATTAACTTAATTGTCCTTGTGGTCTGACATTGCAGGGTGAAAGCCATGCTTGGTGCTGAGTATGCTGTGCCTATGCCCCTGACTTCCATGAGATTTATTCACACTTGTCTACTAGCCTAGACCTGAGGTCTAAATTTTGTGATTAAGGCTTGTCTAATGTTTATATTTTAAGTACTTTACTCTTCAATTGTTGCAACATTTGACAGAGGCTTTTCTTTTGCAGAAAGTTGTAAAATTTTGAAGGGTAAAATCTTACTGTAAAAGCTCCAAAAATTTTGCATAGAAATGGAGGAGTTATAATAGAGTCTGATTTCCCATTTTCTTCATAGGGAAGACATTGTGTCCATGAGACACTTCTTAATTCCATGTAATTCTCCATGCGGTAGGTGTGCATCCGGAACAGTGCTGTTAATCTGCTTCTAACCACCCAAAAGGTATGCAGAACATTTGTTGGCATTATCCAGTTATCTAATTTGTAAGTTAATGGGATACTTCTAGTTGGAGCTTCCTACAGAACATTGAAAATAATTTTCTGTTGGCTGTCATGGAAATGTTGGAAATAAAGCCTCTACCCAGAAGTAACAACATACTATCCCTGAGAAGGTTGTCACCACAAGGAGCATTCTGTTCATCATACAATACTATTCTTACCCAAGGTCTGCCTGTCTTTAGACTGCAGTCTCCCAACACTGGAAGAGCACGTTTCCAAATAAAAGTGGTTTATGCTAATGGAAATAGGCAGTGAATACTAAGGTATTTGATAGACATACCATTTGTTTGGAGATAGGAGACTTGAAGGTTTCCTTCTCTGGGCCTGAACTTTGAGAACTGTCCTACTTAATATTCTCAAGGTTTCCAGACTCTAGTCTCCATTTCAGGGTGTCTAACAGTGTTAAAAATGCTAGGACAAACAGGACATGTAGGAACACCCTAATAGTTCTAGTCTATTACAAATGCTCTGAGAGTTGTAGTCAGGCTGTAGCCTCTTCACTCTAGCAGGAAAAAAGGTACATCTGTCACAGGAAAGAGTCCCTTTTTGTTTGGGGATAAAGAACTATCAGAAACAGACAAAAAGAAAACTCTGAAAAATTTCATTTTGGAAAAATACTGAAATGGTCAAGAGATGAAGAATAATTCATGTATCTATCACTTCCTCCATCCAGAATTGGGGAAAGAAAGCATCTTGGCTGTACCTGCAGCCTCCCTGCAAAGAGGAGGAAACAGCAGGTGCATTGATACAGGGGAACTGTAAAAGGTTGATGGGAGAACTGATTTAGGAGCTGACAGGAGTAAATTGGGTTGATCCAGAGATTGGATGTGCAGAAGTAATTGCTGAGTATTGGCCAGAGCTCCTGCAGCACCGGTGTGAAAACCATCTTTGTCAATAAATGTGTCACTACTAATTCTCAGTCACATATATAGTTTGAGAAGGGTCTGAAAGAGTTAAAAAAAATAGACATGGAAATGCAAAATACATATATATATGAAAAAATAGACATAGAAATGCAAAATATATATATATGAAAAAATAGACATGGAAATGCAAAATATATCTGTAATAACCATTATTTAGGAGTCAGTTCTGATTATTAAATATATTTTAATATAAAACATGATTTATTTATTTTTTACCTTTTTGGGCTAAAGACCCTAAGAACAGAGGAACTGCAGTGCTGCGACCAGTTTGAACCTGTGTTTGATCTAAGCCTGGTATCCTGCTTCCAACAATCATCAAAAACATATGCTTCAGAAAACTGGGGAAGAAATTTCTACTAGTAATAATAAAGCCACAGGATAAAAGTCTTCCTATCCTTATCACTTATACCCTTAAGCAGAAGGGTTTGTATTTATCATACACATTTTTTAATGCTATGGTATGTTTTCATTATGCATGTAAATGCCTAACCCTTTTTTAATGATGTATAGCCTACAGCCCTTGCCGATGCAGGCACCAGCATGGAGATGTAGATGCTTCAGTGCAAAAGGTAAGATGTAAAATAGAAGAGGTATAGTATGAGCTGCATTTTAAAACAGTATTCAACATAAAAAACTAAATGTCAGAGTGCAGCAGAAAGAGTAGAAAGAGTGGGCTGTCCCCCAGTTTGAATGCTGCAGCCAACACAGGCCAGCAGCAAGTGGGCTGTGTGAGACAGGCAAGGCTGCAGCTCACCAAGTGTGGTATGCAGCGGGAGGCTAAGACGACGTAAAGTGGGTGAGACAAACCATAAAGATCTGAGACATGATCTCACATGGATACATGTGTGCAACATATGGGATCACAAGCTCATTTCATTCCCTAACTATTTCTACCTCTTCTGTGAGCTGACAACTATATAGATATGTTTTGGTGCATTTGTTGCAGTGTATTTTGAATCTGTATTCTCTTACCCTGGCATCTCATTCAGGACTGGAGAAGGCAGTATTTAAATTCTCAGCATAAAGAGTAAGTAGCCAGTTAAAAAAATCATTGTGAGGTAGTACTAGTAGGCACTTATATGAAGCAAAGGCCAAACATAGCTATTTGGTCCATAACTTTTTTTTTTTTTTTAATATTTGTTAAGAAAATAAAGGAAACACTAACCTATTAGCTAATTTTCAAATTGGATCAGTTTTGCTTCCAATTTACAAGATTACAAAAAGTTCACACCAAGTTGTTTATTATTATTACATGCACTATCAAATCCATTTTAAATGATAAATGCCATGAATATTTCAAAGTGGTGTGTAAAGGTAGGAGCAGTCCTATGACTGCATGAAAATTTCAAGTACTTTTCTTCTGCAGTGTTTAATACTCAGAACACATAGATTAATCAGATGATGCCAGTAGTCTGAATGCTGTATTACATACCACTAGCTCACTGGGAGGTAATGAATATGTATCACTAGGCAGATAAACAGGTCTGGATTATGTCTGGCTCCTTGAGGGAAACTGGATCAGTGACTGGCTGGCTTTATTCAGCTGCAGAAGAGCAAAGAGAAGAAGGGTACGACCCTGACCACGTACTACACAGCCTCACTTGATGGTTCATCCAGCGGATGAGATCTCACAAAGCCCCATACAACCCTGGGAGTTAAGACTTCCCAATCCTCAGTATTTCTTACCGCCAAGCTTTGATGGCTCCTCCCTCAGTAGCCTAGGGTTCTTTTGAACTCATGTCAGCCACTGAAATGCCCAAAGTATTTGAGTGTTTGTAGGGCTTTGAGTCCTGGATTTTGCTGTGGGAATCAACTAGGAAAAAGTTAAACATGGTGACACCAAAGTCCATTTGTGGATCTGGGCCTTTACTCATATACTTATGTTCAAGGTGGCTCAAAGCCTCTCAGAATTGTAGGCACAAGTTAATTTTGTGTAGCCATGACACACCCATGACTGCATCTGTTATGGAATGCAGAGGAGAGACAGAACCTGGGAAGAGAAGTAGGATGTGGAAAGATCCAGAAAGCTGGGATTTATGGTGGTGTAGAGGGTACCCTGTACACTGGTCTGTTCCTCAGTGGCTGACAGTGGTGGGAGCAGCTAGGCAGAGCTACATCTGTAGTGTTTGATTGACCCTTCTTTCTTCCTTTCAATTTGTTGCCATAAGCAACTGGATATTTTGGCTACATCTAGCAGCAAACCTAGAGTTGCTACTAATGCTCTAAGGAGACCTATGAAAATAACCAACCAATCAATGAATAATTCATCAAATGCTGGAATGATTTTAATTGATTTCATGTTATGCTCTTTAGTATTAAGTAAAGTGTATTTCCTGATTAGGAAGTCTATTTCCCTTTGTTACTCATTTTTTAGCTTTTGTGTAAAATGCCTGTTCTTTCTTCTTTTTAATCTTCATAAAATAAAAGGCTTTTATCTTCCCTGTACATCTAGGAAGAGGTCTTTTTAATCAATAAAACCAGTAAATTCACACCTTCACAAACACAGGCTTTTACCTGATAAGTTTAAAATGAAACATTTCTGATAGCTTTTGATGGTCTGCTTAGGCTGGTGTGAGTGTGTGGGTTATGCCTGCATCACTTGTATGCCCTGTCTGGGGAGTTCCCGGACATACCCACCCGCAACAACAGAGCTCTTGGGAGTATAGATGCCCACAGACAGCCTGTTCAGGCACATCAGGTGTCATCTGTGCTGCTACTCACCTAGTGGTACATACTCCGTTAACTCACGGTGGTTGAGCGTGTGGGGTCCTGAAATACAGGGGTACGTTTTTTCACCTTGCTGCTCTATTTTGGGAAGACATCTATACACGTGACAGCCAACATCTATCGAGTAGTGCAACTGCTGAGCAGTGTCTGTAGAGGGAATTGAAGCACTCTTGGAATCTGGCTGACAACTTCAGAAATGCGAAGCTACATCAGAAATCCTCAGTGCAGGACAGATGTATACCTCCTGCTTCCGGTCAACTTCTCTACTTGTGGTGTAAGCAAAAGTCACATATCCATGAAACACAAAGCACAATTCAGTGGTGTCATCTGGCCTTGTAGCAGTCAAATCTGGAGTATAATCTCAGTTGTGCCTCTCAGGAGATAAACTGTAATATCCATAAGGATATTCCTCACGCATCCTATGAAGTCTAGAATAGTAGCCGTTCTGCAGCGATACTCCTCTTGATCCCCCTTCCAGGAAGACCTTCCAGCAGGGGACAGCAAGTGGTAGCTTGCTGGGAGGGATTCATATTACCTCCTTTATTATCACTGTGAACTGCAAGCAGAGTCAGGATCCAGGCTTCCTAAACTCCATTCATCTCAATGAAGTGAGGAAAATTATGGTAAAGGACAGAAGATGGTTAAACCCACAGTTTCTCCAAGACAGTGATTCAGTATAGATGTTTAGTCACTGACATACTGTTCTTCACTTTCTCCTACACATTATTATGAGGGGCAAAAAAATCATTAGTAATCACTGGAATAACTTCTCTCCAGGCTATGGGGCAGCTGTTCACAATTGGTTTTTGTTATTGAAAACTATTCAGTATTGTGCCTTTGTTTTGAGATTTCCTTTCTCTCCTATACATTACAACTGAATGAGGGTTTACTTCTAAAGGTCATTTCAAACTGTGGTAACATGGTAGGCGCATTTCCCCTCTGAACTACAGCAATGGCTTGACACTGGGCGGTCATGCTTGTCCAAGTGTTAATTACAGACTCCATCAGTTTTGCAATAGTTGAGGGTAGGCCACCTGTCTAGAATTTTTTTCTTTCTGCCTTTATTCATTTGTGGAAGATCAACACCACTTTAACAATTTAGCCATATTCAGGAACAACTGCTGTTTTTAAAGATGTATGTGCTTTGTCACAGTTTATTTTATTTGGAATGTGCTGGTTGAATATTTTCTAGCCTTATTGATTTAGTACCCTTGAATTTTCCAGTCACCACAGCTAGTATTTCAAAACTGTCAAGACAGAAAATACCTGTCAGACGATGGAAGTCCAACATAGATTACAGTCACTGAAGATTTGACCGTAGTCATGAGACATCGGAGTGTACCATGATACAGCTGATAAACCCATACTCCCTCACCCATTCAGAATTGTGTTTCCCTCTGAGCTTTCACAGCAAAGCAGGAGGGGCTTCCACAAGTCCACCTGTGGCAGGAAACAAAGTTCAGTAATTATTTGATAGCACGAGGGCAGCACTTTGATACAACTGATTATGTGGTTAAACCAAGAGAATTTGGGAGGTAGCTCAGGAAAATTGTTATAGACAAAGTACAGATGACAGGGTGACCTGGGCCTTGGATTTTTTATCATTACATTGTCTGCCTTTGACTCCTCAAGACTCTTACGCATTTGAATTACAAGTTCCTGTGGCAACTCGCATGTTGTAAAGGACCAAGTGCAGCGGGACACAGAGTGGCCCAGGGCTGGTGCCCAATATGCATAAGTTCAGAGTTTGCCCGTGAGGGTACAGCTGGAGGGACATCCAGCTGTCTTCTGCTTGGCCAGTGAGATCTTTTACTTGTCATCTGCAGTATCTGATAAGAGCAAAACATTACACCACCTTAAATCAAAAATAGCAAAAAGTAATCCAAATCACCACCTTAAATCAAAATGGGAGGAAGCATTATCATCCTTACATTAAATGACTTTCAAGAGGGCAGTGGGGATAAGGAGAAATTACAACTGATGCATACTATTCTTACGTTTTAATGTGATGTTTGGCAGCACTGCAAAACCAATCACTCAGAAATTCTGAATCTCGTCCAGAAATCTTGATATGACACTGGAAATCATGGGCGTTCAAATAATTAATACAAGTTGCTCTTTATTTGTCTTCCCGGGTTCAAACCACTACCATTCAACTCCAGTTTTTCTAGCATGGATCTTGTAGAAATACAAAAGGCTTCGGGAAAACAACAAGTCCCGTGAGAGCCGGTGGCCACGGCCGTGCAGGGGGACCGCCACGGCGGCCTCAGCAGCGTCTACCAGCGGCAACTTTGGCGTCGAAGCATTCATGGTGCGAGGAGGAAACACGGGCAGCCGGCAAAACGCGCCCCGATGCTGCCGAGGCCCGGCAGCCACCACCCCGCCGCGCGGGCCCCGCCGGCCTGCAGGCCCCGGCCCCACGGCGCCGGGACGGCCCCCGCCGGGCTTGCGCCTCGGGCCTCCCCCGGCGGCGGGGGGCAGCGCCCGGGCCGCGGGGGCCGCCCCGCGGGGCCCTGAGGCCCGTGGAAGGCAGGGTTGGATGTCGGCTACCAGGGGGTGAGACGGGGGCCGGGCCCAGGGGCGGCCCCGCCCGGGTGTGAGGGGCAGGGCAGGGCAGGGCAGGGCGCCGAGCCCCTGCGGCGCGGCGCGGCGCGGCCCCGCCCCGGTCCCCCGCGGGGCGGCGGGGAGCGGCCGGGCAGCCCCAGCGGCCTCTGCCTCCTCCTCCTCCGCCGGCACGGGGGAGGACAGCAGCTAGAGGGAGCTCCTCCGGACTGCATCTGCCCGTGCGCCCCGGTTCCTTTCATAGGCTCCCCCGCCCCCTCCCCTCCCTCCTTCCCCCGTGATGGCGGAGGACAGCGAGTCTGCAGCCAGCCAGCAGAGCCTGGAGCTGGATGACCAGGACACCTGCGGCATAGACGGCGACAATGAGGAGGAGGCCGAGCACGCCAAGGGGTAGGGGCGCGGTGCGGGCCGGCCGGGCGGGCACAGCTCGGGGAGGCAGCCCCCGTGTCTGCCGCCGCGGCAGCGGTAGGACTGGAGGTGCCGCCGCGGCCGCTGCGCGGGCCGGGCCGGGCGGGCTGGGCTCTCCTTGCCGCCCAGAGCGGGCCCCGCGGCGGGGCGGGCAGCGGAGCGGAGGGAGTGCGAGGCGCGCTCCTGTCAGCCGGCGGGCGGGCGGCCTGCGCGGCACGGCCCGGCCCGGCGCTCCTCCGCGGCGCCTGCGCCTGTGCCGCCCGCGGCCGAGGGGGCCCCGCCAGCGGCACCCGCGCCCTCCTCCCGGGCCGCCCTCCGCCGCAGCCGGCGGCCGTGGGAGGACCCTGCTGCGCCGCGCGGCTCGGCACCCCTCGCCCCTCCGGGGGTGGCCTCCGCCGAAGGGAGAGGCGGGGGGCCGACCCCGGCCTGCGGAGGGGGGGACGGCGGGACAGGCGCTTCCCGCCGGACAGCGGCCTTAAAAGCGGGCCGTCAAGGGGAGGGTGAACCCTGTTTTGTTGTCTGTGCTTTTTCAGGATTTGGGGGTTCTTTTGGCCGTTGGGAGACCCCCGTGGTGGGTGACGGCGCTCCGGGGAAATGCCCCCGTGCTCCCTTACTTGTTTCGGTTGAGCGGCTCCCTCGGGGCAGCCTTTGCGGCGGGCACCCCCACACCCCCCCCGCTCCCCTCCCCGGCCAGGCAGCGCCTGTGTCCGTCTGTCCTGCGGACACTCCTCCTCAACGTCACCTATTGTCCAGAAGGAAACGTTACCTCAAAACCCACGCGCCGTGGAGAGTGGAGCGCGTGTTTGCCCACGGCGTCGGCCGGAGCGGACGCTGCTGTTGTGGTTGTAGTTCCTTCTCCGCTACCCTCGCGTCCCCGGTCTGCCCCCGCCGCCCGCTGCCTCCCGCCGCCGGGGGAGCCGGCAGGGACGCGGCGCTGGGCTGCGAGCGGGCACAAGGTGCCGAGGGTCTGGCCTGCCCTGCGGCCGGGGGCTCGTGGGGCAGGGAGGTGTGAGGAACGTGTTTTTAAAATCGGCGTCATTTAAATTTACTTTTTGGAGGGGTTAGGAAACGTGATTGCAGAGAAAGCGCTTTGTCGTCGCAACTAGGAGTGGCTGGAGTACCCTAAAATAGAGCTCGGTTAATCTGTACACCACCAGATCTCTTCCTCACGGATTTCTGATTCATCTGGTTGAGAGCCTTTCTGTAGGTGATTGATGTTTGAGGATGTACGCTGTTTGTCGTCTCCTGCCCCTAGCATTTGCTTGGCAACAAGCAGCTCTGCATCTTAAACGTGGCAAGAGAAATCTGAGAGATTTAGGGCTGACTTGTCTAAAAGGCAGGAAACGGGAAAACTTCAGTGCTTGCTGCTGTCGGTGTATTCATGGCATGCACACTAAAACAGTTGTGTCTGTAGTAATATAAATCTGGGGTATTCAAAAGGGGCAAAATAGTGTTTGACTATCTTGGGGCTTTCGTTACGTTTGTTTGCGTAAATATGCCACAGTTGATGATTCCCAAATACGTAAAAGTAACACCACTAAGAGCAGAGAATGATTATTTATTGCTCTTTGTAGGAGCCAACCTGACGTGCCAGGCAGGATTGTTTGATAGATGGGTGATACCTCTCTAGAATTCATTGTACCTTATTCCTACTCCAGTTTCCTCTTCTGTTTGCGTGCACAACCGAGCTGTAGCTGCCCTCTGCAGTGTAGCTAGGCTTGTGGCTCCGCGCGCGGGCTGCTGTGGCAGCGAGTGCAGAAGCAGTGTGTAAGAAGCAGCCGGGAAACAAAGAATTGCACTTTGGTGTTTTGAATTGCAGCTTGCTGCTCTGCTCCAGCATGGGTCTTGCTGAGCTCTGAGGAACAACAACCGCTGTGGCTGAGGGCTGTATGCCATTCTCCCCAAAACTTGTTTTTGTTGAATATCCTGAATGTATTTTAATGAGTATTTCAAACAACCTGCTTTATTCATCTTTGAATAAGAAACTGAATGCTTCTAAGTAATATGAAGTTTAAGTAAATTAGTGGTAGATCATTCCAGTAGAAAAAGCCCCTAAGTATTAGTATCAGTTTTCTGTCATGTTTCAGATGCATGAAGTCTAATACTGACATTTGAATTACTTTATTTTCTGTAGTCTTTGAGAATCTTGTTTGCTACTGTTTGTCTGCAGGCTGAAGTATTCAAACACGTTTCATCAAGTGAAAAGAAAAATTTTACATTATAGCAAACAGAAAGATCTGCTTTTGATCTGGGAGATTAACCCATGGTAGTAAGAGCCTAATTATTCCCTGTTTTCTCTTTGTCACAGTATATTAATTTTCGAGGTAGCTTTAAAGTTTGCTTTGAGCTTTTAGGGTAGGTTTTATCTACCAAGCCTTACTGCTTGAGGCTCTCTGTCAACTGACTTGCTAAATTCTGAATGGTCTCCATTGCTGCTGATCAGTATTTAATCTCATGATATTTTAACCCTCACTTTTTTAGAAGGAGGTTGCGTATGTGTGACATGTAAGACTAAATGAAGTTAATTTCAAGCTGTGTCTTGACATCTGAAAACAGGTCTTTATAATACTGACCACAAAATCCCATGGCTTGTATATATATGTATGACTTTGATTTTTTTTTTTTAATTTGCTATTTTTTTATCTGCTTGAGGACTGAATGACTGCAGCAGAAAATACCACTTTATAGCTCTCAACTGTGCAAATGTCTTTGTCCTCTGTTTCTGCTCCTGTTTTTTAGATGCAGGATTATGTATGTTGTGTGAGTCATTGCTGTTCTTCTATTCTGTGTCTGCAGCTTGCTCCTGCTAGATGCATTATGCTGTATTTGTTCTGTTTCATAATAAAGTGTTGTTTACAAAGTAGCTTTGTTGGTGTGTATGTAGAAAAAATGTGTTTATTACACCTGAATCCATCCTGCTGAGCCTAGCTTTGTAAGGTCTCTTACTTAATTCTAAATAGCTCCTTATGCTCAATGGCGAGAAGGCTTTGGGCGTAGAACATTTAGTAAACAGATGAGGAAAAAGTATGACCTTTAAACAACTCTCCCCAACCCTCACAAATTATTTACTTTGATTGTTTTAGTAGTATACCCCTTTGATTATTGTTAAGTGGCAACTTTATAACCAGCACTACTTCTAGATTTTAAAAAAAAAAAAATTTTAAGGTACTGGAGGCAGTGCTCAGTTTTAGCAGGTGAGATTTACATCTTGGAGTACAGCCTTACAGACTTGAAGGGGGAGGCAGAGGAAACACAGAGCTTTGAGGAATATCTGTTGGGTTAGATTTTAAGGCATTGCTACTGGGTTGTCGTACTCAAAAAACTTTCATTTCTAAGTACTGAAATGTATGGAAATGCAATCTTTGTCCAGGGAGGTTGTTAGTAGTGGTAGTCTGTTAGTAAGTGGAACTTGAAGGACATAAGGCCTTCTGGTCAGGACCACCTTACTGTCTTGACGTGGTGGTAGTCTAATACAGCAATGGGAAAGCCCTTTGCATCTAAGCCTCCATTTTCTTTATGAACCAAGGACAGCCCTAGCATAAATAATACTAATTTGATATTTTTTGGAGTCTTGCCCATATACATGAGATCTGATTTTTGTGATCAAAAGGTCTCTATAATATCTTCAGAAATGTAGTTTTGCAACCTCACTTACAGTGAGAGAAAAAATACTGTGAAGACAAAAACCCCATACAGGCCTAGGCCTTTGCAGCTTAGAAATAAACATCTGAAGTACATGGTTGGTTTTAAATTTGAGAAATTACTAACTTAAAATTACCATTCCATGTAATTTAAAACAGATGTTGATATTACAAAAAGCTGTTTCTGCTAAAGCAGAATTTCGTGTCCAAAAAGGCAATTAAAATGGCACTGATGTCTATTCAGTGGGAGAGATACTCTCAAATCAAAACCAAGGGAGCCAAAACAGTTTGACCACCTGAGTAGGGTAACTGTCACGCTCCTCCTGATTCTTCCATCTCAGCTTTTCATGGTTTTTCTCAGAGCCCCACAAAGTAAGTTTCTCTGCCTTTGCCACACTCCTCCCCAAATGCAGTAAGTATCCCCATTTTTCAGTTTAAAAAAAAAAAAAACATATGCAGGGAGAAGCAAAAGTCTTTTTTCACATTTATGCAAAACACCAGATGTGTGTACATAAGTGGAAAGGTATGTGGGTGGGATCATGGGCTTGCATTTGTAACTTGCAGACAAAATCATAGAACTGTGGGCCTATGTGACTGTCTCAGAGTCATATCCATAGCCTGTTTCTGTGGCAAGGTTAAGTCTTTTTGGGGCAGAATTAGGTCTTTTGACTCTTCTTTTGCCTCAGTTGAATTTGGATTTGCATGTTGCTTTTGTGCTGGCCTCACTTCTTTCTTATTCATCAGACTGACAAAACTGTCACTGTGGATGCAGTTAAAAATATCTTAGACCATGTCCATGCTTAGGTATACCTCAGCCTCAGTGTGTAGGCTCACCCTCCTGTCAGTAAAGTGCTCCTGGTATAAGCGTGTCTCTACTAGACTGACACAGTCAAAATGCTGAATATTTTTCCTAGTATAACCATCCGTGGTCTGTGTGGTGGACTGGACTGGGACAGATGCGTTGACCTGTTGTGTGAAACGGTTACGTTTCCTGACGTGACAGGTAGATGTAGTGTCAACCTGGGTTGCATATCCTTTTACTGCTTCCCACGTGGGACCTGCGCTCTGAGTTGTGTCACTTTAACGGTTGCAGGGTAGTTCAGCAGAAGAGATTCAGGCTTAAAGGTCAGGTTTCATAGAAGTAGGAAACTCCCCCTCCCCTGCCCTCAGCTTCTAAGAGTCGAGATACATTTCATGGTGTCATCATATAGGCGTATCTGACCAGACAAAGAACTCAGATCTTAGCACACAAGAATGTTTAATTAAGAGAAGAGCTTTTAATAGGAGTCTTTGCTTTTAATCCTGTTACCTTTGCATATCCTTTGTGCTGTCACGTCAAGCATAATTACTGCAAGTTGAGCAACAAAGTTCCTCCCTTCCCAGCCATTCTCACTCCCAGTTTTAGAGCCTTTCCGTTCGTTTCATGGCAAAGTATGAGAAGGATGAGAAATCCGGAGATGTTTTGGTTTTGCTTTTGCCCTAATTTGCTTGGTATCTCTGGTTGTAACTTGTGTTGGACAAACCTGTTTACTCAATAGAAGTTTCTGTGTGCTGCCTGTTGCCAAATGTCTGGGTTGCAGGCGTGCCTAAATAGTTGAAGGACAAGTGGATCTCTCTTTAAATCCTCTTTTTACATTCTGTGGACTGTAACAGTAAAAAAAGACTGATCCAAGCAGGAGACTCTGCATAAATAACTGCACTGAATGGTCCCTGGGTAACCTGTCAGACAAAGATACCAGTATTTATTTTGCAAGAGACAGTGTGAAGGCTCTAAACCTGAAGGTCCTAAACCAAGGATGGGATTTCGGAAAATTTATACCAGATTAGTAGTTTTAAACACCGTGTATATTGTACAGCAATTTAGTCCTGTCTTCCCTCTTTCCCAGCTAAAAAATATGGATTTCTATATGAAAAAGACCTTGAGCTGGTCAATGAACAAACTAAGATTATCCTGGTAAAAGTACAGTTTAACTGGGGATAACATTAGTAAAGCTTGGCAAAGCTGCTTTTTCTCCATAGCTGCCAAACTTTTTTTTTTGAGTACAGTCGTTCATTATTTCACCAAACTAAATAAAACATTGACCCTGAGGTAATCTCAGTAAGCAGAATTCCCATGTGGTGTGATTTGGGCCAGCTTCTGCTGAAAGGCAAGAAGACAAGTGAGCTGCACCGATGTGACTCAGGGCTCGGTGCCTGCTGAGGGCGTCTGTTCAAGAACGGTGTTTGCTGAAACTCGTAGTAGACTTATGTTCAACACAAAAGCCCTTGGGAGTCAGCTCAAGGACACAGTGGCATCGTTTGCTGTATGCGAGATACTAGAGGAAAAGGTGAAAGTTTGTGGACAATTCAAGAAAGTAGAAGAGCACCTCATTAAACGAGTCTTAGCAAAGGTGAAATTGCTTCCCCCAGTATTTTTATCTCAGTTGTGCAAGAGGTGGTAAAGTCCTAGGTCTTGTACACATTTGGGTTTTCACTCTGTCATATTTATAACCTCTTGCTAGGCCTCTGGGTCTGTTCTGTGTTTAAATTCTGTACAAAATGTCAGCTTGGTATACAGGCCTTCAAATAGATTTAAATTTGATTATTTTAAGCTGAGAGTATGGAAATTGTTAACAGGATTGTCTAGGTGATAAGGCAGTATGTTCATTCTGCAACAGAAAATTTTCTCCTTGCCTCACTTCTACAACTCCACCTTTTGTTTCTGCAGACTTCTGGTAGATACTACAAATTCTCTCTCCTGTGAGAGTGTTCGGTCTGCTACACTGGTGTCCATTGAGTAACTCCTTGGTCTGAGTTAGCATCCCAGAGGGTGTAACTGTGAATGTTAAGGACTTCTCGGAGTTGATCCTTCAGTTCGGGGTATTCTACAGAGCAGTAATGATCGCACAAAAATGAGTCTTTGTTTGGTTGCATGTTTGATTAATTGCAGGCTTTTGGCCTCCCAGTTGGACATTTGGGTGTTTTCTTGCGGACTTCAGCTCTGACAAGGTGTAGATGCTATATACTGCTGGGCACTGTAATCTTGAAAGTGAGCATGATACAGTGAATAACATGCCCCTTGCAGACACGTTGATCTTAATAACTTTAGTTACGTTGTTCCAAGTTCTTCTTTTGGTTTGCCAGTATCATATCTGGTTTTTCTCCCCTCCAGAATTAAAATAAAGAATTGTTTGTTGCATTGACTTTTTTATTTTCCAGTGAAAAATACCCAAGCCCCTCAAACCCCAATATCTGTCTTGAGCTCCATTATGTACATATGATTTTGCTGGGAAATTAACCTCGTGAATAGGATTCAGTGTTAACTGACTCACTGCCTGCTTATTTGCCTTCTGTCTGAGAGTTGCCAACACTTCCCACATTTGCAAATTCTAATCTAATCTTGATTCTATATCTTGATTATTTGTCAAATTAGAATCCCCTTAAAGAAGAAAGGAGTTGTATTATCAATAGTCAAAATATGACAGAATCTGCAAGTGCAATATATACTTTGTTGGGGTTTTTTTTAATTAGTTGACCCTGTTGTACTTACTGTTTTAAAGCACAAATACTTGTTTAGTTTTGTGTTGTTTCTTACTGAGATTTCAGCAAAACTTTCATCACTACGTAAATTAGAAACAAAATTTTTGTTTGGATTCTTCTCAAATCCCGATGTGCCCGATGGTTGAGCATGAAGGGGAAAAGATACTGGGCCACTAATAGTTGCAAAATTTCCAAGGAGGTTACCGTCCTCAGTTCCTGCACTTTCCCAAGTTCCTCCAAACTCTCTTGAATTTGGTTGTTTCATGTTTATGCTGGGTAATAGCCTGAAGAGCACTGGCTGTTCTAGAGCGCCACAATTTGACACTAGTGTGTCAAAACGCCTGCTTGTGCTAGGGTCTGAGTATAAAACAAATTAGAAAGCACTTGCAGGAAGTTTTTCATCAATGCTCCATTTTCCCCCTTCCTTCCTTTTCCCTGCCTTTTCTACACATTCTAACTGCTGTTAGATTTTGCATATTAAAATGCTGATTTTTCCATATTTAACTTTTTTTGAATTTTAAGCTTGGTGGTATTGATTTTTTTTCTCATTGCACATTCTCTGAATCTCTGGCAGAAGTCCTGGAGGGGATTTGGGAGCGAAGAAGAAGAAAAAGAAGCAGAAGAGAAAAAAGGAGAAACCAAATTCTGGAGGCACCAAATCAGATTCTGCATCTGACTCCCAGGAGATTAAAATTCAACAGCCTTCAAAAGTGAGAGCCTGGTTCTGTTTTAATTTGTGCTTGCTTTATAATTTAATTTTAATTTGTGCATTGCTTTTTGTAAAAGCAACTTGGTGGTTCTGCCATAACACATCAGAATTAAGCAAATGGTTACTGTCCTGAATAGAGACAGAAGCAAGGTAAGACCTGGTGTTTGCAGACTGTGTGAAGTTAGCTGGAGAGTTGTCATCATTGCCACAGTGGTGGTGTACTCTAAGAAAAGCAGAGGAGGAGGTGTTTTGTCTTTTCCAGCAGTTAGAACTCAGGCTAGTGACAGCTTTGTCGCAAGGAATCTTAATCTGCAGTGGTGATGCTTTTAAATAGATTTTGTGTTTGATGAATTGCCTTTAGCCACCATCTGACTTGGCTTAGTGCAGTTTCAGTTACTTGTACAGCCAAATGCTATCTCATGGCGAGCATCAGCAGTAGGAGGGAAGGTGTACCTCCTGTGCTAACCAAAGTCTTATTTGGGCAAACAAGCACCACCATGTCATCTTACATAAAATGTGGTAATCTCTAACATGGAGATCCAGACTGAAGAAATGTTTTGCCACCTGAGAGCCCTCCACTGTAAATAAGAATGCACAGTTACGTGAGGGGATGTACAATCTTTGTGGGCTTTGTGATAAAATAGCATTGTCTGTGTGCTTTTGACTACCGTGTTCTGAATGAATGGTGAATAATGTGACATGGTGGCCTTTTAACATATGGTTTTTATCTCGAGAGAGATCTGAGCCTGAGAACTGAAGTTTATAACATGATGATAAGAAAGTTTATGGACCATTGAGCGTGTTGAAATAGTTATATTTGATTTATCAGATTAATGTGGAGGAAGTTACACCATTGTACCAGTAGTACTATTCATCCTGTAAGATTTGTCAAGTACATTGTGGCTACCAACTAATTTTAGGGAAAAAAGTTGTGTTCTGGCTCATTAACATACCGATAGATTTTGTGTTGTCCCTTTAGATCTTCTCTGTGTCACCCCCATTGCTTTGAATGGGCACGTGGGGCACAGGGGACATTTTAAAATATGTACAGAGATGTTAAGTACTTTCTGATCTTGCCACATGTTTTGATACTGTGTTTCTATAAAGCATGTGGCATGAATTGCTAATGCAAGATGACTGTTTGCAAGCGATAACCAAGTAACCTCAAACTCTTTTACAACTGGACCATGATCACAGAATAATTTAGATTGGAAGGGACCTCTGGAGGTCTTTCGACCAACCTCCTGCTTAGGGCAGATCCAACTAGATCGGGTTGCTTAGGCCTAGATCAGGTTGTTTGGTCTCCAAGGATGTTGTTTCTTGTCCTATCGTTATGCTCCTCTGAAAAGACTTGGCTCAGTTTTCTTTACATCCTCCCATTAGGCAGCAATAAGATTTCTCCTGCTCCTTTAACCTTCTCTTCTTAAGGCTGAACAAAGCAAGGTCTCATCTTTTCCTTGTATGTCATGTGCTTCAGACCCCCACTCGTCTTGGTGGCCCTTCATTGAACTCACTCCATTATGTCAATGTTTTCTTTGTAATAGGGAACCCAAAACTCTGAGAGGTGATCTGGGGTGCCAGATAAAGGGGAAGACTTGGTGGCCAGTCTTACTGGTACAACCCATCATGCAGCTGTCCTTCTTTGCTGGCCAGCAAACTGCTGGCTCATGTTCATTGCTTTGCCCACCAGGCTCTCCCAGTTCTTTTCTGCAAAGCTACTTCCTAGCCAGTCCATGCCGGCCTCTGCCATTGCATGTGCTTTTTCTGTCCCAGATGCAGGACTTTGCGTTTGCCTTTGTCAAACTTCATGAAGTTTCTGTTTCCAGCCTGTCAGAGTAGCTTTGAATAGCAGCTCTGCAGTCCAGCATATTAACCATTCTTCCCAACTAGGTATCATCTATGAACTTGCAGAGAAAGCACGCTTTGTCACATCCAGATTATTAAACAGTATTGACCGCTGAGTTCTCAAAATCCTCCCCCTTGCCTTCTTGAAGATGGATGTGACATCTCCCTTTTTCCAGTCGTAAGAAACCTCCACCAATTGCTATAACCTTTTAAACTTGATAGATTCTAGTTGTGGTAACATCAGCCAGCTCCCTCAGTACGCTCAGATGCATGCGGTCTGTTCTTAGGGACCTGTGCATGATTAGTTTCCGAAGTGGTCCCTAACTTTCCCTCTGCCGTGGTTAATGGGTGTCTCACAGACTGTGCTACAAGGATCAGGGACATCAAAGGTCTGAGGTCAGATCTTGTCATCAAAACTGAGACAAAAAGAGCATTGTATACCTCAGCCCTGTTGCATTACAGTGCCATTTCGTGCTGTGAGGAGATACTTCTCCTAAACTGAAATTAAACAAAGTCACTATTGTTGCTAATTCATGTGAAGTTCTGTGTAGGTTTTTCTTGCTTTCCATTAAAGGAAATCAAAAAGGATTGAAATTTAATAACTTAGCCAGGCTGATCTCTGAATATTTTGAAAGGAAATGAGATTCCTCCTGATGTCCCTAGCCATGTTGTATTTAGTACCAGAACATGACCTTTTACTTCATATGTGCTAGTAAGATCATTTTAGAACCTAGGATCTTTTTTCTGATTTTCTGTTTTCTTCTTCCTAATGTAGAAAAAACATTAGAGACTTAAAATAAATGTACAAAATAAATTACAGTATGTCAGTGTTTATGTATGATTTCATAATGTACTGATAAGATTCCAGAATTTATCTAGTGGCATTAGAAGTATTTGTATCAGGCCACAGCGTGTAATAGACAAATTGATTTTTATTTGAGAAAAGTAACTTATGTCACTGTAATTCGGATCTAGAAATAGGGGGGTTTTTCATGCTGCAATAGTGTTGCTCTAAAATGTGTAAATATGTTAATTCATAACTAGTCAGATGACAGGTGTTTAAAGCATGCTCACAGGTAACATTTTGCAATACTTAAATTAATGAAAGAAATTGCATAATGTTTAGAGAGTACAAGTTTTTATTATAAATAGAAAATGATGCCCTGCTTGAGCTACAGGCAGGGAGATCTGCTCCTTTTCTGACTGGGGATACAAGAGGCAGATGCCCATCCAAATGAAGCTTTACATCATAATTACATGTAACTTATGGTGGTTTTTCAACACGTGAATCCTAGAAAGAAAGTGAAATACAGAAATAGTGATCCACTGATATTCAGTAAAAAAAACATCTGGCTTGAAATCGATGCAGAATTGCTTAAAATTTTCCAGTGCATTTGAGACTATTCCTTCAAATGTATTTATTGCACTGCAGTCTGGGAAAACCTGGGTATAAGCATGCTGTTAGTATGTCTCAGAACAGGACTTACCACTTGGGAGATAACAAGGCAAAACAAATAAATAGACTAAAAAAGAGAAAAATCCCTTTAGATTTAGAAGTCTGTTACCATTATTCATCTATACTTTCCTATGCAGGTGAAATTCTCATTCCAGTTACACTTACTCAGAGTGATCAAAAGTGACAGTTTAAGAGCTCAGTTTAGAAATGCTTAGCCTTAGGTTTTATGCTTTTCAAATAACTTTTCTGTAAAGATTTTTTCAACTTTTAAGTTGAAAGTTGGTTTATTTTATGTCTGTCTGCTTCTATCAGTTAAAATTCTCTTTAGTTGTGAGTGTTGGCACAGTTGGTGTTAGTGGCAAGATGGTTAGCTCCTACATATGATACTATGCAGAAAGTACCTGATACAATAATTGCAAGCTAATAGAAGACAGATACAATACAACTAAGGTTAAAAAGTGGGTATTTGTAGCAATACAGCATACCTGAAATAACTGGACCGTAGTGAATTTAAATATTACTTTATATTGTATGTGTAAAGTAGAACTTCAAAAATGTCTGTGTGTGTCAGTGGTATCTTTAGATTGTTAGATATCTAAGCTGATCTGATTTTTGCTGTTTTACTCTATTTTACCAAGTGAGGGGTGGGGCAGGGAATATAAGAAGCACTTTATTGTGATACTGGTATCCTGCCTTAATGCTGCAGTACTTGTGTTAAAAATGCTGAAGTTTCATGGTTAAATGCAAGTGCTACTCAAAACTATTAAGTATTTTGTGAAGTTGCTCCTCTGTTGCCCACCTAACTTTCCACCCTCCTGCCTCTGAAGGTTATACTTAAACTAACCATGATGAGAAGAGTACATGAAAGAACACCTAACAGTAAAATAAATTAGTATGTTTGAACAATTGTTCAAAGTAAACATACTGAATAAGCTTCCTCTTCCTTTTGTCTCTGTGTGCAGAATCCAGCCATTCCAATGCAGAAGCTTCAAGACATCCAGAGAGCAATGGAGCTGCTCTCTGCATGCCAAGGCCCAGCAAAGAATATTGATGAGGCTACCAAACGTAAATACCAGTTTTGGGATACACAACCTGTACCTAAACTTAGTAAGTTTAACTGGACCTGGCCATAAGATCTGTCCTTACTGACCACTAAACAAATGTGTGCCAGCTGTGTGGCATGTTCTCTAGAACGAGTATGAAGTTGGACTGTGTGCAGTAGAGATTCTTCATCTTTAGTTTATCTGGAATTCTTGATGTTCTTTAGGAAAGCACTTGCCCTTCTCCCTAGTGATGTGCAACAAAATACAGTGTTAATCTGATTAACGTTTTCTATAAAAATGGGACATGCTATTGAAATAGCATTCCTTTGTATATTTTAGGTCTGAACTCTTGAACAACAGAAAGTAGAAGTCTTTTCCACTTCAGGGAAAATAAGAACTCTTTTAAGTGGTAACAAAGAGTAAACTTTGATTTTATTTTATTTTATTTTTTTATTCCTTTTCCCTTTTTTTTTTTTAATGTATAGATTTGCTATCACAGAGATAATGCCTCTCCTGCTGGAGGTTACACTGTTTTCATGCAGCTTTAAGTGGATAATGGTGCTTCTCTCATGCATGAAGACTTTTACTGCTGTATGTTCACATGCTTCTTCCACAATGTACACTGCCTTGAAAACATGCTTTTCAGAGTCTGTTCTCTGTTCTTGGTACCAAGTGAGATGGTGAGGTGACCTCTCCTTGCCTTTAATTCTGTAAGGAATTCAGCAGATTACTTTTTATACTGATCTGATCCCTGATAACACAGTTGGTAAATCTTAGTCTTTGTTGGAGAAGATACTTGCTGACTCTTGCTTTTTCTGAATTGCTTTCTGAACCTTCTTCCCCCTTCAGTATCTTCAAGTTAAGCAGTAGTAGCTCTTCAGTGCCAATGAAACTTGGGGACCCCACAAGTAAAGCAGTCTCAGGGCAAAAGCTGTCATTGTTCTGTTCTGCAGGTTTCTCTCCATGGCATTGGAGACTGTTGTAGAATAAGCAGAAATAAGGTAGAGTCTAAAGCACAGGAGCACTTTGCGTGCTCTGTCTCCACAGGACAGCATTTCACATTAATCCATTTCTATAGCTTAATCCGTGGTGATCTCATTTCTCCCTGACTTCTTTGCATAGAGAAGTCCAGAGCAGAGTCCTTGGATTTAGTTATTTTCCACTGGATTGAACTGACCTGCCCTGGCTCTTCTCCGTACAAACTGTATCCAGATACCTCTGTAAACTAGTGGTAGTAATTGTCACAGTAATCCTGCCTACATGGAGGAAGAGCCTAGCTGAAATAAGTTGATGTGTCAATCAAAAAACACTTTGGCCATAACGAAGCTTTTTCAGAGCTAGTTCAGGTGTCTGCACAGCAGTTCCAGGACTTCAGTTCAGGTTAGTCAATATATCTTATATCACTTCTATAGGGATGAGAGTCTGTCATTTGCCAGCCTAAAAGGACCAATGCATTGGCTCTAAAAATTAATTGTTAGTGTTGTTGACTAGAAATATGCTTTGATGAATTCATCTGGCAGAGTTTTTGTTCCACAGTGTTTATGAATTGCTTTTTGATCCCGTTGATTATTTTTTTTTTAAGCTTTATCTGCTGAATGAACATATTGGGAAGTCTTCACTATTTGATATGCTGGATATGTTTAAGTGGAAAAAAAAAATCTGTTGATTCAAGAAATAGCTGTAGGGATCTTTGCATTAAATTAACTTCACAATCCTTCTGCCTTCTAGTTAAGGTTGTTAGCAGGAGGTCCTCTAGTTAGGCCAAGTCTGCCATGTAGTGGCAGTAATGTGTAGGCTGTTGATCCTTTCCAGAGTTTGCAAAAAGATGCTGGTAATGATGACATTCCAAACTGGAGAGCAGGCCATAACTATTTGTCAGGATTGCACGTCACTTGGGAAAAGTTCATACTACAAAGGAACATTTGACTGTCTAGAGCCTGATGGTGATGATAGGATTGAGTGTTTATGGGTAAGTGTCGTAGTTTAAAGTGTATTAACATCAGTATATTATCAACATTCTTCTCATACCATATCCCATACTGAATCCAAAACACAGCACTATTCTCGCTACTTAGAAGAAAAAATTAGCTCTATCCCAACCAAAACCACAGTATGAAACAGGGGGAAGGCCAGCAAGGCAGATATCATAGTGGGAATCTGTTATAGACCAACCAACCAAGATGACAGGGCAGACAAAATACTCTGTAAGCAGCTGGGACAAGTCTCACAATCACTAGCACTAGCCCTTGTTCTCATGGGGGACTTCAATTTACCAGATGTCTGCTGGAAATACAATACAGCAGAGAGGAAACAGTTTAGGAGGTTCCTGGAGCGTGTGGAAGATAACTTCCTGACACAGCTGGTGAGTGAGCCAACTAGGGAAGGTGCCCAGTTGCACCTGTTGTTTGAGAACAGAGAAGGACTTGTGGGTGTTGTGATGGCTGGAGGCCACCTTGGGCATAGCAATCATGAAATGATAGACTTTTCAATTCTTGGAGAAGTAAGGAGGGGTTAGCAGAACCACCACCTTGGACTTCTGGAGGGCAGACTTTGGCCTGTTTAGGAGCCTGGTTGACAAAGTCCCTTGGGAGGCAGTCCTGAAGGGCAAAGGAGTCCAGGAAGGCTGGACATTCTTCAAGAAGGAAATCTTAAAGGCGCAAGAGCAGACTGTCCCCACGTGCCAAAAGATGAGCTGGCAGGGAAGAAGACTGGCCTGGCTGAACAGAGAGCTTTGGCTGCAGCTCCGGTCAAAAAAGGAGAGTTTATGTCCTTTGGAAGAAGGGGCAGGCAACTCGGAGGACTACAAGGATGTTGTGAGGTTATGCAGGGAGAAAATTAGAAGAGCCAAAGTCCAATCTAGAACTTAATCTGGCTACTGCTTTAAAACACAATAAAAAATGTTTTTATAAATACAGTAGCAACAAAAGGAAGGCTAAGGAGAATCTCCATCCTTTATTGGATGTGGGTAGAAACATAGTGACAAAGGGTGAGGAAAAGGCTGAGGTATTTCATGCCTTCTTTGCCTCAGTCTTTAATAGTAAGACCAGTTATTTTCTAGGTACCCAGCCCCCTGAGCTGGAAGTCAGGGATCGGAAGCAGAATGAAGCCACCATAATCGAAGGGGAAATGGTTAGCGACCTGCTGCACCACTTAGACACACACAAGACTATGGGGCTGGATGGGATCCACCCCAGGGTACTGAGGGAGCTGGCAGAAGTGCTCACCAAGCCACTTTCAGTCATTTATCAGCAGTCCTGGCTAACCGGGGAGGTCCCAGTTGACTGGAAGTTGGCAAATGTGATGCCCATCTACAAGAAGGGCCAGAAGGAGGATCTGGGGAACTACAGGCCTGTCAGTCTGACCTTGGTGCCGGGGAAGGTTGTGGAGCAGATCATCTTGAGTGCTGTCACGCAGCATGTACAGGACAACCAGGTGATCAGGCCCAGTCAGCCTGGGTTTATGAAAGACAGGTCCTGCTGGACTAACCTGATCTCCTTCTGTGACAACGTGACCTGCTTACTGGGTGAGGGAAAGGCTGTGGATGTTGTCTGCCTACACCATTTTCCACAGCATTCTCCTGGACAAACTGGCTTCTCATGGCTTGGATGGATGTACTCTTCACTGGGTAAAATACTGGCTGGATGGCCAGGCCCAAAGAGTTGTGGTGAATGGAGTTAAATCCAGCTGGTGACTGGTCACAAGTGGTGTTCCTCGGGGCTCAGTATTGGGGCCATATCTTTATCAGTGGTCTGGACAAGGGGATCAAGTGCACCCTCAGTAAGTTGGCAGACAATAACAAGTTGGGTGGGAGTGTTGATCTGCTTGAGGGCAGAAAGGCTCTACGGAGGGATCTGGACAGGCTGGAGTGATGGGCCCAGGCCAACTGTGTGAGGTTCAACAAGACGAGTGCTGGATCCTGCACTTGGGTCACAACAACCCCATGCAATGCTGCAGGCTTGGAGAGGAGCGGCTGGAAAACTGCCCAGTGAAAAAGGACCGGGGGGTTATGGTTGACAGCCAGATGAATATGAGCCACCAGTGTGCCCAGGTGGCCAGGAAGACCAATAGCATCCTGGCTTTTATCAGAAATAGTGTGGCCAGCAGGACTAGGGAAGTGATCGTCCCCCTGTACTCGGCACTGGTGAGGCTACACCTCGATTACTGTGTTCAGTTTTGGGCCCCTCACTACAAGAAAGACATTGAGGTGCTGGAGCATGTCCAGAGAAGAGCGACAAAGCTGGTGAAGGGTCTGGAGCACAAGTCCTTTGAGGAGTGGCTGAGGGAACTGGGGTTGTTTAGCCTGGAGAAAAGAAGGCTTGGGAGAGAACTTACAACTACCTGAAAGGAGGCTGTAGCAAGATGGATGTTGATCTCTTCTCCCAAGTAATAAGTGATAGGATGAGAGGAAATGCCCTCACGTTGTGGCAGGGGAGGTTTACGTTGGATATTAAGAAAATTTCTTCAGTGAAAGTGTTGTCAAGCATTTCAGAACAGGCTGCCCATGGAAGTGGTTGAGTCACCATCCCTGGAAGTATTTAAAACAAGTGTAGATGTGGCACTTAAAGATGTGGTTTAGTGGTGGACTTGGCAGTGCTAGGTTAACAGTTGGACTCAATGGTCTTAAAGGTCTTTCCCAACCTAAATGATTCTGTGATTCTTTGATTTGGCAGGTGCTGCTCCTCCATAGAAGAGTAACAGCTTCTGTTTATAGCTATATACGGAGGGACTGGGGTTGTAAATAAAGGAGAAGAAAGCACGCTTTCATGTAGGATTTTAGAAATAAGTTTCACATTTCACTAGCATCCCTTAAATGCCCTGGCTTTGCCATGTCACTGATTCTGAGTAATCCTGTTGAGTTCAGGTCTGTCCAAGTCAGTGTAAACAGGATCCAAGCCGTAGCTTGTTAGCTGTGAGTACAACATGTTTCTCATGATGAGACTGTGGATCTTGTGGCTGGCTAAATGCTGTGCGTGTGCTGATAAATTGCTGTCCTGTGTTACAAAATACTGGGTATCAGTTGAGGTAGAGTAGTTCTGTGCATAGTTATCGATACTCTGATGAGCTAGTCATTAGCCTGAATCTGATCTGTGAGAATGAGAAATAGTATAAGCTAATAATACTAACTTTTTTAAGCATTATTTAAAAACATCATGTTCCTGTCACATAATTATGAGAAAATACATGATGTGACATAAATGCAGTTTTGAGAACTATCAGGAAAGCTAGCAATGTAACTATTCTTTCTTTTGTTGTTCTTTTTTTTTCTTCCTCCTCCTTCAAAAGATGAAGTTATAACTTCACATGGTGCAATTGAACCAGATAAGGACAATGTCCGCCTAGAGCCATATTCATTGCCACAAGGTTTTATGTGGGACACATTGGATCTTAGCAATGCTGAAGTTGTAAGTAAAACAATTCTTACATGTATCTAAAATCATTGAAGTTTATTCTGATTGATGTGTGTGGATAAATACTTGGATTTTTTTGTGTGTGTTTTCAGCTGAAGGAGTTATACACACTGTTAAATGAGAATTACGTAGAAGATGATGATAATATGTTTAGGTTTGATTATTCACCTGAATTTCTTCTGTGGTGAGTAGCAAGTTCCACATTCTGCTCTGGCTGGAGTGCAAAGAAGGGTGTTTTTATTACATCTTCTTAGGCAGTAATTTGTAATTACTTCTGTCATCAATTCTAGGGCGCTACGTCCTCCAGGCTGGTTACCCCAGTGGCACTGTGGGGTTAGAGTGTCTTCAAACAAAAAACTGGTAGGATTCATAAGTGCCATCCCTGCAAATATTCGTATTTATGACAGGTAAAATGCACCATTACTTTTGTATTTGTAAAAGAATAACATGATGAAACAAATCTTAAACTGGTATCCATTGCCATAGACAACTTAGAAAGAGAGCAGGAGGGTCACTGACCATAAAGAGTCAGAAGAAATCTGTGTATGTAGCAGAGACTTTTTTTTTTCCTCTTCCCCCCCTGCCCCGAAAAGCTTGTGGTCTCCTTACAGTGAAGACCAGTAATACATATTTAAGGAATTTTCTTATTGATGGATGACACAGATAATGACATAGAGTTTTCTGACCCTACTGGAAAGTATTTAAAGTATAGTCGGTCGGACTTCCTTGGCCAGGTCTTCATACACTGACAATCACAAAGTATTATGATATCACGTAGCATGTGCTTGGATGCCATTTTGCATTTTAAAGGCAATTGGTTAAGTCTGGATAGAGCTCTGAAAACAGTGTTGCAAACACTTTAGACACAACTTGCACATTGTGCAGTTTGCCATTGCAGTCACAATACCACAGATGAGTATTTCTTGCAGATGTACTTTGTCACAGACCAATTTATTGTTACCTCAAATTCTTCTGTCACAACATGGGAAACTATATTTACGAAAAATAAAATATGCAATGTGCACCTCTTTATAACTTTTCCACTATTTAATGTCCTTTTAGTGTGAAGAAGATGGTAGAAATCAATTTTCTGTGTGTCCATAAGAAACTGAGATCTAAACGGGTAGCACCTGTACTGATTCGGGAAATAACCAGAAGAGTAAACCTGGAAGGAATTTTTCAGGCTGTTTACACTGCTGGAGTGGTACTCCCCAAACCTGTGGCCACTTGCAGGTAACCTAGGTGATGTTCATAGTAATATCAGTTCCTGTAGCAGTCATTTTACAGAACATTTTATGTATTTGGCTAGAAACAATAAAAGCATAAAATCAACAAAATTAAATGTTGTGGCCTTGACTAACCTGAAGGCCTCAGTGTTTGTCAGGGTGCTTTTTTTTTTTTTTTCCCCTTTCCTCCCAGTGCCTTGGATGAAACAGCTTCTCAGACTAAAATCTAATTTTGGGTTTGTTTATCATACCTTAAATAGACTAATAGATGTTTCTGTTGACCTTCTGGTGGAAGCCATGCTAGCAATGACAACATTGTATACCTGTATTTTTCAAGTGGCCTGTTTCCCTGTTGGGGCACTTCTTTGTTGACCTGGTTGCTTGCCAAAGATGGCAGAGCACTTCTGGGAATTGTATGATTTGGTTTTTTGAAATACTTTCATCTTTCCTGAAGAAAGGACTTGATCGGAATTTGATAAAGATGGGAAAACTATCACGTGAGAAGAATTATATGTAATCAAATATAATTTTGTTTGCTTGGAATGGATTTTATTTCTACTGGGAAAAGTTCAGTTCCAGCAGTAGTAGTTCAGGTGTCTAGCCTTCTGGAGGACAGGGTACTTTTTGGTTTGAAATTGTGTTTATATCTATCAACACCAAAGATCCTGTAAGTCTCTGTGAGGAAGGATGGGGAAAAAAAAAAAAAAGCCACGCCGTGTTAGAGTAACCAGGGATGTTCTTTTGCATAATGATGTCCTAGGAAGAGATCTCCTTCAACAACTACTTAGACATGAGCAGAGGGTCCCATCTGTACAAGAAAATAAATGTTGCCATGTAAGTATGGTGAGATTGTCAGGGCTATGGCAAGTACTAAAATGTTTAACTTTGTAATTACTCATTCTGTAATAAAAAGCATTTGCTTAGATTCAAAAATATGGTTGGATGTAGCTTTTCCTTATCTTTTGTTGCTCAAGCTTCTTACAGACAGTACAGGCTTGCTTAAAAACAGATTTGGAGAGGAGGAGGAGCAATGAGAGAAAGTAGGAAAATAGATGCAAGTAAAGCTGACATTTAAAATACTATTTAATCTTATTATTAATTTTATTTGCAGGTATTGGCATCGATCACTGAATCCCAGAAAATTGGTGGAGGTGAAATTTTCACATTTGAGTAGAAACATGACTCTACAAAGAACAATGAAGCTCTACAGACTTCCTGATGTAAGCAGTATGACTTCTAGAGAATCCCCACAGTTATTGTGAGGCCCAAAATAACCTTCCATCTGTCTCTGACAGCACAGGCTTTTCTGTGGAAAGGCAGTGCATGCAGGACATTAAAAAAAAAAAAATCTCTGGTTGATGAAAAAGACTTTAAGTGATATACTAAACAGAAGAGACTATTGCTGGAAATGTAGATATGTATATGGAGAAAATATAAATTTTGACCTAAAAGCCTTAAACGAACAAAGAAAAAAACAGAAACCTTGGCTTCATAAACATGTGGGATTGAGTTGAAAATGCCTAAGACTATTCGCAGTATGATTAATATGATAAAAGATTACTGGAACAGAAAATTAACAGTTCATGTCTTAAAATTTTCAGAGAAGTCCATCAGAAAGTTGGCTGAATACAGTTGGATTGTTGATTCCACTCTAATTCACAGCTTTTTCTGTTCTGTCAGAGAATGTTGTTCTTCTGCAATGAGCAGGCTCAGCAAAAGCCACTATGTTGTGTACTGTTTATTTGCATGATGTAGCAAAAAAAAAGTATTGTGGCATAGCTAAGTTAGTTAAAAATATTTTTTTCTCATGTTTGCAGCTAATGGTTAGGTTGCAAAAAGTCTTAGGAGGCATTTCCATGACAGGGCAAGTCACTCTAAGTAGTCTGAGAGTACTATTAAAAAATCTCATTGCTGTAATTAATAGCCTACCGAAGCTAGTCTAAGCTTTATGATTGAAAACAATTTATTTGCTTGTAAAAGCTACCTTTCTATTTGGAGGGATTGTGGAATATCCTTTACCTGTACCATATCAGTAAACTGTTTTTTATTTAAACACTCCCTTTTGGTTAGGAAAATATTTTTTTTTCCTCACTTGTAGTACTTTAATAATTTATCTGACTTTGGAGACTTGTGTCTGTTGGTTATATTTAGCTTAATGCTGCAGGTTCTCTTACTACTTATATATTTGAGTAATGCACTAAGCACTCCTTGGTATATAAAGCACATGCTATGGCTTGATCTGAACTCCTGCTGCTGTCAGAGAGATTTGTTTCCTGTGCTGCCTGCATACTACCTCTGCCTGCACACGCAGGCTCTCCCTTGCGTGCAGGGCAGCAGTTTTCAGAGCTTAAGAATTAATAACCAAATTAATTAGGTTTTAATCTTGGGAAGCTAAATATAGCTTCCACCAAATCTTGAAGGCATTTTTAATAGTCTAAAAAAGTGCAGTAGACAATTTCAAATATAGGTTTTGGAGGCAGCTCTAATACTGTTTCTCATGGAAACAATACAGGAAAAGAATAGTTTAAAGAATAAGGATCTAACAGTACAAAAAGTGTAACTACAGAGAACAATTAGAAACAGTAGCAGTTGTACCCTGATCATCTTCCTTTACCATGAAACCTGGATTTCAACAGAAAAATAAATTATGGAAAACAAAGAATACATCATATCTCATTCATAAAATATAGCTAAGGCAAACATACTGTACAGAGATGTGCAAATAGAAAATAGGTGCTTTGAAAATCAACTTTTAAAACTAAGTGATGTAGGAGTCCATACGCCTCAGCTGTTGGTTTATTTTTAGATCGGATTGGGAGCTTCTCCCATGGAAAATAAAGATTTAATCTTTGTGCTGTTTTCTCTTTAGGTCTAGAGCTTTGGGGTTTTTTTGAGGTTTTTTCCTAAGAAAGGGTTTAAGTACTATTGAGGGTCTTTAGCCTCAGTTTCAGGCTGTTATCATAATCAGTACTGTCACACAAATTTGTTCATACAGGGCATACTGTCCTGTCCCTCAGCACCAAACACTGTTTCTTGCATTTTAACCTCTTTTCTTAGCGTCCTTGGAATATCATTGCCACTGGGAGCTCATCTCCCTTTAAGAGGAATTAATCATTTCTAATCACTTAAACAGTCCGAATTAAAAAGGTTTTCAGAAATAATAAATAATGTAATTAATAAATACCACCCTCACTGAAGGCTGTGTTTGTGCAGGTGCCTATAGATACACAAAATAAAATTTATTTTTTAAGTGTTTAGTCTCTTGAGCAAGGAGTTTTCTGAAAGAGGTGAATTTTGTCTGTTTAGAATAAGGACAGGAGCATGTTTGTCTCTGTATGTCCTCCTGACTGGTTGAGATCCTGAGCCAGGAGACTTGCATGAATATATGCCCAGTGCAGCTTGATATATGGAGAAGAGTAACAAATTTTAGCCCAGTTCTGTACTCTTTCTCTCACTTCTGGGGCTGCAAATAATCATTTACTGGTGGCCATTCTGAGCGCTGCTGGGGAGTAAAGATGTTCCAGCCCAGCTGCATTTCCTCCCATCCTGCTCCAGCGTATGGTTTTAGAAGAGGGACGAAGGCTTGGAGTGAGCTGAAATTAACCTTTCATAAAGGAGGCTACGAATGAAATATGGCATAAGAAGTGTCATGTTGATGAGTCAGGTGAATACCCTTATGGATTCAGGGCATTTAAAATAAATCTAGATGATGTGCTGTTCTGGAGGCACACCATAGTCCCAGGCTGCTCAGGAAAGCAGGAAGACTAAAATGTAAATACACAGGCCAGACCTGTGGCAAAACGTGCCTTGATTTTTTTCATCTGTCTGCTGACTCCCAGAGCATGTGAATAAATACCTCCCCCAGAATAATGCCTTCTGAGCAAAGCATAATCAGCTACACTAATTTCAGGCTTCCAGTAATCAAGCCTCTACCTGGCTGCTCTTGCAATTGACTTTGCTATGATTAATGTGATACATGCCCAAGTATGTAGCTCAGACAGATGAGGCAGGATAAATGAGCTCTGAAGAGAATACCCCTTAGCCTCCCTAAAAGGAAATACTCAGGAAAGCTAACAAAAGCTGGGGAGAAAACTTTAATCACCTTTGCTTGTTTAAACATTAATTGTGTAGTACTGGAACACAATTTTTTTCCTCTTCTGATGTTTAAAATCAAGTAAATAACTTGTTAAAATACTGTAGGCTTCTAATTTCAGGCAACTAAGTTATGAGAAGCTTTCTTGTTAATGGAACAGGAATTGTGCCTGTATAGAAAGTTGAGTTAGCAAGGGAGTTTGCAAGTGTTAAGAATGGGTGGAATTTTTTTTATTAAATAAAGTTTAATTAGAAATTAGCTGACTTCGGTTTATAGCTTGACTTTAATTTTCATGACTTTGAATCACAAGTGTTCTTGTCTTCAGATTAACTTCTGATATGCAAGTTGCTTTATGTTTTGTTTCTGTGTCTGGGCCCTAGGTAGTTTAGAAGATAAGAAGTAAAGATTGACCTAAAAAAAAAAAAAAAAATACAAAATGCATGAAGTCTAGGCTGTTGGCAATGGTATTTCTTTCTCTGGAGAAATGAGTTGTTTCAATAATGAAATATAAAGATTGAAGTGCCCCAGACTATCTCAATAATTAGAAGAGAGGGAATTCTGATTGAAAGCCGTTTGTAAAATAGCATAATGAATTAGGTGGCTGGGGTAAAATAGGCTAATAATGAATGCATTATAGCAAGTGGAGTGACTCTGCAACCTACTTTTAGCCTTTGCTGTGTATGCAGTTTTCCTTTCAACATGTTAACATTTATATTTCTTTTGTTACAATAAGGCCACAAAGACTTCAGGTTTGAGACCAATGGAACAGAAAGATACTAAAGCAGTACAAGAATTAATCAACGCTTACTTGAAACAGTTTAATCTTGCTCCTGTGATGGATGAAGAAGAGGTAGCCCACTGGTTCCTGCCCCGGGATCATATTATTGACACTTATGTAGTAGAGGTAAAACATGCCCTAACTACTTCACGAATGTATATGTGAATGCCACTTCCAAAAGTTCGTATTGGCATCAAAATTTTTGAAATGCAGACAGTATGAAAACTATAGGTAGAATTTGATTCCAAGCTTTGTTATTTGAATTGCATTCTGTTAATGAGAAAATGTTTGGTTGTGATAAACTGCAGTGCTCTTATAACAGGATATTTTAAAGAAGAATTTTGAAATCTCAAAATACCACTATCTTGAAATACTACAGCAAAGAACCTTACATATTTTGAAAACAACCCTTCTGCCTGCATTCCTCCATTTTTTTCCATAGAGATATGACATGATATTAAGCAGTGGTCTTCAAATCTCCTTTCCTAGAAAAAAAGGAAAAATGATACAATGACAGATAAGGATTTAGTTTGAATTCACTATCATTCTCTTATGTGTCTTAAGTTTCTGCCATACACCAGTTCAAAATTCTTTATTTTTAAAACTAGTTTTAGGGGCACCTGCTGGGAGAATTATGGTTGGTAATCTGCTTCAGTAAACATATTGTTGCCAGTAAAAGGGGGTGTGTGTGTGTATATATGTGTATGAATGTGTGTGTGTATATAGATACATGTATATGCATGAATATATGTAAAGTACAAGAAGTAAAAGTTGACATCCCTTGGTGCTGTCATGAGTTGCTGTCAGCTAGGAGTTCAATTATCTTGAAAATTATAATCTTTGTCCATTAACAAGATGAAGACCATCATCTCTTCCTACCAGTTACTCTTCCCTCCCCATCCTACCACCTCAACTCGCTAACCTGTTGGTCACAAAGCTACTTGCAAAATAAGCAGTGCAGGAATAGATTAGCATTTGGACTGGAAATCTCCAAGGCATGGTTTGGAATAGCTGCGATAAAGCTAGTGGAGAAAGGTACACTCTTCCCTCTGAATACATGCTAAATCATATTGAGTTAGTGTATTGCTCCATTTAGAGTGATAAAGTTATTTGAAAATGATCAGCGCTAACATCTATAAACCTACCAGCTCCTTGCAGAAGCTGCAGGTTGTGAAGCTCAGTGTTCACACAGTGCAACCTGAATTTGTGTGGGAGTCTCAACTGAATTTAGAAACTTACTGCTGCTGGAGATTGAGAGGTCCTGCTCATCAGTTGTCATTGTTCAGACTTAGCTTTCTACTTACTTTGTAGTTGGTCTAGCACTCATTGGACTCTTCCATGGTCTAATTTAACCTGCTGTCCCTCCTTCTTTCTCCACCCCCTCTTCTTCCCCTGCCTTCTCACCACTCTCTGGGTTGTTTTTTGGCTTTGTTGATGAGTTGAAGCCCACAGAAGAGTCCACAAGCACCAGGATCGGCATGAGTGTGCCATTGACGTGCCATTTTAACTAACAGTGCAGTCTTCACTTGCGTGTTTTACACTGTCTCTTGAAGTAGTTTTTCACTATACAAAATGCAGGTTTCTTAGTGCTTAAAATCTTTTTAAGACCTGTGTGACCTGGAGAAGTTAGTGTCAGATTTTTAAGTCATCTTTGTAATGTGCAGAACTAAAACCTTAAGATACTCTGTATAATTCCTGAATTAATGTTTTCATTGTCCTTACTGAAGTTAGTGAGTGACTTAATAACTTTTCTGTTATTTGTTGTTAGTGTATCTCTACTACAGAATCTGTACCTGCTCTAAGACAATAGCTTTTCTTGCATGTGATGGGTTCAACTCTTACTTTTTACTGTGGAAATACTATCAATTTAAGGATCCATGTGAGGTCCTTTACTGAGCTCAAAATAGTGAGCACCAGTCATTCAGAAATAAAGCAAACAAGCATTTGTGTGTCTCCTTTGCCATATCTTCTTAGAGATACTGGAGACCCAATCAAATAGGAGTGAAAATCTGGGTAGTTTTTTTGTGCTTAGCATGTCAGTCATAACCCATGTAATGATTATTTTCCATTTCCTATTAATCTACACTCTTAAAGATGGTTAAACTTCATTAGATGTGTGGAATATTAAGAATGTTTATGTAGGATACTGTAGATTTCTGTATAAGTACCTTTTTTGGTGACTACTGGTCTTACTAGAATTCCGATGGGATTTAGCGCTGTTGTCTAGCAAATGGATTGTGCTTGTTGATTAGTAATCACTAGAGCTGATTTAAATATGTTTTGTATACCAGCACAGTATATTTTTTCCTCTTTTTAGAAAGCTGAGAAAACTATTCCTCAATATGAGCTTTGTCAGGTTTTAAAAATATTCTTTTAAAAATAAGTTAAATTGGAAAAAAATTCTATACTTTTTTGGAAGTGTGCTTTGTTTGTAGCAGGCTAAGCTTGGGAGTTGTTCAATATCAAAATATTATTGGTGTAATAGACAAGAAAAATCTAAATGTTTGTTTCCTTTTCTGAAGTGACCACTTCAGGCTTCAGTCTCGCCTTGGTGTATAGATACATCCTCAGCAAGAATTCAGATTCTTCAAATCTTAGCCAGGATTACCTGTTACATCATAATACTTATGGTGTGCAAGACTGCATTTATTATTCTTCCTGTGGAACTGCCATGTTAGCCTAATCAATAACGGAGCAGTTACGTCTTACTGACTTTTTTTTTTGTAGGGCTCAAATGGTATTTTAACAGACTTCCTGAGTTTCTACACATTACCTTCAACAGTGATGCACCATCCTGTTCATAAAAGCCTCAAAGCTGCCTATTCGTTTTACAATATTCATACAGAGACCCCCCTCTTGGACTTAATGAATGATGCACTCATTATAGCTAAATTGGTAAGTTGTTTGGGGTTTTTTTTCTGCTTCTTTCACAAAGGTATTCTTAGGAGTGGTGGAAAGGTAAGAACTGACAGCAATTTATCCATACCATTGCATTCTGTTTTCTTTTACTGTCTACAGCATGGAGTGCAGTTGATGAGATTTAATATATATATTTTATAATATAAAACACTGTGCTTGTTTTTGAGTGGTGCTATGAAGATCAAGTGTTTGCAATAGCTTGAACAGTGTAAACATCCAGGAGCATGCTGATGACCATATTCACTAAGTACCAGAAGAATGGAAAGTATCACTAAAATAGTTTCCCTTAGAGATGAGTTAATACATTCTATTAAATACATTTTGTTTGTTTATTTAAACTATTTTTTATTTATTTATAATTTTAAATTTTATTTATCATCTTGTTACTAATTGCTGCCTGTAAAGCTCTGTAGATGTCATGTTGTAGCTTTTAAGCACACCTTCATGCATAGAATTACACTGATAGATGGTTTAGTTGAATAGAAGGGAAGAGACTATAAATGAAGTTTTTAAGCATAAGAATTCTGAGAGTTTAGTGCTGCCTGATGAAAAGCTAACGCTCAGCCGTTAATCATCAGGGTTTCGTGGGAGTGCAGGGCAAACACCAATGGCAGTGTAGTCTGTGGTACAGAGCTGTGCAGGTGATGCACATCCCAGCACTCTGAATTCTCAGAGACCTCTTTAGCCCTGGCGGTTCACAGCACTGCACAGGCTTCCTCCAGTCCATGGTGTCCATTCTAGCAACCATTCCCAACATGCTGCAGGGCATAGGCATCTTCTCTGCTCCTCATACTTGAAGCTTGCCCCTCCCAGTGTTGCTGCCACACTGCTTGTGCTATTACACCTACCAGATGAGTGCTCAATGCAAGCAAATGCTAGCGGTGCTCCAGCCGACTGTGTTCAGAGCCATCTGCACTGCATGTGGCACAGGGATTTCTGTGTTGATGCTGTATGAAGCCAGTGATGGTCTGCAAAGGCTCTATCTGTTCAGACTGCAGGCTGAATGAAAGCACCCTCATAGTCTTCAAGTTGTCTGTCTTAGCCATGTTTGTTCAGCACTGCAGCTGAGCTGATACCTGTGACATGAACTGCTTGCTGAGGCTTGTTGACCTATAAGCAGTATTGAGTTGAATAACTGTTTGGCAAGGAGGACTCCTGGATAGTCATGGGGGATATAGAACCGCATTATTCAGGCTCCAGAATAATACCAAAGGAAGTTCAGAGACAGACTTTGGCAGGTATTAAGATCTGTGAAGATACAGGAAGGTGGCTAGTACAGTTTTCAGAAGTGGCTAAAAATACTAGTACTACTTATTCTTAAAAAGTCGAAGCGGAAAAAGGGATAAATGTTGGTCTCCATTTGAAGTGTGGCACAGGGAGCTGAGTGGCTGGCCATTCGCTAGGCCACGGATAGAACAGGTAAGGAAGCAGTTAATGTGGTCTAACCCCAAGGCTTTGCACCTTTCCCTGTCTACATCTCTCTCTGAGTGTGGTGTGTGATTCTTTTCTTTTAAATATATCATCTTCTAGTTAGAATACTGGGATTTAGATCCTGTGGATTTGCAAAGTACCTGTTAGGCCTGTCTGCATTGTCAGATGCCTGATTACATTTGCAGATCTGACACTTGGACTTTTAGACGAGAAGAGGTGAGGCAAGGGAAGAGAAATGATAAATGCACTCCTGTTCACAGCTTTTTGTTTACAAATGTACTGGGTCTGGCTGGGATGGAGTTAACTTTCTTCCTAGCAGCCCATATGGTGCTGCACTCTGTATTTGTGACTAAAACAAGGCTGATAACACACCAGTGCTTTGGCTGTTGCTGAACAGTGCTTGCACAGCTTCAAGGCTTTCTTTCACCCCCAGTGACTAGGCTGAAGGTGGGCAAGAGGTTGGGAGGGGACACAGCCAGGACAGCTGACCTCAACTGACCAAAGGGATATTCCACACCACATGATTTTGGGCTCTGCAATAAAGGCTGAAGGAAAGGAGTAGGAAGGGAGGATGCTCCTGGTTATGGCATTTATCTTCCGAACAACCATTATGCATGCTGAGACCTTGCTTTCCAGGAAGTGGCTTGACGTCTGCCTACCGATGGGAAGCAGTGAAGGAATTGCTCTTTTTTGCTTTGCTTATGTGTGCAGCTTTGTCTTTCTCTATTAAATTGTAATTATTTTGATCACAAGTCATCTTGCCTTCCTTCTATTTTCCCCCCATCCCGTAGGAAAGTGAAAGGCTGGGTGAGTGTTTGGCTCTTGGCTGGGGACAACCCACCACAGTCTTTTCTGTACTTTTATTCCCAAAGAACATTTTGGAGTTACAAATTCAACTCAGCAAATTGCTTTCAGGGTTTGCATGTCAGTTTAATGTTGATTTTTATCTTCATATTGCACTATATAAAATTATCTTAGAATTAAGTCTAGTAAAATCTTGGCAATTATAGGACAAAATGCCCAACCTCCAAAGCAAAACCCAGAATTTGGAGTTAGGCACTTAGGTTCCATGTATTCTGCATGGAGGGAGTGGGATTTTGCAGCAGGATAATCCCCCCAAAACTGTGACACTTTTTTATTGTTGAAGCTGACACCAGATTTCTAGATCTAGAACAGGAGAGAGCTTATAGATGGGGAAGAAGTTCACTTCTCAGTCTGCTCTAATGGTCTGGCAGAGCTGTGGAGCAAGTATCCTTGAACAGGAACTTTTTTTTATACCTCTCAAGATATTAACCTGAACCTAATCTGCTGATGTTTAGATACTGAATTAAAACTACATCTGCAGACTTTACAATTTATTTGAATTTCAAGTGCTTAATTGCAGAGCTTCATTAGTGTGTCTGTACCTACAGTGTCTCTTATTTCCCCCCCACTTCCCTTCCTGCCTTCTGAGATTTCTGTTACTGTCTATTACTACCTTGAAATATTTCAAAATACACTTCTTTAGATGCCAAGTGTCAAATTCTTGCCACCTTATTTGGTTTGTTTCTGTGTGTTTTTCACAGCACACTTAACTTAGTGTAGCTTTATCCGCACACAGAATGACCCTTGTGCAAGGTAGTGGGGAAACTTACTAAGCTCACTGTCTCTGCTTTGTGACTTTCTTTTTAAATACTCCTAAACTGATGGAGAGCTTAAAATCCTCTTTTTCTTCAGTCCCCGTTTTCCTAATATGGGGTGCTTATTTAAAAGAAAAAAAAAAAAAAACAACCCACATCTAGTTTTTATAATGAGTAAAGAATGTTCCTTACCATCTTCTTGTGGTTGAGGAACTGAACATTATTGGTTTGTAACTTATTTTTATCTCAGAGTATAGAAAGTCCTGCTGACGAACTGCCTTTGTGCTATTAAGGCTCCAAGATCTTAGGTCAGACTCCCTTGCAGTTAATTGCAAATAAATGGACTCTTATATCCAGACCCCGAAGCAAATTCAGCTATTCATACGTGGTGACTGTCACTGTGATGGCTTAACTGACCTTGTTTTTATGTTGCCTGTTAACAGTTCATAGTGAGTTGGAATTTGAGTATGTTTGTGTTGCTGCACAAAACCCTGAGACTAATTTGGCTATGTGGCTTTACCAAGAGCAGAAAAGCTTTGGTGAATTTGGAAGGGTGATGAAAAGAGGAGTAGGTAGAGGGTGCATGAGTAGGGGAGGGAGAGTAACATGTGAAAGATTGGAGTTCTAAAGACAATGGCATTTCAGAAAAGCACCGAATCACATAAATAGAATGTTTATCATTAATAGAATGATAAATGACTGAAAAATACCGTAAGCTGTATTTATGCAGCTTTAGCTGGAATAGGCCATGTATGTCAAAACACTGTATATGACTGTAAAAAATGCATATCTATAAGGATAAAATAAAGGATAATGCTTTAGGGACTCTTCAGACCATTACCCCTGAAAATGGCTTTAAAATTCCTACTCTTTTGGAGATAATCTTCAAACAAAGTTGTGCCTTATACTTCACTTTTTATTGGGAAAATTTCTTTGTGTGTGTACCTAATTAAAAGGCAAGAATTATTCCCTTGTCTTTTTTTTTCTACTTACTTAGCCTAGTCTCTTGGATATTGTATGCCACTGTGTAAAATATTTGTGCATCATTTGTAACTTTAAAAAGTAAAATTTAAAAAATGTTTTGCTATTGCCAGAAAGGATTTGATGTGTTCAATGCACTAGACTTAATGGAAAACAAAACATTCCTGGAAAAACTGAAGTTTGGGATTGGAGATGGAAATTTGCAGTATTATTTGTACAACTGGAGGTGTCCTGGCATGGAATCCGAAAAGGTAAGGGAGAAAAAAAGAGCTTCTGAATTCTGTTAGGTATAACGGTACTTTAATCTAACTGGCCAAAATGGGCAGAAGTTTTAAAATAACTTTTTTAATTGGTCATATTTAAGATCCATAACTGAAGTGTGGAAAACTGATGCTGTTTAGATTTATTGCCGTACTTGAACTAAAATACTCTGGTTTTCTTCTTCCTTTAGGTTGGTCTTGTTTTACAATGAGGACATGTTTCTAGAACTCTGAGGTCATCATTTGAGTTAATTTGATCTCCATAACTCTTGGAACGGTATTGTTCAAGAGGAGTAAAAGCACAACGTCAGTGATACTGAAATAGTCCATTAAAGCTGAACAAGGAAGACATCCATATGTGACCAAATTTATGTATTTTCAGATAGATCAGAAGGTCCATGAAACACTTTTATTGTCCATGAAAAGAATAAAAGCACATTCATTTAAGTTTCAAAGCTTAGCTTGCACCTTGATGAGAAGAAGGTATTTTTTTTCCACTCTGTAGAAAAGACTGTTTTGTACAAACTGAACTTCAGTGGTGGATTAGGGTACAAAAATATTTGCTATTATGTGGATGAACTGCTGCATTTCTATTTATTAAGTGGTGGTGTATGTTTGTCAGTGTAACAGAATGAAGGATACAAACTTGAGTATCTTTGCTTATTTACTTCACGTGGATATCATCATTTGGGGGAAAATCATGAAGTACGATACGTTTGTAGCTCTATGAAAGTCCTGGATGTTTTTGTAACTGGAGCAGTATGACAATGTACTGGTTTAACTAGTGCATTTGTTTCTCCGTAAGCAACGCTGCCAAATCAATAAAAATACAGATTTGTACTTTGATCTTCAATAGATCAGTGGATTGATTTAACAGTATCGCACTGTTCAGTGCAGGTGTTATCTATGTTGCCGGAATGATAATACATTACTGTACTTAATTTACAGTTGTGGCACAAAACCTTAGTTTTTCCTCAGTAGAATAACATCAGCCTGTGTGTAAAACTAAGAATTTTAGTAGTGCTATCAGGATATTTATAGTTTGAATGTTTTCAACGCTTCTGCGAAATTGCACATATTCCTTTGTCTACTTTGATTTCCTATGAAGTCTGTAATTCTAATGAAAAGTATCTTGTGTAAATATGTATTCATAAATTGTTCCTGGTAGTGTTTTTATCCTGACTTTGGAACAAGAAGTTTTGCTATATCTGTGGCTGGTAAGCAGAAGAGAAATGCTCTACCCTCAGTCCTTGGAAGTCTCTGTACTGCGCTTCCTGAAATGTAGGAGGCTGATCTTTGTTGTTGAGGGGAGCTGTTTTAATTCCCTCGCAAATGCTCGGCAACCAGAGCGGCTTCTGAAGCACTTTATATGCATTCCAGCGTAGCGTCATAGCTAGATATAATAGCAGTTCTTTCAGCTCACGGATGCTGCAGTAACGTGAGCACCAAGAAAATCTGCAGTAAGAAACTGTTCTAGCTGAAAGTGCCAAATTGTGGTAGTGAAGCCTCTGTGCTGTGAGCATCTTTTGAATGTGACTTGAATATCTCATGAAATGCAAATGTCTAAACTTTCCTTTTAAACATGCCTGTAATCTGACAGCAGATTTTGCTGGAAGTTGAATTCTGTACCTGAAAACATCAACTTAGATGAAGATAAATTTGTCTGTTCTTCATAACTGCTAGCCCTACCCCCCTCCTTACAGCAGTGGGGTTTTTCTTTCTTCCTGCTCCTTTTCTGATGCGTGAATGGCTTGTGGTTTGGTTTCTTTTTCTTGTTGAATTGTGGTGAGAGGATTCTGCCCTAGAGACAGTGATAAACCCTTACTGCGTTATAGCTCTGTGATTAAAGCATTCGACCTCCTTCAAACAAAGGAAGGGATTGAATGTGGTTTGTCTGACCCCTGGGTGTGCACCAGCTTGGGACCTCATGAATTTAAAAAGGCTTCAGAGGAGATCTTTCAGACATCTCATGGTACAGTTGGACTTTACGACTTTGGCCACTCTGATACCTGTCTGCTAGTAGCAGTCATAACAGATGGTGCAGAGGGAGCTTGGACTCTCTGTGTGAGGCCTGAACAGAATTAAGTGCCTGAAAATGTAATCGGTGGTAGTGATAGCTGAGGTAACAAGAATTTCATCTCAACTCCATCGAAGACTTAAGTTCTTAATTCCCAAAAGGCAGGAAGGTGCCTTCCTGGCTGGGCATTGGCATGGGAGTCTGCTAGGATGAGGAGGAGGTTCACCAAGGGCCTTGGTGCGTTCTGCTTCGGCTCTAAAGGCAGAGCCTCGGCAATCCTCACTGAGCTGCTGCCTAACAGGAGGTGGGACAGCAGGGTATCGCTCTGTCCTCAGTGCTAAGGTACTTCCTTACATCCCTAATCTGGATGGGTGGTCTTGGAATGCCAGGTGAAAGACATGCTCATGTTCTCTGCCTGCCCTCCCCTCAAAAAAATGCAAATAGAAGAAATGGTTGGCATTTTCTTTTCTCCTCTCTTCCCTTAAATCAGAAGATAAATCCTCCCCAGTACTATTGTTTGGAAAAGCAGTGAGGCCACAATGGGACCAAATATGTCCAGGTAGAACACAGACTTGAGCCTGGGTTTCCTGCAGCCTGGCTTTCTGCCCTAATCTTGGGGTAATTGCACATGAAGGAAGGAGTGCCATTTACTTCTGAATCTGAGGGGCAATCTTCTCTGTCTCGTTTCCTAGCTCACGCTGCATGTTAACTGAGGGGAAGGAGGGCAGAGTTGTGCTCCTGGAGAAGCTGTGCAGCACTGTAGCTGGGAGAGAAAACTTACTGGGCCAGAGAGCAGGAGGGAAATGGGCATCTGAGGCCAAGTGCTGGGGCAGTTCCTGGAGGGTTCTGTTCACAAACCTGTGTGTGTCACCTACCAGCTGTGTAACCCAACAAGGTCTCCTCTGTCCCTGTTGAGCGCTCAAACCTTTTGGCTAGCCCCGCTCTTCACCTCAAGTGCTTCGCTGAAGTAGCACAGCAGCGAGAGGATGTAAATCTTGACGGTGTCTCAGCCTGCACCCATGCAATAGTAGAGTTTCTCAGGAGGTGGAAATTGTGGCAACTCCCTCTTGCTTCCTAAGCAGATACTTAACAAAAGGTTATTCTCCATGTGGGTGCCACCATGGGCAGCTCAATAGGAGAGGCTCTCCTGTTGTTTCCAAAGTTGAACCGGTCTGTGCGTTAGGCTAGCTATGAACAGCTACCAGGTAAGACTCCTCGAAGCCTAAGAGATGATTTCACAAACTTAAGGCTCGCTCCACCACCTTTCCCACCAGTCTTTTGAAACATCTGTCATTTCCTTCCCAGAGTAATTTCCTATCTACGGAGAGGTCACAAATCCCTGGAGAGCTATAGACCTGGGCAGGCAGCAAAGTGCTTGAAAGATGATTGCAGTGCTCACGTTCTTTACCAAAGCTAATCCTCATGCTCTGTTGAAAGGCTAAGATTTAAATGTTACAGTTAGCCAGTGTGGGAATTAATATGCTAGTGCTAGCACACCTTCAAAGTTATATGCATCCAAAAAGCCAAAACAAAGGATGTGTAGGAAGGACTACAAAGCAAGGCAAAAAAACCTCTCCTCTTCTTGCCACCCCCAGCCAAGGAGGGCAAAATTTTTGGCATTAAGTGTCTTAGTTTTGTTTAAACTTCAGGGAGCGTCATGACTACAGAATCGTTGCTACTGTCTCCCTTCATAGTTGGTGTCATGAACTAAAGTCACTACTAAATAAATTCAAAATACAGATTAGCTAGCTGATGGCACTGGAAGTCTGGATTAGCAAATCTCTGAAAACTACATCATGTAAATTCCATCTATCTTTAAGGAACAACAGAGTAACTCAGTTAAGGTATTTTATGCTTTTTTCTACACTACTGTACTGACTTTTGCTTAAAATGTGGAGCGCCAAGTAAATTCCTAGGCTGTTGATTTTGACTGTCTGAATTGCAGGCCTATTCCTTTCCTTCCTACAACACAACTGTCTCATTAGGAAACTGTTCGTAATCCTCAGTAAAACTGAAGGAAACTCAAAACTTATGTGGTATGTTTTCAGTCTTGTAGCGGTTATAGCTGTCATCTGCTTTGTATACAACAGTATATGGCTTATCTCCATTTTCTGGAAAATAATTTTAGACTCCATTTAGAAACCAAATTGAGTTTAGGTTAGTTTACATTTTCTCACAGGATGTGTGTTAAGTTTGCATACAGAAGTCTTTTTTTCAAAATGCAGCAGTAGTAGTTTGGTTTTGTTCTGTATTTGAAAATAAAGTTTTTCCTTCAGCATATTGGACACCAGGTATTAGATGGAACCCAAGTCTGCATATGTTCTTGACCAAAACAAGTTTATTTTTCAGCAGAGCAAACTCTGACAGTTCTAAAGGGAAGTCTGCCTGTGCTGTTACAGCTGTTTACTTGAAGCACTGAACCAGCTTTAAAAGAGTTCTACTGGCATGGACCTTTGTTTAAATAAACTTTCACTTTTGGTATTGATTTGTTTGAATAATTATACTCAAATCCGTTTTGCTTGAAGCATGTTCATCTGTATAAAAATATAAAGTTTGTTTAATGCTTTGCATTAATTCCAAAGATGTACTTATGTCTTATATTACTTCACCATATGCAGTACCGATTTTAAGTCCCTGATCTCCAACTGCTAATGAAATATTTGCCCCCAGGTAAAGACTCACACCCAAATTTGAGCAATATTCTTTATTAAAGCAGAAAAGCACCTCAGCTGAAAGCAACATAAAGTTCACCTTGTATTCAGGTACTTTGTACTGTAAAGCCTAACGGAATAGTTTAGTTAGAGCCGTACTCCATGCTGCGTTAAAAAAAAATCAGTTTAATATGACAAACCAAACCAAAATTAGTTATGCTGAAAAAGCTTTTTTCTTTTTGCGAGGTGGCTTCTTTATCTTATTTGGATTTGGAACAAGTTTCTTGATTTTCAAAGGCTGTAAAATTACATCTGAAAGATCGAGCTGATTGCTTTCCGTACGCTTCCGCTTCTGGCTCGTGAGCTCATCCCCCAGTGCCTCTGCAAGCTGCTCGGGTTCCTGATTTTCTGAAGAATCCGTATGTACGTAAGCCACAGATTCTTCAGTTCTGTACTGAAACCACGGCACTTCCAAAGCTGGTATCTTTGGAATTATTGCTTCTATTGCTTCAGTAAATTTATCAGACTGCTTTTTAAAGCCTAGAGCTAAAATGGATGTTAAGCCAAGAAGTGGAGCAACTGTTTCACTGAGACGGGGAACCTGGCCTGCTGGTGTGGCTCGACTTGCACTCAGCTGAATAAGATGCGATGTGATCATGGCAGGTTTTGCAGATTTGCACACCAGCAAGAGAAGTAGCTCATTTTTTTCCAATGCTTTCGTAACTTCATTAACTCCAATAGCAAGCTGTCGTCTAATACTTATGTCAGTCCATCCTGGTTTCTGTTGATGGCCTTCTGTTTCCTCTTCTTTAGGGAGTTCGTTGGTGCTAGCATCACACTTTCTTTTCATTTGTTTTTTTGTAAGGGAACGTTTTTTCTTTCTTGGAGTCTCAATCTTTTTAAGTCCAGTATGTTTAATCCTTTCTTCTAAGGTCTGCAGTATAAAATGCATATCTTCTCCATCTATAGTTTTCCACTGAAAAAGAAAGGGGTTATCTAGACACGTTTTTACAGTGATTTTCTTTGCTTTACGAAGTGTTGCTGTTCCTTGCGGAATCACAGACATTCTGAGGTTCTTTTGTGTTTTGCCACCCTAGCTGTGAAGGGAAGAAAGAGGTAAACATTAGTTCACCTAATGTACTGTTTGCTGCGGACATCATTACCAGAAGCTTCTTCTGGGAATGTAGAAGACAAACATCACGTCTCAAAGTGATACTGGCAGCTATCACCCTCCTCACATTAGCTCAGTGCTAATCCTTAACAAAGTTCCACAAAGCACATGTCATGTTGTGCTGCCTTTTTTTTTTTTTTTTTAACATAAAAAAACGCAGCAGACCAGACAGCAAGGCAACGACAGTAACAAGAGACCCTTCTGAAGCTGAATGAAAGCAGCTGGAGCTATTACAGATTTTTAAAAAAAACACCAACCGACCCCAAAAAACCCCAGAACCGCAAGTTGAAGGACCACTCATTTTTCACTGTTGCACAGCTGCACTGTAGCAGTATTATGACATGAGAAAAAAAAAGCAGAATCACAACATGAAAGAAGCTCCAAGTTCCTGAATTTATATAAGATTTTTAAAACTTTAATTTGCCTTTTTGTTCTTTAATCTGTCTTGTGTTTGTCTGCATTTAGAAGGTATGATAGAAATCTGCAGACTCTATTAATTTATGCTTTCAGTGAAGGAAGGCAACCCTCTGCAGGCCTCCAGAAAGCTCAGAAGGAGTCTTTTGTCTCACCTAGACCATGCCTTTAGGGATGAGAAAAATGAAACAGGAGCAGAGAAAGAGTAATTGTTTAGCTCCGATTGACCTAGTGCAGAATAACAGTAAAGACATGAAGGCAAGCTTGATTACAGGCCCTGGTAACTCAGTAAGTCCCCATACTCCTGCCTGGGTCACTATTCACCATCTCCTTGCTAAACTAGCAATATCTTCATTGTTGCCCAGCCAAGCTCAGAAAATAAGAGCAGCTCAGTCTTCAAATCAGGAGAAATAAGACATGACTTTCTCCTAGGTTTCCTAGTTACACAAGTAGGCATATGGATAGCATTCATGTACATCTTTTGAGTGGCAGCTTTTAAATATTCACAAGACACCACTTTGCCAGTCCTATCAGTTCTCTGTGTACTGGTAGTAAGCTACCTTGTTATAAAAAAAGAGACAAACCCCATCTTCACTGGTATTCCCCCAACAGTATATACTACCACAACGCAACATCTGTCTGGAGGAATCTTCCCTCAGCTAAACCCTCGTCTGGAAGCCAGTAGGAGAACTGCATCAGAGTTGTATCAATGCAACGCAAACTGTGAAGCTCTTATCAACAAGAGTCAGAAACACAGAAGCAGTTTTTAGAGAACAGTAAAACTAAGTATTCTGAAATACAACAAAGCACTGTGTCCCTCTGCCAGTACTCGCAGAAGAGCCTATGAAATGTCCTGCAGAGCCACCCAGGTAATGGTCCATCCAGCCCAGTTGTCTGCCTGCAACACTGGGAACCGGAAAAGCTGTCTGGGGAGGGCAGGGCCACCCTGCCACTTTCTGTCATCCCACACACCCAGAACGGGTGCATCAGGGATGTAAGATGGAAGATCTGCCGACTTTTTTCAGTCCTCTATGGAGCTATCGTCTGTGCAGTTATCTAATCCCTTTTGCTCACCATCAGTGGCAACAACCAAAGAATGGAAATGACCACTAGAAATCTTACACGTGACTGAGTTAGAAATGGAAGCTTATGATAGGTTTAAGGAAAAAAAAAAAAAGCTCTGAGTTATCGTTTTTAAAAGCTTTCACTTAGGGATGCTCTAATGACCTTCTACAAGGGTGTATCAAGCAAAGTCAGCAGCAGACTTGTATATGAGAAAGGAGCAAGACGTGAGAAATTTCACAGTTAAAAGATTACATTTTTCTTTTCAAAATGGGCACTACTGAGGAAAACAAGCATGCAGGAACAGGAAATAAAGCAACGAGGGAAAAAAAAAATACACACCATGCTTCTCCACCTCGCAGTGCCACGGCCCCCCCACTTCCTGCGGAAGGGGGAAGCGGGGAAGCACCGCCCCGGAGAGGAGCCCCCTCCGGCCGCTCGCTCGCTCTCCCGGGCGCCTCCAGCCGCCTCCCGACAACAGGAAGGAGCCGCGGGTTAGAGCCCGGCTCCCGCAGAACGCGCCGCCCGGTCCCGGGGGCAGCCGGCTCCACCCGCCTCCCTCGGCCCCGCCGCCACACCGCCGAGCCCGCAGGAGCCGCCTCCCCGGGGCCGCCGGGCCTCTACCCGCCCGCCGAGCAGCGCCGAGCCGGGCGGGGCCTAGGCCGCCGGGTCGCAGCAAGGCCCGGGCTGCAACCGCCGCGCTCCGGCCGGCGGCGAGCAGGCCCGCCCTACCTCCGCCCGCCACCGGCACCTCGGCGCCCAGCGCGCCTGCGCTCCGCCCCTCGGCCCGCCGCTGCTCCCCCCCCCCCCGACCGCCTGCCGCGGCCCGGCGGGGCGGGTCCTCCCCTCCCGCCCTGGGGGCCGTGCCTGGGGCGGGCTGAGGAGGAGCAGCGCGGGAGCTCAGCGGGGCGCGGAGCTCGGCCGGCCGGGAAAGGCCGCGCTAGGGGCGGGCGGCGGGGGCAGAGCGGCTGCGCTCCCCGAGGGGCCGCCCGCCCGCTGCCGGTCCCTGTGGCGCGGTCCGTGCCCCAGAGGGAAATGGCGCGTTGCCGCCCGCTGAGGGGCAGCGTTAGGAGGCTGCTGCGCGCAGCCTGCGCTCGGCGGGGCCGCGCGTTGAACGCTGCTGGGCGGTGGTAGCGGGGCCGCGCTGTGGTCCCTCATCTCAGGAAACCACGGCCACGGCGGGACACCAGGGGCGTCGTAGGGGCTGCACCGCCATGGCGGCGCCTGGGGCGCTCGCATCGCCGCCTGTCAGCAGCAGTAGGGTGGATGACCGGGAAGAAGTGGGTGCGTTCAGTGTTTCCCACAGTCTGCTGCAAGCCGTTAACAAATGTTTGCAAACACATTCCGTTTCTATACTCCACCTGGGTGCACGGCGTGGTTCCGCGCAGCCTCTTACCTGAAAGAGCGGAGCTTCCCCAGCGAAAATACCTGCATCATTTCACCATGCTGTTGGAAGGGAGAGTCGGTGGAGTTGATTTAAAATTTTTTAAAATCTCGTTTTATCTACTGAAATGGACTTGGTTTGTTTTCTCGTTAAGTCATGGTTTAGTTTAACCTGGGCTTAAGTTGAGGGGAACACTTTCTACATGGCTTTATGGAAGTTAGTGGATCTAAAAATGCTGAAGCATGTAGTATTGTGATTAGATTAAACCATGCTCAAGGAATGACGAATATAAATGTATAGAGCTGTGAATATAAACGATTTATGAATTGACATAATAGATAAGCAGGGATGGGGTTTTTTTTCCTGTAATAGCCTGTAGGCTATTATTTCATAATAATTTTTAAATTCTGTATTCATAATCATTTTTTAATTCTGCATTTAGTAAAGCAAAGAAAAAAACCAGCATTCTCAAGGTATTTTGTGTAAGTGCTCGTGTGTGGTATCCCAGGTATACCTGCATGTTTTTCGGAGTTGCAGCTGGAGGGTCGAGGTCCCAGCAGGGCTGGGCATGGGCACAGGCAGGGGCTGCGGCGGAGGGGACAGTAGCAATAACCGGTGTGGTTGCGGTTCAAATCACTCAAGTAATTCGTTTTTCAAACGAACAACTTGAAAATCTCGCTGTATCTCTTGCTCTCAGGTTGGCGGCCTGAGGATTACCTCAGGGGTATGGAAACGAGCTCAGGCTTTCTGACGAAACGAGTGTGAGCTCAATGCCCCCACCGTCCCTTCCTGGGCATTCGTAGCCGCTCAGTTGCCCCGCGGGTCCCGAGAGGCGCAGCGGGAGCGAGCCCCCGTGTCCTGCCGCGGCGTGGCTTTGCTGCCGCGGGTGAGTTGAGGTCACTCGTGGGCAGCCCAGCGCCCTCCCCGCCGCCCGCGGAGCGCAGCCCCCGCCGCCCGCGGAGCCCAGCGCCCCCCCCCCCCCCCCCCGCCGCCCGCGGAGCGCAGCCCCCGCCGCCCAGCTCGCAGCGCAGCAGCCGAGCAGCAGAAGCGCCGCGTCCCCGCCGGAGAAGGAGCGAGGCCGTTCCCTGGGCATCTTCGCAGCATCATGACTCTGCAGGTATCTGCATCTGGTGAGCCAGGGACGAGAGGAGACGAGAGGGAGAAATGCGCTGTCCATCTGGGCAATGCCGTGTCGGAGACAGCGGTATTTCTTCAGCGTAAGGATTATTGCTGCAAAATCAAGGTTACCTTGAGGCACGGGAAATTTGCCTAAGCCTTTGGAGGTTAAACAATGCATTATGTTTCTCGAGTGGAGGGTGAGAGACGTGCTGCTTGTTTTGAACTACTCATAGGTCATTTAAGTTTTTGGAGCCTCACCTGTTTAGAGCATGCATGAATTTATGTGTGCATCTGAGTTTGCTAGGACTGGATTATGCATTGAAAGATAGGTACATCCTTATTTTTTTAGGATCTAGCAGTTACTTGTATCTATAAAAGGAGGAGGGAAACTTCTAACACTGAAGCAGTGGTCTCTGCATTTGGGAAGCATGAATAATTTTTAAGGGAGTTGTGCGGGTTTTTTTTGTGGTGTGTGCATCTTTGGAGTGGTACATGTTTTGGTAGGAAAGCTTCTTTCTGCCTTCTGGATAGAGAGAGCGTCCTTCTACCTTCTCTCTGACAATAGATTTAAATAGTTTTTGAGGATATTAGATCTTCATTGCCTTCTACCTTTGTAGCAAACAACGAATGCTTCCCTTGTCTTGCCCATACCCTGATGGATTAGGCTGTTTTTCTTCATTAGGCTCTCTATTATCCCTTTCACTTCCAAGATTTGCAAGCCCTTTTATCCCAGTCTCATTATAATGTCTGTCTCAGCTCGGTTAGTGTGCGTGTTTTGCAAAGAGCGAGCAACATAATGCTCTGACCTAGATGCAGGAAGTGTGTTGCCAGTAGCTCAGCAATTTTCTCCTGAGCTGCAATTATGTTGAATGACACAGAGGTTTCATTGTGGTGTTTTACAGCTAAGAGGAAGAATCATATTTCTTCAGTGGGTCAGAATTGCCAAATTCCAAATATAACAGCACCTTTGTTCAATTAGTCATCACTGAAATTATAGTTCATTTTATTTTGCCTTGAATTCACTCCTGAAAATAAATTTATTAGCCAGATGATTAAGCAATGAGCCATAAATCACTATTAAAAAGAGCTGAGTGCAGTATAATATGCCATTCCATTGCTGTTGACGTTCACGTAAAAATCAGTGGTTGAAATATTACGATATCCAACGCATTCTGCATTAGGCGTTAGAGAGGTTTTCACTGTCACTTTGGGTGACAGCTACCATCCATATCCATAAAAATTCTTGAATCAAGCTGTATGGGAATGAGGACAAAATGAGCAAAATAATGTTTTCATCAGGGAGGCTGTAAAAGGTTTAGAAGTTTTGCAAACTGGTAAAATATTCTGCTGTAAATGAAGAATTCATTCAAGCTTTTTTCTTTGCAAAAAGGGAGTATGTGCTAATAGTCTGATGATTTGTACATTTCTCTTTAATTCATGTGTGTATGTTTATGCCTGTATATATGCTTTTAATTTAAGTTAAAGGGAATTTTATTGGCACATGATTAAAAGGAAATTATATTTTTATAGGCTGCTCCTAAGCATGTTGTGTAAGCAAGCAAATCCTAAGCAATAGTCTGTGCACAATGATTGGCTAGACAGAGATGAAGAAAGAAATGTTTAGTGTTTAAACATCATTTCTGCATATTTCTTGCTGAGTAAGATACATATTTGCATATTTTAAAAACAGTATCTTGTGATACTTGCCTATAGATCCAAATAGAATAAACGTATATGAAGATAAGAAGCTTATTAACTTAATGGTTTCTTTTTTTTTTGAGTTATTTTTTGTCTTGTACAAGTCTAACAATGCTTCTTGTTCATTCTTACTGTGAAATTTAGATCAGAAAACTATTCAAGGCATGTGGAAGATTCCTACTGACTTGAATGGTCCTTGTACATCAATGCTGGCAGGACCTCACATGCACTAGTGGCCACAGTATAAAGATGAAGATAAACCTTATTTAAACTTTAATCAATTCTGGCAACTCAGTTATGTTTTATTATTGATACCACATCTTACTGTTAACAAAGCATGAACGCTGCTTTTGTTTGTACATGTATGGATAATATTAAGAGGTATCTGTGATGTAGAAATCAGTGATAGGTAAAGTCAAGAATGTCACATTACTGGTGTTTGGATTAAGAATGAAATATTTATTTTAATAAAATTTTACCTGTAAAAGAAATTTTAAGAGTGATGGGCCATTACATTTATTTTCATAAGCAAACCTACATCCCTTTTATATACATGTATCAACAGTGTGAGTGTAAATGCATTGCTTGTAGGAGTGTCAGAGATGTACAGTTCCAGTTTCTTTCGGATGGTATTTTTAATTCAGTAATAACTTTGTTGCATTGCTGATTTTGTTTCCCCTCATTGAGTTCTTCTCCATAATAAATGCTATACATCTATTAAAAATACTGTTGTTAGCACTTATGTGGACATGTGTTTTTGCGTAATTAGACTACGGTTTTGGTACCTGAGTACAAAACTCATTTGTATCTGACTGCTGCAGTGTCTGAAGCACTGCGCCGCAGCGTGGCATGACTGGAGTGACTCTGGGGTAAGCTGGGATGTAAATTCAGAGCATGTGAGTTCCCCCGCAGTAAGTGCCGATGTCCTTGCTCTTGCCCTGAGGTAAGCACAAAGTGGACCAGGCCTATTTTTGTGGAGGGTTAAGGTACCTATCTGTCAAGGTATATAGAGGTAACAAGTCGTGCAAAAAGTCTCATAAGTACTGTGAGTTCAGACTCCTGTTTAGCTTATAGCGACGCAGTGTGCTTGTGAATTCCCTCCCTGCACTCTTGGTGACTTGCTGGCCTCAAACATGTGTGTTCACCTTTCTGGTTTTGTTTCTGAAAGGAAGGGTAGTGATATTTACTTACTTTCTATGGCCCTTGGCAATTTTTGGTGAAAAATTAAAAATGAGTTTAACATCTGACCTTGCTGAAGCATTGCAGGTGGTTGTAGGAAATTCAGGTACAGTTGTCCTACAGAAGGAGAACAAGAGAAAATACTGCTTAAGAAGAAAAATAAAGATTGCAAGGCTTTCATGAAAGCAAATACTAATATCACAAATATTAGGAATTCTTCACAGGGAGGATTTTATTATATTGCTTACAAGAAGCACAAATGAACTATGAACTGTGATTAATAACTAAACCACTGCTTTTTTTCTTTTATGGCCAAAGATACTTTTCTTTTGAACATCTAGGACAAGCCATTGAATGATGCATGATTCAGAATAGTTTTGTTTGCACCTAAGCTAGAAGCTATCAAAGTTATCATTTCTGGAGAAAGAATCAATTTCTCTAATCAGATTTGAGATTAGGGTTTTCTCATTTGTACAGATTTTTCAAGAACAAATAAATGTAGAGAATAATCAGTTCTCACATTAGCCTAAGAACTGATCCTAAGGGATCGTATTACAAGTTGTGCTGTAAACTTCATACAGTCCAATGAAATTCTAATGGCAAAGCTTACAGAATAATCAGCAAGAGTTTCTTTGTATTCTTACTTACTTAGCTGCTGTTCAGCAGATTCAGTATTTAAAGAAGAAATTAAATTATCTGAAATACCTGTCTGTAGCTACAGCTCTTGCAACCGTGGCAGGCCAGCCATGGTTACAAAGATTTTGCGGCAGGAATTCCTTAAGGATCAGATCGTACTACTGTGTGCATCATGAAAACTTGGCCAGCTGACAGAAGATTTCTAAAAGTTTATCATTTACTGATTTGACCTGAATTACAAAGATTTTCATTCTTGTATAATTACATTCATGAAGTGTTTCTATATTTAACTATTTCCTTTTAACATCTGCAATTTAAAGGGGTTTTAGAAGAACAAAAATTGACTTGCACTTTATGGCAAATACTAAAAATGTGTCTCTCCTGACCTATACATTGAAGTATTTCACCACCAGCAAGACAGCAAAACCGTCCATTCGTGAATATACATATCCAATGTTCTTGTTTATAAGTACTGAATCTACATCAGTATTAATGTAACTATTGCTAATTTAAAACATTAAATAAAACTGAAATTGTAAGTTATTTTGTTTAGCTAAATTGCCAGAAATATTTGTTGTTCAGACTTGTCAGAAGATACAACTCCTGCTCCACAGACCTTATTACTTTAAGATAATTTCAAAATATTTGTTTTATGGCAGTGGGGAGATACCCTTGCTTTCACACTACATAATGCCACCCTATAGAGGTTAGAAAGGGCCCCTCAATACTAGCATAACTTTACAAAAAGGTCACTACGTATTGTGAAGGTTGAGGACTCTATGCATGCTATCGGATACCTCCTAACCCTCATACAGTCATGAAAAGTGTTTGCCATTAAGTAGCGTGTTTTCTTCTTGAACTTCTTCCCTGTGGTAGGGGTCCCTCCCATTAATAAACAAAAGATGATCAGAGGTAATGGAAAGAACAGAGGAAATCCTTACGCTTAGTTAGTTGGTAAAAACTAGATGCTTTAATGATGCTTGAAGTGGTTTGGGGGAAATGTTTGCTTTTATTATTTAAATCATTATGGCTACTTTTAAAATGTGACCCTTCATAGATTTTCCAAGATTTATTTACTTAAAACAGTGTGACTATTTGTAGGGTACCACCTGTGGAATTTGTACTTTGTCAGGCTTCTAAGGGGAACACTGGGCCACTATTACTGTCTGTATCATAAAGCCTACAGAGGGTGGAAGCAAGGACAGGTAGCCTGGGAGGAATACAGAGAAATTGTCTGAGCAGCCACGGATCAGGTTAGGAAGGCCAAAGCCCTGATAGAATTACATCTGGCCAGGGACATCAAAGGTAACAAGAAAAGCTTCTATAGGTACATTGGTGACAAAAGGAACACTAGGGGAAATGTGGGCCCTCTCCGGAAGGAGACAGGAGACTTGGTTACCTGGAGTATGGAGAAGGCTGAGGTATTTAACCACTTTTTGCTTCAGTCTTCACCAGCAAGTGCTCCAGCCACGCCACCCAAATCACAGAAGGCAAAAGCAGGGACTGGGAGAAGGAAGAACTGCCCACTTGTAAGAGAAGATCAGGTTCGAGACCATCTAAGGAAGCTGAAGGTGCACAAGTCCATGGGACCTGATGAGATGTGTCCATAGGTCCTGAGGGAACTGGCAGATGAAGTGGCTAAGCCACCATCCATCATATTTGAGAAGTCGTGGCAGTCTGGGGAAGTTCCCACTGACTGGAAAAGAGGAAACATAACCTCCATTTTTGAAAAGGAAAAAAAGGAAGACCCAGGGAACTACAGGCCAGTCAGTCTCACCTCTGCGCCTGGCAAGATCATGGAGTGGATCCTCCTGGAAACTGCTAGAGCACATGGAAAATAAGGAGGTGATTGGTGACAGCCAATCGAGGGAGGTGATCCTCCCCCTCTACTCTGCTCTCGTGAGACCCCACCTGCAGTGCTGTGTCCAGCTCTGGGGCCCCCAACATAAGAAGGACATGGACCTGCTCAAGTGAGTCCAGAGGAGGGTCATGAAGATGATGAGGGGGCTGGAACACCTCCCCTGTGAGGACAGGCTGAGAGAGTTGGGGTTGTTCAGCCTGGAGAAGATAAAGCTCCAGGGAGACCTTAGAGCAGCCTTCCAGTACTTAAAAGGGGCCTACAGGAAAGATGGGGAGGGGCTCTTTGTTGGGGAGTGTAGGGATAGGAAGAGGGGTAATGGTTTTAAACTGAAAGGGGGTAGATTTAGATTAGATATAAGGAAGAAATTCTTTCCTGTGAGGGTGGTGAGACACTGGCACAGGTTGCCCAGAGAAGCTGTGGCTGCCCCCTCCGTGGAAGTGTTCAAGGCCACGTTGGACGGGGCTTTGAGCAACCTGGTCTAGTGGAAGGTGTCCCTGCCCATGGCAGGGGGGTTGGAACGAGATGATCTTTAAGATCCCTTCTAACACAAACCATTCTGTGAGTCTATGAAGGTATTTGGGAGTAGTCAAGAGCACTCAATTCTGCAGAGAGTAGAAAGTGGTATTGAATTCGAGAGCTTGCAGTTGTCAGAAAAGCTGAATTTTACTTCAATGCAAAGAACAGGTTCTGCTCATATAGCATGTATGTAATTTGTGCAGTAATTTTGTATTACTGCAACTTCTGCCTGAAGGTTCAAGGACTTATTATCATGTAGACCAGGTTTTTTTTTTTTTAAACTCAGTTTAGCTGCAACTCAGAGTGAAGATTTTAGTTTGTGTTTAACACAGAACTAAACAAGCCCCTCAAATGCTAAACTCTTTGATAGATTGGGACAGAAGACACTTTATGAAATGTTTAACAATTTACTCTTTCAACTGAGGTGAGAAAGCTTGTACTCCAGTTTTCTAGCCTTTCAGGGAAATGAATAATCAGGTTTCATATTTCTGATGTTAAGCTTTGTAGAAGAAAATACTTACATTTTCTTTATCCAGAACAAAGAAGCAAAGGAGCTTTTGTGGTTCATATAATCCATTTTTAATTCTGATCCAAGCTGACTAAATCCAGCAACTTCAATTAAAATAGTTATCATGATCAGTTTAATTTCTGCTAGAATGCTTTTTTTTAATAGAGTACATGGAAACAAAAAAAAATCTGACAAGAGATGGTGTAAGGTCATTTCAACATTATTGATTCAGCTTTTATATGGAGCATATGATTTTGGTTTATCTAAATTACGTATAACATATTCTGGATGTTTTGGGTTTTAATTCTAGCAAAATCCTGTATTTGTCTTGCAACACTCCCAAATATTTGGTTGGTTAAAAAAAAAATTAAAAAATCCACAGCGTTTAGTTGGTCTTAAAAGAAATCAGACACAAAAAGTTGGACTTAAAGCTTCATGTTTTTCTATGATTATATAGTATTATTGCATTTTATTGATATTGAGAATTATTTTTATGAAAATCGGAACAAACTGCATAAGCATAGTTACATGTTTTCTGTCTATAAAGTTTTAAGAATATAATTTGGAAGTAATTTGATCTAGAATTTAATGCAGTAACTGCCAAATAGTATACTTTATCAAATGACCAAGTTTCAGAGCTTTAAGTGGACAAATGACACTTAGAATCTGGCTAATACTCAGTATTGTACTGAGTAAAGAATGAAGGATCATTAAATTAAAAATATCTCCACATAACAGCAGTGTTTCTCAAACTTAAAACTGATAGACCATTTTAACACCCTAGCCATTTTCTGTACTCTTGCATCCACTACTGGGCATTCGGTTCTGGGAGGCCTTAGTGGGAATCTCCTGGAAACTTCTGCTTGTCAGTTATTCAAACTCTGAGGTTCTTGCTGAGTTAGAAGATTATTTGTTGATAAGCATCTGCGTTGCTGCAGAATTTTTGTCTAAAGAGCTTTCCTTTCATTGCATTTTTAAGTGTGCTATAAACTGACAGAACTAGAGATGTGGATTATCATCATGAACCCTTGTCATCTAATGTTCTGTGAATTTGTAACTGCAGTCTAAAGAAGATTCAAGATTTTTAATTGCTGTTTTGCAGGGAGCATTCCTTTGCTAGAACACCCTTTTAATCATACACCATGATTTTTCTTAAAACATTGTTTCTAAATACACCTGTCTGCCTGCTGCTCCTTGTTTCAACTCTGGTGTTACAGATGTAAGTCCTCCTGTGGTGAGCACTTTTGTTCTTAGACTTGTTATTTCTCTTTGTGGGTTTCAAATAGCAATTATACAAAAAATTAGAAAATCCTCAGAAGTTTGTATCTGGAAACTTTACTCGCCAGCCAAACTAAATTTCCAGGCTAAAAAAAAAAAACCCAAAGTGAACTCCATCTCAGGAGGCAGAGGTAACTCATCTGGTGGGAGAGTGGCCAGGTTTCTGTGCAGGAACACTGCAGTGAATTCAGGTACCTGTCATTACCCTCTACTGCCGCCTTAATGCAGCCACCAGCTGTTGTGTCCTTATATCAATGAATGGGTAGTTTGTGATTCCAGCAAGGGGCCTTTCTTTGAAGAAAGATACTTAAGCATCAGTCTCTAAATTTTTCGGTTTTCCTTCTTGAATTTAAATACAGAAATAGCCTTTCTCTTGTACTTTCTCTCTGTTCGAATACAGAATGCTATAGTGAGCCCAGCTCTCATGCGTACTTGCTTATTTCTATCACCTGGTCCACCCAGCACAGTTGCTTGCCAAGGAGAAAGGCATCAACTAAGGAGATAAATGTGCATTAGGTTTTCTTATTAAAAAAAAAAAAAAATCTTTCCTGTAACTAGAGAAAGGAAAAAGTGGTCTAAAGAAGCACAGTACAAACTGCTGAGGTAGTGCCAGGGTCTCAGTTATTTAAATAGAGCCACAGCATTCATGCTGAAACTATTGCTGAATACATCAGTGATTTATCACAAAGTTGTAGGCTGGTTTTGTACATACTAAATATATGTGTAATAGCACATCTTGCAGGATATATTGTGCTTCTGCAAATGCAGATCCAACTCAAAAGCTAAAATAATTATTGAAACCAGCATATAGCATATTAAAGTGCCTGTATCTTTTTTGCATTATAGTAGTGCAGTGACCTGGCAGATCTGTGGTCACTGTATGAAATCTCTCTCTGAAATGTCCTGGGCATGAAACAGAACTCCCAACTCGGTGCTCAAGTCTTAGCCTGAGACCCAATATATAGCAAGAACAATGGCTATAGCCTTGGGTTGGTGTGAATGTGGGATGCATGGTGATGAAAGGAGTAAATTTATACTTCACTCTTGTGCTCCACTGTGTTGGAGAGTTGGGTGTTGAAGGCGGTCCTGGCAGTAGCACTGCTCATCTCCAAGAGATACATCTGTGCCAACTGTTCGTCACCTACTGCACTGTCAGCAGAGAAGTGGAAATGAAGGGGGAAGTGGGCAGTACCCCTCAGAGGGTATTCAAGCTCCACCACTCAACACTGTGCAGTCAGGGCCAAATTCAGAGATTACTGCTGAGGCATAAAGTTCAATGAACACCTTCATACCCCCACTGTGACTGTGAAAGACATACACGCTACATTCACTCTATAGGCTGCTTGCATGAATATATCTGTAGATCTCCTGACACTAGACAGTCTGGTTCTAAGTAAAACTGTTGGAAAAATTATTTTAGCAGTGCTGACCCTATTAGCTAAACTGGCCTAGTTCCCCTTCTAATAAGGTTCTATTATGGTTCTACTAAGCTTCTTTCATGGGAAAATGCCTAGACTTACCACTGAACCCATATGAGTAATTTAGAGTATCTAATGATACTACTGTACATGCTATACTTAATGTTTTAAGCACACCGCTTGAGAGGAAAACTAACACTTTCTTTTCTTTCATCAGGCTGACTTTGAACGTGCTGCAGAAGATGTAAAAAAATTAAAAACAAGACCAACTGATGAAGAACTGAAGGAACTATATGGATTCTACAAACAGGCTACTGTTGGAGATATTAATATTGGTATTCATATATATATATACACACACACTTCACATTTACTCCCGTATGTTAATGAAATCAAGCAAATGTTAGTAAATCTGCATGATAACCAAAGGTATGCATTTATTTTGGCAGAATGTCCAGGAATGCTAGATTTGAAAGGCAAAGCCAAATGGGAAGCATGGAACCTGAAAAAAGGTGTTACAACAAGTAAATTTACATCATGTAGTCATATCCATAGGATTACAAATGAGGAAAGATAATGACTCCTACTTTCCTTTGCAGGTTTATCAAAGGAGGACGCCATGAATGCCTATATCTCTAAAGCAAAAGCAATGATAGAAAAATATGGGATCTAGAATCCTCAAAATAATTCCCACTAATAACTAACTCTTCAGTAGCTAATGAAAAATGCAATACTAACTCCTTATTGTATAGTCTGACAGTAAAATCTTTTAAGCATAAGATGTTTGACTGTAAAGGCTATTTACACACATACTCTATTTTTAGATTGTATCTTATTCTAAATAAATTTGAATCAAATAAATTAAGCTTTCTGTAAGAATTGTGGATTTTTGTGGGTATTAAATTACATTTAGCATTTTTGCAGGAGCACACAAAGAGAAGCTCTAAAAGTAAAATAACATAGCTGTCATTTTTTGCAAACAAGGTTATGGAATGAAGTAAAGGGTTCGTGCACATGCGAGATGAAAACAGGGAAAAGATGAAAACTTTTTTATTTTTAAGACCCAAAGCCAATGTTTATTTTCAAAAAAACCAGAAAAACACCCCCTTTTAAAGGATTACAATAAAGATCTAGAGGAACAGAACAACTCTTAGGTATAACTGCATGCAATTGTACAGAAATAGTGACTTATTATGAAGTGCTGTGGACTAATCTTACACCTTCTGCCATTAGAATAGAGTGAAATACTCATAGACCAGCATTTTCTATACATCTTGTTATGTGTTTTGTCAAGAAAATTGCATTAGAGGGTTCCAGCAGATAAAAGTGACCTCCAGGAAGGTCGTAAAAAGAAGTATCTCCACTTGTTAGATCGTGCCAGGCTGAAAAAGATAATTAAAGTGTCAGAGAAATGTCAACTATTGTGCTCATTTTACATAACTATTTCAAAGTTATTAAATAATAATTATTTTAAATCCCATATCAGCTGTTTTGGTTTATACATTGAGACTGCTCTGTTGATTTGTTTCATTTAAGGAGGAGATGAAAGACTCTAGAATCATTAGCTGATTCAATACAACAGGAAAATGCGTAAGTGTAAGAGGAAAACTATTTAAGCAAAGTACCTTCTAAATCATGTGGTTTATCTTCGGACCCATTAAAGCAGGTAATATCACAAGAGAAGGGGATATTCCTTTCTGCCTTCTCAAAACTGTGAACATAAAAAGTAGTAATAAAACTTTTCATAACATACTTATATTTGGGGGTTGCTTCCATATACAAAATAGCTGTTTCCTTCTCCTCCAAAATGTAACAAACTTCGGGAATTAGACTGTGCACAGGAGAAGGAATTACTGTATCTGTAAGATTCTTAGCTCCTTACCCTACTGCAATTAGGTCTAAAAATTTTAAACAAAGAATGACCCAATAGTTAGGAAGAAAAGAGCTTCAACCTGCTATAAAAATTCTCACCAATAAACAATTATGTTGTCTGCTTATATTCAAGTTCTAATGTTTCAGGGCCTTATCAGCATCAGGTTCCTATGGCCAAAATGGGTCCCACATCCAAGAGTGTCCTTGTCTTTGCCAGGGTACAAAACCTTAACCACTCAGCTACCTGAGCTGTTGTGTAACATCCAGTGGGGACAGCAGTTAGGACCAAAGAAGCTGGTTGCTCTCTAGATGCCTAGAGCACAGGGGTTCTTTGCTTCTGGTTAGGTTAGGGGGCCTTGGATCAGCAATCTGAATGCAGTGATCCTGGAGCATAATCAGTTGAGCTTATTAGCCTCAGAAAACAGTAACAGATACCAGAATATTCCTCTTAGTGGCTACTAACTTTGGATCCAAAGTAGAACTGTAATTCTACCATGACACATTCGCTACTGTAATAAGAGTAGTGATTGCTACAGTAAGCAATGTTTTCATCTAGGGCTTAAATACTAGAATATAAATGGAAAAACACACAAAGGAGAAAACTATGTTTACTTTTTCATACTCTTTGTAACAAATGAGAACAAATCACAAAGAAAAAACCTGAAATGATTAGAAAAGTAAAACTGTAAAATGCAAATATAAACGTAATACAAAATTGTAAAACTTACGAAAATGTCTGAAGAACTCTAATATCTTCTCTGAAAGTATGTATCAGATGTTTCTTAACGTCTTCATATTGCAGAAACTCAGAAGGGGTTCCTCCTAAGAGTTGTATATGTGTAATAATGTCTTCATCTTCTGCATCACATAGGGGTATGTTTTTGATGGGAAGAAATGCTTCAGACTGTCAGCACCAGACAAAACAAATCAGGTATATATTATTAAAAGTATATAATCATATCTATATATATAATCAGGTATATACTTTTTAAAGTATAAAATATACTTTTAAAAATACTAAGTTCAACAAGGCCAAGTGCAAAGTCCTGCACAGGGGTCGGGGCAATCCCACGCACAAATACAGGCTGGGCAATGAGTGGATTGAGAGCAGCCCTGCGGAGAAGGACTTGGGGGTATTGGTGGATGGAAAACTGAATGTGAGCCAGCAATGTGTCAACTGTATCCTGGGCTGCATCAAGAGAAGTGTGGCCAGCAGGTTGAGGGAGGGGATTCTCCCTCTCTACTCTGCTCTCGTGAGACCCCACCTGCAGTGCTGTGTCCAGCTCTGGGGCCCCCAACATAAGAAGGACATGGACCTGCTCAAGTGAGTCCAGAGGAGGGTCATGAAGATGATGAGGGGGCTGGAACACCTCCCCTGTGAGGACAGGCTGAGAGAGTTGGGGTTGTTCAGCCTGGAGAAGATAAAGCTCCAGGGAGACCTTATAGTGATCTTCCAGTACTTAAAGGGGGCTACAGGAAAGATGGGGAGGGGCTCTTTGTCAGGGAGTGTAGGGATAGGAAGAGGGGTAATGGTTTTAAACTGAAAGGGGGTAGATTTAGATCAGATGTAAGGAAGAATTCTTCACTGTGAGGGTGGTGAGAAACTGGCACAGGTTGCCCAGAGAAGCTGTGGCTGCCCCCTCCCTGGAAGTGCTCAAGGCCAGGTTGGACGAGGCTTGGAGCAACATGGTCTAGTGGAAGGTGTCCCTGCCCATGGCAGGGGGTTGGAACTAGATGATCTTTAAGGTCCCTTCCAACCCAAACCATTCTGTGAGTCTGTGATCCTATTCTAATATTTTCATTAAGAATCGTTTTAGTAAGAAAGTACAATGATTCTCTGTCTCCAGTATACAATGGCTGATTAGTTTAACGTCCACAGGGACTAATTCTTGGAAAGGCTTCATGGACTGTTTGCTGAAAATACAGATTAGGAGTGAACCAAATACGCTCAAGGTCTGACAAATAACCATTAATTTAATTTTGTTCAAAGTTTGACTCTCACTATTGAAAACTAATAAAATAATCTGTTTAAGAGAAAGAAAAGCCTAGCAGCGGACACAAATCTGAGTGATGTAGGACTGGAGAGACCAACCTCTTACGGAAATTTGCGGGAATAGTAATTGCTTCCATGAAGTACTAGCTCATACTCAGGATTGCTAAGAAGCCCTGAAAACGGAAGAATGGAAATAACAAATGCTGACTGAGGACAGGAGGACTGTGAAAAAGCCACTTCATTGTTGCTTTTCTTAAAAAGACTAGCAGAACCACCAGAACCTCAGAAGAAACTGAGGACAGATTAAGAAGCCAAAAAAGAGTGAGAAGGGAAAGAAATAAATGGGCAAATGTACTGACAGGTGGTGCAGAAGGTTTATGAAAGACTAGGTTAAGACAGTTATTTCACATGTTACAGAGTAGGAAGTGGCACTTTATATTTTGTTTTGATTACTTTTCAGTATTAAGCCAAAGGTCATAGTAAATAATACAGTATTCAAATAAGGTAGCATTATCTTAAGCAGACTGTTCTCCCTAGGCTAAGGTTAGCAGCAGTGAATATTCTGTAATGTGAAATTCTCCGACTGCCTCAGACTTAATTTCCTCTAAGAAAACAGAACATTTTTCTGTGTACATTCAGAAGCAATGCTTGTTTTGTATTAAAGCCACTCTGCATACCATACTGTAAAATGTTGTTTTTACTCTTGGTAGCTAATATACTGTTTTGTTTCCTACTATTAATGATTCTATAACTTACATTTGGGGCATGTGCCCCTGAAACAAAAAGATGGATTGGCTCTAGTCCATACTTTTCTTTCAAGTGTAGCGCAACTGCAAAACTAATATAAGATCCAAAACTGCAGCAAAAAGAGAAATTAAAGAACAATGAGCAAAACCTGGAAAATTTAAGCATAAATTGAATTTCAGTGCTAATTGGCTATCTTGAACCATTACTGAAACCATATATGACATGTAAATTACAGTGATATTAGCAAATTGACATGAAGTGTATTACTATACAGGCTAGTTTTACAAATCAGACTTTTTAAAAATCCCTCTTTCTTTTAGTAGTCTCCTTAATTTGCAGTAAGAACAGTTATTTTAAATACTGGGGACTAAGCAGTCTTGAAAAATCTATGTGTTTTATGAATGGTTCACCCTGCATTCATATAGAGCAACCACTGACACAAATATTAACAGTAAACAGAATTATAATTTAGTAGTGTAAAAAAAAAAAAAAAAGAAACACAACACTGCCATTTTTAGAAGACAATGTGCCTGAAGTAATAAATAAATAACCAGAGTCTTTGAGATCAACAACATGTTTTAGGATGACTTGACAAGAGACCTTTGCAGAAATGTATTTTTCTAAAGTTTTTGCAAATAAAGGCAAGTATCTACTCCTAGAGTTCAAAGATAAAGCTTCTTTATCAGGGTATCTAAAATGTATATATTTTTACCTGTGACCAAAAAATGCAAATGGTTTTTCTTGCAATTCTTTTAACAAAACACTTGTAATTTCATTAACTATGGTTGTCATGTCTTTTGCAAAAGGCTCCTTAAGACGAGATTCTCTTCCAGGAAGCCTTACAGAGGACACTGCAGAAAAGGTGGAGGAATGGAGGGAAAAGAATTATAGTTATTTCAGATAGAAACAGGAAAATAATTTTAAGTTTTTTAATCTATTCTGTAGAATATATAGATTAAATTAATCCTTCTTACAGTTGATACAGTATATTTGCTATTGCTACTACTGTCCTTTAATCCCCCGTGAGAGATTCCATCCCTTCCTTTACTCAAAAACGTTGCCTCTCCAATTGATCTGATTGATAATCGCCTTGGGTCAGAAATCCACAAGGTCCTGATCTCAGCTGAGGTTTCAAAGCAACTTTATTACTGTTAGCATTACTAAACAACCACAAATTCATAATTTCAATAATAATAAGTTTGAGGCTTGTGTAAAATACATCCTTTCAAGGGCAGCATTAGAAAGTTAAACTCTAGTAGAATCATACAGTCCCTGTTTTCTTCTTTGCAGGCTCTTCAGCACTGCACATAGTAAAATGTGGAATCATAATATAAATTGGTGACAACTTATGTGGAAGGACATATTACATGCTTTTATTATATTCCTTGCAAAATTGGGGATTTTCTTCTCGCTGTTTAGAGAAAGTAAGGAATGAATAGGTCAGGAAAAAAATGTTGATTTTCTAAAATCTTGACATTACGCATACTGCCAAACTCATACGGAAGCAATAGGTCAGACACAAAGTATTTTAGGAGACACAGAATAAACCACTACTTAATACCATAGATAGCAGTGCAGAAATGTTTGCATCTTCTATACTTCCTTTCTGCAAAAAACATCTCCGAAAGAGCATGCTGCACCCTGATTTTATTTATGTGTCTGCAGTTGCTCATAGGCCATCTCCTTAGTAACTTCACTGGAAGTAGTTCCAGTGGACAAAAGCTTTTTTTTTTTTTTCTTTTTTAAAAAATTTCAACAAAAATTTGATGTGACTTGTGCAACTGTTTACAGAAAGCATAAAAGCATTTAGAGGACTGGTGCAATTACAATGGAAATTCTCTCTATAAATGCTAATTTTTTTTTTTCTTTGTGGAAGGGTCTGGAAAATGGCCTTCATTCCTCTTCAAATAGTTCAGCAATGGATCTTTTTAGTGCTGATAAGCCTAATAGCAGTGAGAATTACTTTGTACTGTAACTAAATGTTATAAATCCACAGTTTAAACTTCAGTTTTGATACAAGGAGTTCAAAACCATACAAACACTCTGGATAATGGAAATTCATTCCATGCAGTCTCTCAACATTAAATAGTTCTCATATCTTCACTACTAACCTTGTTGATGCCTTTTCTAACATATTAACATATGCCAGTGTATTGCTGCTTCTGAATCATACCAATTGTTTCTGAAGCAATCAAGCATACTATAGTCTTGTGAAATTTACCTCTGAGGATATAACTTTTTAACCTAGTCAAATATAACTTGATGAAGGTGGTATATAAACTTAGTAAACTCAGCATCCTAATAGAAATACTAATTCTTAATGGAATTCCTTTCTGGATAAGACCCATTGGAAAAAGACTGCAGTGCTCTCAAGCACATTATATTCCATTGAAATAATCTGGCTTCTGTGTATTTCAGACTTGCTTAACTTCTGCTTTAGCTACACAAATGACTAACCTTCAATTGAGCTGCTGAAGAGTTTGCCCCATGCAGCAAGTTGAGAAGTTCCACCGCCAGCCCACGGAAAGCAAATCAGCCTACAAAGAGCATTTGGCCTCTTGTATGGACAAACAACCAGCTTTTCCATTCCTAAAGAAACCCCAGGAAAACAACACATCATTCTAGAACAAGACTCTTCAGGTATAGGAAAATTAGAATGAATTAAGTCTAATTTGAAACAATGGGCTGCAATATTTTCTGTCATCAGAACTGCTTGTGCTACAACAACAATCTGTTAGATATGAGATAATCATGCAGCAGTGGAAACAAGTTCTGCTTTTATAAATGGTGATGGGATGGTATTGGACAACACCTTTGGTTAATATTTTTTCCTATTTGAGTCACTGACCACAAAGAACATGACAAGCAGCAAAATAAACTGGTATGGGATTCCAGGATGGCCATTTTAAAATGCAGGCTTTTAGAACATAAACAAAAATATAAGGTCCATCTAAAGACCTAGAAAACATAAGGACCACCTAGTTCAATATTCTCTCTACAACAGTGGTAAAATAGATGTCTAGGGAACAGCTGGATGCAGTTTCTTTATACAGGAAACATCTATGAATATCTTTCATGTATTTATCCAACCTCCCCTTAAATTCCTCTGAACAGCTGGCATCTACAATATCCTCTTGCAGTGAGTTGCACAGCTCTACTATCTGTTGCATAAAGAATTACCTGCTTTTTTGTTTTTAATCTGACTCCTACAACTTCACTTGATGGCCAGAGGGTAGTACAGTAGAGAAAGTGAATGGTGCATCTCTTGAGATTTGCCACTCAGCATTTCTGAGATCTTCTGTCATATTGTCCCTGCCCTCAGTCAGCTCTTTTTCCTGAATGAAAAGGCCTGGCTTGCTTAGGTGTCCCTCATATGGCAGTACTTCCATACTCATGACTATCATTGCTGCCCACCTCTGGACTTTTTCTAATTATATTCTTTTTGAGATGGTGGAGTAACCAGAGCCACATTCCGCTTTATCACAGCGGCTTTAGTATTTTTGTTTACTGACTGACAGAAGTAACAGCTGAAGCAAGATTATAACTACTCCTTCCTTCTTACTGAGAAGAAAAAATAGCATTGAAGATGCCAACTACATTGTCTCTAGCATCAGATACTCTCTTCACTATCTGAAGAAAAAAGTAATTCACAACCATTTTTTATTATTCTTTCCTGATTTCCTTGTCCTTTATTCTTGCTGATTAGATTTGTGGACTTAAGCACTGAGGTGACATCCTACTACTGATAGCATATCAGGCTGTGTTCTGTCAGAAGAACCCGAGAACACCATGTGCAACAGATAAATTAGTTAGAAGTAGTAGTGATGTAAAACAATGTTTTCTGCAACCATTAGCATAAACTTACATGTTCTTGTTAAAAAGACTGAAAAAATAGTAATTAGGGGATAACAAGCAGCAAAATTCCATTTCCAAAATGCTGCAAATCATGGATATTATTTCTTGCTTTGAATATAGCTCAGTATATGCAAGGTTCATCATAAAATACACCTATATGCCTACATGCAGTCTTTTTTACCAGCACAAAAAGTTTAAGAAATGCAACCAGATCAGAATAGGCAGGAATTCATACATATTTTAAAACTATGTAATGCAAGCAAGACATAAGAAAGTCTACCCAAATGTTGCTGTGCCAATTTCTTGATTTTCACATAGGTTTAAACTGGAAAGTTTGTTAACATTAGTTAAGAATCACTTTAAAGAAACTATAAGAGCAAGCCAAAAAAAAGGTGTATCAAAAATCACTGGGCAGACAACGTGAGCTTGAAAATAGCTGAAGGATAGTAGAACTAGTGCTGTAGAAGACATAATTCCTCTGGTAGATTAATTTAGCTTCACTACCATTAGTCCCATTTACATAGTCACTTCTTCACAAAAAGACACAAACACTCAGACATTTCTGAAGCCAATGTTTTAACTTGACAGTCAAGTAAGAAAAGAAAAATCTCTTCTCAAATGGATTCCAAAGGTGATACAAAAATTTCAAGCATGATAAAGAAACACATTTAGGCAAAGTCCTTAAACTATTTAAAGATACATTACCGGTCACTGAGAATCTTTCACGCTTTCTACTCATACAGGTTTATTCCTTCACCATTCAGCTCACTTTAGTTGCAAATACCTGAAGAGTCAGGAAGACCACCAGTGCCAGGAAACAACAGCCCAGAGGTGGATTCACTTCTCAGCACTGCACAGCAAGAAGCAGGAGTCAGAATTTGTACCTATCAGCAGATATGGGAGCAAAGCCAACCTTGCAGGGAAGGAGAGGATGTGTATCCAGGTGGCTGGCACAGCTGCCTGCTTTTAAGTCTTTTCTAGGCTTAAGGGGAGGAGCCCACACCTCGAAAAAGGCAGGGACTGAGGCACACAGCATCCCAAAAGGGAGACAGAAGCATCATGTGTTAGATGTGACACACAGCATTTGGCAGCAAAATAAGGAAGGTGCACCGCATCAGTTGCAGTGATTTACAAAGCACAGGTTAACATGCACATGACAGTACAGAAGTTGTAGCAGTTTTAATACATAGAGGCCCACAACATCACTGAAGAAAAAGCCTGCATAAAGCAACCAAGAAAAGCCAGCCTTTTGTAAGAACTATATTCAAAAGTACAGCACTCACACCTCTGCTGGACAGTTTTGTAGGGGTCTGAAAATGTTAATGTAGAAGACCATCACCTGATTTGAATAAAACACTGCATTTGGTTAGTAGGCCAGTTGTAATTTCTACAAGGTGGAAGACATAGCGGTGCATGAACAACACACTGTCGTTACATATGATGATTTTGTATTAGCTAACATATTATGCTCCCGGTGACCAGATGCTATCAGCAACCTAAAAACACCAGTGTATTTTGTAACTCGATCTGTAGTACTAAGAAGATCAGCTTTTTTCTTTTTTTTTTCATGTTACTCTACCAAAAATATCAGTAACAATAATAATAAAGTAAAAATATTCAAAAGCAGTGACTGAAACTAAGGAACCTGAGTGCCAAAATGGGTTCTGATGCTTAACTTGAGACTCATAAACTGGACTACTTTGTGGTTTTCACATTATTCTTCATTCTTCTACATTTCTCTTCATCACATCTAAGAAACTGAAAAATCTGTGGTGTTAAGAGAAAAGCCTGCCTGTAGACCTAGACAGTAAGCACTGCTCCTTTCCCAAATAAGATCTGCAGTCTTCTACTCACTTCTGATTTCTGCTTTCCTGGGGAACCCTAAAGCAACCCTTCTGACTGCAGCAGATTCTGTGGGAAGGCACAGGCTCCGCAGTGAAGGGCTGGTGCCAGGCCCTGCAGCTGCCACTTCCAACTGGCAAAAGTGGAAACTGTTGCTGAGGCTTCTTTCACACTACTTTTATGTTGTAATTATGGTGAAGTAAGATGAGGCACACCTATGTTTGGAAGGTGCACAATTTAAAGCAGCTTATATTGGCTAGTCCTGACCTGTGCTGTTATGCCCAATACTGCTTCTCCAGATAATGTATCTGCTATCAGAGGTATTTGATTATAAGGTTCAATTTATAATAAAGCACCTAATATGCTTTATTTATTGCTATGTTAAATTGTGCCAATTGTAAAATCTGACACACAATGTTAATGTTATGAAAGCCAGCTGTTATAAACATTGAGCCCACTAATAATGTTGCTAAAAGTAATAAAATATGCCTGGAAACAATTATTTCCTAACTAAGGCTGAAAAGAAAATAGGTTAAGAATAAGATTTTGAAGGTATAACATTAATCAAATAGCATGATATTTCCTTAAAAATAATGAAATTATAAATTGTATGTGTTGGGGTTTTTTGTTTGCCTTCTAAATTTTTTCTTGGTATCAGACTAGAAATGTATTGGTTTTCATATGAAAAATTAGTATTTTCACAAAAGAAATCATTCCAGGAGATGCCACTCTCAACCAAAATATGTTTACCATTTCCAGGGCCAAAGGTAGAAGAGGGCTTTACAGAACCAACTTTGCCAACTCAGTACTGCTACAGAACAGACTAGACTATTTCAGTTGGAAGAGCCCTACAGTGATCATCTAGTCCAACTGCCTGATCAATTCATGGCTGATCAAGTTAAAGCATGTTGTTCAGGGCATTGTCCAAATGCGTCTTAAACACTGGCAGGCTTGGGGCATCGACCACTTCTGTAGGAAGCCTGTTCCAGTGTTTGACCACCTTCTCGGTAAGGAAATGCTTCCTGATGTCCAGTCTAAACCTCCCCTGGTGCAGCTTTGAGCCATTCCCATGTGTCCTATCACAGGATACCAGGGAGAAGAGATCAGCACCTCCCTCTCCACTTCCCCTCCTCAGGAAGCTGTAGAGAGTGATGAGATCGCCCCTCAGCCTCCTCTTCTCCAACTAGACAAGCCCAAAGTTCCTAGCCGCTCCTCATAGGACATTCCTTCCGGCCCTTTCACCAGCTTTGTTGCCATCCTCTGGATGCATTCAAGGACCTTCACATCCTTCTTAAATTGTGGGGCCCAGAACTGCATACAGTACCCCAGGTGAGGCTGCACCAACGCTGCATACAGTGGGACAATCGCCTCTTTTGGCCAGCTGGTTATGCTCTGATGCACCCCAGGATACAGTTTGCTCTTCTGGCTGCCAGGGCACACTGCTGACTCCTGTTGAGCCTGCTGTCAACCAGCATCTCCAGATTCCTTTCTGCAGGGCTGATCTCCAGCTAATCCTGTCCCAATTTATATTTGTGCCCAGTGTTACTCCATCCTAGGTTCAGAATCCGTAATTTCAATGTGTTAAATTTCATCCCAGTAATCACAGCCCAATGCTCCAATCTATCTAGATCCCTCTGCAAAGCCTCTTGTCCCTCAGGAGAATCAACAGCACCTCCCAGCTTGATATCATCAGCAAACTCACTAATGGTGCATTCAAATCCTGCATCCAGATTGTTGATAAATATATTGAACAGAACCAGCCCTAGAATTGAACCCTGAGGAACACCGCTGGTGACCAGTCACCAGTCAAATGTGGTCCATTCACTACAACCCTTTGAGCTCTGCCCTTCAGCCAGTTCTTCACCCACTGCACCGTGAACCCGCTCACCCCACAGTCAGACAACTTGTCCAGAAGGATGCTGTGAAGGACGGTATCAAAATCCTTACTAAAGTCCAGAAAAGCTACATCTATTGCTGTACTGGGTTTGTGTGGCAGGGTTTTGGTAACAGGGGAGGGGCTACAGAAGTGGCTCCTGTGAGAAGCTGCTAGAAGCTTCCCTAGCTCCAAGCTGGACCTGCCTCTGGCCAAAGCTGAGCCAATCAGCGATGGAGGCCAAGCCCCTGTGATAACATGTTTAAGAAGGGGAAAACCTGCAGTGGAGTGAGATGTGAGAGAACCAACTCTGCAGACACCAAGGTTGGTGAAGAAGGAGGGGGACAAGGTGCTCCATGCACCAGAGCAGAGATTCCCCTGCAGCCCATGGTGCAGACCATGGTGAGGCAGGCTGTGCCCCTGCAGCCCATGGAGGTTAATGGTGGAGCAGATCTCCACCTGCAGCCTGTGGAGGACCCTACGCTGGAGCAGGTAGATGTGCCTGAAGGAGGCTGTGACCCTGCGGGAAGCCAGTGCTGGAGCAGCCTGTTTTCCTTCCACCCTGTGGAAGGGACTCACACTGGAGCAGTTTGTGGAGGACTGTCTCCTGCGGGATGGATCCCATGCTGGAGCAGGGGAAGAGTGTGAGGAGACCCCCGCCCTGAGGAGGAAGAAGCAGCAGAGACAACGTGTGATGGACTGACTGCAATCCCCATTCCCTGTCCCCCTGCACGCTAAGGGGGAAGAGGTAGAGAGATCAGGAGTAAAGTTAAGCCCAGGAAGAAAGGAGTGGTGGGGGGAAGGTGGTTTTAAGATTTAGTTTTATTTCTCATTATTCTACTCTGATTTGACTGGTAACAAATTAAATTGATGGGTTTTTTCCCCAAGTCAAGTCTGGTTTGCCTGTGACCATAATTGGTGAGTGATCCCTCCCTGCCCTTGTCTCAACGCCCCAGCCTTTTGTTATATTTTCTCCTCCCAATCCCACCATCAGGGAGGAGTGAGTGAGCAAACGTGTGGTGTTTAGTTGCCAGCTGGACCTAAACCATAACAACTGCCTTTCCTTCATCTACTAGGTGGGTGACCTTATCATAGAAGGATATCAAATTAGTTAAACAGGACTTGCCCTTTGTGAACCCATGTTGTCTGTGCCTGATGATTGCATTATTCTTTAAATGCCTTTCAATAGTACCCAGTATAATCTTCTCCATAATTTTTAGAGGAAATGAGGTTAGACTAACATGGCTGTAGTTCTCTGGGTCTTACCTCATGCCCTTTTTGTGGATTGCAATAACACTGGCTAGCTTCTAGTCAGCAGGGCCCTCCCCAGACTCTCAAGACCTTTGGTAGATGATTGAGAGGGGTCCTGCCATAACATCCATTAGCTCCTTCAGTACTCTGGGATGAATCCCATGAGGCCCCATGGACTTGTAAGCATTCAGCTGATACAGCTGGTCCCTTACAATTTCAGTGTCCACAAATGGAAAGTCACTGTTCCCACACTCGTGGTCCTCTGACTCAGGGGACCAGGTAGCCCAAGGTCTATCAATATTGTTAAAGACTGAGGCAAAAAAAGCACTGAACGCCTCTGCTTTTTCTTCATCCCTATTAGTTAGATGACCATCTTCAACAAGTATTGGTCCAATATTTTCTTAGACCTCCCCTTGCTATTAACGTACTTAAAAAAGTCCTTCTTGTTATCTGAAACAATACTGGCCAGTTTCAACTCTAACTGAGCTTTGGCCTTTTGTGTCTTCTCCCTGCCTATACAAACCACAGCTCTGTACTCTTCCTGTGAAGCTTGACCTCACTTCCAGAGATCATACAATTTCTTTTTCCTCTTGAGCTCCACGAGGAGTTCCATGTTCAGCCAAATGGTCTTCTGCTCCACTTGCTTGATATATGACACAGTGGAATTGCCTGCTCCTGTGCTTCCAAAAGGTGGTTCTTAAAAACCAGCACTTGAGGACTCCTAAGCCTTCAAAAGCAGATTCCCAGGGTACTCTGCTAAATAGCTCCCTGAATAGCTTAAGGTTTGCTCTCCTGAAGTCCAGGGTAACAACTCTGCTGTCCTTTTTTATCATTACACTGAAAATGTTAAACTCAACCATTTCATGATCACTGTGACCAAGACAGCCACTTACCATCACATCCACCACGAGTCCTTCTCTATTCACAAACAGCAAGTCTAGGAGGGCATCTTTCCTAGTTGGCTCACCGAGTACCTGTGACAAAAAGTTATCTCCTACAAACTTCAAGAATTTCCAAGAGGTGCTTGTCACAACAGTATGATATTCCCTGTTGATGTCTGGGAAGTTGAAATCTCCCATAAGGACATGGGCTACTGGTCCTGAAATTTCTCCTAATTGTCTATAGAATAACTCATCAGTGCTTACATCCTGGCTGGGCGATCGGTACTAGACACCCACTACAACATCTCATTTGTTTTCCATCCCCCTAATCCTCACCCAGAGGCTCTCAACCACATCATCACTAACTATAAGGGCTGTGCAATCAAAGATCTATCTTATGTGTAGTCTCCACCTCGCCTGCCCTGCCTATCCCTCCTGAACAGCCTGTAGCCCTCCATCCCAGCACTCCAATCGTGGGTTCTCATTCCACCAAGTCTCACTAGTACTACTGATACTGTAGCTCTGGGAGCTGAGCAACACTTCCAGTTCATCTTGTTTGTTTCTCATACTGCATGCGTTGGTGTACAAGCATTTCAGATATGCTCCTGAGCCCTCCATGCTCCCAGAAGCAGTGTAAATGTTCCCACTAGCATTGCCACCCTCAGGCAATTCCATGCCAAACCTTGGCTTACCTGCTGCAATCCTGTTGTTACTCCCTTCCGCCCATTGATTCCAGTTTAAAGCTCTCAGCCTGTCCTGCCAGCTTATGCCCAAAGACACATTCCCCCATCTGGACAGGTGGATCCTGTCAGGCCCTAGCATACCTTGCCTCTCAAAGGGTCTTCCATGTTAAAAACCCAAAGTTTTGGTGGAGGCACCGGTCCTGGAGCCAGGTATTGATATCCTGGGCTCACCTGTTTCTTCCAGATTCTCTCCCATTACCAGGAGGAGACTGAGAAAAACACTACCTGTGCTCCTGAATTTTTTAGCGTTCTTCCCAGGGCTCTGAAATCTTTTTTGATTGACCTCAGACTTTTTGTTGCAACATCATTTGTGCCCGTGTGAAAGACCAGGAATGGATAGTAGTCTGAAGGTTGTACCAGGGTCTTTAGTTTTGTGGTGATCTCCCTAATTCAGGCCCCAGGGAAGTGGCAAAATTCCCTGGAAAGAGGGTTGGTCCGGCCTGCAAACACGTGCTTCCATTCTGTGCAGGAGGGAATCACCAATGACCATAACTCGCCACTGTTTCTTCTCGGTGCTGGTCTTAATGCAGGTTTTGTTGCGAGGGGTTGGTCTCTCTGATCCTGACAAGACTGCTTGCGCAGGTTCCTCCTCTATCTCATTATGCCCTTCATCTATCGTACCCAGGGCCTCGTCCCTGTTCTGTAAGGGTATCTTAGAGGGTAACTTAGAGGGTAAGGAGGGGTTTCTCTTACCACTCCGTGCTGTCCCCTCCTTATCCCTTGTGATGCTGTCTTCCTCCTGGTACAAAGCAGATCCAGGACCTGCCTCCCTTGTGGCCATGCTGAGTTGGCTTCCCTGCATCACAGCTGGCAGAGTGTGGCTCTACTGATCAGTCTCCCTCTCAGACTCTCAAATACTCCTCAGGAGTTCATCATCCTTAAAGATTTCTTAGCTGGTGCTTTATGAAAATTTTCAGTCTCTTTTGGACCACAATACTAATACAAATGGACGTAATGATAGGTCAGGAAATTACCTCATTCTCTAAAAACTGAAACTTATTTACTATCTGTTGATGGTAAATGACAACATCTGCTATGCTATACAAGCAGTGTGCACTCTGAAGATCATAGCAACTGAAATGCATGAAGTAAACTGTCACTTCAAGCAATTTGCAAGATTAGAAGTGGCTGAAACACAGGATGACTAGTAACTATGAGTCTTTCAGAAATGATAATGAAATAGTGCAAGAGTAATTTTTTTATCCAGTAGTTATTAATACTGGAACCCCACCAATGTAATTCTTGTTTAAGAATAGAAACATTGCTGGGGCAGTTGCAATTCATTTATAGTAATTTAATGTGACTCATTTTCAGCAGTAAAATGAGCACATACTGATCCCTGAAAGCAACAAAGAAGCATGTGTTTCTCAGTTGCACACGTAAGATTTAAAGAACTAAGTTGTGTATGTTGCTTAATAAAGGTTGACTTTTAATATTGATGGTTGTGAAATACATTGGATTATATGTACTGTGAGCAGTTTAATTTGTTTTCTCCTCTGTCAGTCATTATTCATTGTCAATAATTATTTATAATTTTAACAAATCTGCACCATTTTTAACACCTTTACCGCAACTATACTTCATTTCCTAGTCACCCAACTTTAAGGGATAAAAGTAAGGATACACTTAAATCTTTCTCTTAAAAATCACCGTTAGCTGCTTATATGGAGAGGCATGCAATTAGGCAGTTCTCATGCCATCCAAAGGAAAGCAGTAGTAACCCTCCTCTCTAGGGTAAATAGGCCTCATCTTCCCACTTGCCTTCCAGCTTTCATACTCCTAGAGCAAACCCATGGGACCAAAGGAGAATTTACCCACACATATTTACATAAGTTAATGAGCAGCCCATGCTGTAGGCATGAATTCACTGATGGATAATATGAGATGGCCATAAAACAGAGTCTGATCCTTCATGTCATCTTTGGCCCATACTTGATACTTTCTTGGAACAATGGGTAGACACCCCCGCTTTAAAAAGGCAAAAATAGAGGGATTGTAAACTTTGCTGATGTACTGGTAGGTCCACAAATTGTTCATCCAGACCTTCTTCTCAAGCATTTGCCAAAGGAGGCCTCAAACTGTGACCAACACAAGTCACTCACACAAGCAGAAATATGCTAGTAAGGTATGGAAACAAATACCAGATTCCTGTCAAAAATCAATAACGGGGCCAAATTTTTTAGCCACAGGATGACCTACAGTAATATTTGATTACAATAGTAATATGACAGTATTCAAGATCAATGTTGTCTTTGCTGCAAAGTTCTCATCAAAATGTTAATGCCTTTGTATGAATAAAGGCAAGGAAGTCTGCATTTCCTCCTACAGAGCTGAGGAGTCTGATACAACTTTCTTTTGCTGAACAGAGGATAATCTACAGAAAAAGGAACTGGAGAGGGTATCAAGGCTCAGCACACAGTGTCTGGAGGGAGTTCCAGTTGGCAATCACAGTGGTTAGGGTCCTTATGAAGTCCAAAGCTAGTAGAAGTAAGGCAGCTGTTGCTGCAGTAGTGGTCACAAATCAAATCTCATTTTGTTGCAAAATCTGTGGGGAAGACAAGTATGGGGAGCAGATTAACTGTGTGGTTCAGAGAGTAACCTAAGACAAAGCTGTAAGTGAGATGCAGATTTGTCATCGGCTTTGCTGGATCTTGCTGGTGATGAAAGAGACAATCCTGCCCTTCCCAGCTTCTCGGAGCATGAATTTCTATCCCAATCTTTTTGTCAACACTAGAAACTACGTAGTTATGTAGTAAGAGCACATTGTTTATCAAGCTGAAAACTAATACTTATCCTGTAGGTTAGTTTTCACCTACATCAGTCAGATGATCCCATACAATCTCACCATCCTCCCGTGGATAAGGAAAGGGTCCTTTCATGACCTTTTTGCAAGCTTTGACCCACCTAAACCACATGGAACCGCATGCTGAGATTACATATAAACCCCCAAGGTCTGGATGTAAAAGACACATCTGTGCTAAAATAATGGAGTAATTTGCCCTTAAGAATTATTTTACAACTCTTACAGAAACAAAAAAACCTGCAGAGTCTGTCTTACTGGTTTAAAAGACACATTCAGTTGATCTAATTTTCATTCAGAAAAAAAATATATAAGCTACACACAAGAAAGAATTATTGCATGAATAAATAATCTTCTTTGGCATACATTCAGCTGAATCTGGATTTATTTGAAATCTAAGCATATCTGGTTAGGGAAATGTCTATTTTTGGGGGGGTTTTTTTGGTCTTTTACAAGACAACAGATCTAAAAAAAAAAAAAAAAGGATTATTTCTAAGTTGTCTTTATCTTGCCAGTACATCCATCTATTGGCCTTATACCTAAGATCTGACTTAGACACTATTAAAGTTAAGAAAGGATACATATTAATTCCTCTGCGTAACCAAGATTTTTCTGGATTGTAACATTTTCAAGAATTTATTTTACTACCTGCAAATTTTAAGTCAGATATATAATCTGATGAATTAATGGCAGACAAAATCTGCTTTAAAGTGTTCACAGACAAAAAGAATGTTTCTTTGTTGAATTATTGGCAAAGAAATGGCTCAGTGTGAGCAAAAAAACCCACTGAATTTTGTTTTAAGAAAATATTCCTTGGGGGAGTGCATATTCTTTTATTCTCTTCACATTTAGAATAAACTGAAAATAAAATTCTAGCTCTACAAAGAGCTGTATAAAGATTAAAAGAACAATCAGATAAATCACAGAATAATTTAGATTGAAAGGGATCTCTAGATATCATATAGTCCAAGCCCTGTCTTGTTGAGTTTTGAGTATCTCCAAGGATGGAGACCCCACAACATTGCTAGGTAACACTGTCCCAGAGCTCAACCACGCTCACAGTGAGGATATTTTTCTTTCTATCTAATCCCTTTTTGCAACTTGTATTTGCAAGTCTTTTGCCTTTTTGCTGAGTACATCCAAGAAGAGTCTGCCTCTGTCCATCCTCTTCATACCCTTCCATTAGGTAGGTGAAGACATTAATAAAATCCTCATTTAGTACTCTCAAGACAAAATAATTTCTCTCAGCCTCTCCTTGTACACCACCCACACTAGCCACAATTACAGGGGCCCCTACCACACTCACTTCAGTATTTCAACATCCTTCTAGTACAGCGGAATCCAAATCAGACACAGATGTGTATACTAAATAAATTTTGGATCATTTTTCAATCGTGCTTTTGAGACATAGGTTTTCAGGGCATGATGAGCTTTTACATTTGCTTTATTCATTATCATGGCATCACCTTATAGTAGGTGGACAAATATTAATTGAAAAGTACAATTGAAAACACAAGCAACAACAAAGCTGCCTTTGCAATGACCAGCCACTAGGACAAACACAGAAACAGACCCAACAGCCCCACTCTGCAGAGAACATAAAGTCAAAGGTAAAGAAACACTGAGTGCTTGCAGTACAGGGCTGTTGTGATATTTCCCAAATGAAAATGTATCCTATAGCGCACAGTCTAGAAATCTATGAGATGAGTCTTTGTGACCTGCAGAAGCATGGTATTTGCCAGCTGGGCAGTCCAGGACAAGAGAGGCTTCTCAGATATCTCAGCACTTGTAAATCTTCCATACTAGACACATCCCATTCACACATTCACGGGCTAACTGCTTGCCTGCAGATTCTGGACGCCAGGCAAAAAAGTAACCCTATCCTCAGATGGCTGTCTACCCCCTGAATTTAGATTTAAGGTAGTCCATTCACCAGCCCACCAAGAAGCACAGAAGTGGACTAGGGAGCCTGGGAGTCAAACTCACTTCACTGGTAGGTATGGAGTCTGCTAGTAAAGCCCCTGGATTGCTTACAGCCAGGCAGGCATCTGCGACACCTGGCTGGGAACATGGAAGCCTTAACAAGTCAGGGCATCGACAACTTGGTATCTGCAAGCCTGTAATAACAGAACTGGCAGGCTGTAGGACAGTTAGGCAATGTCATTCTCTACTGATGTCATCTTCACAACAGAAATGCGGCTTGTGCAGTCTATGGATACCAGCATGTCTCAGTGTCCTAAACATTGTGATCCAGTTGCAAATTTGTGTTTCTGCAGCTGCATCAGTATCTTACACATTACTACATCACACACTTCATTCACAGCATCATTAATAAAAGTAAAAAGATATGTATTTTCCAGGGTAGGTACTTAAGCTTTTTGGAAAATAATAGGGTCATAAAGAGGTGTCCAGTTAGAAAGCACATCTGTAACATGCATCATAATATTCGTTACAGGTTTTTTAGGAATATGGACTCATATCCCTAAAAGTTTTCCTACTCAGGGAAAAGCAATGGTGTGGTCTTGCATTTAGAAGTCAGCAAAATGAATAAACCACAGGAAGAAACTCTGTAGGAAACCATGTTACAGTAGCTCCTGAATTCAGGAAACTCCTGGTCTTTGCTTCTTGAAAAATAAAGATTAAGGTAATATTTTGTCATTATACCTAGACATTATAAAGGAATGGAGAAAAGTATGGAGTATACTCAACTTTTCTATCCATTGGACATATTTTTCCCAACAACAAATACTCATGGCTACAGTTTTAGCAGATTATACTCCACATAGGTTAATGTCATTGCTAACATCTAAAAGCTGCTGCTGAAAAATATATATATATGTCTTTACCAGATGAAATTCTGTTCTTCAGAAAGCTGTCTACCCATCCCTTTACTTAGACTTGAAAAAAAAGTGGGAAATTATAGAGAAACTTCTTTGTGGAAGACTTGCAGCTGATGTGCTCACAGCATCACTAATGCCAAATTACTGAAATAAATATTAAAGTCACACAACACACATTCCCAGTTTTATTACCTGGACCTTCCAGGGTGTTGAAACTGCAAATATAAAGGCCATGCAGATGCTTCAAAGGTGAACATAAAAAGAAGCAACATAACCTCCCCTCCTTTTCTACTGTTTCCGCTGTCAGCTTAGTTCTGCAATGGCACAGCTGCACAGCCTTTGCTCAGATTTTTGAGGAAATCATTAAACTGAGAGAAAGAGCTATGAGGAAGTCCACAGCATAGAGCGTGAAATGGTAGAAAGGTAAAACTGGAAATAAAGGTAAAGACTGCTGAGATGGGGCCAGGCAGCAGCTCAAGGATCAAGAGGAAGGACATCAACATGGAAAGATAGTAACATCTCAAGGGAAAAAATGAGGTGGAATATTGCAACATCAAGCACCTGCCACAGGGAGCAGTGAAAGCTGACCCTTTTCCATCTGACTAGTAGACTCTATAGGTGATTAACACACTAATACTGATTTAGTAGGTCATTAATCCTGGCTGTCTTTTGCGTGTGTTCACCACAAAGTAACTGCTTTACATATAACTTCACATAGCAAACAAGTGGCCCAGGGAAGGAGGGAGTGAAACAGGTAATGGGAAGCCATTTTGGCAGCAAAGGCATGTAGCAACAAGGAAGCAACCTGCAGATGGAAAAGAGGAAATAAGTCAAGAAACAATGTTCACATGAACTGTGAGTGATAATGCAGTATAGCAACGCTGACATTTTGTTCAGAGCATGGCAGTTATGTCACAGAAAATACTTTAAAATTGATGCCAAGGCCATGAAGAAAGTGAATAAGATTAGGTGATCCCTATTACGATATCTTCTGTCCTTAATCTTCCAGCTCTAAAAATGTACAGATTTAGATAATAGTCTTTGTTTTTAGGAACAGCAGAAGAGTAGGATTAAGTAGGAATTCAGCAGATGGACAGGTTTTTTTATCTACTTTGTTTTTACAGCACCTATGCTAGGTGTGCTTCTATGCAAGTACAGTAGTGAAGAACAACGCAAAAAAAAAAATCTTCCTATTTCCATCTCTACAGTCTGAACAGGGTATTAGAATGTCTTGGTGTAATCTAAAATGCGTGGAAAGAAAATTTTTGGCTAGGGCTCAACTTGGATAACATCATAGCAATTCCCATAGCTACAACTAAAGACTTTAAAGCAACCTTGCCATTTGTGATACAGAATATGCAATACTAGTCTTTATTTCCCAATTACAAACGTTTCAGTGGCAAGAATAATGAAGAGATTGTAGGTTTCAAGTTTGATAGCATTTTCTATCACATGCTGACTTCACTACGCTCGTTCAAAGCTAGACTCATAGCTGTAAACTGAAACCTGAACTAAACCTTAAATCCTCTTAGAAACAGCAACTATTAGTACAAACCCCTTGTTAAACTACCTTTTTTTTTTTTTAAAAAAAGAATCATATTATACCTTTGTTTCTTTGCACAAGCTACTAATTAGATTTTTAGATGAAGATGTGATTGCCCTTGATTTTAATCTGAGCTACCTTTGGACCTACCTGGGAATCAAGTGAGAAGGATCAAGCAAACATTTAGTATTAAAAGCCAGTGTGTGACAGAAACCTTTGATGAAAGGGAGGGCCACATGCATCTGAAGTCTACAGTCCCCATAAGGGAAGAGCAAGACATAGGAAGCTGCAGTTTCTCACACAGCCTATAGTAGCAAAGACAACTGGAGCTTCATAGGGCTGGAAATGAGTAAGATTGCAATCTGGTGAGAGTTATACAGGGATTCTGTAGAGGTCCTGAGTCTCTACCTGGAGGCAGTGATGGCAGGCATCAGGCTACATCCTCAGCCTGGCCCAAACCTTCCGCCTTATGTACAGACTCTTGCATGATGCAGCCAACCTGACACACACCTCCCTCTCCTGCCCTGATGGCTATGTCACATTCACTGCTTTTACTACTTCAAGACCTCTCTGAGCTGCCAGTCTTTTGTCAGGGACTCCTCAGGACTCGGGAGCTCTTCAGAGCAGCCAGGTCCCCCAGTGACACTGAGAGGGGGAAATCTCTGGGATGACTGCAGCTCCCCATCACACATCACCCACCTACATACGCAGGTGGCAGAGACCCCTTCAGGGTGCCAAAGGACAATCCTGGCAAGTGCTTCTGAAAGCAGAAACCTCATTAGCCTTGGCAAGTGGGACTGGGTAGGTCTCAAATTGCTTGCCCAGCATAAGCGGTCCTCCACCGTGCAGTGAAGCAGTTGCTCCAGGACACAAGGGCTGCTCCAAATCCCACTCTTAGTCATACTACTGGTGGTTTGTGCTTACCCCCACTCCTATGGAGCTGCCCCTCACACCTCTACCCTACGAGCCTCTCTCCCACACACCACTTTAACAGGCAGCACAGAAACCCACTGCTCCCTCCCAGACCTGAGCCACAGAAACGTCCTTGCAGCCTCCTGAGCTCTTCCCCACCGCAAAGCGGGGGGGACTGATTACCCCTGGGCCAGGGCTCACAGCTGGGCTCTGGCCCGCTGGGGATGCTGCCAGGGCTACAAGCGCAGCCCGCGGGGGCCGTCAGCTGAGGAGACCCTTACCCTCGCAGAGCCCGAGGGCACAGGCGGGGAGAGCCGCTTTCTCCTCTTGCCCTTTTATTCACTCCCGCGGCCCGTCCGGAGCCTCGGGGGCTGCGAGGCGCTTTTCCGCCCCCGCCCGGGCACGGCCGCTCCGTTTCCCTCCGCCCCGCCCCGCCCCGCCCGCCTTCCGGGCCCGCTTGGAAGTGGGGCAGAGGTGAAGGCAGGCGGGCAGCCGGCCGGCTGAGGCGGCGGCAGACATAGACCCGGACCCCAACCCCAACCCCTCCAGGCCACGGTAAGCAGCGTCCCGCGGGGCGGGGGGTGATCTCCCCCGGGCTCTTTTCTCGGGGGGTGCGCGGCAGTGGGGCAGAGGGTGGGTCGGACGGACGGACGGACGGACGGACGGACGGACGGCTCGGCTATGTCGTTACCCCCCAGCCCAGTGCACCGGCGCCTCTCCGGGGCAGCTCCCCGGCGCGGGCCCTGAGCTGCTGTAAACACTGCTGCGGGGCGGCGGCCCCGGGCCCTGCTCGGCCCTGTCCCGCCGCGGGCCGCCGTTCCGCCAGGCGGGGGGTGCTGGGGTAGACCGGGGCTCGGCCGGGGGCCGCCCCGCATCGCCCTTCCCGCGGCTGTGGGGGCCGCGGTGGAGGTCTGTGGGGGGCAGCGAACTGCGGGATGGCGGCCGCCGAGCGGGGGGGCGGCGTGCGAGCGATTTTCCCCTTCCCCAGTTACCCTCTGGTCTCGGTTGGTGGCTTCAGGCCAACCAGAAGCCCTCGATCCAAAGCCAAATCCCGGCTTTGTCAGGGGACGCTTCCATGATACGTGTCTTTTACTGTGTAAGTGGCTGGGGGCGGGAGAGGGGGAGAAAACCGTGAGGGGCGATACTTCCTCTAACTTCGGCTTCGTTAATAGTCTGTTGATGTTGTGCTGCAGATCTGCATCATGGAAAAGCAAGTGCTTGAATCCTCTGAGGAGCGAACGTTTCAGTACCAAAATTCTCTGCCTTCCCTGCCAGTACCTCCTCTAGATGAATCTCTAAGTAAATACCTGGATGCAGGTAATGACTTAATATTGTGATAGTAGTGTGACGTGTGCTGTTGCAGCCAGGCTAATCTGAGTATGGTTTGCAAAATGATATGTAGAGACAGCTTCCATCGACTGACATAATTGGGGCAGGGGATCCAGACAAGTCTAGAGTGCAAAAAATCTTTTTTTCACGTTCAAAACAGGAACCTAAGTGTCTAGAGCAACCTAAGTAAAAGTTTCCATTTTATCCCTATTTGCTTTTCTTCAGGGGAATTGGACATATGGAAAGGTTAAATTTTTGGCTTGAGTTTTCCACCCCCCTAAGGTTTGGGGGTTTTTGGTCTGTTTGGGTTTATTTTTTTCCCCCCAGCTACATCAGCTGGTCTAATAAAAGATATTTTTCCATCTACAAATTTTGTTTTGCGTAATAACTGCTTTGTTTGTTTATGACTCTGTTTGCACAGGATCTTTGTTAAAAAAAAAAGTTATTTCAAACTTTTTCATACTTACACATTATTCTTTCTCATCAATGCTATTAACTATACAGTAGTAGGAAAAAGCAGTGGTGGGTATTTTTGGATAATGTAACTTGGATAATTTCTGCCTTGAAATTTTGGCTGTCTAATGAAGATCACATAAGAGAAAAGTTTTCAAAACAGCATCAGTGCACATGTGTCTACCTTTGTTTCTAAAGCAGAGATGACTGGTTAGTTCTTTATTATCAAGCTTTGATATATTGGGGATGACAAAAATACATTATCTGGTATCTTGAGATTACTTTTCTAGGTTTCTTTAATAATTTTCAGAACTCAGAGGCAGTGAGCTTTTTTTCTGGAGCATCTACTTTGTGTCTTAACAATACAGGAATACAGTAATACAGGAATGCTAACAGAGTAAGACCTGGAGTTCTCTCCTTAGCATAAACATATTAAACCAGAATTTCCCTTTCTCAAAACAGAATCCTTTAGTTCACTCTGAGTTCCCTTTTATTCTGAATATAGTGGAAATGGCCCAGTAGATGGCAATAGGTTTTCTTTGGTGTTCCTTACATCATTGCTTTTTAATGCAGAATGTTGAAATTGTGGTTTTAGAGGAAAAAAAGTTATGTGGGTATGCGTGTTGAAAAAAGTTTTCTTTTTCTTGTAGTGCAGGTTAACTAAAGTTGTGTTGCAATAGTAGTGAACCTTCAATAACAGTATTCCCTTTAGAACTTAGTTTTGTAAACCCAGCTGGCTCTCCAAGTTAATAAATAACTCTCATATGGACTGATAAAATCTGATGGTGAATTTGTTTGCTCTTGTTTTCTGACTCTGATCTATGGTTTCATGAATACCTTATCACGTCCCTTTTTTTCATGCTGAAGTTAACTTCCTACTTACTGTTCTTGTACATAAGTCATTCTATAACTTTGATCTCATCAAAACCATTGTTGATCTCATTTAGGCTCGCTGGAGGTTGGAGGAAAGTTAGTCCAGTATTTGTTGTTCTGCCACAGTCTTCCCTTGTACAAATCACTTAAAGCCAGAATGTGCAGTGCACAATTCTAGACACTAGCTCGGTGATTCTCATTGCTTCAGCTTGTCATTTATTTAGTCTGTGAAGGCGAGTGAAGGAAAGGAAGTGCTTCTGAAGAACAATTCAGAACCTCCAAATGACCCTTCATAGATGCTGTGAATCATTCCTTGGGAACTCCTATCTTTCATTGGTTGGAGGAAGACCACAGGCACTTAATGTTAGTCAGTGTGCCTGTTGGTCTAGCACTTGTCTGTTTAAAGCCAGTCAACTGGAAAAGCTGGACAGAGTATGTCTCAGAAGGTGCCTTATTTAAGGCTTTACAGTAGCTACCTCTGCTTTGGATTCAGAATTACTAATCTTGTTTTGAAGGTAGGCCTTGAGCAGAGAAGGTGGCCGTAGCCATGTTATTTAGCTTTTCAGCTCACCTCAGAGTTTGAGACTTAGAAGCTTGGACTCAACCCGAAAGTATGAAACCCCAAAGTTCCAGCTTTCCAGAGGGTTCCTTAACTATGCAACTGAAGGTGTCTTTCACAGGATACTACCTGTTCATGGATGGAGCTGATCTATGCAAAAAGGAAGACAGGATCTGTGGGCCTGGAGAAAGTGGCAAGACAGAAGTTTCACTGAACTCTAGTGAGAAAGGGGCTGAGTGCTGCTTCTTCCTGGTAGTGCTGCTTCTTCCTGGTAGTGCTGGTTCTACACCTGATAAAATAGTTCATAAATGGAAAGAGGCCCTGCAGTCATAGAAGCATGTAGCTTGGGAATGGTTCATCTAGCCCAGATCCCTGCTCAAAGCTGGTCCAACTATAGCAGGTTGCTCAGGCCTTGCTTGGCTGGGTTTTGTATATCTGCAAGGATAGAGATTTCACAGCCTCTCTGGGCAACGTGTTCTGGTATTTGATCACCTTCACAATTGTGGTAGGGGAAACAAAAAACAAATTGGTAACAATCACAAAAAGAAAAACCACCCTTCGCACTTTCCTTGTCAGAAATTTCCTGTGTTCCAACTTGAGTCTATTTTCTCTTGCTCTATTTCTCTGCATCTCTGAGAGGAGCCATACTTTATCTTCGCTGTGACTTTCCATTCAGTTGTTAGAGAGAGCAGCAAGGTCTTCCCTGCATTCTTTTCTTAAGCTGAACAAACTCAGTTCTCAGTCTCATCTCATCATGTGTTCCAGTGCCCTAGCAGTCTTAGTCACCCCTAGCAATCTAGTCACCCCTTTAACGGTTGGACTCCATGATCTTAAAGGTCTTTTCCAACCTACATGATTCTATGATTCTATGAATAGATACTAGAACCCAGTAATTTTGCTTATTTTCTTTCTTCTGTGTGTGTGCGTATTGCTCTGTAATGACTTTGTAACTTGAATAACAGAGGATAATCACTCTTATCTTACAATATTACATGGTAATAAGGTCACACTCTGGGAAACCTGAGTGTTGGACTACTGTCAGTCTGGGGAGGCTTTCAACTCTGTGTTTCCCGGGTGAATACTGTAAACTGCTAAATGATATAGGTGGATGACTCTGTTGCTATTTTTCTTTTCTTATCTGTGTTTGCAACTGATGGTGGTGCAATTCAAGCTGCATGTAGATAAGTTCTACATAGGTTAGGCAGTGCCTGAATGTTCATAGCTTATCATATGTGGTGAAGGTGTAGGTGTAGGTGAAATGCTGGTACCTTTCCAATCGTGGTGGAGTTGTGGTGGAACTTACAGAGGTCTCCAGTGCGATTTAAACACAAGTACTGTATGATAATGCTTGAAAGTGGATGTTCTGTCTTGCTGCCTGAGGTTGTCAGCATGCATTTAAGATGCATTTGTAGGTAGTATTTGGCCCTTACTCTCCATGTTTGCCCTATGAAATAGAACAAATATCACTAGGACTTGCATGATACTGTTGTGGAGTAGCATAAGGAGGCCAGGATGTAGCTGAAAATGGATCTTTATGTTTCACCTTAAGACAGGTAGTGCAAAATACTGAAATTCTTTTTATGATTAGGATAAAAATTCAATTATTTTCAAAAGGAGCAAAGAGGACTTACCCTTGGTGGAAGAGAATCAGCATAGGGAACACCTGAACAGATTGGACAGGAAAAGCTCTATGGGATCTGTTGGGATGGGATGCGCCCGTGAGTGCTGGGGGAGCCAGCCTTTGTCATTGGGAGGTCACTTCTGATATCTCTGAAAGGTCATGGTGATTGGGGAAAGTTCCTGAGGACTGGAAGAAAGCAAATGTCACCACTGTCTTCAGGAAGGGAAAAAAGGAAGATTTTGGGAACTACAGGCCAATCAACCTCACCTTAATCCCTGGTAAATAATCATGGAAACCATTTCTAAACATGTGAAGGACAAAAAGGTGTCTGGAAGTAGGCAGCATGGGTTTGTGAAGAGGAAATCGTTCTTGACCAACCGAATAGCCTTTTATGATGAGGTGACTGTCTCAGTGGATGGAGGGAGAGCAGCAGGTATTGTTTATATTGACTTTAGCAAGGCTTTTGGCACACTGAAAGGGGTTTTTTGGGAGGCGTTGGGAGATCTTTTTTTTTTTTTTAATTCCTCATAGATGAACTGATAAAGTATGGACTAGGTAGTGGACCATCAGGTGGACTGAAAACCGTCTCAGCTGCTGGGCTCAAAGGTTTGTGATCAGCAGCGTGTATTCCAGATGTAGGCGAGTCTCTGATGGTGTACTCCAGGGGTCCAGTACTGTTTAACATCTCCATTAATGACCTGGATGATGGGACAGAGTGCACTTTGAGTTTGGAAGTGACACAAAGCTGGAAGGAGTGACTGATACGCCAGATGGTTGCAATGACACCAGAGGGAGCTTGGTAGGCTGGAGGAACAGGCTGATAGGAGCTTCATGAAGTTCAACAAAGGAAAGTGCCAAGTCCTACAGCCAGGGAGGAATAACTCCCCACACCAGCACAAGCTGGGGCCGACTGGCTGGAAGGCCAGGGGTCCTGGTAGTGTGAAGTTGAACGTGAGCCAGCAATGTGCCCTTGTAGCAAGGCAGGCCAGCAGCCTTTGGGGCTGCATTAGAAGTAGTGTTGCCAGCAGGTCGAGAGAGAGAGAGATCCTTCCCATCTGTTCAACACTGGGGAGGCCACACCTGGAGTACTGTGTCCATTTCTGGGCTCCCCAGTACAAGGGAGACATAGGCACACTGGAGAGAGTCCAATAAAGGGCTATGAGGGCGATTAAGGGCTTGGATTATCTGACAAACAAGCAGAGACAGAGAGAGCTGGGCCTGTTCAGCCTGGGAAGGAAAAGGCTCTAGGAGGGGATCTTTGCAATATATATAAATACCTGATGGGGAGGAGTAAAGTACACAGAGCCAGACATGGCAGTAGTATCCAGTGACAGAACAAGAGGTGATGGGCACAAATTAAAATACAAGAAATTACTTTTAAATGTAAGAAAACTCTTTCTATTGTGAGGGTGGCCAAGCACTGGAACAGGTTGTTACCAGGGAGGTTGTAAAGTCTCCATTCTTGGAGATACTCAAAACCCAACACAGTCCTGAGCAACCTGCCGTAGCTGACCGTGCTGAGATGAGGTGTTGAACTAGATGATCTCTAGATCTGTGAAGAAGAAAAAGGTAGTGGTTGCAGGCAAGCAGTCATAATTGCAGCAAGACACAGTTGCGAGGAAGTAAGATTTTAGTTCTACAAGGATAGGTATTTGACACCTCGCCCAGCTGAAACTGCTGTTACTCACAAAAGCTAGATTAGAGATGATACAGATACATGATTACTAAAGATTAAACAAGTATCCTTCCTTGTTTCTTAACAGCTGTAAGTAGATCACAGGGTTAGCACTAGCAAGGCAGACAAGAAGTTAACTGACAGTAGTGTCCAGCAGCCTCAAAAATGAATCAGACCTCTGTTGGCATTGAATCAGCAGAAGACCCCACCCACCATTCTGTTTACCACTGACTTCACAGTCTAAGTATAAAGATAACAGAAAACACATGACATACAAGACGAGTATAAGGTGACAGGGAGATGTGCCTGTATGGAATAGACATCAGCAGTGCCTGTTACTGGTCATAGATTTCATAGTATAAAGGCTTTAAGGAGATTTTAGATTAAAATAATGACTAATTTTGCAAATGTTTACAGAGAACTTTGGCCTGTATGGCACATGATCTGAGAGAAATCTGTAAGTATTTTAAAATATAAAAATTGGGTAGTAGTAATTGCCATCAATGTCATTCAAAGGTAAGCATAACATGGGGACAGTGAATGAAAATTGATGGCTTGAAGGTGCTTGTAGACTGTGAATGGACTTTTGAAAATAAAGGCAAGTAGCTTATGGTTGGTGCAGTAGGGTGGCAGACATGTCCAAAGTTCATGTAAATTTAATTATCGGTGAGTTCTGTGTCAGCTGATAGAGTTGCAGAACTCCATAGTATTTCCACCTACAGTTTTAAATATATTTGATTTAGTTATCTGTTAGGTATTTCAGGTTTTCAGCAACTACTTTCACCTGCCAACATCTGTATTTATTTAAAAGTATGTATTTATGTTTTATTAGAACACACTGTTATATTTACAGATCTTTAAAAGGTGTTTTCCCTTCAAATACTTGTTTTAGAAAAATAAGCTGAGTGTTTTCATCCACTTCCTTGCCTGTGGATACCTGAATCTTGGAATAAATCTCATTATACGGTTGTCTTTAAAATAAAAACATTTCCTTTACAGTGAAGCCATTTCTAAATGAAGAAGAATATCAAAGAACTGAGGATATAGTTAAAAAATTTGAAAATGGGATTGGGAAGGAGTTGCATCAGAAATTGCTGGAAAGAGCTAAAACGAGAAGGAATTGGGTACGTATTTAGATATGTCAGAAATCATAATTCAACTTATGGAAAGTTGGTTGTTCGGGATATAATTTAAAGAGTCATTTAGCTTTTTTTAATCTTAGGATCTTCTTTATATCTGCCACTTGGTCTATGGATAGGAACACATTCACTTGTATGTGTGATTTGTTTTTTTCAAAGTTGAGTGGCTAAGAGAGCTCACTAACTGAAACGTTAAGCCACCTACCAGCTTTTGAATGCTTTGTCTGTTAGTCTGTTCTAACACCTCCATCCTCCCCTCTCTCCACCCTGCCAAAAAAAAAAAAAAAAAAAAAGAGAATGGAATTTAGAGTTTGGTCTCTTTCTTACTTGAAGAAACCTATGTGGTAACATTTTAAAGTTGTCTTTCAACAGAGAAGGGGGATACAAGGAGGGGTTGTTGCCAAGTAGAATTTATGAGAACTTTGTAAATCTTAACATGGCACATTCCAGAGCGGGGATTTTCAGATGATGATAGAGAAAATACATTATGAACTGTCCGTCCCAGACTCTCAACGCAAATCTCCTTTCCTTCCATTCTTCATGGAGTAATCTGTCTGATATTCGCAGCAGCCACAGCTGACATCTGCAAGAGTTTAAGATGATGACTATTAGGGAAGAACTCTTCATCATAATTTACAGTTTAATAATCTTAAGCAGTATTCAACTTCAGGCTTGAAAATAGAAGAGCTGGATGTGTCGTTACTCTCAGCAGTTAGTTTTGAAACACTGCCCTGCCTTCTGTTTATATAGGAAATATTATTCAAAATATTAATAAAGTAGTAAAAAAAGCAGGCAGATGAACAATCATCTGATTATTAAAGAATTAATGACTACAACTTATTTCTGATGCTAAACATTTTTCATTTTCAGCTGGAGGACTGGTGGCTGAATGTGGCTTATCTTGATCTTCGCATCTCAACGCAAATACACTGTAATATGGGAGGCCCCGGTCCCTATATTGAACACTGCTGGCCACCAAAAGAGGGCACTCAGATAGAAAGAGCATGTGTAAATATATGGCACACCCTGAAATACTGGGATCTATTACGAGCGTAAGACTTTAAGAAAAAAAAATTGATTCTAAATGTTAATGATCTATGTGTACTTTAGTCACAAAAATATGCTTATGTTCAGTGACATGTGTTCTTTGCAGTAAAAGATGGGTTTATCTTACCTTGATTTACTTGCATAATGATGCATCTCTTGTTTAATTTTGGTGTGTTTGTTTACTACAGAGAGAAGGTGGCTATAGAGAGATCTGGGAATGCTGTTCTGGACATGAACCAATTTCGAATGCTCTTCTGCACTTGCAGAATTCCTGGAGTTACCAGAGACTCGATCGACAGTTATTTTAAAACTGGTAAACAAATGCATATTGGAGGTTAATACAAGCAAATTATTTTGTATTAATGGGCTAATGGAGTGGTCATTTTAACCATAAAATACTTCCTTTCTCAAGCACTAAATCAGGTACTAGTTGTTGAGTGCTTATATAAGGAAGCAAAGAAGATATCTAATCTACAAATGCCATTTTTGGTCCAATATTTAGTCCTTACTAAATAAGATTAAAAGCAAGCACTGCTTCAAGTTGTGTATTATCAGCCTGATGCCTATAATAAGTGTGCCAGCATTAAGAATTGAAAAAAGACAAATTCCATGTGTTACAAATGTGGGTGGATTCCGCATATTATATGGACAGAATTTCAGCATCATTACTAATTGCATAGTTTTCCGCAGAATGCATTTCTCGTATGTGCTCTCATACATTCTGTTGGGATAATTCTTACTTATTTTCTATCAGTGTTGTTTCTTGGCTTGGTCAGCTGCTTCTATTTTCAGTCTTGAAAGTACTCCACAGTGCTTTTTGAAGCCATCCTCTTAAACTCCCAACAGTTTCACTCTAGCTCTTGATCTTGCACCCCAGAAAAAGTGTGATATTCATCCTCCACTAACAAATACTGTAGTATTAGTAAACAACAAACCGAAATTGTAACACCCCTCCCACACACATTCTGATGTGACCAGAGTTGTTCAGCAGCGTCACTCTAGATCATCATGGGAGATGTGAATTCCTCTAAGACTCAGGAATGTGTATGCCCGTTAAGACTCAGGAATGTCTGTGTCTTGCTCCATAGAAAATATATAAGGAAATCTCCATACCACAGGATGTGACAAAAAAATGCAAGTTGAAGGCAAGTTTCAAGGGTTTTATCTTAGTGTTACAGTTGAAGAGTCAGTTTAAATACCAAAACATAGAGAAAACATTCAAGTGGTGGAAATTCAGTGTTCTGTTATGATCACACTTAATAAACAAAGCGATTACCCTATGGAGATGCAATTTATGTAACTCACGTCCATTTCCTGCCTTAAGATATTGTAAGAACTTTATTAAAAAATCTTGCTTTTATAATTTTTCATGTCATATATGGTAGGTGATACCCATTTCCATGTAGATTGTCTGCCTCCAGATGAAATATTTAGTCCAGTTAGTTGTTTTGTTTCTCTGTGATTCATGGAGAAAGCAAATACCTCCAGAGAAGGATTTAGGCCATTAAAATATGCAGGTGTCTAAGATAGGTGGAAGGAATTGTCATCTGGAGAGGGCTCTGTTTTTCTTCTTTGGCTGTAGAGGAAACTGGTGTGGTCTACACACTTGAAGTAGTATTCAGATTGCAGAGTAGGGCACCTAAAATTTGCCAGGTAATGTCAGCTTGGAGTCAGACTACACTAAAGGCCAAGAGAGCCTGATCAGTGGAACCTGGAGAGCTTTTTGCTTCAGACTGGAGCAGACACCTTAGTAAGAACAAGTGAAGAGCTCATTAGATGTTAAGTGTATTGGGTAGATCTCCAACAACTGTAGTGAGATCTCAGGCACTTAATTCTAGGTATGCTAACTTCCAAACTTAATTCTACCCCTTGCTTTAGACAGCTGAGGTTAGGACCATGCTACCTAAAGGAACTGAATTTGATGTCATCCCTTCTGACTTTTGTTATGTTAGAAATTAATTTCATGATCTATGAAGATGGGGTTTACATGAAATGACAAATTCCTCACTCTAGACTGTCTTTAATCAGGTATGTATTGAATTGTATTATCTGATTTAGAAAGTAGGACCATAGAGATAGATGTGAAAGCCTTGTAGATTATCAGATTAAGACTTCTGTGGGTGCCTGTTCAGTTAGATACTTGTGAGTAAAGTAGCATACATTCCTTCTTTTTCCCAGGGCAGAGTACTGGACTGAAAGAGAATGTAGCACAGTGGCTCAGTTTGAGAAAAATGTAGCTACATTTCTTGGGGGTTTAACATCTGGTTTTTGTCAGAGTCTTTTCCAACATTATTTAGTCTTATTTCCAGGTAGATGGATTCAATAAGGCAGTGCTTTGCAAACGTACCTAGCCTAGTGGGCCAGTACCATCTGTGTTTCTGTATAGTGGCCACATTCGTGTGTCAGTGCTCCCTTTTAGCAGAGTTGCATGTGCCAATCAGGTCTGGTTGACATGGTAGTGCATCTCGGATCTTGAGCTGTATAACTGAAACTGGTTGCATAAACACTGTGACAACTGAAGGACTCATTTGTAAAGTGCCTTAGAAGCACACTTGTTGCATTATATTCACGCATTTTAAAAAACAAACAAACCTCGTGCAAGAGAGAAATGTTGCGAGATCAACTTTCAGCAAGCAACACTCATTTCAGCAGGGGATGTTCCTGCCTACAAGATACGCAAATAAATGACATTTGCTATTAGGTAATGACAATGACTTGAAGTAGTTAATAACAGTGAATCTGTATATTTTATATACTTCTGTATATTTTCTCTGATGGTTATAAAAACGTCTTCAAATCTGCAGTAAGATCATGCAATTGGACTTCAAAAGTTATTCTTTTTTCTTCTTTCCTGTTTTTAACTGTATGAAGTCTGCCTCATTTTGAACAAAAACATGGGTCTATAGGACTTGCTGAGTGTTTTTCCTGTATCTGTCACTCACTTTATCCCCACAGTTGGATTTTCATGTTTTGTTTTTTGTTTAATTTCAGAGACTGAAGGTGAATGCCCATCTCACTTAATAGTCATGTGTCGAGGTCGAGTGTTTGCATTTGATGCCATACATGAAGGCAATATGGTGACTCCTCCAGAGATTTTCAGGTTTTTAAACTACTTTGTTTCAAATGAGCTGTCCTGTTTAAGCTGCATACCAAAGAGAGTCTTTCTGTCCACCCCAGAGAATTAGGTGTGAAAGAGGCTGCAGCTTATCCTCTAGCTGAGGGTTCAGGTTTGAGTAGATTCTTGTTCAGTGGATGGCAACTTCTTGCCATGAAGCGTGATCATCATGTACTGTTGTAATACATCCATAGAACCTCACACAAAATGGCTGAATGAAGATGTTTCAGTAGGAAACATGATTTATGTGTGAAGTGTCTTTACATGGAATTACTAGGATTATAAGTAATATCATTCCTTTCAGGACTAGTCTGCACTGATAATTGTCTCATTGCTACATAATCATTATCAAAGATGAAACACCACTGTCATGTTGACTCACATCTAATACGCTTGTGGTCAATTTTCTCAAGAATAGAGGGGCTGCGATTCCTGTTGGTGAGTGCAGCAGAGTCCAGAATTGTTGTGCACACCGACTGACTTCCTGCTAGCTACAGAGCACTACAGCAGCTTTCCACTTGCATTTCTTGTCTTTGCACCAGACCTGGGACAACCAGCCGTGTCTGTGGCTCTTTTTGTATTCCTGAGCTTCTGCAAAGGAAGAGAGAGGAATGTTGTTCTTTAAATACTAAATTTCAATACTAGTGCAACTGGCAGTGTTTAAAGCGCTTCTGTGCTGTATCTCCTATCTCCCAGTAGCATGTGGAGTGGTGGCTTTTCAAATTGTCAATACCTTGTGGCCACTGTCGAAATCTGATGTCACATACAGAGGTAGTTTCAGCATAAGTCTCTTGCATATAGATCCCAAATTGATCACATCCGCTTACCAAAGAGGGATTGTGCATTTCGTCTAGGAATAACTTACTGCATTTGTCAAAGTGCTGCTTATAGAGCATGACAGAAGACTTGTAATTAAAATTGGGAAGAGGTGGATGGCGAAATTCCTCAGGCAATATAAGAACTAGTTAGAGAAGCTCAAAAATCACTTTTTATTTTAAAGTCTGGTACTTTAATACTTAAGATATTTCAACGTATGTATTTCTGATTTCTGTAGTTGTACCTGTTAGATCAAGCAACAAAGAAATAAACATCTGGAATACAGACAAAAAACCCTAAAGGTTTCTATTGTCTGTAGAAAGGACAGTTAGTTTTGGTTTGGTGGGGTTTTTTGTTTGGGTTTTTTTTGGGTTGTTTTTGTTCGGGTTTTTTGTGTGGGTTTTGTTTTTTTTTTTTTTAAGAACCTCATCATGGGTCTTATATTTTTGACAACTGTGTAATTAATGATCAGTAGTGAAGTTTAATGGTCAAGAGTGCCAGAACAAAGGACAAGCCAGATTAAACACTTGTAATTTCTGGAGTTTCTTTAACTCCTAGAACAGCATGTGAAAAACTGAATTTGCAAACTAAAAATCAGCTATCTGTTAATAGCTCTTCAGAGGGGAAATGCAAGGAAAAGGTAGGAAGAGAAGTATTCTTGTGTAGTTTAGTCTCTACATTTAGGATGTACTGTAGCTACTGTTCTGCTTTAAATTTCAGGATTTATCTTGAGTGAAAGTTTTGCTCTTATGTCTGAGTAATTGCAATAAAAACTGCAAAGCTGCAGTATTGCAGATGTCTGCTGCTCGGGAAAGTTTGATTGGCACTGATGAAATCTTAAATGTAGTTTTAAATTAAGTGTGTAATTACACTTCAGGACCATGGTTGTTTACATTTAAGTTTGTACTGGGCTGGTAGCTGCAATTTGAATTAACCATTAGTGACTGAAAACAGAGCAGGTCTTAACTGCCCTTGGAGTCTGAGAAAGATGATTTGTGCTTCCTGAAAATTCACATTAGCTTGTGAATGTAGAACCAAAATTCTGGCTTGACAAAAAAGAGAGAGAGAAAAAGGGTGACTTTTATCTTCTCTTCATATGTTCTCTGTTAACTTCAGTTTATTAAATCTTCTTAAAGGCAACTTACATATATACAGAAAAGATGCCATAGTGAACCAGATGGACCAGGACTGGCGGCCCTAACAAGCAATGAAAGGACAAAATGGGCAGAGGTGGGAGTGCTTTGTTGATTCCTGAGAAAACCATTGTGATCACTGGAAATACATCATTTCACTTAGCTTTGTCTTTTTATGCTTTCTAGTTACGTGAATATTTGATCAGTCTTGATCCAAAGAACTTAACTCTTCTGGAAAAAATTCAGAGAAGTTTGTTTGTGGTCTGCCTTGATGATTCTAGTCCCCATGCAACTCCTGAGGACTACACTGAGGTAGCTAAGGTTTTTTTGATAATTCATACTTAGTCTTCTTTATATAAAAATACCTTTATATAAAAATTTCTTCGGCATATATGCAGAAGTAGCACTACTTGCTCTTTCAGAACAGAGAAAAGGAAGCAGATAAATACGCAAATAATGCTACTTCTTGATCCATAGGCATACTTTAAATAGTTTGAATTGTTAGGTCATTGGAAGTGGGAAATGCTGAAATCTACCTTCACAATCTTTTAGCCCTCTATCCTTCAGGGTCCTCAAAAAATATAGTCGTCGACTCGTTATCACTCTCTAATTTAAAAATGTAGGCTTATAATTATGTTTCATCTTCAACTGGATGAAAATGTTTTCTCTGTCAGTGAGGTCTCACCATCTTAATGTAGACTTGGTTTATCTGACAGAGATTGGCAGTGTACTCAGTGTTTTGTAAAACCCACAGTGTGTAACTTTTGCTTTAGGTTACAAGGCTGGGACTAGTAGGTGATCCAACTGTGCGCTGGGGAGATAAATCCTACAATAGCATATTCTTTTCCAATGGAACCTGTAGTGCACTCTGTGATGTAAGTTGAAAATTCTTCCCCCTTATAAACTTGTCAAGTATTTATTTACTAAGTTTTCCCTTTCAGAGTATTATTTTAAATGCTTAATGTGTTCCTCTTTAGGTGTTCCTCTTTAGGTGTTCCTCTTTAGGTGTTCCTCTTTAGGTGTTCCTCTTTAGGTGTTCCTCTTTAGGTGTTCCTCTTTAGGTGTTCCTCTTTAGGTGTTCCTCTTTAGGTGTTCCTCTTTAGGTGTTCCTCTTTAGGTGTTCCTCTTTAGGTGTTCCTCTTTAGGTGTTCCTCCTGCCTTGTTTATTGGGCACCTTGTGTGGCAAGTTTCCAAAGCAGTCTGCTTTCATGGTGTTTGATACTACACTATACTTGAATTACAAACATGAGATCTGAAATCATAATCTCATCTCTAAAGGTATTTAATGAGGGAGTTCCAAAGTCAAAAAATACATTGCACAAGAAGGCTTAAAATTAACTCTTTGTAGGATGTAGCTATTTGAACAGCTGTGTCTTTTAAAGTCAGGATTTTTTTAGACTCGTTATTGAATGGCCAGAAGGGCCTACATCTTGCCTGAAATCTGCTTTTCCACAGCAGTGGTGTATTGTGCCTCCCTGTCTGGCTGCAGAGTAGTCAAGAACATACAGTAGTTCTAAGTGTATTGTAGAACTAGAAAAACAAGTCCAACACTGTGCAGTAAAGCTGTTGATCTGCAGGAAAAAGAGTGGGGTGGGGGGAAAAAAGCAATTTGATTTCTCTTGCAGTTATGCAAATAATGTGATATCTTGTCTTACATGATTCTAGCATTCTCCATTTGATGCCATGGCTTTAATTACCATGTTATCTTATGCTGAAAAGAAGATTATTGAAAATGAGGGAAAATGGAAGGTATCTATCCTTTTAAACTTTCAGGTTTATTAGTTAATGTGTCTTTTCTTATGGATAACATTCTCTATTTTCTCTTCTTTCTCTCTGCATCCTCCCAGGGATCAGATAAAGTGAGGGATATTCCATGGCCAGAGGAACTTGTATTCACAGTGGATCAAAAAATTATAAAGGAAATTGAACATACTAAAGAATTGTATTACAAAAAGGTGAAATCTCTTGATGCTTCTCTTAATTATCAGTGATTTTTTTTTTTTTAATTCTATTTACATGTTTTTATGTTCTCCAGGCTGGAGAACAGGGATGAATGTTATTGATAAAGGGGGACTTAACATCACAAGTTAAATTTATTACATTGTTGGTTTATGTCGAGTGTGTTTTATTTGAAGTGGACCAAGGTATGACAATTCTTGACTTGTGTGGTTTTTCCTCCTTTGGTATGACAGGTATCTGACTTGCATCTAGTGAATTATGCCTTCACATCCTTTGGCAAAGCCTTGATTAGAAAGAGGAAACTTCATCCCGATACATTTGTGCAGCTTGCCCTTCAGCTTGCTTATTACAAATGCCATGGACGGTAAGAAAATCACATTACCCAGATTAGGAATAAAAAAAATAGTTTCTTGAGTAAAGGGGTGGATCTGGGAATATAATGCAGTGGCCTTGCAGTGCCAGTGTGTCAGCAAATCGCCATTTGCTATGGTGATAGAAGAATGAAGAAGTAAAGGGTTTTTTAAAGTTAACAGCTGCATCAGGCCTTATTTTGTGCCAAATCCACGGGGCTTGTGCTCTCAGCTTCAGACGAATTGTGTCCTTGTGCCCGTTGGGATCACACATGTACACACTGTGCAATGGAGGACAGAAGCCAGTCCATGGAAATGTGGATTTGGCTGTACAAAGTAAATACCTGGGAAAACACCAAATGTGCAGTGGGTCAGGATTCTTTAATGCTAAACAGTTGCTGAGATGAAGAAAGCTCTGTCTGTACCAAGTGACAGCCATCAGTAAAATGGTTAGTCTTCCAAGCCTGTAAAACTTACAAACCTCAGTGTCTCACTTTCTTTAGCAACATTAGATGCAAAGGTTTGGGCAGAATTATAGAGATATAGGTAGTGACCCTGCAAATGCGTGGCTCTATGTTTTTGGGTGTGTCATTTTGTTTTGTGTTATTGGTAAAAGGCAACGTTCCTCCTTGTATTGGTGTTCCCAAATTTCTGTTTGCTAACTAGCACTGATTATGGCTTGTATAAGTCATTACTGACCTGGCAAGTATTGCTTGCTTCAGAAAAAGGAGGGTTTCATCATATGAGCATGATGCTTAGTCACTGGAGATGTGTGTCTCATCATAAGAAAGGTCGGTAGATCTCAGTTCGAATGTTGGAATAAATTAATTGTCTGACTGAAATAGCCTGTTAGGTCTGTTCTAAACACACAAGTATGTTTCATGTAAGTTGTATATTAAATGGTAGACTAGGGGTGCTCTGGGTAAAAGCTGTATGCGTGTCAGTATGCAACAGAGGATTTGAGCCTTATCCTTATAAATGCCTTGGGACACACTGCTTAGTTCAACTGTGTCTCTTTAATTTTTGAGTTTTTGGATGGTGTAGATGGTTTCTTCAATGGAAATACATAGTGAAGCTGAAGCTTGCACATAATTTCAGCTTATTTTTATACTAGAGGCTGGTAGATTTGTAGTCTGCAGAAAATAGCCATGACAACCCAGTCTCTTCAAGGTATGATTATACCACTGGCACTTTTTCAGTCTTCTCATAAAAGCTCTTAGAGTTTGTGGCTCTTTTTCAGACACACAGTTTAAAGAAAATTGTAACTGAGCTAGATGTATAAGATACTTGGCAGGACTTTTTTATTCCTTCAGAGAGCAAATAGTTTTGTTAAGTTAATGAGATACTCTTCCCTAATTTTTCTTCTTAGCCCAGGCTGCTGTTACGAAACTGCCATGACCAGGCGTTTCTATCATGGCCGCACAGAGACCATAAGACCGTGTACTATGGAAGCAGTGGAATGGTGCAAATCCATGCTGGATCCTTCTGACGGTGTAAATACCGAAATCCTACTTTAATCATCATGTATTTAGAAGGGCTGTCATTTGAACTGCTTAAAACTCATTTTTCTATTGTCTCATTAATGGGAGTTGGCCTGTTTCCGGTGAGACAGATTTCAGATGTTGGGTTGCTTGAAGTCTGGTTCTGGTCATTGTGACTGAGGTGGGATGTCATGTGTGGGCTTGTTTGGTTTTCTAGCCTGTTTCAGTTTCAAGAGTATAAGTGTCTTGAGTTACATTCACATTGATTTCCCTCCCCCCCCGCCCCCTTCCAAAGTGACTGGGTTGGAACCAATGCTATGGAGTGGTTCTGTTGTTTTAATTTTTAAGTGAGATCAGGAAATGTTAATCTAATCGTTGAGTCTGAGAACAAGATTGGAATCTGTTTGTGACCTAGTGGCAACAGGGATGTATTCCAGAATTTGTCTCTGAATAGCTGAACCAGGGACATTTTCTTTTCCCAGCAACTATGGTCTGGTGCTTGGCTGGCAAAGCATGTCATGCCTTTCTTGCCAAGTGAGAGCTGTACGAAAGCTCTTTCTGTTGTCCTCACTGCGCATTTCTCAGAGCCTCAGAAATGAAGCAAGGAGAAGATTTTTGAGACAAAGAACTATATATCTTTAGGAAATGCAAAGGTTCTGTATTATTAATGCACCTGAGAAACATACAGGAATATGGCTATTGGGAAGTATGTGTGACTGATAATTATAGTCTTCAAGAGTATATTTTCCTGGTCTTCCTTGGCTTCTTTTGGCCTGTGTTGCAGCTTTAAAACTCCATTTTCTGGCCTTTATTCAAATCTGCTTTCCTATTGCAGATACGGGTTCCTGTTATTTCCCTGCTTTTCAGTTATTTTCTAACCAATTATCAGGCTTCTATGGGTAATACACACAGAGGTTTCTTACTTCCAACACTAACTGTACCCTTTTTCTTTTTCTCTTTGTAATTTTAAATAGCATCTCCAAATATCTTCCTATTGCTATTTTGTTTATGATGAACTCTTGGGGCTTAAAAAAAACACTGAATCTGTTCAATAATATTGAAATTAAGATGCTTAAAAGTCTACTTTTAAGGTACTAGAAAATACCTAAAGTTAGGTGCTTTGGGAAAAATCCTTTTGTCTCAACTCTTCTTTTGCCTCTTGTGAGCTTAGTAGCTTGATTTTTATCCAGATTGAGTGGCTACTGCCCTTGTTTCACATTCTCTGCTGCAGCCTCTCATGTAATGAATAAAAGGATAAAGGGTGCTTCTTAAGTAGTTAGAGCTGGTAAGATCTGAGATCTCAGAAGTCAAGATCTTCTGTGTCTAGAGGTGTTTCTCTAGGCCTCCTTTACTGAAACTTGTATTCTGTTCTGGTTTTAATATGTACGTTTCAATATAAAATCAAAAAAACCATGTCGCTGGGCAGAACTACTGTCATGGAAGTATATTTCAATCAGCAGAGAAAGTTTGGGAATGTATTTGGAATCTGTATATTTTAATCAGGGTCTTTTTTGTTTTGTTTTCTGATTTTGCATCACAGATTTCTTTCCATCTGTTTTTTTCTTTTTTTTTTTTTTTCCCCATGAAAAATGATAGAATAGGACAGACTATTTCAGTTGGAAGTGACCTACAATGGTCATCTAGTTCAACTGCTTGACCAGTTCAGTGGTGATCATGTAAATGCAACAGCACCTGCTAAAAAGCTATCGTGCTTCTAAAGAAGTGGTATTGTAGGAAGTTTTTGGTTTTGATTACTCTAGTTCACAGTGGCTACTCTCCATTGTTTCAGCTTGTTTGGGAAAGAGCATGAGATTTAGAGTATTGTTCAGTGCAAAAGTGATCTGAGTAACAGAACAGAGATACAGGAAACAAATGAGCAAGTTCTCCTGAAAAAGGAATTTGGATTTGGGAGAAAGTTTGAGAGAGGTTCTAGTATACCTTTCAAGTTCCTCCATTTTCTTCAATCTAAAATTGCTAGAAACTGTGAAAGGGAAAATCTTGCCGATCTGTGATTCCTGATGTGTTACTCATCTAGATTATTTTTTCTTTTCTTTTTTCTTTTTTATTTTTAATCTTGTCTCCCCTACTTTACACAGACTTATCAACGACTACAGCTGATGCATAAGGCATTTGCAAAGCACAATAAAATGAGGAAAGAATGTGAGAATGGAAAAGGTACTCTGGGATCAAAAGAGTTTTTTGTTTTGTTTTTTCTTGTGGGTGAAAAGGGAATATTGCTGTATGCTAACACATTTTCTGTCCCTTTTTTTCAACCTCAGTAAAAACTACCCCTTAACATTTTATACTATAATTTCAGGGAGAGGAACTAAAAGGTACTCCTTGCACTCTTTCTGGTGCCCCAAAGACATGTTCACTTTGAATATTAATTCAGTTTCTGCCCAGCTAAACGTTATTTCAGAATATTTCAGAGTATTTCAGAATACCTGCTTGGCTGGAAAGTGGGAAATGTGGCCTTTTAAGGCAGGGGAGAGATTTGGGTGAAGTTCTAACCCACCTGTGTTAGTGTGGTAAGCTATTCTATGAATGAGAAAGAGTAGCTGGGAAATAATCATCTGATGAACCTTCACTCTCTCTCCATCCTACTTGGTGAGTTACCTAGGCAGTTGTGGCCCTGAAAGCCTTCTCACCTTGTCCATGTGATTGCCAGTGGGCCAGTTTCACTGTGTGGAACTCCTCCTCCTTGGCTGAAATGGAAGTTTTCCTGGTTTTTGTTTTCCACAGGAACTGTACTGGGTTTATATTACTTAGTTCATTTTTAATTGGGCTCAGTATTGCAAGCTGAAAGTGATGAAGGCCTCTTGGATCGAGTGTTTGGGAAATGTTCTTGTATGCTACAATATGAATCTTGGGTTTTATTAGACTGTTATTTATCCGCCCTTCAGCAGCTATTTGAGCTTCCAGCTCTCCAGACCAGAAGAAGCAGAAAAACGGGAAATGCTGCTGTTAACAATGCAGTATTTGCATTTATTTGACAGGCTTTGATCGTCACCTTCTGGGTCTCCTACTTATAGCACAGGAGCAAGGACTGCCAGTGCCAGAACTTTATGTGGATAATGCCTTCACAGCTAGGTAACTTGTGTTCTTGTCCTGTGTGGGGGGTTGTATCCCTTGATACCAAGGACTTTGTTACATTGGCCTTATGCATCCTGATTTCTTGATCTCTAGGGCAAAATAACTTTTTGTAAAACTCATCTTGTTTTAAATTATCTTTAAAAGTGCTGCTTTTCTTTGGTGTTGTTTTACAGTGGAGGAGGTGGGAATTTTATTCTTTCAACTAGTCTGACTGGCTACACTAGGTTTACTGGATCTGCAGTCCCGATGGTGTATCATGGCTATGGCTTTTTTTATGCAATCAGAGATGACAGGTAAGGATATAATTTCATTTTGGGCATGGTTCTGTCCCTATCACAAAGGGAAACGCACCTAACAACTAGAATGACGAAAGGAAGAGACAGAAGAAATGTGGCTGAATGTGTCAGAAAAGGTTAAGAAGTGAGAATAGAGGCATTAATGTTCTGGGAAAGCATGTGTGGGAGGAAGAACGAAATGGTGGAGAGATGAATTGAGCACCAAGATACTGACAACAAGCAGAAAGGAAGGAGTGGGGAAGGTGAAAAAGGGAGGAACAAAAGAAGTTACTTAAGAAGCATTCATTTTAGAGATTGTTGAGTGTAACATGCAAAGGTGTTTTTTAAAAAGTAGCAGTTGACTGAGATAGAGTACAGGTGAGCACACTGCCCATCAGTCTTGTCAGTGAGACATGCATCTCTTGACTCCAACCAGACCTCTGAGTAACAAGCAGAATCTAAACCATTTGGCTTCACTTCTCATAAAATGGTAGGATTTGAAAAAAAAATCCAACTTCGGCTTACTGGTTTTATGGAAAAAAATTATTTCTTCCTTATCAAATCTAATAAGCTACTTTGATTATAATGGGTTGAGGTAACTTGCTATTTTGTGATTTAGGTGTAATTCAGGTGACTTCTTCCTAAGGCTAAATATGAATTGTGTGCAGATTTGATTCAGTTTGAGAATACAAACCATTTACACTTTGGTCTATGGCTCTGTTAAGATGAATAGAACTAGATAAATCTTTACCTTTTATTAGGTAAATTGAAAAAAAACGACTTTAAACCTTAAAGGAGTTGCTGAGAAGAAATGCAATTCACAGTATTTTCAAATATAGACGGAAAAAAGTCACTGTGTATGTAGAAATGGGTATTTAAATCAAAGTATCTAGTTTCAAGATCTGTCGACATTATTGCTTACTGAAGGCACTAGGGATCCAAGTCCTTCTTGAATGTTGAGACAGTATGTTTATGTGATGATTTTTGTTTCAGAATTTATGTCAATAATTTCACATTTCAGGGCAATTTGTGTGACTTTTATCCTAGACCATGACAAGTAAGAGTGGTAACTTCATTGTTTTCTATATTGATAGGATCGTTACTACCTGTTCTTCTTGGAAATCATGCCCAGAGACTGATGCAGAAGTGCTGTGTAGAACTGTGTTCCAGTGTTTTCAGGACATGCTACAATTAACAGTTGCAGCTCAGCTGTAAGGTTGCTAATGATGTAAAAGCCTTTGCAAGCTCACGAGTTATATGTAGTACTTATAAATGAAATACTACTCAAGAGTAGTTATAGTCAAGTTAAGACATTTAATGATCTATGTGAAGTCTACCTATTTTCATGGGATTTACTGTGGTAACAGTACCCAATTAAGAGTAATGTAGCCATTTGCAACAACAATGCAAGCAGTAGTACCTTATCTATGTAGAACTATGCAATATTAAAATATGCCTCAACAATGCAAACATACTTGAGAGATAGAATATTGGAAGTGGAGAATTACGGGAGATTTGTATTCATGATGTTAGTAGTAACACTTAGAAAATACTTTGTAGTCTACTGATATTGTTTATGCCAGTGGAGCACTTAACTGTGTACTTAAGAGTAACCGCACTATCCTCTTAGGTGATTATGCTTCCTATTTATAGTGATTTATGAAATAGAAGGGCTGCCTCCATCAGGCTATATGTTGTTTTATAACTTCCCTGTCATTTTTGCTACCAGGATTATACCAAATAAATGTTGTATCTGTGAACAGGGATGTTCCCACTACATTTGTAGTATGAAAGCACTACAGTCTGAAGTATTTTGAAAAAGAAGTTCTCAATAGTAAAGACGAAGCAGCATATGAGTTCCAAATTCCTCAGAGTTCTCATCTTCTAGTGAATTGCCAATATCTGCTGCTTTACACTAATAATACACAATAAAAGAAAGCACTGAATGCAGTTTGATACAATTCTCAGGATTTTAAGGCTTGGTTCCTCTCTTTGAGCAGCTTTGTATGTTCCTGTCGTAGAAATAAAATTCTTCTAAAAATCAGCTTTGTATTGATTTATGGGTGGACTGTTTAAGGTCTAGCGACTAAAATTTGTGAAAAATTATGCTGGGGGCAGATGAACTTGAAACAGAGATTCTAAAGTACCTGTTGTTTTCTCTTTTCTCTAGTTTTTGGAGTTTTGAGAGAGGTCAGAGATTATTATTTGCTTTATAGAAACAACTGCATCCTCAGCTAACACTGAACAAGTTCTTCTGCCCTTTGGAAGCTCTGTTGCATATTTTTTTCACAGCAGCAAGAACAGAATTTCCCTTTTTATTTCCTTCCTCAAAGCCTGACACTTCTCTGAGTAACCCGCCAGGGTGTGTTACACTGTGTCTTGTTGCCTCAGAAAAGTGTCTCATTATTTCAGCCTTTGTCTTCTCTGCTTTTATTGGACTACATGTGTGGCCTGTCTCAGTTGAATCTGACAACCATGCATTGTTTACTGGTTGATTTGAGGTCTTCCAAAACTCAGTAAGAATCCATTCCTGTTCTGGAGTGCTTATAATAACCCACTCTCTTTCTCGGAGGTAAATGACTTTCTGAAGTCTCTTGGTTAGTGAAGCATGTTTCTCTATGATGCTGTGATTTCTGTGAGATAGATCAGGATTTTGGATCAAGCTATGCCTGATTTTTTTTTAAATAAGTTCTTTCTGACAGTTAGAACCTTTCACCCCTCAATTGTGTAGTAAACCTGGTTGCAGTGGTGACAAGGACAGTTTGCTGTGAACACTCCTGTGACACAGCCTGAAATCTGATGAAGGGGTGTAATTTTGCATTTATTTTCCACACACCTACCCCTTCCTCTCTGGGGATTTCTGGGACCACAGACATCCTGGCAGAAATACGGAAAAAGGAAAACTATTTCAGCAAGTGTATTATGGAGAAAACGTCATTCAGTCACCAGCATAAGCAGAATTTTCTGTTCAGCTGGGACAGTCTGTGCCTTGCCTAGAGGAACTCGAGACAGAAGTGTATCCAGAGAGAATAAAATTAAATTCTGTGAGTTGTTAGAGCTACTTGTTATGTGTTGTGGATGCATGAATTCAAAAGCGTGGTGTTAATTTCCTTGTTGTAAGGACTAAAGCATTTTTGACTCAAAGTTGTTCTACTAAGTTTATGCTCTATGGATCGTGTGGGACTAAAGCATAAAGTGTTAAACAGGTTGGGGTTTTTTTTGTCTGTGGGAAAACATGTAATCAGTGCAGAAAGAGCATAATGCAGTAGGGGCTCTGATTTCAGGTCAGGGTGGTTAAGCTATGCAGTCCTGTTGTCCTAGGACAGGCACTATTTGCTTTGAAGATGCAGAGTAAAGCAGGGGGTTGCAGAAATTGGCTGCACCCATTGGCAAGCCAAGAATAGGAGCCAGGCTTCTGCACTGGGGGGACTGAGCAAGTTCCTGACAGGCTTCCTTTTTTCCCTGCTCCGGGTTGCACGTGCATTTATTTAGAAACAGTCATACCTGGAATGGTGCTTTGGGCCCATCTGTGTTGAGGAACACATCGCTACCTTTCTTCTGCCTGTGAGGGCTGGCATCTTTGTGCATAAGCAATAGCTACTCTCTCTCTATTTCCAGAGACTGCTTTTCTGAAAACTTTTTGGCCTCTTGCTGGTGTACATCTCACTGCCTCATCACTCACTGGAGTTTAGAGAGAATGCAAAGTTAGAACATGTAGTTACAATCAACCTGTAAAAACAACCCCTGAGACCTGAACAGATGAACGAGCTCTCATCCCTTTTCACTAGCGCTCTCTGTAACAGCTTGCTGCTGGCCCCAGGCTGGACACTGCTTTTTCCCTACCCTCAAAAGACCAACCTCTTCTCTCTCCAGTGTCTCTGTGCTCAAACCCTCTCCCTGTTTTTGAACACGCATCCCTTCACTGTGAGCTCCCGTGCTAGGTGCTGCAGAATCAATCTTCTCAGAGCCCGGAGGACAGAAGGGGCCCTCCACACCCGGAGTCCTTTGCTTTGTAGTTTGGCAAATCAGCAAGGTTTTTTCATGACTGCTACGTAGTCTTTAATTTGAGCAACTGAATTTTTGTGCTGGGGGAAGAAGAGGATTGGGTTCTTAAAGCAAGTGTACCTCAGTTATTTATTAGTTAACAGGGTTATAAGGAAACTATTTACAGAATTTTACCAAAACCAGAAGTAGTGAAGCATCCTTAAGTCTCATACAAAAGACTGAAGCAGCTGTAAAGCTGTGCTTCAGCGCCAGGTACTGCCCACCATCACATGTTGCATGACCCACTTTGGACATTGACCAGAGAATAGTAGATGCCTTTTTCAGCCAGGAGCTGCTGATGGGTCCCTTGCTCTACGACCTTGCCGTTCTGGACCACGGCAATCTTGTCAGCATTTTGGATGGTGGAGAGGCGGTGAGCTATCACGATGCAGGTGCGACCTTCTCTGGCTTTATCCAGCGCTTCCTGGACAATCTGCGCAATGAACAAACCAAAAGGTGAGTTAAAAACAAATGCAGCAGCTGTCTCCACCTGTAGTACCTCTAGTCTGTCATCTGTTACCTGTGATAAAGCAATGACAGAGGTGATGTTTCTATGGAGGTGAAAAAGTGTTACCCCTGATGACTGGTTCAGATCCCTGTTTGTACATCTGGGGTGAGGGACAGGCAGTGCTTGCTGGTGGGTGTGCATTCATGTTCTCACTTGCCTCAGAAGTCAGGTCAAGCTGACTTCTCCAAGGTCACAGCCCAGCCCTTCCTTACTGTCGCAGGTAGGTCTTAGTTGGTCAGTTTTAGAAATTGTCCCCAACAAATTGGTCTGGCTCCTTTGACAAGCCATGCACTTTCTCACTCACTTTCAGCAACATGGAAAACTGCTCCAACTTTGAGTCCACTCATTAGATAATTACAACTTAATCCCCCAAATAGTTCTATTATAAAATCATGGTATAATCAAATAACATGCTGGATGATTTTGTGTTCTAGTTTCTAAGCACTAAGTATGGTATACTTAGTACACATACTTTTAACAACACCCCTCCTCCCTTTAATACTCTGAAGGTTATGAATTCTTTAATGTCACCTGTTCTGGGCTCTGTGGCCACAAAGATACCAAATGTTGCAATAAAATTATTATGAAAATTGATAGTACTGAATTGCTTTTGGGATGGGGGGTGGGTGGGTAAGTTTGTTTTTCACAAAACGAGTCTCCTGTTGGCATGACCAGCCAACTTGCAAATCCCCATTTCTATTTGGGAAGCCAAGGTACCTTTTCACTTTCTGTATCCAGTGCAGAGGTAGCTTCATCTAACAGCAGGATTCGGGGCTGCCGTACAAGAGCTCGGGCAATAGCAACACGTTGCTTCTGACCACCAGAGAGCTGAGTTCCTTTGTCTCCCACGCGTGTGCTGTATTTCTAGATACAGAAAGTAAGCACAAGTGTAAACCTGGATTTGGACCTAATCCTGTGGAGCGTGACATTTGAGCTGCATTTCCACCGGGTGACGAGTCTGGGGCAGCCCCTTTCCCAGCCACGAGCTGAGAAACACATTTATGAGTATATTTAACTGCAAAGCAAACCCCGTGATGCTGAGCAAGGGCAGCGTCGTTTGTTTTGGGGTAGAGGACCAAGGTGCAAAGAAGTTGAGGGCAGGGCAGGAGAGGGAGATTGTGACGTTGCCGGGAGCAAACCCAAGATTCAACTTAGCACCAAGGAGCCCAGGCAGTCAGCTCTTCTCTCACCGCCCCAGTTCTCTCTAAGAGGAGAACTCAGCTTGAGAGACATTGAGAATGATTTAGGATGAATGAGAAGCCAGTCAAATTCAAAATCTCATCTGTCTTGCACTCTACTTTAAAGCTGACACAAATTTACTCAAGAAATTTGATTCCAGCTCTGTGCCTCCCCTGTTTGTTACCTGCTGTGTGAATAAATGTACATCTCTGATCTAAGGGATGAAGTTTTGCAGGGAAAACCCACCAACCTCCTTAGCCTGTAGGAATCTATTGACTGAGAAATATTTGTCCTAGCCCATATTTTCCACAAGAGCAAGCTGACAAACAGCTGTTAGCATCAGCCAATCACTTCACACAGCAGGTAGGAAGAGCTTTGCTTGCATTCCCCTGTCAGCAGCTGCTCAGCAGGACATGAACACATAGACTTCAGGGATCTTTTTCTTTTTCCTAGCATAATTATTCACAACCAATGTAGCAAACCTGAAACTGCTTTTCCGTCCAAGGTGCTATTTATTTTGCAGCAAAAAGATCCACTCTACCCAAGACTCAGCTTGTCACATCAGGTACAACCAGGAGGTAACAACAGGTATAAATAGGGAAAGGGAGAGAAAGAAGTGGGAACAAGGTGCTGGGTTTCTGTCTGCTCTTCCAAGTTAACTCTGTGTGTGACTTTACACACCCGGCTAATGAGATATTGAAAAAGGAGGGTGAGACCAGTGCTCTTTGGGCTGGCTTAGCACTTTCCTGTTGCTTTCACTTAACTGAAGGGAAGCACCCAGCCTCTTTTTTGGTATTTTCTGCATGTCTGTTGCTCCATGCTCTTCCATCTAGAATGACTTGCCTGAGTACCAATATCACCCAGGTTATTTTATTAACAGACACTTCTCCTGCAGAGATGAAGACCCCTCCCATTCAGGCATTTGCAGCAGTGGGCTTGAGCAAATGCCTGCAGCCACTGCCACCCACTAGCTCTCTGTTTGCCCTTTGGGTCTTGTGGGGACAAAAACCCCCCAAATTTCAATGTCTAATTGAGTCACAGAAATGTAAATGCTTTTAACCCATATATACTTAGGAAAGCATGGAGAGGCACTATGTTTTTTTTTCCCCAGATGAAAGTCGGAAATGAGGGCCTAATTACCTTTGGTAGTGATTCAATGAAGGAATGAATATTGGCCGCTTTTGCTGCGCTGACAATTTCCTCATGTGACACCTCCCGACTGTTATCTCCATATGCGATATTTTCAGCAACAGTGCAGTCGAACAAGATTGGTTCTTGTGAGACGATACCAATCTGAGCTCTCAGCCACTGGATATTTAGTGTCTTTGCATTTTGGCCATCCAGGAGCTAAAAAGTCAAAAATAATATGTTTTAATCATAGTACTTTATAGATGGTTGAGGTTTGTTTGTGTTTTTTCTTTTAAATTTAGCAACATTAAGGCCTCTAGCAGGCAGGGCACACAGGCCATTTCATTCCCTGAGTCTGTTAATTTAGGCACTTATGCATGGCAGCAGAGATGGAGAGATGAGTGTTAAAGCCAAGTTATGTCTGCAATCAATACAATAACACCAGATGTCTCTATGAATCTGAAAAACTCCAGCTGTGTGAAGCCACTATGTATTGCACCCCACTTTTTATCACTCTAAGAGCCAATACAAATCTGCTTTCTCTGTCACTTTGCTATCAGTATTAGAGACATTTGGCACTATGCTGGTGACAGAAAGATCTACTTCAGAAACCAGTAGATCTATACCACAATGTGTTTCCACAGCCACTTCCTTTATTAGCAGCTTTATCCCATCTCTGTTATGCTGATCTGGGTGTCAGATGTCCTCACCTCTCAAATAGCAGCAAAGGGGGACAGCAATGGACCACAGTCCCTAATCCCGTAACTGAATATCATCCTTGTACATCAGTGAGAAAAATTCATCTACCACCACTTGCTCATGTAAGATGAGATGCATGTTTAAAAATCTATACATCAGCACTTGAACTTCTCCTCTTCTCGCACTGTACCTTATCTGGACATTAGCATCCACAACTGTAAGTTTAATTAAGTCTGTTCTGCAGAGACTTATTTTGTCTAAAATAAAACATCAGTCCATCTTTCTGCTTTATGACTTCTGTCTAAAGCAGATGTAATGACCTGTGGACTAAATCACCATCCTCTTTCTGTGGGTGCACTGGGACATTGGACTCTTGGAGCCCAGATCATCTTTTCATTCTGTTTACACAACACCTGGTATTACCTAATTCAGGGCTTGGATTCCTCAGTACAATGATAAACTGAAAAATAATAGGCTAAATGTTTCTATCTTTACAAGAAAAATTATATTTGTGTGCACATGAGACTAGGGACCCCTTTGTAAGGAAGAACTTGACTTGCCAGCTGTTTTCTCTGTGGGTTGATGAGACAAATCTGTCTTCTTATTCTCAGAATATAATAAATAAAGGCGGTTAAATGATTAAGCACTGAATAAATTTTTTTTCCCAGTCTCAGGAAAAGGTATCTCACAGTTCAAGGCCACTCTCTCATTGACAAGCATGAGGAACTAAATACAAACTCCAGGGAAAAGAAGCCAAAAGGTCACTCCAGCATCTCCATCTGTCAAGAAGGCTATCTGTACTTCAGGCTGCAGTTCAGTTTGAGCTACAGATGACAGTTTTGCCTTTCACAGAGAGTCAGGACTATGGTGGGAGGCAGATATCTGGGTTTGGGAAGTCTGGTGGTCACATTTTTGGAGGAAGGATCCAAATCCTCTGAACTGAAGCCATGACTAAGGATGAAATATGGGTATAAGTGAAGAAACAGATGAAATATGAGATCACTTTATTTGGCAAGTACAAAATTGTCCTAGGAATGCATAGACATCTATCTTCAACCTCCAGATGCTTCAAGATCCAAGAAGATATTTTTCAGATTTTTTTTCATCTTCCCTTTACTTCATTTTTATATGCTAGGTGATGATGCAGTGAAGGTCTATGGCTACTCTAAGCAGTGCTGCTGTTAAATTTCCAACAATTTGTCCTTACTGTCATTAAACTAAACCTCAGTGATGCCAGTAGGCTCTGGTCATACCAATGTAGCAATTTTTCTCCATTAGATCTTGTTCTAGTAACTTGAAGTGACATGGGAAATTCAGAAATTTTACTTTCCTTCTACTTTCCCCATGATTGCATAGAGAATATTGAAAATCCATGTGTTCCTGCCTTTGATTTCCAAAATATTACCAAAAATTTGTATTAGAAACATTAACAAAAGTGGGTAGTTATACTAGCAAACATGTAATAAGATTATTTAAGAGGAAAAAAAAAAGGCAAATAAATTATATTAATAAAATAGAGTAAGCATGTATCATGTACCTGCAACTTACACTTTGATGTGGAACACTTACCATTTCTCCACTGAGGGGATCATAAAATCTCTCAAGCAGCTGAACAACAGTGCTCTTTCCACAGCCACTGCTACCAACAAGAGCCAGAGTTTGTCCCTTTTCTACTTTTAGATTCAAACCTCGTAGCACTTTGGCCTCTGGTCGGGTTGGGTAGTTAAATGTCACATCGTTAAATGTTATGTTTCCACCAAATATTTTCTGATTGAAACAGTAGAGTTAGGTCAATTTTTTAGGCTAAGGTAACGGTTCATAAAAAACTATGCAGAGCATTCATAAAAGAGATCAGTGGGAGTTTTTCCAGAAGATCAGACTTCTTTTTTTCCCAGGAATTAATATGTAGTGAGAAGCTATTGTGAAAACACAAATTCTCTCCTAAATATTCTACTCTGCAGGCATATTTTAATTAAAATTCTGTTCCGTAAACACAAATTCTGACAGCTTCTCTTACACCATCTGTTTAAACAAGATTACATTTTCAAAAGTAACAATAACTCTAGGTGGCTGACTTCTGTCTGCTTTGCAAGGACCTCATTCAGATTCTTGGCATGTTTTTTGCTGGTTTTTTTTTTCATTTTTGTCCTTAAAGATACTGAAAATAATCTACTATTTTTGATCTGTGCACAGAATCAACCCTTCTACTTAAAGATCTTTTCTAATTAATTTACTATACAATGTAATATGATATATGTAATATAGATACATGCCTACACAAGAAGAAATATAGTTCATATGAATGAGTATATATAAAATGTAAATACAGACATATGCAAATGACCAATCAACATAACAGCTCAAATGTATAACGCTTGCTAGGACTCACAGCTATTTTCCTTTCTTATGTGTGTGTGTATATATATGCATATAAACACATATATAAACATAATAAACACAGGGTTTGTAATATATATGTGATAGTTTTCTGTGATGTTCTGTCCTCTGTTGTATGACAGGCCACATGCACCCATATGTTTGTATACATTGTTGGTTACTAAAATATGTGACAATCTATTATGGACGACTTGCAAATAAATTATCCCTCAAAAATTTTTGGTTAAATATTAAAGGCCAAGTTATATGTTCAAGATCCATGCTCAGGTAGCTTCATGCAAAAAAGTCTTGAAAAACTACCTCTGTTGCATTAACCCTACTTCCACTGACTCTTAAAGGTGTTTCACCAAGAGACAGGTGAGGTTTTGGCAGCAGACAAAAAACAAAGCTTAACCCCAATTTGGTTGGATGAGTCAGATATGAATGGGCTCACACAGTGCTTGTTCTCAAGGAGCTATGATGTGGGTGGGAGAAAAAAAGAAAAACAGGCTTGAAATAAATTAGAGGAGTATGCTAGTTGTGCATAACACCGTGCTTACTTACAGGCTTCTCTCCTTCCTCACTGTAGCTATCTATGGAGGGTACTCTTTCAAACAGCATGAACAAGTAGGCTGCTGACATTTTGGCTTTGGCATAGTCTGGAGTGAAAGAAGTGCTTTGTCCTAATGCCATTGCACCAAATACAATAGCTGAAAAAACTCTGTAAAGATAAAAAGAAGAAAAATATATTGACATTGTTGTGACAAAGGCAAGAAAAGCATTTATGGGCAGATTAGGGGCTTCAGATAAATACTCATTCATAAGGCTAAGGTAGGGTAAGAGCTGTCTACTGTAAACTCTGTCACTTTTTTCCTTACTGAGAAAATCTGTAATTTGTTTGTAGGGAAGAGAGTAGCACGCTAAGCTTCCCTTCCTTGCCTACTTGTCTGGATTTATTAGAAATGGATGTGTTGATTTCTGTTTCTGTTCTTAATGCATGAGATGTGTTAGGATGTATAGTTCCTTGCAGCTCAGTTTTGTCTATAAAATTGAAGGTATAAGTTGTGGAGCAGTCTGAGGATTATGGAGAAATTTGCCATTCTACATTTCTTTTGAATGGCCCGGTCTTCCAGGCACAGTCAAATCCTTGAGTTCAGGAGAAATAGGCAAAAGGCAAATGGGAGATGAGAAAGAGGCTTGAAATCTGGGGTGAGCAAAAGGCAGTAGGAGAGGAGATACACAAGGAGAAGGGATTCACTTGAATGTGTAGGGAAAGGGAGGGTAACGCTGGTATTTGAGAAGGGGTTGGTGTAATCAGGGTAAGAAGCAGCTTTAGCTTCAGCAGCATTTCTTGCCAGGCAGGAGTGTGTCAAGTGCTGAAAGCAAGCATGGGATGTGCATGGGAGACAAGGTGTCTATTGACAAATACAGACAGGGGTTTCAGCCGCAGGGAGAAAAGCAAAAGACTTGGTTAGATGCTGGAGATAGGGAGGGAGGGAGGAAAGAGAAGGTTGGAAAGGTGCCAGTCAGTGGGAACAACTCTCCAGAAACACTTGGAGAAGCTTTTTCAGCTCTGGCTAGGCATTTTACAGATTGGGTGTTTGCCAAACCTTTCTCCTGCTCTCCACCTCTCTTGTCCCAGGGCTCATAATTTCCTCATCTCAGTTTCTTTCATTACTTGCTCCACTTACCTTTTAATCTTGTCCACCTACACTCCCTACAGCTAAGCCATGTGATTCTGTTGTTAAAGAAACCTTGTTGGCCATGAAAACAAGGAATAGCTTTGCTTTGCTTGTCTTCATGTTGCCTTCCTTTTACCCTGGGCAACCAGATTACAAGGGAAATTGTGTGTAGGTAGCTAAACACAGTCTGAAAGCATCACTTACTTTGGATTTGTAATAGCCCAATGAAAGAAAGGGAATGTAAGGGTGAAGAATGGAAGACAGAAGTATTTATTGATTCTTTCAGTTCTATAATCCATCATTTCATGATACCTATAGAAAAATCAAACATACGCTCCCACATGGACAAAAAAGAACCTAACAAAGAGATACTTACAAAAGCACATCTTTAAACCGCATATGTCCATTTCTCACTAGGTAGGCACCAAACCTAAAACACCCAGCATAAGTAAAGTACATAATAGCTTGTGTAAAGGCAAAAGTAAATCCAAAGATATGTGCCTTCTTTACAGAATTTCTGTAACAGAAAAAACATATAATCATGACCATATTATACATTCCCTTGTAGCAATCAAGAATGTAAAGCGTATTCTATAATTCAAAGGAATCCACAAGTCCTCAGCATTTTAAAGTGAAATAATCTCCAGCTCTTTGTAAGATCCTAACCTAAGACGCCATCATTCCTGTACGCTTCAGTTTCCTCTCTGCAAAAAACAATGAGACTATTGGGATAGAATAAATTGCTTTAACTCTGAGTATTTTGAGCATGTAAAATTTGTATTGTCTTCACCTCATACATTCATTAAAATTATTTTCAAAATTATAATACAGTTGCAATTCAAAATTTCAACTAACTGATGCATGAGGAAATTTGAGAACTTTAGAATTTCTACAAAATAGAAATTACTTCAATAAAACAAATTTTTTTGCTTTATTTTACATTGAACTAAAGCAAGTGACATTTCGTGAGGTTTCACATGATCTGCTATAGTACTTCAATAAAATAGCAGAGTGAACAAATACAGAAGCTGCTATGCAGGTCCACCCTTCTGGTTCCTTCCCTGGGAAAATTCCACTGATTTTTATAGGAATCTTACCTAAACATACAGGTAAAAACTGACTTTTGGTTTGTTAAACAATAGATTCCCTCAGAAGAAAGGGCTTGTGATTATAAGAATTAATAAAGGCTTCTATTTCCAGAATTACAGCAGCCAATAACAACATCGTGGAGACTTTGGGGGGAAAAAAAAGTAATTTAAAACATTACCTTTAGAATATTACCTAAAATGTCAAGATCATTATCTTGAAGGGAAAGATAATCTATATTTTTTATGTCAAAGCTGAGTTTGGAATGAAAGATTTTATGATGCACTGACAGAGAAATTGTGATTCAGTTTACTGGTGTTAATTTATGTTCATTTTAAAAAAGAATATTTCAATAACTTTTTTAAAAGAAGCATTCTTTTACCTATATGATGCTTGAAAACTTTGTCCATACATAAGCTCAAATTTTCTTTCCTGAGTCAAAGTAACAACAGTTCGAATATTTTCTATGGCTTCTGAAGCAATCTGAATCAGAGAGCAGATATTCATCAGCAGAAAAACAAGATTATACGGAAATTTTTAAACATAATATGATAAATAGAATAACTACAACAGAAGTATGTCTACAATATTGTTGAAAGTTTGGTTGCAACATTTGTAGATATGCTGCTGTTAAATAATATATCCAATTAGCATGGATTATAGCAATGAAGTTGAGACAGCATACATTTTAGCACAGGCCAGCAATGTGATTTTATTTTCCAGTGGGCTTGTGTAACCTGTCACGAGGATGATGCCATGCAGCTGTCATTGCTGTGGGAGCCAGTCAGGATAAACTGAACAAGCCTACATTACCTCCAAATGCATTTGGAACTGCAAGGTAAACATATGTCCACATTTTCAAAAGCGACTAGTGACTTTAATCTCACGAATAAAGAAATGGTCTTTCCTAGGGTGCATTCTCAGTATTTGTGGAAAAACAGGAGTCTTTCAAAACTCCTAAAGAGAAACTCCAAACCACTGGCCATTCCTAAAAATGTAGAGACAGATTTTCCTGTCCCATATGGCAGCTTGGCATCTAATTCCTATTAACATTATATCTTTGAAAATCTTCCTGTTTTGCCACAGAAGAAAAAATAGTAGAAGTTTTCCAAAATGCTTAATGATGCTAGGTACCCAATCTTGATTGAAAACTAGTGGAAGTTCATTACTTAATTTTCTTAATGATCCCCAAATATTAAGGGGATTTACTTGTAGTTTATTAATATCATCAGCAAATCTTTTAATAACAACAGTTGATTTAGCCTCAGTCAAGAATCCATCAAATCAAAACTCAAAATGTAAAGCATCTTGGAAAGCAATTTTGTAAATTATATTAACGGAACGCTATACTCATTCAAGCTCAAAATTTGGTTCCAATGTGCTCATTTTATGGGAAAAGAAAATTTAAAATTATCCACTGTCTAGAGTCACCTATGACCTGGGACTCAAGCTCAATTCTTTCTCACATATTGTCACCCATGTAAGATTCGCACACTGTGGAATCCCACTAACTTCACAGAAGCACCCCTTAGTGTCGGTACCACTCCAAATCCTGTGCTCATGGATTATACCAGGAACTAACTGATTCCATTAGATAAGCGTATGACAAATTCTGCTGCTCATAAGGAAGGCATGAAATACATTTACTCTCTTCTACCTATGTTGTTTCTGCGCTACCTTTCAATGAGAGTAGTTTATTTTTATCTCTCCTGTGTGAAGGTGGCAATTCTCCATAGGGAGTTTTTGAGGAAGAACCCCTCTTTTAAAGAGAAGAGTAGATTTTTATCTAGAGCTAAAAATAGTTGCTTGGGACTTGTTTTTCTTCAGGTTTGCTTGATATGTTGAGAATGAAACATTTTACTGAATTTCTATGGAAATATATATGGTTTAAATTTTGCCAGAAACTGGGGATCTGCAAAAAATTGTTTTGATTAATGTAGTCTGCTAAAACCAGATATTCAGGTCATTGCCTAACAATCATGTAACTGTTCTTACAAATAGTCTCCAAGGAAGTTGGCATGAGATAATCAGCTGTAAACAACTTGACTATGAGATAGCTTTAAAATATTTCAGAGCATAAGAATGCAGTCAACAAGGTTACTTGTTTGGCAAAATTTTATGAATAATTAGTGACAGTATTTTGAATTTTTTCTTGATTACCCTATCATGTAAAAAAGAACAGGCTTCTTTTTTTTCAACACATATATACTTTTAAAAATAAATCTATTTTAACTTCTTGTTTTAATGTGTAACAAAACACCTCTAGGCCTTTACTGCAAATGTAGAAACCAGCTTGGAAGCAAACATGACTCAGTCTTCAACTCAGTAAGAAAAAGGAAAAGCCTAGCAGCTGTAAACACATGAGAACTAACCTCCAAAAATTTAACTATACCCATGCATTTGGCAGACCCTTCTTTCTACATCATTACTTCTATATAATAAGTAGAATAAATGCTTAGACAATCTACAAATAAGAAACAGAGCAGACTAAGTAACATGAGGGATAAGATATTAAAATAATTAAGTAAGGTGGGAAAACTAACATAACTGCATGTAAGTGCTATCTGGCTCCCCTACAAAGACAAACATCATGTTTTCTTTATGTCTGTATTACTGATAAGAATAGTTTTACAGACAGGTAAAGTGAAAATTTTCTCTGCACAGCCAATTTAAATAAGCTTTGAGGCTGAGAAGATTTACAGTTGTCTCAATAACAACCTTTAATGAATTTGCTCTCCTTAGAAGCAAGATTGTTTTGGACTGTTTCTTTGGTTTTCTAACAGTTAACCTGTGGGCTCACAGAGGTTTCTAAGTTTCACTTCCAGTCCTTGCATTACCCTCTCTTGTCTTTTCCCAACCACCATTATCAGCCGAGGCTGTTAAGTAGCCAGTGCAATCATTGTATGATCTGGAAAGAGACACAGAAAATAGATAACAAATTTAGCCAGATCATACAATGATTGCACTGGATGCTTATTTCAAAAGAGCGTTGTGAGACTGTTTGTTAAATTCAAGTTGTATTGTAAGCCTCAGCTGAAAACTGTTGTAGAAGTCATGATAAATAAAAGATGAGTTAATTCCCTTGAATTCTCTTGACTATTTGTTATGTTTTTACTGGGAAAAATTATTGTTAGAGAATACTCATGTACATGTGTCAGTGGATGACAACGTTCTGCGGATGCCTTGTGATTTGGCCTTACAAATGAATCATTGCTATGTAGATTTATACCAAAATGCCTGGCAGGCAAATGCAAAAGGAATTTCCTTTCTTTGTATTTTAGTGTGAAAAGGGCTAGGAGCAAACACCCAAAACCATTTTCTAATCAGCCTGGAGGCACAGAAATGCCTCTGAGAAACTTTCCTAATGTAGGTCATGGAAAGAGAGACTAAGATTTGCTGTGCTGGGACTCCACTGCACAACTGACCACAGTGTAATGGGAGGGAGGGAAAGGGCAGAAGAGAAGATCACACAGGTGCTGTGCTGCTTGGAGTGTGTCAGAAACCCAGTCTCCACTGAGCACGGTCCAGGAAGTGAGAAAACAGTTCTCCTCAAAGTTATGAAATAAAGTAATACCCTCCCTCTTTGCTGCCATGCTCACATTTTCCTTTGAAGCAGATTCCCAGGCTCCTGCTTCCCTTCCCAGCTGAGAAGGAAAGGAATGAACATCAGAGCGAGGGATTGCAGGGCACAGTCAGCTACACTGTCACCGTGATGTCTTCATGCATCCTTGTTACTGATGGTTTGTTTCTATACTGTGCCTTTTTGTACTAAGCCCACAGACAACTGCAAGGTGAGAGAAAGAAGATGTGTGACAGGTAGAAAAGAGGGGCACTGAAAGGAAACAAACTGGAAAGAAATGAAGAAAAGGAAAAAGAAGCAGAGTGCTGGGAAAGAATAGGGAACCCAAATGCAGGCTTGGGACAGGCATCAGAGATCCAGGACTTTTAAAATGCTTAGTATGCTCTGAGTGCTACAAACTATTTGAGAACATAAATTAATAACTCACATTTTCAATTTTCAGCTTCATATTTGCTATATTACCATTTTGTCAAAGCAATACAACAATGAAGACTTTTACTTCTTTGAGTATATTCTTGATCCATCACCAATGTCCCTATCAAGCAACACTGTGTAATACAACATAAAACCAGATAAAAACATCACCGAACCAACCTTTCCTGCAATTTCCAGTTCCTTCTTATCTTTTTTTGCATGTCCAGCAAGCATCTTCATTTGAATCATTCCTGTTACAGCAATAATTGGCACAATGGCTAAAAGCAGAAGAGTCAGCTGCCAGCCATGGATCAATGACAAAACAATTCCAGTCCCAAGATTAGCTACATTTTGGGCAATTAGTGCCAGTCTAGAACCTGTAGCCTGGAAAAGAATGAAACCATTGTAAATTACTCTGTTTTATTTGAAAACTAGACAGGAAATATTTGTTACCTAGAAAATTGAGATTTATTCACCAGAGGACGTCTGAAAGCGCTTAATTTGGTCTAAATATTCTGCAGAACTGGATGCTTTATCTTTTGAAAAATGATTCTATTGTACAGATCATTCCCCCAAGTCTTCTGTATCCTATCTAGATTTCCTCCTCTGTTTCCATCCATTCATTCAGATTTATAGTCCTTGTTTTAAGGTTTTGCCCAAGAAAACAATGCCATCTCATAAATCTCATATTTTTTTAAACCATGACTTCAAACTTGCCAGTTTTCCTGAAACATGGCATTTCTTAACCTGTAGTCCGAGACCATTTTTTTTCCTTGACTACTTTTAACTTCAAGCATGTGACAAACACAGTGCTGCAATGAGAACAATCGTCATTTTGAGGCATGCACTTAAACATTTTCTTAATATTTGTAACATTTATCATGAAAACACAATGCTGTCTAGACATCTAAGTAGGTTGGATAAATAACTTCAAATAAACAGACTCCTTGGATGACTCATTTATACTAGTGATAACAGGACTGAACATTAGTATGAATTAAAAGCAAAAATGTAGATATAGATATATATAAATAAAATACATATCTTACCTACTGTTATGATATTAAATTCCTGTGTGATACCCCCAAAAATTAATACAAAATTAATTAATAATATTATATTATTTAATAAATAATAACAGCTTCCAGATGACTGTGTGTGCAGGATTTCTACTTATCGAATCCCATCTGTAACTTATTCCAGGCTAAACCAAATTAGAAAAATGCCAGTGCTTGTTACTTACTCCTTTCACTTGTGAGGCATCATTAGCAAGTCTTGTAATTAATGCTCCAGTGCTATTTTTGGGATCATCAAACCAGCTGATCTCCTACAACATGAAATAGAGTTATTATAAACTTAAAATATCTAGTTTGCACATCACCTAACCAGACTAGGTAAGAGAACTTAATCACTTTGGATTACGAAGGGATGACACACAATATGGTGTTCTTTACCTGTAGTCATATATACAATAGACATAAAAGTTTATTAAAGATATGGGAACACAAAACTCAAATCTAAATTGTGTTAACAACTCATATATCCTTTTTGCAATAGCACAAACACTACCACATTATTTCACAGTAAAAGTAGCTTTACAAGAAATTGTTGCTTGTGAATTTAACATGTTTTTGATGATCAGATGCTCACTAAATAGAGGGACAATTTAGGGATGATTACTTGGATGTATAACATTCATCTGCAAAGACTACTAACTAAACAATATACTTTCTCCTGTTACAAAGCTAAAAATACATCTTCATTCTCTGTTAGTTACAAGTACTGTGAAATCTGTAAGTCTGATGTGAAATGTTTCGAAAGTCTGAGTGTTGCTGCAAAATTTCTGTGGTGTCTGAGAAGACAGATGTAAAATGGTATGCAGTGATGGGAACTTACTCAAGACTACCTCTTCCTCATCTGGAAGACACTATTTTCAGGGAAAAAAATCTTGTCAATCTTTTGTATCTCATTAACAATTCAGATTAATTGGTCAGAGGGATCAGTGACTCTAAAACATTTGTTTGAAAACTATATGTCTGAATTAAATGCAAAACACTTGTCTTATTTAAATCCAGGAAGTAAAAATAAGATATTCACTTGTGTCTTTCCTCCAGATTTGCCAAATATCAAAACCAAAAGATCATTTTCATGAAACAATCTAAGTATTTGTATTACTTTATGTATACATAATTCTAACCAACAGTATGGTATTTTTGTGTAATAACTGTTCATAAGGTTACTGTAAGAGCTTTTATATTTCCTACCATTAGTGTATAAATGCATAACCTTTAGACATCAACAAGCATGCTACATTTTGATTTCTTGGGGTTTTATTGAGGGTGAAGGGATTATTTTTAAATGCTGTACTTATTCTTAAGTACAGTAAGAAAAAAAAGATGTCAAAGAAAGAGTTTCAATCTGGCTGTAGGCTCACATAGCCAGATGGCTGCTTTGGCGTTATATGGAGAATGCACCACATGTGTTGGTGCTAATACACAAAATCCTCCCAGGTCCCACTGCTATAGTGCCTGATACTTGAACGTGGTGCCAGGTGGACACTATTTTCACACGAGAGTGAGAAAAGTGAATATAATGACATTACTTGACCATGAAAACCTCTCTGTTACCTTTACGAACTTTCAAGACCTTCCTTCGGGGATCTGCTGAGATTCAGCGTGGTCTTAGAGACCTCACTTTCCTCCTGGGCTAGTCAAAAAAGTCTCATGGGACTTAATTTCCAAGGACCTATAATCCCTTCCCATATAAACCACAAAGAAGAGGCATCTGGGCCCCCCATGAAAGGGGTCAACAAAAGGGAAGCCTGATGTGACTCAGTTTGGCTCTGGGAACTTCTCAAGGAGGGAACGACCCTCTGGAGACCAGGGAAACTTCACTCAGCTATATGGGCTGAAGAAGTGGTGGGGTTGTGCCTGTTTGGAAACCTCCTCTTTGGTCCCAGACTGCTGATGTATCAGACTGGGGTGGTTGGAATAGACCACTGTCTGTAGTGAGTGAAAGGCAAGGGAATGATGTGTCTAGTCTCACATTGCTCTGCTTTCTACTACCTCAGGGATTACATGCATGGTCACAGCTGGGTCAACTGGGAGTAAAATTTAATCAAAATTCAGAGAAGGATTGAATTTATGCTGTGGATTGATAATATGATACTGAATACCAACATTTCCTTGAAATACTTGATGAATTAAAAGAAACACCTCAGTAGGAAATCAACTGGTAAAGGTAGGAGTGGCAGCAAAAGAGGGGCAAAAATATCTGAGTTAGTTCTAGCTGCGGTGAAATACGAACTGGAAATGCTGGCAAGCCTGCAGGACAGATACCAGTGCAGGCTGTGCCTCCCAGGTAGGGCTCACCAGTTTGCACTGGTACATTACCCACACTGCAGCGAGTAGGGATGCTGAGCAGCTCACCACTGCACTGGCTCCAGGAAGCAGCTAATGCTGACCATCAAACAATGGTGATAAGGCTGGTTACACATGTAGTTAGTATCCTTGCCATCCTCCTCACTGCTTAGCAACTAAGGACTGCTATGCTTGGATTTCAGGCTGATTATTTTTAAAAGTTTTCACTCTGCTGCTGAATGTACTTCTACTAACAGCAGAGCCCTGTTCCTATCCCTGACCCTCCCATGGCTGTCTTTGCCTCTGTGCCTGCTACATAGGAGCAGCCACCAGTTTAGTGAGTGCAGCTAGTCAGATATTCAGATATTCAGGTCCTATAACCTTCACTAGTAATTATTTGTGGATCCTAACCTATACATGGAGTTAGCTGACCATGAAGGCTGATCTGAATTTCAGATTCAGTCTCTTAGAGTACAGCCTACTTTCTCTGGTCCTCAAAGGTGCTTTGATTTTATTAAATAAGTTAAATAAACAGTACCATTACCTTTGAGTTTTCCTACACTTGACCTATAATTATATCAATAAAAAGGTTTTAAAACAATTTAAAATATCTAGCTGGACTTGTTATGTAGATTTAGTCCGGTCAGTTTCTAAACTGAGCTAAAGAAATCAGTGTGGTATCTTTATGGATATGATTACAGGATGACTACCTAAATAAACACAAAGATAATTTATGGCACATAAACAAAAAAGCATTTCTAAAGCTCCAGAAAGCTAAATATATAATGCTTTTACCTGTCTCAGAACCGCTCTAAATGCCATGGATCGAAGCCTCATTGTAAGGATTTCTCCAGCTTTGCCAAATGTGAAACCCTGTTTGAGAAAAAAGAAAAAAGGTTTGTATTACCTAATCACAGTTTTTGTCTTTTTCAGATAAATAAAGTGACTATCTGCATATAATATTAAAAAAACTATTACTAAGTAAAAAAATATTCTAGCTGTAATGGAAATAATCAAAGTTTTTAAAAGCTAAATTTAGCACCTATAAGGGTAGAGCAAAGAATGAGACACTGTTTTTTAAGAAACAAATTTATATCATGTAATAGTCTTCAGGTCCCACCAAGCAGTGTTTTTAATTACAGGAGTTTTTCTATCACACCTGATCTCAGATGGAAACCAGTTACTTCAAAGTAACAGGCTCGGTGCTATTGCAAGTAAGACCCTATACTTTTTTTAGGCACTGTACAAATACCAGGGGTTCCCCTCTCTCTCTAAGAGCTTACAATCAAAAAACTGTAGTGCTACCGGTTATTTTCTAGGGGAAGCCTCTGAACCTGCACAGATACTCACTGACTACAACACAACTCAGCGTGCACAAAGACGTACTGGTGAATCTGTCACTTCTGGGCCAGGGCCATGCAGGATCAGACTACGCAGGAATGAGATGAGAGAGACAGGCAGACACATTTGAGTGGACAATTATCCATAACAGCTATACCACCAATTTCTTTTCTTTTCCAAGGCCATCACAGAAGTATGAATTTTGAGATTGGTTCTTGCTGAAGAGAGGGCAAGGGCTGGAGGTAATTTCAGAAAAGGCCTCTGTTGTCTCAGGGACATCAGGCAGAAGGTAACAAGGTGGTGTTCAGAAGTCTACATATGATTGGGCAAGGCCAACACAAGTAGCTGAGCAATAATTAATGGGATTTATGCATGTAAATGAGATGCACATCAAGTCACATAAAAAGTGACTTATTTACGTATGAACTTGGCAGTTTTCCTGCAATATACGTAATTCCATGCATTGGCAAATGCATATTATGTGTATGTGGGAATTTAGACTGTTTCAGAAAATCTGGTCAAAACTATTTGATCCTGTACAAACAGAAGGATGCATCCCGTAAACTGAAGAGGTGATTAGAAATATTATTTAACTTTCACAGTATGGAGCTGTGAGTAATCTTAAATTAAGCATATGATGTGGTCTTTCTCAATTACTTTTGGTATGTTTTCTTAGAAATCCAAGGGGTTGAGTCCATGTAGGTACATACAGAGTAGTTTCAGTACAACCAGATCAGATGCTGACAGGAGCATTGCACAGAGCTCAGAGCAGGTGTTGAGGCAACCATTTACTCATGACAGAAGATTCAAAACCTGATCTAAACCTGGGCTGCTGATGTTACTATCAGCACTGTATTGGGTTTTCCTACACAGGCTGTGGTGTAGTGTGGGCCTTACACCCAAAGTTTCCTTTGCTGGTGAGATGGAGGTCAGCTTATAGTACAGAGAACATTTGAAACCTCTTACTATATTTTGAACCTATCTGATAGTGAAAGTTCATCATCGTTTTTCTTGTGTACTGTTTAAGGTGCTGAGAAGTTAGCGCAGTTGAGATCTAGTGCCTCAAATACCATGAACAGTTGCAGTAACCAAAACTTACCTGAAGAAAAAAAGTGACAAGCGAAATTAACCCAAAACCTAAGAACAGCAGTGCATACATGCTATTTGTCTCCCTGATGGCAGCCTCTCCTTTTTCTACAAACATCTATAAGAGAAAATTTTGAAAATTAGTTTAAGTTACAGTGCAATAATTTCCCCTGTTATTGTTACATACATGGTATATGCATTACGTAGTCTTAAAGTGATAACAAGTCCATTTCTTGTTGAACTAAGATTTTTTTTTTTCTTCGAGGTTTATTATAGATTGAAGTGATTTTGCATATCTTGTGAATGGAGGCTTCATTGTTATTTTGGCAAGATAGAATCAGTAACACATGTCAGTGAACAACCTACATCAGTAAATTATTATTGCAATTTACACCTGCAAAATGCTGAGGCATGTCTTAAGACTCTAAAATAACATTTCTGGAGTCACTGGCTGAAGACTATTGCATGTTAAACAATGATTAGTTAGAGAGAAATATGACACTTGTTCTTAATATGATGTGTAATATTTTACAGACCCATTATTTTTTTAGGCTAATACTCAGCAATAAACAGACTTCTATTGTTTGTTTTCTGTATGTTAACAAAAAAAAATATTTACATTGTACAGAGAGTTTGCTTTGTTATGGAAATAATTTTCCATTTAAATCTTCCATGCACTTATTTATCTCAAAAGTAGATAAATGAATATTAAAGATAGAGTATCTTCAAGCCATCATCATACTTCTATATACAGTAAAAAAATCATGGGTCATGAAGCAAGGAGGTCATATAGTTTTGGTTTCACCAAGTTCATAAAGCAATAAAGATAATGCTCCTAAGTTTTGATAACAGAAACATGTTTTATAAGGTTTGAGGTCTTCACGGTCTCTAAGTCTTTTAATTAGATGTTTGAGGGCTTTGTATATTCTTTGCTGTTGCATTGTGTTTGCATATTTCAGATGCTGAGTAACTATCATTATGTGGTTTTAATTTGTTTAATGAAGTTTAATTTGCTTTAGTCAAAATTTATCTATTGTTTGTTCAGACTGACTCCAGTTTAGCTTGTTTTATACCTTGGTGCATAGCAATAAAATTTACAATGCAATTATTTAAATTTTCTAATATAGATTTGTTATAAATCCTATCACATCTGAAAATATTTTTTAAAGTTTTTAGAGTAAACTAATGTTTTAGAAAGGAAGGACCTTAATTTTTTTTTTTTTTTCCAATATTTATCTTCTGCCCTTTGCCAGATTATTTTCCATGTTGGACTGATTTGGGGACAACTGCTTAAAGATTGCAACTTCATAGCACGCTCCCCTTCCGTCAGGGATGTTTCCTGTTACACTCTGCATTAAAAGCTGAAGTATAACACCCTCATAATAATCTTTTCCCAAACAGTTCTTTGGAAGGTGACACCTCGTGTGCAAATACAAAAAATTTAATATAGGCTATTTCAGTATCTTTCATGTTGTATACTACAGCTTGGCTGGCTATAAAAAAAATGCTCCAGTAAATGCACATATAACTGTGTTTCCATTTTTTCTTTTTTTTTGTTTTGTGGTAAAACTGTGAAAAACATGAGAAAACAAGACTGAGAGCCTCATCCCAAACCAGTCAAAACATGAACCCAAGGCTCGGCTTCCCAGGCTGTATTTGTTTCTAAACTGATCCAGATTCCTGTAGCAGACAGATAAGTTAATCATTGTCTTCTGCAACTCATGCAAGTAACATGGCCATATACTCTTTCTTGGTATGGCATACAAGTGCCATATGTCATATGTGTACATAAGTGCACATAAACACATACACTTGTACTCTCACAATCAGTTTGTCTCTCTCCTGCACTGTCAAAACCATAATAATGTCCTGCACTATTATCAAAATTAATACCTTTCTAACATAGTAGTGTGTTCTGACAGAAAATGTTAGAAAATTCCCACCAGTACAAATAAAATATTGCTTGCTTGAGAATGTAACTTCATTTTCTAACACCATAAATTCAGGTTTACAGAAATTCTCTCTATGATGAAAAGTCTACTCAGAAGTATTATCTCATATTCCTTTCACCTTGTTGCCTTTGCATTGTTTTGTGTCACACTATCTTCTGAAAAGCTGTGGCTGAGCACAAATGGGCAAGACAGCACAAGGATCAGCTCTCAGGCCTGCACTGCTCATGCTGACATACTGCCTTCTCTAAAGGGGTAAGGGTGAAGCAGATTAGGAGAGGTCATAGGAGAATCTCTCCTCATTCAGAATCTGGTGACCTGATCTGCTTGAGGATGTGCAATTTGCATCATTGCTCTGTAAGACATTGAACAGGCATTTTGCATTTTCCATAGCTAGGACCTTTGCCTGTCCTCACCTTTGCAGTGCAAATTGAAAAAAATGTATCATTTTATTGGTTTATCATAAAGGTAATTAGGAAATGACAAAAGGTAAAGCATAGAATGAAGACTTTTACTTCTTTGTTTTATACTCACCCCTATAATGTCTGAAATGATGACTGAAAATATGGGTTGCAAGGCCCCATTGATAATTGCGCATAAAGTTCCAATAACAAAGTATGGCCATTCAGTTTTATTCAACTCCATGATTTTAAAAAATGAAACTGGAGGTATGCTTTTATCCTAAAATAAAAGGATTCCATCAGGATAAATATAATACATTAATGGAGGGAAATGAGGGGTATCTATATTCTTTGTAATATGCTCCTTATTCCATATACCACGTTCAGAAACCACAAATTGACTATCTTTAAAAGCCATATTAATTAACTGCAGAAATTCTTACTGTTACTCAATACCCAATATTAATAACATAAAAGAAGGAAAAAATGAATGAATGTTATATAAACTCTCATTCTTCCAACAACAATTTGAGCCTTTCCCTGAAAGAATTAGTCACAAATCCCACTTACACTTCATGGGACTATACAGAAACAGAAACTGTGAATTTAAACCACTTTTTGCATTTGATGGTATAGAATTTCTCCTTACTCATTGCTGAATATGATGAGCAGGTTTAGGTCATTAGCCAGCTCGATAATTCTATCTTAATTTTCAGTCATTTATTTGCTAACACAGACATTTTAGACAATAGATAGCAAAACATTTAGACAAAAATAGCATACTCTGAATAGGAAATAATTACTATTTGAGTTATACGACTAATTACCTGTTTGGTTTTTTTCTTATAATTAAATGAATTAACTTGCTACTTAAGCTATTCCCATATTCAAGTAATTTTGTTTCATAATATTACTCAAATAAAATATTTCAAGTATCACAACAAAAAAATAATTTTAGCTTCAGGGGAAGAGACTTTTTCCATAGAACTCTTGTGTGATTTTGTCAATTTATGAGTCTTCAACCAGACATATAGGCTTCCTTCACACATTTTGTTAAAAATTAACTCTCTTGAGTGGGATCACATTTCTTTCTTATGCCATTAGTTATGGAAAACACATGCAGGTAAGAATACAGAGACACTCACAAGCTGAACAGATTTTACATCAGGTTCATCATTCTGTATTCTGAACCTTTTTATGCTTTTCTGAGTGGATTGTCTTCTCTGTCCAGTCAGTATTGATCCCTTCCACGCCTCCTCTGAGACAACTGGTACATTACTTTCTTCCTGTAACTGATCCTCAGTTCCTGATGCCTGAAATGAAACCGAATGATGCTAAAAATTGTTTATGGCTGTATTATCCTGTACTTTCAAATGATGATCAATTCTAAATTACAACAAAAACTTCTGTTAAGTAAATGGAGGATTGATAAGAAAAGCACAAGCAAGTACTGAAGTTTCATTAAGTCCTCTATACTCTGAAAAACCTGCCAATACACTAACACTTACAAGGCAGGGGTGGGGTGGGGGGTGCATGGGGAGTTTTAGCCACAGAGATTTTTTTTTTCCTCATTTTTTTGTCAAGTTAAACTGTTCTGAAAACATACAGGAGAGTTAATTAACTGAAGAAACCCACCAGAAAGCCTCTTCAAAATGCAAAAACTATATAAAAGAGCCTTAAAGTAAAAGAGAATAAGAAAGTCAATAAGAGGGACTTTCAACACAGGGAGGGAGCCATTAAGAATAGGAGCAAGACTTCCAGTTACTTCAAAGTTAAGACCTGTTTGAGAAGTTCAGGAGACAGCTTGAGAGATAATAAAAATATTCAGCATAGACCATGCCTGAATAACAAAACTTCAGGAGCCTGAGTCACTAAGATGCTGGTGATTTGAAAAGTACTTGCGTAAAAGAGTTTGAGTTTTCACAATGAGGGTGGGAGGCACTGGAGCAGGTGACTTGAGGAGGGTGTGGAGTCTCCATTCTTGGATGTATTCCAAACTCAACAGGACAAGGCCCTGAAGAACCTGTCCTGACCTGAGCGTCCACCCTGTGTTCCATGGGAGTTGGACTACATGAGCCACCGAGGTCCCCTTCAACCTGAGTTGTTTCATAATTCTATGATTTGGAAAAGTAGTCTGAGAATCAATCAGCTCCAGAACTTCATTTTTGCCACAATCACATTCACAGTCATCATTTTTACCTTCTCACATACTTAATTTTTAGTGTCGTACTTTTAAAGAGGTTTTTTTGCTTAGAATTCTTGTAATTCGCAACTTTGAATTAAACTTGCACATTTTACTTCATATGAAGTTTTCTTAATATGAAGTTTAGCACTCTTCAGGGGAGCTTTTTTTCCCCCTAGAGTTTCCCTATTTTGGAAACCCTGCAAAGATGGAGGTACCTTTGGGAGCAGTTCGATTTGGTTAACTTGATAACACACAATATGATAAAAGCTATGAAAAAATGTTTGTGAAAAAGCTACCTGCATATTAACAAGCGTGTAGTAAATTCCCTTTCGTTCTATTAATTCATTATGAGTCCCTTGTTCTGTAATAACACCGTTTTCAAATGCAGCTATAAGATCCGCATTTCGAACCGTTGACAAACGATGAGCAATAACAAGTGTAGTGCGTCCTTTCCTGACCTGGAAACAGCATAACGATGGTCCCACATTAGCATTGTCAGGTACATATATTTCCCCTCTTCACATTAGAGTCGAGTAACTGAAAAGTTTTCCTTAGAAATGGTGTTCTTAGCAAACCAAAACTGTCAATTGAGAAATGTTGAATTTCACAATATATTTCAATTTCTCCAAGATAAACTAAAGCAAAAATGTAACTTAAATAAAATACTGCAAAACATATTTTATTTGAAGATATGAATTAAGGTACTCTTTTTTTCATGCCCGACTATTTCTTTCTAAACACAAATATCTAAACTTCACTTTTTTTGAAACTGCTCCTTCAATATCCTCCTAGGTTATGTATCCAATTTTCACTGGAAAAAGACTATCTACCGTTAATCAAGTCAATGACAATTCTATTTCAGAGCATTTCACAAATATTAAAAATTAATCACATAGCAATTTTACTTGCTCTAAATTACTTGTGTGACTTCGCTGAAAGTATTTATCTAAAATTGTACTAAATGTATCTAAATTCATACTTCAATCTAGAATCAATCTAAAATGTATCTAAAACCAAACTTCTTTTACTCATGTTTTTCCATCTTTTTAGTTACTCACAAATAATAAAATAAATCCTATAAGTATGTAGTTTGACACAACCAAGATATATTCTCAAGCATATCGTTACAGTGTGTGTTGGGATAAATTGGTGTTAATGTCTAATGGCCCAACAACTGAATCCAAACTTTATATAATTCAGTTTAAAAATCTTCAGTTAACATTTGAACTCCTACATAATGGCTTAATAAGTGTTTTACAATTAGGAAATAAAAGAGAAAACTGTAATGTGTGTAGTATTCTCAATGAATTTCCAGCTAAACCTGATACCTTAATATTGTCACATGATTTTAAGAACTGGAAATGACAGCTATTCAAACCACCCTATAAGAAATAGTAGGCATTTTCTTGGCAGTCTGAAAGCTTCACTATATCTGAGATGATCTTAAAAAGTTAAAATCACATCAAGATGTAGCAGAAAATCAAGTTAATGTCCTTAGTTATAAAAAGCAGAACACCTTATCTGCATAAACAGTAAATGGAGATTTAGTAGGAGGTTTGGTGAAGCCTGCAGGGAAGAGTGGTCTACATTAGATCTGATGTAAACCTATAGAGGTACATGTTCAGCACAGTGAAGAAGGGAAATAGCAAGCAAGAGGAGGACAAATGAATGCTTGGCACATAACAGCTTGGCTTCGTCTTGCTTAACATCAGCAATCTGAGGGCTAGTCTAGTCTGAGCAAGTCTTCCTGGCATGCTGTGCAGAAACATCAACAGGGAGACTCATCTCACCATACAACATATTTTAAAGATGGGTGGGGGAGGCTAAATTAACTTGTTTAAACTAGCTGTCTAAGTTTTATATTGCAGCAGTTAGTTGGGATCCCACCAAATATGTCTCAGTCAGCAGTTCTCTGCCCTCCTGCCACTGGGATTCACTTTACAGGGCATGAGTTGGGAGAAAGATCCACGAGTGTGCCAGCCAGCGTAGCTTCACAGAGTAGGATGAATTATCAGTAATTAGGATTAGTGGACAGAAAGTCTAACTCTTGCTGAAATTAGTGGCAATTAGGTATCCTAGTAAAAATCAGGGACAAAAATATCTTTGGAGATGAGAACATAGATTCTGTTTGATTCTTCTAGACACAACACTGCACAGTGGGTAACATAAGGTGGTACTTCTGAGGCAGAATAGCATATGGAGGCAAAATGCTTTCTAAAGATATTGTCCATAGATAAACTGTGATCATTGCTGAAAATGTTTACGCAATGGTGGGAATTTCTTTTCACTCAGAGCATAAGAGTAGATGCATAGTGAGAGAGAGAAACAGAGGAAGGGAAAAAACCAATGAATATGATTGATTCAGCCTGAGGAATAGGTGGAACTATTTTGTAAACAGTTCATACACTTGTTTAGAAAAGACAACAACAAATACAGGATTGGCTATTTTTTTCATTTGTCTAGGTGGTTTAGAAGTTATGTCTAGATGGCAGTCAACATGTAGCAGCTGCTCTTGAAGACATCCCTGAGTTGGTTTTGAATCACTTTGCTGGGTGTTGATAAGAACATAGCTCACATGGATCCCCAAACCTGCTTGAGAATATTTAGCTCTTAGCCCCTGTTGAGCTCTTCACTGCTCCAAAGACTAAAGTTTGTTTGGGAAAGCCTGCTGCAGTTCAGCCCTACCCATAATATCATTAACTGAATTCCATGGGCACTTGCAAAAACACTTCACCACTGGGCAGTCTGCCTGACCTGATAGAGCTAGTACTGGCAAATTTCAAAACAGATTTTTAATGTATTTATTTTTTAAAGCATCTCACTATTCATCCCCATTTAGAGTTCCCAATCGTTGTATGAACAGAGAGTGTTTGCCAAATTCAAGCTTACCTTAGACTTTTTAGGGGTCTCTCTTGCAGCTCTTTAAACAAATGATCAATACTGACCTTGTCCAGTGCCGCCTGCACAACTGATTCACTCTCAGTATCCAAAGCTGATGTTGCCTCATCAAGCAGAAGAATTTTAGGATTGCGAACCAGAGCTCGGGCAATTGCTATTCTTTGCTTCTGGCCTCCGCTCAGCTGTGCCCCTCTTTCTCCAACCACGGTTTCAAACTTCTACAAGACAACCACACACATTTCCACAGCCCTCAGCAGCACAGTCCTTTCACCAAAGTAAGACAGTGTAAAGAAAAGGCACATTGGTGTCAGTGGCCCCGGCAGCACTTTTTCCTTCATCTAAAACGCTACAGGACAAACACCCACTTGGATATACCCGCCTAATCATTTGTGTCCCTGGAATTCCAATAGCTCTCCAAATGCTCATCAAGTCATGACCTAAAAATTTAAAATCCGCATTATTCTCAGAAGTTATGAAGAAGCTCTGCATAGCTCTGCCTACTCACAGCTCCAGGGATAGCTTCCTCTGTTTACGAGAATCCCTCCTAAGGGACTATTTGTCACAAGGAACTTTAGGAGAAATTATTTCAGCAGGGCAGCTGGTTTGCTTACATTGGGTAGCTTCATGATGAAGTCATAAGCATTTGCTTCCTTGGTAGCTTTTTCAATCTCTTCCATGGTGACACCCTCACGGCCATAACGAATGTTTTCTGCAATAGTAGTAGCAAAGAGCACGGGCTCCTGATTCACTACACCAATGATCTCCCGCAGATATCTTACGTTTAAGGTCCTAATATCCTGCCCATCAATAGTAACCTAAACAAAAGGAAGCAGACAAAAACTGTTTACTAAGTGTTTTAGTCAAGGAACCTCTCTCCCCAGGTTGGCCCACGCCTTTTTAGGGGAGACTTTACCATGTCATTGGAACAAGGGCAGTGAGACCAGAACCAGACTTCCAACAACTGTGACACACAGAGCAGTCATCTCACTTGAGGTATCTTACCGTGCCTTCCTTGGGATCGTAAAACCTCTGGATGAGCTGAACAGTTGTACTTTTCCCACAGCCACTGCCACCAACCAGGGCCACTGTCTGGCCACAACTAACCTTGAGATTCAAGCCCTTTAGTATCTGTGCATATATGAAAGGTAAGAAAAACATAACAGTATGTTAAAATGTCAGTGTAAATTTGAAGAAACTCTAAAGACTACAATAAATTTTTGCAAGAGAGCTTTAGCTAGTGAAGGGGAAGAACTAAGTGTGAAATTGTGGAAGGGCTGACATGGAGTTTTACTGCACTGTGAAGAGATTCTTCCTTCTACTCATGCCTTCAAAACATGGCATTTCACACCTATTGCAAAAGTTCTGCTTTCCATGCAAACTTACTGGCTACTCCCTCAGCTTCTCAGTTTCAGGTACATGGTGAAGACACCACATAGCAATCACTGCAGCTGTAGAGGAAAAGAACTTTTCTTTCCCTCTTACGTGCTGTTGGCCTATGGTAGCTTTTCTCTGTAGCTTTCTCTAGAGCTTCAGAGAGACATTTGTAAACCTCTGTGTAATGAGATGAAAGGGAACTTTTTCTTAGATATTTATTTTTCAGTTAACAAGGAGGAACAATTTATAGTTTTGGTTTTGCATATTTATATAAAACATCACATTATTTAATTACAAGTAACTCAGTAGAAAGCCATCATGAGGAAGTTCTTAGCTTAAAAGAAGTGAGAGAGTTGATATTCCATTAAACATTTGCCAGGACTGTTCTTGTTTCAGAACAACAGGGTAGAACACTCATTAATTTCAGCAGTACTAAAACCTCTGAAAATTTGCCATTTTTATCAAGAATATTTTGAATTATGAGATTCAGGTGATGTCAAAATGAGCAAGTATGAACTGAGGCAACCTAGTATAAACCCTCAGGCTACCTCAGAACTCCATCAAAAGTCTTTTTTTTCTAAGTTTTTCCATGGAAATATACTTATTACATTGTTAGATATTTACATGGAAGCTAGCCCTGGGAATAAGATAAAAGTTAAGATCCTGATGCAAAACCTGAAGATGCAAATGGAAACATTTTACTGATTTCAGTCAGCTTTGGGCCAAATACTTTGTCCTCCATTGAAGTGAGAAGAATAATGTATCATCTTCACAATATTTTCTTACACATAAACTTGCAAGATAAAAAGTGCTAAAAGGTATAATGGGCCTGTCTGAGGACATTATTTAGGTTTTGTCTCCATCCTACCACAAGCTAATATTAGAGAAGAAGCCTATCTTAGAAGAACCCTGATAAAATGTAGCCGTGACAACAGCAAGCCTGACACAGTTGTCGCACACAAGCACCTGCTCCGTGTCTTGGGCAGGTTTTGCAGCCCTTGCTGGGGAAGTGTTCCTGCAGCTATCACATGAGGTGAATTCCCAGTCGCTGATGTCACATATATCTGCTCAAGTTTAGGAATACAGAATGAGGTCCTCTGTTACACATTACCCTCTTAAACCTTACTGTTGTCAGCAGGCAAAGACAACTTGGGAGTGTGCAATATTGTTTCCATTAATACATTATGTTCCCTTGCATCCTCTGGATTGCTCATCATTCTTGTTTCAATTTGTTATGCAACATCCTTCACCCTTTCTCACCAGGATTAAATGCTAAAAAGGTAACCTTGTAATAAATAGAGGAAGAAATAAAAAAACAAAGCCCTTCTCTAATACTAGATAATAAAAATGTTTTAGAAACCTGGCGCAGAATTGACTGAGAGCAGTACTCTTTCTAGTCTTCATATTGATTCTAATGTAGATAATACAAATGCCAAGTGATTTCAGCTGATCTCTTTAGAAACTGGTGAGCTGGAATATTTTCTTTGTCTATTTATTTAAAAGTTGACTAAGAAAGTCCTGTTCTTCTCTGTCTTCATATCCTACCTGAACAAAATGGAAGCAGATCCCCTTTTATAGATCAGTGAAAACAGTCTTCCTTCACATTGGAAAAGATTATTTTCCAAGACATTCTTAATAAATGTATTTTTAGAAATCATTCAGACCTCTTTCCCAGTTAATTGCATCAAGGCTTACCTTAGTGAGAGCTCTCAAACAAAACAGCCTCTTCCTTCAAAGGGACAGGTTTTGCATTGCAAATGCAATAAAGTAGGTGTTGGATCTGCTGTCAGTTTCTCAGAGAAATACTTCTAACAGACTTACGGTGTGGACAATCTGGCATATCAATATACTGCTATAACATTTTTACTGAGTTAAAACAGGTATTATTACAATTAGTGATTTTCATTATATTTGTGATGTAAAAGGATCTCCAACTTTTAGCTTTTAGTGGAAATTTCATGCAGTTAAATAAATTAACAGCCAGCCTTTTAAAATAAGATATAACTAACCAGTTCAGGCTAAAATGTGTTATCAGTTCTAGATAAAAGCAAAGGTTTCCATTACTTCTATGACTTTTTTTTTTTTTTAATTATAACAATTATTCTTCTCTAAGGGAATCAGTTATCTTAAATGGAATCTGTATCACCTCCATAAGTAATACCTTAGTATCTGGCCTAGCAGGATAATTGAAGTAAACATTTTGGAATTCCAAATTGCCCTTAACATGCGTTGGTTTATAGCCAGCATCAGATGAACTGTCAATCTCAGGTTCCTGTGCAGAATAACATGCCAAGAAAAGGGAAAAAAAGAGCATTGTTTAGATTCCTAATGATATTTTATCATGACACAGGTCTGTGACATCTTAGACATTAATGTTACCATATAACAAGGCATAGCAGACCTAATTACAAAGTAGCTACAACTACTCATACATACATGAAGATGCCAGTCCAGGTCACTGGCAGATCTGCTGTCAGGGGTGAATAACCAAGGCAAATGCTCAGGGCCTTAAATCTTCACTGGTGTAAATTAAGGAATAGAGGAAATAATCTAAAACACCTGTGAAAGGAAGGAGTAATTTACACATTCACACCCAGCTGTTGCATACTAACAGTAATTTGTGTTCCTTCCTTTAGTATACTGTAGGAGACAGCAGCTGTGCCATATTAACACAGACAAAGGAGTAGGTTTTAATGTACTTTTTTTCATTCTTACCCAGAACAGTCTAGAATCAGGAACAGTGAATTAATATCCAAAGGCAGAAATATAGCTTGTGTAGACAAGGTTAGTTTTAAAATAGTATTGTAGTCGCTATGATACTATAGTAGTAAGTTTACATCCCCTGCCAGCCAGCCAGTATGTACCAGTGTACAGCCCCAGCCAGCCAGTGTGTACCATAAGTTTGATAAGTAAATATTATTGCTGAAACCAATCCTTGTCAGGCATGATGCTACTGTTACTGGTATCTCAGCTAGTTACTTGAGTTAGCACAGATTTAATTGCAACAGCTGCACTCACATCTCTGAACTACAAGGCAGATGTGACCTCAGAGGTAAAAATGTCAGCAAACGCTTCAGCATTGTTTCATAACAATGAAACAATTTGTGGCCAATTTGTGGCCAAGAAGGCCAATGGCATCCTGGCTTGTGTCAGAAATAGCGTGGCCAGCAGGGACAGGGAAGTGATCTTACCCCTGTACTCGGCACTGGTGAGGCTGCACCTTGATTACTGTGTTCAGTTTTGGGCCCCTCACTACAAAAAGGACATTGAATTACTCGAGCGTGTCCAGAGAAGGGCAATGAAGCTGGTGAAGGGTCTGGAGCGGCTGAGGGAACTGGGGTTGTTTAGTCTGGAGAAGAGGAGGCTGAGGGGAGACCTCATCGCCCTCTACAACTACCTGAAAGGAGGTTGCAGAGAGCTGGGGATGAGTCTCTTTAACCAGGTAAGAAGCGATAGGACAAGAGGGAATAGCCTCAAATTGCACCAGGGAAGGTTTAGACTGGATATTAGGAAGCATTTCTTTACAGAACGGGTTGTTGGGCATTGGAATGGGCTGCCCAGGGAGGTGGTGGAGTCCCCATCCCTGGAGGTGTTTAAGAGTCGGGTTGACATAGCACTTAGGGATATGGTGTAGTTGAGAACTGTCAATGTCAGATTAATTGTTGGACTGGATGATCTTCAAGGTCTTTTCCAACCTAGACGATTCTGTGATTCTGTGATAACTGTTATCTGATGCAGCAAAAATTGGAAACAACCTTAAGTTTAGTTATATTTTATATATAGTATTCAAATAACTCATATTTATAAACTATACAAATATTTTAATATTTTTTGACGTAGGACTTGAAAGTAGAAGTTATATTGACACATCACTAGAGATGTAGTCACTGTAAAGGCAATCCTTTAAATTATTGATAGCTGAATAGAAATATTCAGAAACAAGTGAACCTAGTTACAGAAGATCTAGAATCCTCTCTCAACTGTTGGGTTGGGGGTTTTTTGAAGTATACTTATTGAGGCAAGCTTTGCAAGATTTCTTTTTCTTCTTCAACCTGGTCTTCTGAACTATCAAATTAAAAAAAAACAACTGGTAGGAATTTACATCTTCCTCTGTTATTGGCTCATATTCCAGTATTTAGATGCTTGTCCTGTATCCAAAACTGTGTTAGGCAGAATTTTTAAATATTATATTGACACATAATTGCTATTTTTAACTCAGAAAGAAGTCAGATGTTCAACACTTTTGGATGACAAACATGACAAAGATACTCACATTGTCTATAATACTAAAGACTGCATAGGCAGCTCCTCTTGCATTGGCAAATGCCTCCATACTTGGTGCCGTCTGTCCAACACTAAAAGCTCCAAGTAATATAGAAAAAAAGACCTAAAGAGAAACAAACAACACCACATAATACATTGCTAGGAATTCATAACTCTAATTAGACAGCTTCATTTATCAGAGAATATTAGCTATTGCTGCTTCAAGTAGTTTCATGCATACTGTGCAATATGAGGAAGTCTAGAATCAAAGCAGGAATTAAACAGGTGGCAATCATTCAACAAAAGGTAAACACTGACAGCAAAAAGGGAATCATATTTCCTTCTTCCACGACTGGACCATAAGAAGCATATTATGTGGTGCTAATGGCTGGGATTCTTCTTTAGAGTTACAATAGAGAACAGAAGGACGTTTCTAATTCCACCTGAACTAAAATTAGCCACCAGTTACTTTTGTGATTAAACATATATAAAAATCTCTTTCTTTCTTCATATAACACAAAACCAAGGTTACTTCAACCCGAAAGGTAAAGGCACAGAAATCTACTCCATTGTCATATGGCAAGAACAGAACCAAATGTTTGAGGAAACTGGAAACTTCTTTGCGTGAAACTGAAATGGTTTGTTACATCAGAATCAGACTAATTTCTCATCTAACTTTTTTCAGCCTTGGGTCTGACTTTTTCATGTTTGTGTGTTTTTTTCTGAATACATGCAACTCTGCCACTCATTTGAGATGGTGGGAATAAAGGCTTATTTGCATTTTATTCTAACTGTATCTAAGTATTAAATCAAGCTTACATTACAGTCTAAATTGTTAGTGGCCCAGAGGAGGTGACAATGAGTATGGCTTTCTGCAAGGACCAGTGATAACCCCTGCTCTGCATGTATGTGCTGTTTGCCAGATAAGGCAGAAGCCTGGCTGCAGGTGCTCCTGCTTTCCCTGCCCCACCATTTGCTTTCACTGAGGACATGGGAGCAAAGCTTCTTCCCAACTGGTTTCTGCAGGGTGTTGGTAGTGCAAACTCACCTGCCTGGCTTTGTCCTGGAGTGGACAAAATCAGAGAATCACAGAATCATTTAGGTTGGAAAAGGCGTTTAAGATCATCAAGTCCAACCGTTAACCTATCACTGCCAAGTCCACCACTAAACCATGTCCCTAAGCACCATGTCTACACTACCTCCAGGGATGGTGACTCAACCACTTCCCTGGGCAGCCTGTTCCAATGCTTGATAACCCTTTCAGTGAAGAAATTTTTCCTAATATCCAATGTAAACCTCCCCTGCCACAACTTGATGCCATTTCCTCTCACCCTATCCCTTGCCACTTGGGAGAAGAGACCGACACCCACCTCTCTACAACCTCCTTTCAGGAGCCTCCTTTTCTCCAGACTAAACCCCAGTTCCCTCAGCTGCTCCTCATAAGACTTGCTCTCTACACCCTTCACCAGCTTTGTTGTCTTTCTGTGGACACACTCCAGCACCTCAATGTCGTTCTTGTAGTGACGGGCCCAAAACTGAATGCAGTATTCAAAGTGCAGCTTCACCACTGCTGAGTACAGGGGGATGATTACTTCCCCACTCTTACTGGCCACAGAATGGACTTACCCGCCTAGTCACAATGGGAACAATTAAATGAGATGCTCCTGAAAGACTCTTAGGTTTTGTTAGAGACCCTGGTGCCTGAGCATAAAGGAATGGATGGCTTCAAGAGCTGCTGACCTATCACAGATATAAACTCCTTAGCAGGCAGGTCGACATAACGCTGAGAGATATGGTGTAGATGGGAACTGGCAGTGCTAGGTTAATGGTTGGACTAGATGATCTTCAAGGTCCTTTCCAACCTAGTTGATTCTGTGATTCTGTGATTCTGTGACTGGGATCAAACCTTCAACCACACTGTCACACCTCAAGCCCTCCAACAAAAGGTCCAACCTGATATCAGTGTAGATAAAGACTGTAGGTAAATGAACTGTGTCTAAGACAGGAGCTAACATGTTACAAAGATAATGCTGCCTGATGCCTGATCTTTCTCTCCTGAATGCAACCACTGGGAATGAATCATGATTCCTAGAATTTATACCTAAGGCCTTTAGTAAAGATCTGGTGTGACTGAGTAAAAAATTAACTGCTAATTATTATTGATCCAAGCTGTCTTTTTAACAAGGGACTTTGAAGTATGTGACTTTTATGTTGTTACCCAACTTATAGAAATATCAGTGGTATGCAGAACTGTATTGGTTTTGGTTTTGTTAGCAGGGGTGATAAAGTGAAAAATGTAGTTTAAAAAGCTAACTTCAACCTCACTTAAAATTTAAAGTCACATATTCCAAGAAGATTATACAAGATCAGTATTTTTCATAAACATTGTTCAGCTACTGGTGAATACATACTGTAAAGACTTTTCCGATTGTATAATCATCGGAGAGTATCAAAGTGGTTCCATACCAGAAGGCCAAGGCATATGAAGCATATATCAAAAAGAAAGCAATACCCATAGAAATATTGGCTGAAATAGCTTTTTTGATACCAACACGTTTGGCATCTTCTAATTTTTTTTGGTATCTGCAAGAAAAAAACAAAAACCCAGAACATACAGGAAATTACTATTTTGTTCATTGTGTGTATTGATAAATTACCCATAAAATACATCAAAGATATATAAAAGATTTTTGATAAACAGTAATCCAATCCTGAGAAAGATCTTGCTAAGAGTAGAAGAAAATGTATTGACTGTCTTTCATGTTGTGACAGACTGAGCTGATCAATTTTGTCTGGAACAAGTACTGGATGAGTGGAAAAGGCTGTGCCAAGCTATTAAACAGCTTTAATCTTGTGATTTTCAGTGGAATCTTCCAACTGTGAGTGAATATTACTGATGCTATGAAGAAAGGTAAGCAGTGCCTAGCCATGGAAAGAACTGGCTGAAAGATGTCTCCTCTGAGTAGCTTGCAGTAGGTGTCTAGGATTGAAGATAAACTTTCTGAAGGAATGAAGTGTGAAAGTTGGGAGAGACCAATACAAATTCTAAAAGCAATTCTGATGTATAGGAGGACTGATGAAAGTACAGCAATGTTAAAATTGTCAATAACAGGAGAAATAAAATACTGGTATTGGATCAGAAATAAAGATAACAAGGATGGGATAACTGTTGCATGAGTGTTGAAATACATTGGAAGGTAAAGAGAAATGGTGATATGGAGAAAATGGAATTAATTTATGTCAAAATCTCTTTGGTGATGAATGTAAAATATATTATTGGGATGATGCTTGTATCTGATACTCTAGATTGGATTTGGACATGGACAGAGAATGATTCAGTCAGAAATGTGTGACTGTGAGAGATACATCATAAATATAGACTAAGGAATTAAATGGCAGCAATAGCTGTGTGACCCATGTGCTCTGGGAAGTGATAGCTGGGAAGTTTCTTTTTTTAAATAGTCACTGAACAAACAAAAGGACTTTTTTTTTTTTTTAGAATTAGTTTAAGGTTATTAAGATAAAGGCTATTAAGATAAAGTTATAGATAAAAATCAAGGATGGAATGATTGCAGGTTGAATTAGTTAAAGTAATTACAGATGAACACACCCAAAAATTATCTTCAACAGAGGTTTTCTTGAACTGTAGTTCAGCCTCAACTTACAAAAAAAATACCCCAAAAATGGGCATGGTGCCAAAAGAAGTATGACCAGTGTGAATCAGGGTATTTTAATTACCACATCTGACCTGAAAGGGAAAGCAGTAAGGAAGGAATGTACCTTTCATGGTGATCATGGACTCTTTATTCCAGAGTACTGAATAAACTGGCAAACATAAAAGTAAAGACTTTTAGTGATTATTTTCAAATTATGGATAGAGCCACAGGACTGAACTATTAAGAAAGAAGCAGTAACCTGAGAAAATACAAGCTTGTAGCCTGGCAAAAATAGCACATAAAACTTACAAACAAATCCTGAGGAAAACAATAAAATCATAAATAAGTAGAAATAAAATAAAGTCAAACTAAATGACAGGACATAAAAGGTGTCATGGGTTATGAAAAAGATTACTTTTCGTTAATACTGTTTTTTTCTAGAGAAGAAAGACACAATAAAACTAATCCATTGAGACTTCATTAATGCCATCTAATACCAATTTATCTTAAAGCCATAGGATAAATTACTAAGTAAACAGTAGTTGTGAAATAATAAAGGAAAAGTAAGGTAAAGAACTGCTTGAAGCAAGATAGCAGTGTTCAGCAGGGAGCTGTAATACCCAATGGAGTTGACAACATAAATTCTTCAGTCAGTCTTGGGATTCATTGTTTTTACTTATTTTAATGACCTGGGCATGCAAACAATACTCTGTATAATGAAATTTCCTGATGGTACAAAACTGAGAGGATGAGTACAGAGGACCAGTGAGAGGACCAGGACAAAAGAGTATGAAATGTCTTACAGAATTAGATATATGATGTTGGAGGGTAGTAATGAGAGAAGTAAATGAACCATAATTATGTAAAATAAAAGATGACCAGTGAAATGGCAAACCTATACTGTGTGAGAACACTTAAAGCACTTAATTACATTGTCCTAGCAAAATGCCACCTGAGAAAGTCTATGATATATTTCTATAAACAGCACAGGAAAGTAAACCCATGGGAGGGAACTACTAAAGCAAATGTTCAGTGCTGGTACAGTAAAAGTTAATATATAGGAACTATTAACATTTTGTCAGAAAGAGATCTCAGGTCTTCAGACAGTCAAGCAGTAGAATAGCCTCCCTGCAGCAGTAGAGTTAAAAAGCCTACCTGGTTTTAGGATGGAGCTTTTATGCTAATTAGCAAGGGAATTAGATGATACATTGGCTTACTACAATAGCAGGAGCTGCTCCCAGTGATAGAGGAGGTCCTTCCCACTTCTGAGTCATGAGGAAAGACCTACATCACATTTAGCGCACTCATGACAAGTAGTGGCTGGCAAACGGTGCTTTAAGGATGAGTAAGAAAAAGAGGTGATGTGAGGTATGGGGGTGATGAACAGCACTGGGTAACTAAAGAAAGATGCTGAGGTGAACTGGGAAGTGAGGTGTAGATACCCAAAGGACTTCTTTCAGCCACCTGAGCTGGGCAGCAGCAGTGACTGGAGCAAAAAGGGAGAAGCAAGTCAGGGGATGTGTGAGTGTTTTCTGTGGATGACACAACTCTTACTGAACTTTGAGTTTGAAAAACTCCTGCCAGTATCTGTGGTCATGCTAGTTATCTTCAGATAAAAGATCAAAAAGATGGCAAGAATGATGTTCCATAGCATAATACAAAGAACTACATGTGCATGACCTTGGTTTGTGACCTTAGTGTTATACTTGTCTTTTTTTGCAACGTGTCTGCCTTTTTTGCTTTCAACTCTGGCTGGGTTTATGAAGCCTGTAAGACCATATTCCTTCTGGGAAAGGAACTGCATCTCTACATGTTTTATGATGCTTTTCGAAGCTAATAAAAAAGTAGAGAAAAGAAAAACATCAGCAGCAAAGATATAAAAAAAAATAAAATCTCTTTAGTCACTATTATAAGAACAGCCAACATATGGAAATTTTATTCTCACCTTTCGATTTCTTTTCTCTGCCCTCCAAATGCTACCACAGTTCGAATTGCTGCCAGAACTTCCTCTGCAACAGCTCCTGCTCTTGCATATGCAGTTAGCTCTTTGTTAGTGAATGCAGAAATTATCTGTGTAGAAGCAAAATATTTTAACTCTCCCATTCAAAGAAAACCAGAACGAGCTCAACTGTTGTTCTGATGTCTAAGAATTCTTAATTTATTGTACCAATTTTCCTGTCTACTTTTTTTTTTTTATTATAAAGATTTATAAAAGAATCCATATTTGACTTCCAAGGCAGAAATTTGATGAAAGGCATTGTGACAATGCTTGCACTGCATAAAATACATTAACTAGAAAAATGCACGTTATCTGCTGCCAAAAAATGAGGTTGGATTTTCAGTTTTACACTTTCATCATTTTGGAAACCCAGAGTTGCTGACTAAGATCCCTTACACTTAGAAATACTTGCACCGCCACCATCAGGCAGTTCTGGTTTGTGCCAGGATAAGTAGTTGCCCCACAAGCAATGGGAACATTCATGCTCCCAACACAGGTTGCAGATGAGATTACAGCAGAGTACTCATGCGCTGTATTAGGGACTGCACATGTTAAACAGGGTTGGGATTTTTGTTTTAGCTGAAGGGTGAGGCTGGCCAGTGTCCCTGAAACTCAGTTGGTACTCAACACCCTGAAGCCCCTTTGAAACTCCTAGCCAAAAGCAATTATATTTCTATAGATGAAGTCTATTTCTCTCTCCGAATGGCCTGCATCTGCTTCTGGAGTGCTGTTTCCAGTAAGTTACTGGGAGTTGAGCAAATGGTAAAGGGACAATCTGGAGCAGAGTTCCCAGTGTGCCGGCTGCCTGGCAGTGTCTGTCCCTGTCCTTGGGCTGTCCCCGGGGGTAATGCCCTTCTTGCCGTGGGGTCAGAGCCCACAGACAGGCCTTATCGCAGGACACCTGATTCGCTGCAGGGTCATGCCAGCACTTACTGTCAGTTACCTTCAATGACTGCAGCTGTGCCCTTTTACTTAATTTCTATATTTATTTATTTATTTTTACTGACCTTGGTTATTTTGGTGTAGTTGTCATGGAGCCCAGGCAAAGGTACTGCTCATTTACCCTTTCAAAGAACGGTATGTTAGACTTACATAACCTTTGCAGCAGCATAGCTGACTGCATGAAGGCACTGCACTTCTTCAGCTGCACCGGTGTCATGCTGCACCTGTTCACACCTTTCTGCATGTGGGCAAGATCTAAATTCACTAAGAGCCAGATTTCATTTTTAAGTCTTACAGATACCAAATGGGAGTATAAAAGATATAGCTCATCAGTTTATCGAAAAAGCACACATTTTGCCTACCTTTGCCCAGAGAGCTGATGAGAATCCCAAAACAGGACTGAGTGCCAGAATCACAAGTGTTAATTTCCAGCCTTTTGTAAAACCAACTATAAATCCAGTGAAAAAGGTAGCCACTGCCTGGAAGAACATTGCAATTTTTTCTCCTATTCCTTCGTTAATCTTGGAGATGTCACTGAAAAAACCAAATTATATCCAAACAAATAAGAGAGTGTGGAAAAGGCAGAAGTGAACTCTTTGGATGCAGTACACATTGTCAGTGTTTCATGATGTTTCTAACACTTGCAATTCAACACAGCTACAAGTTTGCAGCCACAAAGAACATGGAGCAGAATTCTCCAACATCTCTATTCCTCAGGCTCCGTTTAAATGATCCATACACATCTCCGGATTCGTATAAGTAATAGTAGAGCTTACAGAGGAGTTTAATAAGAGAAAATAACATTGCAAACAAACACCTGATTTTCAATAATTAGAATTAATGCTTAGTTGGCAATTAACTGATATTTAATACTTACTCTACAAGTCTAGTGTTAAGTTCGCCTACATCATTTACATCAAACCATCCAATCTCCTGTCTCATTACAGCATGAAAAAGTTCTTGTCTGATTCTTTTTATTTGCCGGCCAGCAGCCAGTGTCCAAAATGAAACTTGAATGTAAGCAGCAAAAAGGACACCAGCTCCTATTCCAGAATAATAATATGCATATCTGAAAAGAAACAAAAAGATCAGAAAACGAATCAGTTCTACTCCAAACAGGGCTAGGTGCCATTTCTCTTTCTTCACTACTATGAAGATTTTTAAAGGTCTTTCAGAATAAAATTTCAGTTATCTTTTGCTAACTTATTATACAACTTCCACAAACTAAAAAAAAAAAAAAAAAAATTAAAAAAATAATGTCTCAAAATCCATGAAGACATAGATTAAAAAAACAAGCTTAGAATGACGTATTTACTCTTAGAAACACTTCTCACAAAGAATGAAAATTAAGGCAGGGGTTTTTAAAATGCTTGTGATATAAAAGCAAAAATAAGTTTGGTTTTGGGATATCCACCTTCATTTAATGAAATAAAGATAGAAACATTAAATTTTAATTGTTTGCATGCTATCATAATTTAACTGTTTTGTTTAGTCATCTTTGAGAAATGTTGCTTTGGTTTTAAACTTGCATAGATTCCTAAGGAAAAATAAGCAAATTAATGCCTAGGTACTATTCATGCAATTGCAACAAAATAAGGCTCCAAACATACAAAAAAAGAAAAAGCAATAAAGAAAACTATTCTAAGTACTTTTATTATAAATAATGCCAAAGATGTTTTATTTGTGATTGCAATTAAACAAAATATTTCATATTTAAACTGAAAAATATTAGTACATTAATGAATAACTTAAATAGCTGAATGTTGTTCTTAAACATTGCCAGCATAATAAAAAAGCTACAAAAGGCAACAAAACTAGGGAAAACACAGAATCTACGCGTTTGTTTGAACATTCAGTTTATACCAAAACACAATGGAATTAATCTAATTTTGGTTCAAAATCCCTATTAATTATGGTTATTTTATAATATCATTAGCAACAAGTAATTGGAAAATAAAAAATATGACGTTGTGAATTATTTATTTAATGACAGTTGTTAAGAAAGGTATAGCTATGATTTAGCCAGCTTTTTTGCATGACAAATATACCTAATGTTTATGTTTAGATTTCAGTTCCAGAATTGAGCCACATAATTTTGGTATCAATAACTCCTAATTCTTATCCTATGCAGTGGTGTTTGTACAACAGGAGTAGAATTTGACATCTGTAATGTCATACTCCCTTCAAGGAGCACACTCTCTCAGCTTGCTTACTTACAAAACAAATACATTTCTCTGACGTTGAGCAAAAAGACTAGGGTTTTCTTTCCCCTTCAGAAAAGTGGTGTGAAAAAAGGGCTTAAAAAACTTGGAAACAGAAGGAAAACCTGGAAAGGGCAAAGGATAACATAAGAAGAGACAGGGTATAGGTAGACAGAGAAAGAAAAAGAAATAACCGCCCTTTAACCATAAACCTGGAAATTGCTCAGGCAATGACACCATGTGTCCCCACAGCCTGTCTCTGAAAATAACTGGTGCTTAACACCTTAGAAGACTGTGAAAAAACATTATTAGACTAACATGAAACAGCTTGTCAGTGAGATAGTTTAATCGCACCTACTGTTGCATCTCAGTCCCTATTGCAATTTTATCTGATCAGAATAAGTTCTTGACCTAGTTTATATTTTTCAGTTATGAGCTCTGCAGATTTGTTGGGCATTATATAAAAAGTATTTCTTTTATCAGTTTTAAATTTGGTGTCTCTCAACTTCACGGTCTGTTCATTGTCCTTCTAGAAGAAAAGGGTACCAAAGAGTACTTGATTTACCTTCTCAGTGGCAATCATTATTATTATTTGGGTGACCTTTAGGTGATATTCCCCCGTGTTTGTAGTGTCAAAGACTAAATGAAAAATGAAAACCTGGAAATTTAATGGAAACTCCTTCATGCATGACTTCATAATGTCCTCTTGGTTTCTTTCTGGTAGAGTACGAAGTGTTTGTCTTTAAGGGATGTCTTGCAGAATTTCTCTTATTATCAACAAATGTTTAATGTGTGATCCTGTGCAGTAAGAACATGGAGTGAATAAATGGCTTACCTAGGAAGTTATCATGAGCTTTTGACATTGAGGGGATGCACAGGGAATGAAGAAAGGGAGTAGGTTCTCTGAATTACAAGAAACTTTGTTTCACTTCCTTTCATAAAACTGGATCCAAATAGCTGATGGAATTATGTGAAAACAGTATCCACAGTTTTCATACAGCTACTACGGTCTCCCAGGTACCGCCCTTCAAAAAGTTTATTAACTGATAGCAAATATGTGGTTCGGCTATATAAGTAATTCATTGACTTTGCTGACTGATGTGATGTCATTTAATTATGGATAAAAAAAATAAATTCAGGGCTTTGCATGTGATCAGTTCCAATATTTTAGGAAATTTGTTAGGCATCAGTCAAAACACTTGTGGTTTTGATGAAAATGAGAAAGCCAAAGGGCAGGAAATGGGGAATCTCCACAGAAGCTCTTACAGAGCTGGCACAGCGCTCCTTCAGCTGTGGGAGGTCCCACTCCCAGGACCTCCCTCAGAACCAGGTGCATGGCAGCCATTCGTGTATTGGACTGTGCCTTACTCTTATGGTGGTTACCCACTGAGAGAGGAAGGAAAGCAGCAGAGAAAAGGAAAACAGATGAACAGGAAAGTTGTGGCAGGAAGAGAGAAGCCAGCTTGCCAGGCAGGCAGGGCTGGTGGCAAAATGAGAGCTGGAGAGTGCAAGGGGAGGATGAGGATTGAAGGGTGTGGGCAAGGAGGAAGAGCAAGAGTAGGAGGACACATTGAGGGAAAGGCATGAGAACTGGCATGGGAGGAGAACAAGGTATCCTGGCACATGAGAAACGGAGGAATAACCCTTCCTCTGAGCTTCTGTCACAAAGGTTGTAGGTTTGCAGGAGCCGTCTGGCACAGACTGGGATGAGAGTGGGAAAATGCAAGGTGCCCCTGACTCATATAATGATGTTAACCTAAAGACATAACAAAAAATGAATTCCTTCAGTTCCATGAAATATTTATAATGAGATTAATCTTGGGCTATATATTAAAATAATCTTTAGAGGACAATTTCTTGAGATCTCTATTACAAGAAAAGAATAGCCATGAAGTGAATGAAAACTTTCCTTTTACCTGGTCATTTCTTCCTCCAACTTTCCCATCAGAGTATAAGAAAAAATTTCTCTAGAAAAATTCACTGATGTATGGTTCAATAAAGAAAAATTTGCTAGAGAGAAAATTAGAGGAAAAAGGTACTTAATTATTTTTATTTAATCACATGATAACAATTCCCTTCTGTAAGCTCCTGTTGCAACAATGCTGCATGAAGATTAAGAGCAGTCAGCTACCTAGCACCTTACCTAGCCCCTGTCCATGTTTAAGGGAACTGGAGCTATGCAACACATTACAAAGCATTTTCTGAAGCCAGCAGTGAATATTCTACCTGTAATACAATAAACAGTTAAAAAACTAGCTAAGTTCATCTACTCTACAATCACTAGCCTGAATTCCACATTTCAAACATAGTATTTTCTCTGGAATGTGTGCTGATTTTGTGAATATTTATAAAACAATACACTGGCACTATAAACCCCACCTAATTTAATAGTGCTCCAGAGTGCTTTACAAATGTAGATTCATAAATAAGTAAAGTTCAGAAAATTAATGAATATGCTATTAGGCACTTCTTTCCAGTTGTCCAGGGGACATGTTTTTATTTAACTAATTCTTGTCACAGGTTAAAGGGGTAATTAAATTGTATAAAGATTTGTCTACATGTGAAGCTAATGAGAATGAGCAATTCTGGAATGTGCACTTGGCACTTTAATTTCAGAATAAATGTCCCTTGTTCTGGTTTGGCTCTGCAGTAAGAAGTGATCATAACAAGTTTTCAGAATTAGATACTGCACTTTATATTTACACTTGATTTAAACCTAGATTAATTTTCCCATGCAAATACTGCTTAGTAGAAATCAAATTATGAGGCAGAGGTGGCAACACTTAAAGTTCGACTCTTTTTGGGATGCTTTGAGGAATATCATTATATCTCTCTGCACCAGTAACAGTCAATCTTGTCCAAATATTCAGAGGGAGTGGTTAAATCCTTTTGAAATCAATGCTTGACAGGTAAATTAGGTGATTAAAATACACATAATGCTCTTTAATTAAGAGCATTTGGCTGAATCATGCAACTATATGAACATAGTATTCAGCTCTTTGCCCTCTGTACCTTGTCTACTTCTCTGTCGAGGAAGAAAGTGGTGTTGGAGAAGTTGTGGGAAATAGCATGGAAGTCTTTGGAAAAGTTTAGGATATTCCACATTCATGTAACATAAGCAAGATTCCTACTGGTTTAGAAGAAAAAGACAAAGTTGATGTTTGGACAAAAGGGACACTTGGCTGCATCTCTTTGAAGTGTAATAATTTATATGCTCACATTTAGCAGCAGAAAAGCAATTTTTCTGATAATCTCATCCTTATATCAATCTGAAAGTCTTTTGTTGTTATTGTTCAAGTAAATGGACCTATAATCATAGTCTTTGGGACACTTAATACCCTTCTAAAATACACAGCAGTTTGTGCTGGGTTATATATTTATTGCACCTGCTTTTTTTGATAACTGGGGCTTTATTACATATTTTAGTTTACATATTTATTTTTGTTTAAAAACTGCTTCTGATTTCAGTGCATAGAACAACACATTTTCTTTCTCTGTTTCTTTTACCATTTCCCATTAATCCATTTAAGTCCTTAACCCAAATAGCAATACTTTAAAATATTAAACCTGGCATAGCAGTTAATTAGTGAACTGTTTGTAACAGCACAGGAGACTGGTTGTAAGAAATACAGAACTGCTCAAAATTAAAGCCCTGTCACTTCTCAGAGCAGTGAGAGGGCCAGTGACACATCTGGCCCACAGCATAGGAGCAAACTGCTTCCTTGGGAATCAATAGGTTGAGGTGAGCAGCTATTCTACCCTTTATTTTTTCCAAATACAACTCATTTTTTGTTGCATAAAAGCCATATTTCAATGACACCAGCTAGGAGCTACAACAGTTCTTACCTGAATACGTAATATTTTCTGAAGTAATAAAGCTATCTGTCATGTCACCAAAGATGATCATCATAAGGGGGAGACCTGCACCATGGAGTATTGCCATGGTAGTGCCTAGCACCATGAGGAGTTTATCCTGCCAGTCGGAGTATCGAAACTGAAAGTGCAAACAGAACTGTGTTGAAAAGTTCTCTAATTGCAGCAATTGCGTTTGAGTGACAACACAGTGGTAGCAATGCAGAAAGAGGCAGTAAAAGATAAGATAGAAAAAATTTAATACATAAAATGGTAAAATTGTATCATAAACCAGTAAATTCTTAATATTTTTAAATGGATTTGATAAAATAGGAATAATAATAAAACATTTCAAATGTATTTAAACAGATTTTTTATCCAATTTAACTATGTCCCATTGGAATTTAAATTTATTACTATAACTGAAATTAAAAAATAAAACCTAATAATATAATATCTATAATAATTTCTCTACTTTTATAGTCTCTTAGATAGGTCTACACTTCGGTCTGGTAAGTTTTTACTACTGTAAGCAGTTTCAAGGCCAATATATTTAAAGCTGTGTAAAAGTGATGTCCACTGTTTCTATTTTAACATTACTAATACTTCTCATGAAACAATGATCATAACCTAAATATGACTGTGTACTAAGGAGAGTAAGGGTTTCATCATGCATTTTATTGTACAGAGTGTACAAATGGAAAATAGTTCCTCTGGATTTTAGTTAGCTTTCTGAAGCCAAAAGAATTCTTAAATTCGATTACTGGACCTGCATAGAGGCAGGAGCCATGGGCTATCATGTCACCACAGGGCCCTCTGAACAGGCTCTCAGGTAATTGTGAGATACCTTATCCTCCTTGCAGGGGCAATGGTACATCACCTCTCACGCTCTGGAAGGATAGTGCCTAGGAACAGTTAGGTCAGAGCAGGTTGTTCCTGTCCCCATACTCCAAATGAGGAAGAAGAGGAAAAAAAAAAAAGGAGCAAAAATGTCTTTCTCATTGCATGATAATGAATATGAGTCCTTGAGTGAAAATGTATCTTCAGCTGTGTAACAGAGTGGACGTGTTCAGCATCCCATGGCTCTTAGGAGGCAGCCGTGTCAATGTGCCAGCCTAGGGTACTCCTGGGAGATGTCAGTTTGTGCATGACATGTCTGGCCCCACTGCCAGAAAATCGGGAATTGTGCTCAGACCGGTCAGGGGATGTGATTTCCAGGGGCACCCAAACTAAGAAGAGTTTTCCTCTCTGAGCGTGTAGTGATGGTCTGAAGGGCATGGCTGTGAAATAATCCCTTAGTTGAAGGAAGCTGTGCTCTTTGGCATGTAAGTGGGCTCCATGGGATGCACCTTTAGCTGGGTGATCTTTGAAGGAAATGGGTTTTGCTGTGGCTGTTACTTGAATGGAGTTGCCCTGGTCTTTCAGGTGAGTCAGAGCAGTTTAGCGCTTCTTGTCCTCTGTGTGGAGAAGCAGGGATTACCAATGTGTGGTTCTCTTTTCTCCTATGTGTGAATTTGTACCACTAGTTTCCCACAGGTTTTCAGAAAATGGGGAGAAAGATGGGAGCTCTGCTGAATGCAGTGCTAGCACTAGTAATAAAGAGAGTGTGATGCTAGTGGTCATCACTCCTACATTGCGCAGGAGTGGTTTTCTCTCGCTTCCTCTGCAGGAAGAAATTTTGTTTCAAATGCTGGAATTATCCTTCAGGAGGTAAAGGGGCATTAATTTTCCATAGGTATTTGGGAGTCTTGGGAAATCTTTTCACTTACAAAAGAAAAATTCTTTTCCTAAAGCTACCTCAGATTCTGTTAGATGTAGACTTGATTAAATGTGAATAAATCCTAAGTCTACTACTAGTTAAGCACGAAATTGAATTACTCTGTGAAATCTTGATACAGTTATCTATAAGACTGAAATAGTACAGAAGTTGCCCTATCATTTCCTTCCTAAGCTACTTCAAATAGCTCATGTGCAGTTTCATTTGAAGTCCCCAAGAAGGCAGGTAATAAATATGTAGTAAAAGAAATTCATATGGTATGTCATGGAAACTTCAGACAATTGTGGTCAAGCCCTGGAACAAGTGCTTAGAGAGGCTGTGGAACTGCAGCTGCTGGAGATTTTCCAGACTTGTCTGGACAAGGCTCTGAGCAACCAGCTCTAACTTTGTTGTGCAGCCTGACTCTGAGAAGGACATTGGGCCAGATGATCTCCTGAGGTGCCCTTTATCTAACTACGTAAAATGCAAAAATATTGTGGCCTGCATATAAAAGAAGAAACCTAAAATTGTGTGCTTCCAAATCACCTGTTTAAAAATTAATGCAATTGTACTGTAAAATCTGCTGTGACTCTCTCCTGTTGTTTTCTGGATATGGATTTGGGTGGGAGAGTGGCTGAGAAGAGACTAGTTAGTAATTGGTGTAGTACTGATAAGTTTGAATCAATTGCAAAAGAATAACTTGAAAATGGAAGCTAAGCTTTGTTTCTGACAATGCTTTTTTGAAGAGTATTCCATTAGGCAGCTATGCCAGGTGCTTATGAAAGTACAGCTAGTGTGGGAGACAAATTTTCTGGCATAGGTTACCCTTATGCTGGGGATTTTCCTTTTCTTTCTTTCTGTGTCTCCAAACACATTTCAGGTTTATGTTATACCCTCCTTCCCCATCCATCTGTTAATACACCTATGTCAACATCAGTTGAATGTAGCTGTGACAGTAAAAGTCTCCAGCATTGACACGGTTTAAGCTAGTTTACTCCATCGTTTGTGTCTGCCCTTTCTTTCCTTTCTCCTCCATTTTCCCTTCCCTTTGCAGATCCCTGAGTACTCTATACCATTAACAGTGAAGTGGCTCTTGTATAGCTCTGCAACATGAGTAGAGATACATATATTAAAATAATAAATTTTAAACATTATGGTAAACTGGGATTGCTAAACACACAAATATCATGAAACTTACCACTGTAAACAGGCTGACCATATTCAGTTTCTCAGGTTTCTTCTTGTTCCCATTGCTAAAAAATTATGATTGTATTTTAAGTAGGAAGAGCACTTAAAACATAAAACAAGCCTAATGCGTTATTAAAACTACTGTCTCTTAATTGTGTTCAGATGCAAGGAGGAGATACAGGAATGTAAAATAAGGACTTTCAATGTAATCTGAGTCCATTTCTCTGAACACTGTCAAAAACACTTTCAAGATGTCTTCTGGTTTGGTATTGTGCTAATACACAGTCTATTTGGGAAAAAAGCCTGTGCAGTCTAGCTGTAGGTTGCAAGCTACCTAAGACTCATTTAAAATTACAGCTCCTATGAAAAAGTATTAAGAATGGCTGTAACTAAATCTGCAGTGGGACTTGGATAATGTAGCAAAAGTCCTCTTGCAAACGTTGTTAGTATCCTCCTATCTACATTCCACTTTTTTTCTTAAAGAAGAGGGTGAGATGTTCTTTGATTAAAGCTGACTGTCTAGCCTTTATAGCTTAGGCTAGGGCCTAGTGGTAGCTATTGGCAACCTAGGCAGGTGGGCTAATCTAAGAATACTGCCAACTGTCTGTCAAAGACCTCTCATATCTAATTAGTACTTTGATTTCAGATCATTAGACTGTAGTTGGGCAGACTGGTCCCTCTAATCATAAGATTCAACCTAGAGAACTGAACTTGGAAGAAACTGATCTATTTTAATGAGAAGTGGACTGCAATGAGGAGAAAATGAAACAAACTTGGAGTAAGTGGAGGTGGTGGTGCAAAGAATGTAATGCTTTGTGATGGTGAGAAGGCTTGTAGCAGAAAGAAGACATGAACAGGTAGAATTTCAAAAAATCACTGTGAGGTGCAGGGCAGTGACCTGTCCTACCACAAGATACCCTGTGAGTTATTACCGTGGCTTTCAGGGCTGGAAGATGATATGCGTCAACCAGACACTGTTAAAATGATGTAGGAGTTTTGCTTCCACTTCAAAAATTCAGAGGTTCACACTGAAGGTTTCCACTTGAAAAAATGTTAGGTAAAGCACTAATCTTTAGGTGACTCTATTATAGCAAAGACCTTGGGGTTTTGGAGTTGGGGTTTTTTGGTACTAAACTTAAATTCATTGCATTGCCATTATAAGTTGTAACAGTTTTAGACAGAAAAGTGACAGTAATCAGTCTTTGCCTAGACAGAGATAAAATAAACTGTTCCGCTCATAATTGCCGGTTTGGGATTAAACTGTATTTCTCTAGCTTGGACGCTCCCAGCAAAGACTGGAAGGCAACATGCTTGGTAAAATTGGCATCTTGTTCTATCAGTAGTGCATCAGACTTTCACAAGATACTCTAAAACATTATACAATTTTGTATTCACTTGCTTTCTTCCAAAACACGCCAAGATCTGAGATTGCTATTAAAGTCTACCTCATTTGCAGAGGAATATAGGGTTTTTGGTTGTGGGTGGTTTTTTAAAATAAAAGAGAAAACATGAGATATTTTATTTTTACCTGACATTTTCACAGCTTTTTAGTACAGTAAAACTAGCAGTGATAGCAGTAAACTTTATTCTGACATGTCAGAAACTGCAAGTTGGTGAACACTAAAAGGATAAATTACCATACTTCCCTCCATGGACAAATTCAGGACAATTTGTTAAATTTTTGAGACTTTTTGTCAAAATCAGAATTAAATATCTCCTTTTTAGCTTGAAAAAGGAGGCAGATTGGCTTCAATAATTGTTCTTGACCTCTAAACCATCAGAGAGAAGGCATGAGAAGGTTGTTATCTAAATAAACTGAGTTTTCCCTCCAGATAGCCTGTGTTCTCCAGTTAAAACTAAGCCCATCTAGCACTTTTTAAAGATGTAGGTAAAATGTCAAACTCTTTCCACTGTTTTGCAATGGGGTTTCTCTCATCTTTAAAAAGTTCAGTGTCAGATCAAATACTAGTCTTTCGGTTGCTGTCATTGGCACAAGTTATTTTAAAGGACATGAAGCACGGTGCCAGTCAACAGTTTCATAAACTCTAGTTAATCCTAACTGCAATGAGTCACTATTTCCATTTTTACCACACACACAGGTCAGATTCTGGTGCCTGGAAGTCCCACTCAGTCCATCCTAAGCCCTCCCCTGTAAGATATGTGGGGATTAGGTGTCTTTTACTGCATAACACAGGAAACAGCATATTATATATTGTTTAAATCATTAAATCTATATTCCACAGTGATCTGTTTCTTTTTTTGAAACAGGAATGGTGTAGAGAGGAGAATGTGTAGGACATCTAACCCCAATTGGCCCTCCATTCTACTAAAAAAGTGACACTACTTTCAGAGAACTTGGAGAAGCATGTAACTTAGCTGTCCCTTAACTACTCTGACTTCAATTCTCTCAGTATTTTGTATCAGCCTTTTAACAAAACAGGATAGATACAGCTCTCATCATCTTTTTGCAAAAGAATGAGTGAAGTAGCCAAATTTTCAATAACCCCAATAGAAATTCTCAATCATAGCATCAAGATACAAGCAAAGATTTCTGTTCCTCAGACAGGCTTGCCCTGACCTGGGAGGTTCAGCTGGATTTATCTGTTAAAAAATTATCTATATTTATATTTGTTTATTCATATTTAGATATAGATATCGATACATTTTTATATCTGTGTTCATCTATATTGTCTGAAGAGAATAGTGGATATCAAAGACTTTTCCGAAAAAGGAACATTGTGTGATTATTATTGTATTGTTTACCAGTGAAATTTAAGCCTATGCAATTAAAGATAATACATTAGTAGAATAGAATCATAGAACAGCCCACTTTGGAAGGACCTCCAAAGATCATCTGGTCCAACCTTTCACGGGAATATTTTGAAATCAACTGCTATACTTACCATTTGCCTTCAGATTCATAATCCTGATACGATGCAGCAATATTATCATCCTTTCCATTTCTGTAAGACTTTGTTTCATCTTCAGAATGCATTTTAATCTGAGAAAGAGTACATCAGGAAAAACTACCAGTAATATTTAACTGAGAGAATGCAAAACTAGTAATCTGAAAACCTATATCCTGATTTGCTGTTTGAAAAGAGCTTGTCTTCAGTTTTTAAGCAGGACCCTTAGTGGTGTCCTCTGCATAACCCTTGGTAATATGTAATTTCAAAGCATGCAAATTTCTGCAGTTTAATTAATACAAAATAAATAGTAAAATGAATTTTAAAGTAGAATGAAATCTCACTGGATATTTTTGCTTGTTTTTTAATATTCAATATTGAACATTGATAATTTGTCCTGGACAAAATAAATGTGCTGACTTACCACGGGGGTGATCTTAATCTGTTTTCACCTGTTCTGGAAGGTTTTTCAGCAGCCAGTAGGACTAGGTTGGTTAGGACCGAGCAGTGAGGTTGGACTTTGCTCAATTTACGTAAAACTCTAATGAGGAAAAACTTTCAAAAACTGGTGCATGCCAGCCTTTTGCAGTGCCCTTGAAGCCTGCTGGGTCTGTGAAGGACTGTGCACACTCTGCCTGCAGAAATTGAGTGCTCAGCACTGAATAGTGTTGAAGAGCCTGTTTTATCACTGTCACTCTTGAAAGCCTCTGAGAAGTTTCCTCCTAACTCTTCTCAAAGGAAGTATCTTTGTTCATATTTTAATCATTCCTTGTAAGGTTCACAAGTAATCAGGATGACTGAAAAAGCACCATTTCCTGGAGCAGACTATCACACGGGGCCATGAACCCACCATAAGGTGTTCAAAGGAAGGTGCTCTTGTTATCACTGTTCAGTCACCCATGATCAAACTGAATGGGAGTCAGCGTGATCCCTTTTGGATATCTTGTGCTCAGAAGATGGAGTTCATTTGCAGAAAATCATATACTTTCCTTAATGACAAATGCTCATAGAGACTCTTTAGCCCTACTCTTACGATAGGTAACAGATAATGCACGTAAGTTTTATAATAGTATTTAAACTATGCAATATTTTATCTCTTGAAGTAGCTCACCTCAAAGTTTTATGGGTGGTTGTGTTTATATCTGGAAAATCAGTGTTGTCTTTTCAGAGTTTCACAGGGTTGGTTGAGAAGGCATGGAAAGCTTAAAAAAATAATTCAACAAAAAAAATTTGAACAGTCAGAACGATGTTTGGTGATGTGAGAGTTCTTAGGAACTTGGCGGAACTCTGTATTTTCCTTTCATTATGAGTTCTCAGAGTGGGCTTTACAACCTTCAGCAATGCAGTGGCAGGAGGAGGTAGCAGAGGGGAAAGGGAGAGCTGCCACAGCCCCCCTCTTTCATCAGGAGAGGCAGAAGAAGAGAGAGATGCAACCATGAAAGCACCTGAGCATCCACTTTTCAGCTTCCTATGGCTATGCTGTAAAAAACTATCTGCAATTCATAATACAAAGATTTGCCACTCCCTGGCTTTCACTGAATAAAGGCATGGCTTGCTGTCGTGCTGTCAAAACGACCTTCTGTTAGAAGTGATAACTACTTGGTAAAAGTGACAAAACACCCCTCTCTCTCCTTGGGGAGACACAACCTAAGGATAATTCCTTGGCTCAGGCTGTCAGCCAAAACCTGGGGTGAAAGCAGAAGTCATAAAGTATTTCTAAAACATTCCTTTTGTCATATTCCAGTCATCTTTGAGGTGCAGGATACTTTTATGTACTCTTTGGACAAAAGTTTAGAAAGTTATTTTCAAGCATTATTTTTATAACTATTTTCTTCTTGATACAGCTTGTGATGTATTGAATGTATTGATGGTTTTGACATACTGGAAGCCACCTTATGGAGTGGGTCTGTTTAATAGGTTGGATCCACATGGTTGACCATGATTCTTCCTGCACAGAATCACAGAATGGCTGAGGTTGGCAGGCACCTCTGAAGATTGTCTAGTCCAAACCCTAGCTCAAGGACGGTCAAGTAGGATAGGTTGCTCAGGGCTGTGTCTAGACTAGTTTTGAATATCTAAATGTAGACTCCCCAGCCTAAGCAACCTGTTCCAATGTTCAACTACCCTCGCAATAATAAACTGCTTTCTCACATTCGGGTGACATTTGACCCATCATGTCTTATTCTGTTACTGGATACAAAAGAGAAGAGTAATGTGTATGGACATACACTGTCACCCACAATGAGAAGTTCACTGGTGTGTTAGTGAGAATTATTTTAAGTCAACTGTTCTCTGACATGGACATCCTACATATATATTTTAATATAATTTAAGGAATCATAATAAACCTGACAATCTGGAACATATTGGGAGGAATTGGCCACCAGCTCATTTGATCCTTCTTCTTGATGAAACTTAGAAACAAAAGTCCACATCAGTTTTCAGATAGCTATAGCTGAAGAACAACTGTGCAATAGAAAATTGATTTTCTAGGTCAAATGCAATTAAGATAATAAGGTAAAGCTGAGGAATTTGCTATGACCAAATAGTATAACATAGCTACCTCTGCAAACATAGAAAACATATAATTTGAGAAAAAATTGATATCACAGTGTTCAAGTATCTGTTTAATATGTGAATTCCCTAATATGGACTTTTTAAGATGACAGATTTAATGACTTACTATGTGTAATGGTAAATGGATAAAAAATTATATTCAGGTGTCTAAAATATGTAACTTCAATCCGTAGACTGGAACTCAAGTAACTGGCCTATTTATCATCTCCAAAACTGAAGGAAGTAGGCAAATGCCTTGGAAAATGTTGAAATGATTCCCCCTGATCTGGGTGTAATATTTCTTACTGATATGTGGGTATCCTGAAGCTTAACATTTGCAACATGCTTTGAGTATTTAGAAACAAAAGCTGTGGCGAAAACAATAGTCCAAAACTATTGTTGACTTAATCTGAGATAGAAGTTCCCTTTATTTGCATGAATATTCTGATGCTTTGCTTGTGGTCATGATATGGGAATCCCAGACAAACACCTAAAAGAGGGGTTTGCTCTATCCATATGAAGGAGACAGATAGGGGGTTACAGGCAGGTGGACTGCAGCTGCTATTCTGATGTTTGTAGGTGATAGTACAAGAGACATGGTCATGGCCAGTGCTCAACTGCACAAGCAGCTACATGCACATAAACTCCTAAAGCTGGATGAATACGAGTAGCCAGAGAAGACTGCATTAGTGCTCCATGAGGATTCTCAGAAATATCGACTCTGGTTTTGTTTCTCAAGCACCAAACTATTTATTGAACCAAACATTGGCTTTCCTTCCACAGCTGCAAAAATCAAGCAATTATGTAATGCTTTTATCTTCTATTAGAAGGAAATACTAAATTAATCTCGTATAAAATAGCGATGTCAGTGGTAAAATGCCTGTTGTCTTGCAGGTGAAGAGTTTCACTTTAACATAACTGTAGCATTTTCATACTCTATTTTGTAAATTTCTGTATCTGTTCTTTAAAAATTATAGGACATCTGAAATCCAATGTAGAATGATAGTGGTGTTGAATGTAATATCTCTGAAAGAAGTAATTCACTCAGGAAAATGGTACTCAAACTCTGTATCTGGAATCAAATTACCCAGAGTAAATGAAAACCTCTTTGCTCTTGTAATACTCAGAAATATTTTTAATACATGGGAAAACTCTTCTTTAACCTTCTCCTTTATCTTAATATATTTTGTGACAAATAAGATTGAATTATGAAGAAATGAATGAAAGGCCTTCGATTTAAATGCTAAGATAAACACTATCTACCATCATTGATTGTCTCCAGTAGGATTGTTTAACATAGTACAAGCTGGAATGAACAGTTAAGTGTCTACTGCCTTAGTCTAGGTCTGAAAAACTCTGACTTTAGTAGATATGGTAGCAATGCTGTCAGGGCTGTAAAATTATACTATTCCCTTGGGTGGAAAAAAGAGCGGGGATCCTAAACAGTAACGAAAAGCTCATAAGAACATTGCTCTTTGGATTAGACAGAACATTGTATATATTGAGTTGAACAAGATATACATGAAGAAGAAAAGAAACAGAAGTTTCTAGAAGAAAATGCAGGTTAGTTTAGCTATTGTCTGAACAAATGAGGCCATCATGTGGCAAGTTAAAGACATGGCCACAGAAAGAAAAATCATTGATTAACAGTATTGGTGATAATGAAGAAAATAAACACCTTCCATCAGAGGAAACTGGTGTGAAAGTTCAGACACAGAAATTCCTCCTAGCTTTTAATTTTTTCATGAGGAATTCTAAAGAAATTTTGAAGGATATTTTAGAAATTCTTTATCAATGAAAGATTCTTAGGTGGAAATCATATACAATTTTTCTGTCTTTAAAATCCCATAGGTAATAATGGAAGAATGAGAGTTAAAAGGACTAATCATGTCTTCAAAGGAGAGATTTCAAATGTCTTCAAATGACAGCCAAGTGAGCAACTAAGTTTCTCATTATTTCTCGAGCTCCTCAGGCATTTTCAGGAAATGAAATTATAAACATCTGCAAAACTAGATTGTTGTATGCTTCGTTGAATGTACAGTTGACAAGCTGAACCTTGAAATATTAGCATCCTGAACTGTAATTCTCAACTCTAGCATGCATGAAGAGTAATGCCTGAGTTGTTTCTGATTTAGCAGATATGTAAATAACTCTCATCTTTAATAACTCATCTCTTTTTACACTGAAGAATAAACAGGTACATGGAGATAAATCTACTGTAGCACTATCCAACAGAAAATTTTGGGAAAACTTAATTTAGATTAGGAATTTCTATGCCAAAATATCTTTGTGGATGGAGAAACATGTCATAATTCCACAGTGCTGCCTTCTACCTGTCCCTTGGAATGTGTGCATAAAGTTTGTTTGTTTGTTTGTTTGTTTGAATAACATGGAAATTACATAGTTTTACATCACTATGAAAATGTGCATGTCAAGGAACAACTTTGTACAACAAACGAGCACGTTGATTAATCCAAAACAAAAGCTGTATGAGATGTGATATATGCACAAGTAAAGGTAAGAAGTAATTAATATAGGAGAAAGACAAGAGTGCCTAGAAAGAAAAAAGTGTGAAGCCAGTGTTAAACAAACAGCTTGTCAGAGCACCAGCAATAAATAGGAAATAATAGATACTGCTAGTTACCTTACACCTATAGTAGCTTTCTAAATTTTGCTCTGACTCTTTTTGTATATTGCTGTAAACAAAACTGACCTAATTAAGGACACCTGAAAAGTAGGTGGGAACTAAGAGTTACTGTGTCAGATAGATATGCATTCCTTCTCTCTCAACATTGCTTCATTTTAACATCTTAGAGATCCTGAACTTAATTTTTTTCTAGATTCCACATTAATGGAATTATTCACTTATTCAGTTACACTATTTTCATAAATTATTTGACAATCAAATCAGAATTAACATGGAAATAAAACTATTCCTGTTTGTTAGATGGTAAGGACCATGCTATTTTATCTTAGAACAATTGTTTGCTGTATTCAAAAAATTTATTAACATATTTGTCTCCTTTACTAAGCAAATGAATGATATAATTTCTACCCACAGACACTTAAAGTGAATCTATTAAGACACAGATTATATACACATTATATATGCAGACACAGTCTTTATTGTTAAGTTATCTAAAATACCAATTACTTTAAATGTTTGGACATTTTAAAACATCCCTGTACAATTTCTATTATTTCCGTAAAGAATGTCTCTGTCTTGGTGACTACAAAGCTGCAGCTAGTGTTTATAGATCTGCTTTTATGAAACATTATATAGTGCAGGATCTAAGACGCTTATTTTAATACAGCAGTCATTCAAGGTGTGACTCATTTTCTCTACACTAAGGCATTGACAGTGTAGGTATTTATGATAATCATGCTCATATCGTTTTATTAAGAGATGGAATCTGAGGGTTTTGTTAAGTGCCTGCTAGTGACAGCAACTCTAGAATGGGATGAACTGTGCCTTAGATTTCATTGGCCAGACCTTTGTTAACTCTGCAGAGTGAGCTTTGGCATGAATGTTTGCTTTGTTAAATGCAGTCCTGTCTTACACCTCTACAGCAGCAGTGTTAGTATACTGATCTCTTTAGTTAACAGAGTACAGTTGGAATGAAATGTATGCAGGAATAAGCATACAAAGACAAAAGGAAATGTACCCACCTTACAATAACATGAACTGCTAAAGATAGTTGTACTTGTGTGTTCTGCTCTTTTCCTTCCTGTTCTCTACTTGCATGGAATTCACAGCAAAGGAGTTGAAGTGGCTGCTGCTCCTGTTTCTTACTTTCTGCTTTCAGTTTACTGCATTAAAATAACTAGAATAAAAGATATTGTCCTGTCTTAGGAATACAGAATGAATGTATGACTGAACTGAACTGTTCTAGATAATTTATCTAGAAGAAAGACTGGGCACTTGACCATAAGAGTTATTTAGACTGTCTATAAATACATTTATGATGTGTTTTTTTCTGCACAAGAATTGCTAATTGAGTGTTTTTACCCTGTATTCATAGGAGTACCCTGTATTTGTAGTGTGCCATGTTTCTCCTCTCTTCCAAGTTGTTGTCTTCTTTCATTTCAATGACCAAGTCTACAAGGTAGATTGGATTTTGAGGGAGAGGAATAGGATGAAGAGTTATAAATGTACAAATAGACAACATGTCTTGAGGAAGAGTTTAATTGTATGTTTATTTGTACTACGAATGATTACAAAGGTTACACATTAATAAATGTTTCAAGGAGCTCTTTAGTGTCTTGCAGAAATGAATGCCACCAGGAAGGTTGTTTTCATAGACAAGTATAGCAACAAGAAAGAGGCAACGAGTTCAAAGGATTTACTCATAGGGAAGGAGAACTGGTTCCATTAAAGCTGTAGATGGATGGGGAGTCAATATCAGGGTGGAGGATTGTTAAACATCTCCCAACATGTGGGATAGTTCAGGAAGAACTTTGAGGGAACGCCTGAAAAAGAGACTAGTGGAGATCCAGAACTGATTTACAGTCTTCATTGGGAGATGATACATGTTCTATGGCATTGGTGAGAAATACTCCTTCAGAATTTTTTGAGCAGAGGGAGAATGCTGGAGTTTATTTGTGCTCTCACTCTATGTCAGAAATTATAGAAGGGCTTAGTAGTGAGGTATTTGTTGCATAAGGAACCGCAAACTGCCCTTGTAGGGGTAAGTATGTTGGAGAATGCTGGGCAATGTAGTGTTCAACACGCTGATAAGAATATGCAGTTAAGAAAGGCTTTCCAGACCTAAACCCCATTTTTCTTCTGAGAGCTCTTTTTTGATTAGTTGTTTCAGCAGAAGGACTATCAGACTATTGAACTTAAGTCCTTCCTGCTTCCTTTTTCCAGCAGTCAGTGACATATGTTTGGAAAGTTGTTACGATTGCCAAGGTGGTGTTGGTGCTGACATCCCTCTGAAGATTTGTTCCAAAAGTAATGGGGCAAGAGGCACAAGAAAAGTGTGAAAACCACTGCTAGACTACCTTCCTCCAGAAATGTAAATTCTGCTTGAAAGTGCTGCAGGCTCTCAAAAGAAGAACTAAACAGAGCTTAAAAATGTCTATTGCTTCAGAATAACAACACAAGTGTTTAGGGTGCTTATGGTCAAAGATGAGTGCTGACTATTCCAACAAGGATGACTCAGAGCTCGAACAAGTATCTTATGACATCAGCATGAACCAAAATGTCTCACAGCCTAACTGAAAAGGCAGAGCTAGGAAATAAGATCTTTCATGCCCTGTAGAAACAAGTGGTAGAATAATGGTCCTTAAAGCAAAATTTTCGTAAGTCAGTCAACCCTTCCTTTGGGTCAAGCATTATAATGTAAAAGTGCACAAATACAATATAGTGAAGAACACATTTTTGGAGGTGTCCTTGTCTGCCCTTTTGACTTTGTGACTAAAAATTACATGATGAGGTATCTGGTGGTAGCACGATGGAAGTAATATGGTTGTTGTGGTCTTCTGAAAGGAAAGCAATTGCGAGCAGCAGCATAGTTATTTAAGCATTTATGGGGGATATGGAAAAAAAGATCCATTATCCTTAAAGGAAAGTGCTTACTTTTTCCTTATAGCCCCTCTAAAACAAAAGTGAGTTGCTTAGCAATTATTATGCAAACTTTTGCGTAAATCTCAACAAAGGGGAAATATTTCTTCAGAAATGTGGAAGAATAGGGAAAATAGATTGTTTTGGAAAGTTTCTATATTTGACATGAATTTCTGAACTAGATTTTAAACTATATGGACAAAATTTTCAAAACTGATTTTCAGATGTCTGTGGTAAAACATGTACAGTGCTTGCCTGATTTTCAGGAAGAGCTAAATTCATCTGGTAAATGAAGCATCTCTGAAATGGTACAGTCTGGGGAAACAACCCAATCATTACAAAAATGTATCACCAAAATTTAAAAAACTAGTTTTAAAAATAAAAAACTAAACCCCAGAATTTAGTAAAAAAATCAACCTAAGTATGTTCTTACTTGAATCTCCAGACTATAATGTTAAAGAATATCTATTCCATTCTTGCAATTGCAAGTATAACTTATTTATATTATAGTACAGACTAATAACCTTACTCATGGACAAGAACCTTACTGTATTAAGTAATACATATATCGGAAACAAATTCGCTAGTCAAATTGTTTTTCCATCTAAGACAGGAATAAAAGAAAACAGGTAAGTGATTCCAGAGGAATGTAATAAGACTGCATCAATCAACATTCTTGAGAGTATTACTAGTACATTGATGAGCCGAACTGCCTATCAGTTGGGTTGTGTGTATATAAATATCTACATGTAGATAAGACAGATCATATACGTAAATCTCAGAGAATCAGACATTGCTATGACGGAAGTGTGGAAGACTGATTAATCAGGCCAGTTTTAAACTTAAAAACAAAACTTTACTGCACAGATATTCAATAACAATATACATTGCTAATAGTTAGTTCTTAATAATTATTAATCACTATTACTACATATTCAAAGCAGTTAGTCCTTAACAATCATCCTAAATTAGCAACTAATATACAGTACCACAGATCTGACGCCATGTAATTAGCACAGATGGTTACAGGCCTTGAGAGTCTTAGTCATCAGGGTGATCAGGTTCAAGAGCTCTTCAATGAAGGATGCTAACACTGAAAAGGATGCCTTCCTTCCACCTCCTCCAAGCCTAAATTCAAGATTTTCACTTTTTATAAAATATTGCAGTCTGTAGGGATTTCTTAGCCCTTGACCTCTGACATGTAGGACTTTGGGACACTTGCAGATACTACTTTCCCAGGCTGCAGCAGGTGCCTTGCCTTGCCCGTTAGTTGTGGGTTTTTTCTTATCTGCTGCTTCTTTTCTGTGTTATACTTAAAGAAGTCTTTTCCCAGCTCTTAAGGTTCCACTTCTTCAATGATCAGTAACTGACCATCAGTGAGATACTTACAGTTCTGGGACTTTTGTTTTCAACATACGCACGTATTTTCAAGACCTTTGGTGTCACTCCAGGCTAAAACTCCACATCATAACAAGACACTTCGCATCAAGTTCCATCTGACCTGCAAGTTCTCATAACAAGTTGGTAACAAGCCTAATAGGCCAAGACTGACTTACACAGGCACGGTGAGGATGAAGCTTCAGGTTTCTTTCTGGCAATAGCAACACTATTTTTACTGAGCATGAAAATGTTTACAGGTTGTTTACCGCACATGCCTGATGATTAGTGTGATTTTGACAGCGTTCAAAGCAAGCTAATATTAATTACAATTGGCTTAACATGCTTCTGCTTTTATGAGTGCAATAAGCCTCTGCTTTGGCCACATAGTTGAGTGGTTTGAATAGTGAAAACTAGTAGTGAGAAACTGGTACATATTTACTTTAGTATTTCTTGTTTTCGTAGGAGTTATGAAAGGAAGGAAGAAAACCAAAAGTATCAAGACTGACTATTGATATTGATATAATTACAGTGAAAAAAACAGCAGTATTGAAATAATTACAGTGACAATTCAGAGATGAGTACTGCCTTTAATTTACATGTTGCATGACCCACTTTGGACATTGACCAGAGAATAGTAGATGCCTTTTTCAGCCAGGAGCTGCTGATGGGTCCCTTGCTCTACGACCTTGCCGTTCTGGACCACGGCAATCTTGTCAGCATTTTGGATGGTGGAGAGGCGGTGAGCTATCACGATGCAGGTGCGACCTTCTCTGGCTTTATCCAGCGCTTCCTGGACAATCTGCGCAATGAACAAACCAAAAGGTGAACTATTCTGGCAGTTGTTGTGAGATATACCTCAGTTGCCATCTGTGAAGTAAACTGTAATATGACAGTGAGGGAAAATGAATATCTGTGGCTTTAGCTTCCTGTTTTAGAATTAGCCTGTGTGGGCAAAGAGTCAAAACTGTCACAGAGGATGATGCCATGATAGCTAAAAGGATGAGATGGAACCAGGCTCATTACTGAGATACATGGCAGGAGAACAAGAGAAAATGGTCATAAATTGTAACAGGGGAGGATCTGGCTGGATATAAGAAAAATATTCACTCCAAGGATAATTAATCATTGGAACAGGGACAAAAGAGAGCTTGCTGAATGTCCTTGTAGATTTTCAAGGACCCTACTGGACACAGCACTAAGCAACCTAGTTTGAATTCAGTATTGGCCCTTGTTTGGAGAGGAGGTCTAACTAAAGATCTCCAGAGACCTTCAATTAATTATATACCCGAGTTAAGTCAGTAATCTTGGGTCAACTACTTTCATACCATTCTCATGATTTTGCAGGGGCTCTCATGAATCATGTTTTTCTTAAAGCTAGCACTGACAGAAAAGTACTAATAAGAATCTCTGCATTCCTTTATTTCTTATGTTTATTAATGCAGAATAAAATAAGAGATGAACTTTCTGTACCGAAGTACCACATAATTAAGAAAACAAAAAATCCTGGAATTATTTAATGGCATTTTCCCCTCAAACCTTATGTTTTTATGCCTAGAATTGATCAGATATTAGTCCACAGGGTTTGAGCTTTTCAGATTATAATATGTTATATTTGCTTCTTTAATAGTAAGTATTTTTGCAGAACCTGTGTTGATTTTCTATGGTTAGATTGTACTTCTATTATACCAAGATTGCAGTGTTCTAGCAATTTTTCCACTGGATGTTTGTATATTAGCCATGAACATATAGCAAGGACTGAAGAGCAATGGGGAAAGCAAGATTTGACAGTTTCCCAGAAAAAAAGTTCTCTGGCAGTATCTTCAATCTTTTCAGCTTCTAAAGTTTGTGCCTCCTAGTCCATAGCACTTGATAGCACTTATTCAATTGAAGCCTGAAGAATTCCAGGCAAAGAAATGCCTTCTTCATTGCAACTTCCATTCATATTTTTTTGGGCAAGGAGGAGTAAGACCTTTATATTTGTCTAGTATTAGCATGAATATGTAATTAGCATAAACCACCATATTTCCAGTGCTGGGTTTTAATCTGTGGGAGTGAAAACAATAATCATAATACAAACAAACATGTATTTAGATTCCAGACTACTGGCTCACAATCAAGTTACCTTTTCACTTTCTGTATCTAAGGCAGATGTAGCTTCATCCAGTAGCAGAATTTGGGGCTGACGTACAAGAGCTCGGGCAATAGCAATACGTTGTTTCTGACCACCAGAGAGCTGAGTTCCCTTGTCTCCTACACGGGTATTGTATTTCTAGAAACAATATGTTAAGTTCAGACTATGAATGCAAACCGATTCTGAAGTATGTTTAAGTATATCAACCCTGATACCAGCCATCCATAAACTGCATATTCCATGCCAATAGCTCTCTGAAAACAGATGACCAGAATTCCTATCTGCCACAGTTCTATAGATCTTTCACTAGGAGACTTCTTTGTAGCATCAAGCATGTCATAAAATCAAAGCAACAACCCCTCTAATGTTGGAAGGCAACATTATTCTCAATCAGGAGATAGAACATCAAAGCGCAGTGGAAGTCTATGACAATACTGGGGGTCAAACCCTGACCTTAAACATTCCATGCTAGCATCCTAACCAATTAGTTATTCTAACCCACATTTATTAATCCTGAAGAAAAAAATAGCAATATGTAAGATGTGTCAGTTTCAGGCCAAATTATATACTGTATTTATATATAGACATAGACATTTATATGCTTTATCAATATCTATACTACAGTTTTGGACAGTTATGCTTTTAATTTAGTTATATCAGTTAAGGCAGACCAGTCAGATCTCCAGACAAACTCAGGTGTAGGTCACAGTAGTCTTTGAAGTATTACATATTTGGTTGCAAAAAACACCAAAGTTTTATGAGACATCATTATACAGCACAAGATTTTTCTACAAAGTTTTGGAAACAGTAGATCTTTATAAGTAATTAGAAACTAAATATGATCTGCAAAAATCATGGGCTTTGGCCTTTGTATTTTTTCAAGAAATGCAAAAAGCAGTTTAACAGCCTGAAATTAAGCTGGATATATACAACATACAACTAAGCTGGTAACCTCCTTGCTTCATGAAGTTTTGCATACAAGTTGACATAGGTTAGAAATTGATTTGTCAAATCCGAAGAAGAAAAATCCATACAGAACTAAATAATAAAATATGATTTCTATCTTAGGAAGTTTCAAAGTCACAAATTATGCAAAGTTAGATGAGAATTCATGGGAAATGTGATTAGATGTTTAGTCTTTCTGAATACTTATTTGTAAATATGTCTTACTGGTCACTGCCTGGGACAAGATTTTGTGTGTGGCAGACCTTCCACCTAACCCAAGATGTTTATTCTTACATTATTATGTCTATAATATATATATATGAAAAACTTTCTTAGTAATTTTTGAACTGTAGGAATAATAGAAATTTAAATTCTGACTAGGTATAATTGAAAGAAATGCATAAGAAACTTGTCAGTCTAGCAGAGTCTTTTACATATGCTTGAGATAAATAGGACCTTAAAAAGAAATGTTCAACTCACTTTAAAAAACCCACTCCACACTTCCAGTTCTCAATTAGTTATAACTATGGATTTTCTTCCCTGATTTCCTAAATGTTCAGCTCTCCATCTGACAATGGAGTCTCCCAGAGTAAAAATAAATATGTTAAACACAGTTAAGAAAGGATAAGATTTAAAAATCAGTTTCAGATCTATTTACATTTCAGAGAATTGTACCCCAGGGAATCATAAATGGACACAAGCTTTCCCTGCCACAGTAAGTCACCCTTGTTCTGAGTAGGAAAGAAAAGGAACAACTTACATCTGGCAGAGAGTCAATGAAGGAATGAATATTGGCTTCTTTTGCTGCATTTACAATTTCCTCATGTGACACCTCCCGACTGTTATCTCCATATGCGATATTTTCAGCAACAGTGCAGTCAAACAGGATTGGTTCTTGTGAGACGATACCAATCTGAGCTCTCAGCCACTGGATATTTAGTGTCTTTGCATTTTTGCCATCAAAAAGCTAAGAAACCAAACATTTTAAATTTCAGTCACATGGCTGTATGTGTAGTTGAGACTTACTGTAAATTCATACACAGAAGTTGTGCAATTACAGTTCTTTCCTTAGAGATCCATATTGAAAGCTCACATAACCCCTTCCCCTCTATGTTCCAAAATTTTGTAAGGGCTATTACATAAAAGCGAGCATAGTTCCTTCTGCTGCCTCAGTCCTTCTGTTTGCTTCAAAATTTAATCCGGATTTTGAAGACAGTGGAAGATAGAATATGTTGAGGCAACTGCAAAGAACTGTAGGTAAAGTCCTTCCATTTCTTTCTTTGGTGGGAAAACCTTCCTCTATTTTGCATATCGCTACTGAAGGAACAGGTTGGCAGTAGTATTCCATTAAAATAAAAGAAGAATTTGGTTCATTCATTCACACACTTATAAACCAAGCATCCAATCTTAAGTTTAATTGTGATGTAATGCCCGGCAATGGACAAATTTACTTCTGGATTCCTTAAGATGTCATTTGCAGCCAGTTTTCTTTACTGGCAACTCTGTCACACTTCTGCTCGATTTGGCTACTGAGTTGTTATCATTGTCTATTAGATAAAAGACAACAGAAAAAAATTTTCTGGATAGATCAGTTTCATAATTATACAAGTTATATCAACTTGAACACAAATATACCGGGACATTAAGAGGGCTGTTACATCTCCACTAGAATCACCTAGTACAGTGCTCAGGCTTTGTGTTGAGTCACATAATCAACTGGATAATCAAAGAACTACCCCCTGCATAGCATGGTTACTGGACATGTTTAATCTAGTAATTCCATAGTTTGTGCTAGAACAGCCAATTCATAGCAAATATAATTGTTTTTCAAAGGAAAGAGATCATAATGAACCTGATTAAAAATCCACTGAAATCAGTGGCAGCATTTCTACATCTGTAGATGTAAAGGGGGAAAAAAAAAAAAAAAGCTGGAAAGGAGAAATTGATTTCAACTACATAAGTATTTGCCATCTCTTTTCCTTAGAATTCCAACGGCTTTGCAGGCTGCTAAGGTCTGCTTCCTGTTCCTTATTTGATGTGAAAAATCACTGAAGAAGCTAGAGAACTCAGTTATTATGAATTTTGGATCCAACATAACAAATAGCACAACTTCTAGGCATAGTTACTCTCTTCACCAGACTATCATAATGCTCACTGTTATGAACAGCTGTTTTTCAGACAATTAGAGCTTTTAAGCATACGCTCTTTTCACTCAGTTCACAGTGCAACTCAGCTTGTGAATTAGTCCACCACTTTTGTGGTTTCTATGCCAGAGGTCTGTGCTTTTCCCTTCAGTAAACCATTGTTGATTATTTAAGGATCCAAGGTTGGGGCACCTATGCTGCTTCTTTCTACACACTAGTTTGCTACACTGGACCTGTATTGGCATTTCCAACCTCAAAACAATCTTGCCCATTGCATCTAGGCCTTATTTAAGTACTACCTTATCTTTTGTGAGTATCTCTGAAGAGACAGGTTCTGAAATCCTTCTCATTCTTACCTAATCCAATCCAAAATGTGTGTGTTCTTTTTAAAACAATATCTCTGAGCACATTTACATCCAAGAGAAAATAGCAATAAACAATGCCATTATGTGAAAATAATATGTTAGGTTGCTGAATAAGTAGTGTGGGAAATCCTAGATGTATTTTAAACAAAAATTACTAAAAGTATTTACAATCTATTGCTTGATAAGTGGCCATACTCTGAAAGATGTTTCTGACAAGTAAAAATTATGATAAAAATTATTTTTGTTAATGTTCACTGTTTTAGGAAAGAACATAGATGGCATGTTCTATTACTACATTATACAGAAGTAGATATGTATATTTAATAACTTTTAAAGTGTTCTTAACATAAAAACCTCAGGAAATTTGCTCTGAATTCAAAGCCATCATTAGGCTGTGGATCAGGCATATTTTTACCACACAGATCTTGTTTCATTAATTCATTATAATGTGGGAAACTGGGACTTTTTCCATTATATTATTCATCACATTTAAATAAGGAACCCTGATGAGCCACTGCTTGTCTTTAACTTTTAAAATATTAAAAAAATAAAACTAGAAATATCTATTACACTTTATCACATCACATAAAACCCAATAAGCACACCCTCACTTAACATATTGACACATTCTTACAAAAATACTTACCATTTCTCCATCAAGTGGATCATAAAATCTCTCAAGCAGCTGAACAACAGTGCTCTTTCCACAGCCACTGCTACCAACAAGAGCCAGAGTTTGTCCCTTTTCTACTTTTAGATTCAAACCTTGGAGGATTTTGACCTCTGGTCGGTTTGGGTAGTTGAATGCCACATCTTTGACTGTTATGCTTCCCCCAAATGTTTCCTATAATTGAAATAGTATCACTGTTACCTCTTTAAGACAATTTGACAAATGATTCAAATATAATTGCAGAAGTCTTTTTTTTTTTTTTTTTTACCCCCACAGATATCAATAGAGTTTTGCATTTGCTGGAATGTTGACTTTAACTCTATGGTCTGAATTTTTGTGAAGCTATAACATCCAAGTACAGCACTGAACTATTTTGAAAATGCTCGTAGTTCTGCTGGTTGAATTCCACACAAGTTGTACCTTAACTAGGTTTTCAGAACAAATAACCTTTAGACAGCGTGGGCAAAGGCTGGACTCACAATAGTGAAATTGGTCCACGCTGTGTTTGGATATGTCTCAAGAACATATTAGATAAGGAAGGAACCAGATGGAGAGGAAAAATCGGTTTGAAGGAAGTGAGAAGGCTACTGTCCGTATTATCAATAAATAATATCACTCATTACACGTGGCTTACTTACAGGCTTCTCTCCTTCCTCGCTGTAACTATCTATGGAGGGTACTCTTTCAAACAGCAGAAACAAGTGGGCTGCTGATATCTTTGCTTTGGCATAGTCTGGAGCAAAAGAGCTGCTTTGTCCTAATGCCATTGCACCGAATACAACAGCTGAAAACACTCTATAAAAGAAATCAGGGGAAAAAAAAAAAATCAACAAATAGACAATGAAGGAAAGGACAATGGAAATGGTGCTGCAGTCAACTTTCTTTTACTTGGAGAAAAAAGGGGGTTAAATTTAAAAACGATAAAGTAGTAGCCAACTATTATTGCTTTAACTACTCATTTAGCTTCAGAAATTTGTTTTTATCCTCTTTAATGAAGTGAGATAAAGAAGCCTCCATTCCAAAATCAATGTTTTTGTTACTTATTAGAACTAATTTTTTTAATTATTGATACTGGTTAACTATATTAAGTCTCAGCTGGGGCTAGGAGGAAGGTGGTCAATGGATGGTAAAACTGTTACTCTATTCTTGTTCTACTATTGCTGTGGTTTCCTCTCTATGGTTCAATGACCTCTGGGAGTTAGTGATTAATTTTTAAGGCATCAATGAAAATGAGAAATCAAGGCTGTAACAAGGTGACAATAAAGATCTAATTTGCTCTCACAGTTCTGCTGGAAAAAAATGGAAGGGTTCACAAAACCAAAAAAAGATTGAAAACTAGTCTATTGTTTTATGGTGAATGTAGATGTATCTTTACAAACTACATTAGAATGGTTTAAGAACCTGCTGTCCTCAGCTATTAATTACTGCCACACAACATAGGATTATTCATCACTGAGAAATGATAATTGACATATGAGACCTCTTAGCCTGTTTTAAGGCAAAGTAAAATAAATTAATTTCTATTAATTTTTATCTTTTATACTCAAAGCTATATAAACTAATCTGTTTTATTCTACATTTGAACAGCCTAGGAGGACTCACACAGTTTTAGATCAGTCAATCCCTTCCAAATCTAACTGAACCACTGGAAGTTCACTCACTCAGCTGTCTAGAGATGTTCAGCTAGCAGATGGGATGCAAACACTTTCCAACATCTTCCAGTCAAAATGAGCTGTGTTAACTATCTTTAATCAAGTTGCCAACAAAAAATTGTTATGATTGGGCTTTTCTTAGGTATTGAGGTCACTGATACCCATACTGGTAGAATCTCATTCTTTTCACACTTGTTTCCATAGGCCTGTATTGAGCTATTGCCTCTTAAATTACAAATTATATTTCTTCTGAGTTTATATATGATCTAGAAGAATGAGACTTTGTTTATGATAGTGGCTCTTTGGTATTATGGCAAATGATTGGATAAATGGCTATTACAAACCCAAAATATAAAAGTAAGAAGCTAAGGATAAACTATAATTTCAAAATTATTTCTTTAATTTGTGTACAGTTTCTGTCCTTAAAAACCTATAAAGTGCCTTTAGAGACAAATAATTGTATTATTCCTTGTATAATTTTAGATTGCAATGGATATACCTTTTAAGAATACTGCAAATTAGAATAATATTTTACTGGCAGTACCTGTCTAAATTAAAAATAAAATGCTCCACCTGACTATGCATATGTACAGTACTCTACATACTGTTCTTACATTCATGGTTCATACTTCCATTTCCTACACAAAATTGGGTCATTAAAGTGAACAAGCTTCTTATCAGAATGTCTTCTAAAATAATTTAGTTATCCTTCCCTTATAGTGAACAGCATCTACCTTATGGAATACTGTTCTCCAATTATTTAACATGTATTTTAGAGAAGATTTCAAATTTCAACAAACAAACCTCACATAGAAATAACAAAGACACTGATGACCTATTCTTAAAAAGATTTTTACGGTATTATTATGCTTCAATAAACAGGTACAACTATGTTTTTTGTAGAATGTATAGAAGACCTCACAGCTGCACGAACAATAAGATTGGTGAGAATAAACAAAGTGATGTAAGTAGGATACTGTTCCAACCTCTGAAAAACATAATAGTGCCAAATAAATACAGAAAAGGAAATCCAAAATCAGGCCTATCTGAACAGCTCAGACTCTGTAGTCACCCAGAGTATTTACTTTGTAATATGCTTTCATTATATTTAAGTACAGAAGAAAAATTTGCCTGTTCTCTCATAGCTTACACAATGGATTCATGATATCTGTAGCAGTAAACAAAGACCATTGTCTGGACCAACAGAAAAAAGATTGCAAAAGAGATACTTACAAAAACACACTCTTATACTCCATGTGTCCATTCACCACTAGATAGGCACCAAACCGGAAACAGCCAGCATAGGTAAAGAACATCATTGCTTGTGAAAGGGCAAAGCAAAATCCAAATATATGTGCCTTCTTCACAGAATTTCTGTAAGAAAGAATGCATATTTTCATAAAAATGTGCAATCATACTTAAGTCCTAGTATGCAAAAACCGAGTCATTGACTTCAGATTATACTGTTATGAATGGGAAGTGTACTCATGCTTAAACAACACATTCCCTTGTCTTCTATTAGACTGTGTCCAAGAGAAAGTTAGTTTTCTTTCCAGAATTGTATTTACTTCCAAGAACTGCTTGGAATATGGGTGCAGAAAAAGGTGACACCTTAGCTGCTATGTATAATTATTGTGTTGCATCTCATAGTTTGAGTGTTAAAATACTTTACAGTTCAGTCCATTATTACCAATTTGAAGATGCAAATAACACATTTGAAATTGTATTACTGTAAAATTGTACTATGGAATTGTCACGTAAGAGGAAAAAAAAAAGGAGCATAACTTTTAGCTCACCTTCAGCCAAAGCCAAATTTTTGTGTCATTTTTTTCTTGAAATTTTATGTTAACCAAATAACAAAGATATTAAAGAGTTCAATATTATACACTCTAGAATCTGTTTCTTTTCAATTTAATCAGTCAAAATTCCTCTCTCAAATAAGATCAAGCCTGCAAGTATGATGCAGAAATTAGATTTGGGATGATAAAACTATGCCTATAACTAAAAGCAAGGCAGAGAGAAAATATTCTGTAACTATGAATGATACCAGAATAAAAGAAAGAAAATATTTTCATTTTATTGATGCTATTACTAAGTCACAACTGTATGGTTCCTTCTGGAAAAAACCCAAACCAAAACAAACAGGAGCCAAGTTCACAAGTGTGGGTTTTTTCGATTAAGAGGCTGTTGTGGCTTCTCTTTTACATAGCTGATTTGTGCATTAATCCAGTATAACAGAAAGCCTAAGCTCAATTTTTATAAAATAGAAACTCTTTGCCTAATCAGTGGCTTAACATAAACCGAAACATTAACTGAAAAACACACGTCCTATCTCTTCCAGACAAATTGACCCATAGGATAATAAGTTCTTATTTATACTAGAACAGCATTAAGATGAAAGTCTTGGAGCAATCCCACCAATGTCAACCATGAGAATGGTTAGGCACTATACTGAAAGTTGTGATATATGGACTCAAAACCTAGCAGCCTGAGAAAAAAATCTAAGTGATATCTTTTACGTCCTGCACTGTGCTCTAACCACTCAATTATTATGGTGGATGTATTAGCAGCACCCCTCCTTGTCTCCCATTGTATCTGTGTACATATGCTATCATTTCCTTTACTTTTCTTGTGGATGTCTGAAAATTAAACATTTCATTCCAGAACAAACAAAAATTTAATTGACAGCATCTTTTCAGTTTTTCACTTTAAGACTTTTTAATTTTGATTTAGTCCAGGCAGATTTATCTTTTTTCAGTCACAAACTGATAAGTAATTATTCAAATGTTTTCAATCCTATTCATACTTTCAAGAAGGGCTTAATGCAATATTCAATTTACATTAAAAAGTTTTTAATTAAATATCTGAAACACTTCAGGAGGGAGGTTAGATTAGATGACTTCCAAAGCTCACTTAAAACTAACATTTTTCCAAACCAAGTGACATTGCAATAGAAGATACCAATATTATCACAGAAAATTAATTAAATCAAAGAACAAAAATGTTGTCTGATGATTGCATTTGTTAATAAAAAATATGCAAAATATTTACATTAATTCTGATGTAGTTAAATTATACATTAAATCATACACACTAACAACAAAAAAATCAATGTTTGCCCAAGGAAATGTTTGTAATTTTTTTAGCTTAGTTATTTTTATTATACCTGTATGGTACTTGCAAATGTTCTTCGTACATCAACTCAAATTTTCTTTCTCGTGTCAAACTAACAACAGTTCTAATATTTTCTATGGCTTCTGTGGCAACCTGCAATAGAAACACAAATGTTTTAATCAAAAGTTAAGATTATGTTGCAATTCCTTATTCTAAACTAATAAAAAGAGTCTGCTAGAATATAATTTTATTTTTTTATAATTGTTATTAAAATCATGGACATTTGATATCAAAAGTAAGCATTTTACATTTTTGTTTTTATGACTGAGATTTTCTGGTGATGCTCAGAATTTTTTGATAAGACCTCTTTAATGATTAAAGATAAGACCAATTATGGAGAAGATATTCAATAAGAAAAATGGCAATTTAGCATTCAACTTCCAGTCCAGGGAGTTTGGGCTATAATCAAAATGACCAGGTTACTTATGTGCCTAGAGCCTAACTTAGATCTCAGCAGTAAATATTTGATCTGACTAATAATACCTTCTTTAAGCTTGCAGACTTTTTTAGACTTAAGTCATTTGCATGCACAAAAGTACCTAGCAATATTTGAAGTCAGTAGATGTATGCCTACACGGGAGAAACTGATTCAAGGCTTTTATGTAGTCTGTTAAGTCTATGTAGGTGCCCATAAAGTCTTCCTCAATGACCACACAGTGAGGCTAGGAGCCTGTATGGCCAATTCAGTCCATATGCATGTAGAAGAGGATGATGCTTAGAAATGGCCAACAGAAGACTCCTGGAACAATCACATCTCTTTAGACACCGGAACTAGTGATACATTCCTCTATTCAACTCTGGTTGAAATACTGGGCTTGAGGGCATGACCTACACATTGCCCCCAGTGCAGTGTGTGGTATGTTAGGTATTCCAGCTGGCCTCAACTGCTGTTGTTCTGGCAGGGCAGGGATTCCCATGTGTACTGTATTATACCTGACAATTCCATAGGGATAGATGTTTTCAAATTCCTAATGCATCTCAAATAGTATTAAACACCTATATCTAGGCTCTATTCAGTTGCTAACCAGTCTTATTTCTAAGGATGGGTATTTAGCAGGACAGCTCACTTATGAAAATAGATACTGTACAAATGCACAATAATAAGTCCATTTATAAGTCAGAGAACAGTATGTACAAGAAAGTATACTTTAGCAGGAAATGGATATGGACAATGCCAACAGTAATGTAGCTAGACTTCTGTAGAACTTGTCTACAGAAGACCCTCAAGGCTTTATGATATTTTGCTGAAATATACTTTTCATGCTTTATGATTTTAGTCTAAGAAAGACCATAAAGCATGGTCAAGGGAAAACATAACCAAAGGAAAGTATATCAAGATTCACCTTAATAACCAGAACTGGCCCTGGGGTACAAGATCACATTACTGTAGATAACTCATGGTATAAATCTGAAGCTAACCATTAGATGGTGTCTGCCCAGAGAAAGGTGAGAAAACAGGTATATCTGCTTGCATATTTATGTTCAAGCAAATTTAGATTATAAAAGAAGGGCTTTACATAGTGATGGTGTTTTTTCAGCACTGTTTCTATTTGTTCTTGGGTTTTCCCTACAGGTGTGGTGAGGCCACTGATTCTTTGCATCTAAACATTTGAAGCTGGGGAGAGGAGAGGTGGTTTTTTTCACAAGAGACTGATGATGTTTTTTAACATCCTAAAACTTATAAAAGTTCAATCTTAACATCATTTTATATTTTAATTTTAGAAAGCATAGACTAGATATGCATATATTTTACATAATATTGTTACTGCATTTGGGGTATTACATGGCTCATATTTTCCATAAAGCTCTGAGAAACAGTGCTTTGGAACACTGTGCTTCTCTGGACCTAGTTCCTTGAACTCCCTGTTTCCAGCTTGTGTCTAGTAGTCAGCAAAGTCCCTGTTCTGCACAAAGCTTTCTGAACTGAGCACTTTCACAAAAAGCAGGAGAGAAGCTTCAGGGTTCATGAAAAGTACATGGGCACTTTTAATTAAGTTATTGTACTACAACAGGCCTGTCAGTGTCACTTCAGTGCCTGGTAAAATCATGGAGAAGTTTATTCTGGGAGTTATTGAAAAACCTCGAGAGGAAATGCAGTCATTGGTCATTGCCAGCAGAGGTTCACAAGGGGAAAGTCCTGCTTAACTAACTTAATTTCCTTTTATGACAAGGTCACCTGCCTAGTTGACCAACGGAAACCAGTATACGTGTGGTTTTTTATTTTAGCAAAGCTTTTGACACTGTCTCTTGCACTACCCTTCTGGACAAAATGTCCAACATACACCTAGACAAGGTCATAATATGTTGGGTGAATAATTGACTGGCAGGTAGGGCTCAAAGTGTTGCAGTAGATGGATCTACATTCAGGCTGGTGGCCAGTTACTAGTGGGGTTCCACAGGGCTCAGTTTTAGGGCCAGTACTCTTTAATGTTTTTATAAATGATCTGGATGCAGGAGTTGAATGTACACTAAGTAAATTTGGCGATGATGCTAAATTAGGAGGAGCTGTGGACTCCCTTGAGGGTAGAAAGGCCTTACAGAGAGATCTGGATAGACTAGAGAGCTGGGCAATCACCAATCATATGAAATTTAAGAAGAACAAGAGCCAGATTCTGCACCTGGGAGAGAGTAATCCTGGTTATACATACAGATTAGGCGATAAGAGTCTGGAAAGCAGCCCACAAAAAGAGATCTGGAGGTTTGGGTTGATGGCAAGTCAATTGTGTGCCCTGGCAGCCAAAAGGGCCAATCATGTCCTGGAGTGCATCAAGCACAGCATAGCTAGGTGGTTGAAGGAGGTGATTGTCCCACTCTACACTGCACTGCTGTGGCCCCACCTTGAGTACTGTGTGCAGTTTTGGGCACCTCAATATAAGAAGGACATTGAAATATTAGAGTGTGTCCAGAGGAGGGTGACCAAGATGGTCTTGAGGGCAGGATTATGAGGAGCAACTAAGGTCACTTGGCTTGTTCAGCTTAGAGAAGAGAAGGCTGAGGGGTGACCTCATCACAATCTACAACTTCCTCAAGGGGTACAGCAGAGGGGCAGCTGCTGATCTCCTCTCTCTTGTGACCAAGCGACAGGACAAGAGGAAATGGAAAGAAGCTGCGTCAGGGGAAGTTCAGATCGGAGATTAGGGAAAGATTTTTCAGAAAGGGTGGCTGGTCACTGGAACAGGCTCCTCAGGGAGATGGTCAAGGCACCAAGCCTGGCAGAATTCAAGCAGTGTCTAGACAACATGCTTAGTTATATGGATTAGTTTCAGGTAGTCGTGCGAGAAGCAGCGAGTTGGACTCCATGATCCTTATGGGTACCTTTCAATGCAAGTAATTCTATGATTTTGATTCTGTGAACAGAATGAAATTCTGTTCTGAAAAGTGTTTCTGTATATTATGTCTTTATAGGACGCTAGAGTGATGGCAATTCACCATACAGTTCAAATGCCTACAGTTTAAAACAGAAAATAACTTCCATACCCCACTATGTTTATCTATTTTTATCTAAGTTATCTAAACCATAGACCTGAAAACACTTCTCTTCATCAACTGTTACCAAAGATTTTTAAACTGTAGTACTGTTATCTTTGTTCTAAAATATAGGGATATAATTATCTTCTAGCCTCAGTAATGCTTGTGCCACTGTTTGAAAATTTACACATTATTGACTAATTCATTGATTTGAACGTCATACACAATGTTAATGATAACAAAGACACTAAATAGATTTTATTCTTCTTAGTTACATTGTCTCACCAATACTCAAAGGAGTAGTCATCTTCTTTTGTCAGAAACATAAGTTCAGCAACCCTTTGCAGAAGGCAAACTTTCCAGGTAGAACCCCATTTTCACTGAAGAAAACTGATTTTTAAAAAATTGGTAATTGAATAAAATACCTGTAGTCTAGTGCTCTCTTAGGTGGCCTTGAAAGGGGAAATTCATATATTGCTAAGAAAAGAAAGTATTTTCTCAAGCTTTTAAAAAAAAAAATCATAAATTTTTGTAACACCTGTGCTAATTCTTCACAATCTGATGCATTAAGAAAGTCTCTAGTGCCTATTCCAAGAATTTTTAACTTTTTTCTGTTATATCTTACAGCAAAACAATATGAAATAAATGTTCAACCATTAGAAAGAAGAAGCAGAAGAAATGTAGTCAGTTGAAAGGAAAGGAAATGCGTCCTTTGGCTTGTACAAAAAAGCCCATGGAAAGATCATTATGCACAATTTCCTGTGGACTTGGAGGGACAAAAATGTTTTCCAGCAACTTTATCTACAAACATGATGGAAGGAAATAAAACCTATTTAGTAAATAAGAGTTACTGGGGTGTGGGGTGGATAACAGATCCAGATTAAGACAACTGAATTTAGGTGTCTAAACTACAAGTGTAGTCAGCAGAACTAGAAAGCAATTCAGCTGCTTAGGCATTATGTGCCTACTTAGTCTCTTTTTCCAGGAGTGGAGCGGGAAGGACTCTAACTCAGTTGCCCACATCCAGGTAGCTTGTGCTATTGGAGATGCTCTAGGGTACTCAAAACATTTGGGTAAGGCACAGCAGATACGACACAGAACATAGAGTAGACCCATACTCTTCTTAAATGACAGCTGGAGGCCACCCAGATGCTATGGCATCTCCAGTAACTATAAGGGGACATTAGACTGCTAGCACATATGCCGATACATACATTTAAACACCAAATCTCAAGATTAATACCATTCCTTATGCACATGGCCTTACATAAATTATTCTTTTCTCAACAACTTTTAAAAACAGTAGGACATAGGAAGGGATTTTAGAAAAGTTTTACCTTGAAGAAAGCAATATCTGGGAAGTGATGAAATAGTTGTTCTGTCCCAAAAGGATTTTTGGAATGAAGTGACATTAAATGCCTTCATCTAATTTCTTAAACAAGAGTCTAGCCTTCTTGCTTTTCAGTTCTCATCTTTTTCTTCCACTCAAGAAATAAAGGAATGGCAAATAGACTCAGAAACCAGTGGATATATACCTATTATCCCTGCAAATATTAATAAGATGAAAGAGAAAAAAAAAGAGCAGTATAATATATGTAAGATAGATGGCAGACCAAAAAGGGATGACAGAAAAGAAAAAAAGAGAATGTCAAAATTAAAAGGTTTGCAAAATAAGGAAAATAGAGATGATCAGAACAGGGAGAAAAGAATGTGCCTGAGTAGTGCTTAGCACATTCCAGGGTTTAACAATTATAAAAAATAAATATTGGTTAATAACAGAAGTCTTCAATTATTATTGAAGAAGTGTTATGCTCTGTAGGTGTATTAGTGTAACTACATAGAGTCTGGCTGTCTCTGGAAGTTACATATTATGATATGTTCTGTATTTGGAAGTAACACATCCATCAACAAAGCTTTGGTAAACATGACTGTATACATTACACAGAAATAGATACAATTCTCTAGACCCACCTTTCCTGCAGCTTCCAGCTCTTCTTTATCTTTTTTAGCATGCCCAGCCAACATCTTCATTTCAATCATGCCTGCCACTGCAATGATTGGCACAACAGCTAAAAGTAGAAGTGTCAGCTGCCAGCCATAAATTAATGATATAATAATTCCAGTCCCCAGGTTAGCAATGTTTTGGGAAATTAATGCCAGTCTGACACCAGTTGCCTGGAGGAATTAAAAAGACATTTCTTGCTAAAGTAACTGCATCTTAAATAAGGCGAGCATTTTCATCTGTAATATTCCCAATTCTCAAAACACTGTTTAGAAAGTCTTAACTCAGTTTTTCTATTTTTCAAAATGGGAGTTTCTTAAACGATTTTGTAAAAATTATTTATCACATTTAATTCTTCTGTCCCCGTATTCTGACTACTTAAATTTGTACTGCAGTTTCTAAATTCTGCTCTTGAAGCTGAACAGACTTTAACCTTATCACATATTTACATTTACAGCTAAAAATTAAAACCTGTCACATTTTGTAGATCATGCAGCTGGCTTTATAAGTCATCACACAGAGCCCAATGAAGAAAAAAAATTAAATGTTTAACTTCTACTATGGAAATAAAGCAAAAGATACTATAGGACTACTCCATTCAGGAAAAAAATCACATAACTTCATGTAGCAGTAAAAATTTATTTAAGCATACATGAATAATTACATTAAGTGCTCTTTAGCCTAATATTACAGACCCTTCAAAGTCCACAAATTACTTCTAAAGAATCTCCAAAAATAACAAGAAAAAAGGAAGTCTATTGCTACTATGTCTAACTTTTTTCATATAAGGAATCTGTACAATAAAAAAAATAGTAGGAGGTCATAAACTGAACAAATTTAGATGCATATCTTTAGGTAAATAAGATATCTCTAAACAGACTTCTTAGATAAAGAGATTCCCAATTAATTTGTGTAATAATGAAGATCACAATATAGCACAAAAGTGAAGTTAGAAAAAGGTTTACTTGGAAATTATTTTGTAAACTTATATTACCATCATTGTTATAAAACACATTAGTACATTCTATACCAGTTATCATTTCATACTAAATTTTAGTTGTCAAAGTCAAGACTGTTATCCAACCAGTCAACTCAAGCTTCAACTTTACTACATAGTAAACCAAATATGAAAAATTCCAAACCAAAGTTTTACTTACTCCTTTCACTTGTGAGGCATCATTAGCAAGTCTTGTAGTTAATGCTCCAGTGCTATTTTTAGAATTATCAAACCACCCCATGTCCTACAATAAGAAACATTTTTCTTAGGACCATTTTTTTGGACATTTCATATAAACTGCCAAGTAAAACTGAGGTCTACTTCATATAACTGAGCTCAGTGTCAGAAGATTGTATATGAGCCAGTGCATCAGTTCTGCATATTTAATTAAGTCTAATTTCTACATTGCACAATAAATATTTTTAGAAAAAAAGTGTATGTTTGTGGATGATCTGATGTGTACAGTGTCACTGCTGAGAAGGAAGGAGAGCAGCCTGACAGATTCCCAAACACAAAATTTATCCTCCTCCACCGTTGCTGAAACCGCATCTGCTTGGAGGAGATGACTCTTCAATCACACTCCTTCACAATTGCAAAACTGTTTGGGGATGAATTAAGTGTAAAGCATTTTCAAGGTAAAAAATTCCCAATTCATTGCTTTGTTTCTCCACAGATTGAAGAGGCTTATTTTCACAGAATCACAGAATCATCTAGGTTGGAAAAGACCTTGAAGATCATCTAGTCCAACCATTACCCTAACACTGACCGTTCTCAACTACACAAACTATTTTGAAGCTATGAGACAAAAAAAAAAAACCCACCACACAAAATAAACTAGTCTACCTGATCAAAGTTAATTGTTGGGGTCAGGTACACAGCTTATAATTTATTCACCATGCGACTGAACATCTGATTTAAACTTTCACGTGTGATATGCATTGAATGAAGACCTGGTGATGTAGTACAGTCATTTGTGACCTCAAGACTCAATTGTAAGCTTGAACTCTTTCATTAGGTTTTCAGTGGGGCTGATATATAAATCAAAGTTTTTCAGACTACAACAGCCTTCTGTCTGCATTGCGAATAGTCATGTTCACATGAATCAAATTCTGTGCCTACATGTAGCTTTATGTGTAAGACATAAACCCCCAGAAATATTATATTGTATATTTGAAAATCTAAAATACTGATCCAAAAATCATGCAAGATTAAGGCCAATTTAGATAACTACATGAATTACTTAAAAACACTATGAAATATTTTTATTTTAATTCTCTGATAGTTTAGATTCAAGTATACAATTTTACTATTGTATTAACAAACAACAAATATAGATTTGAGAATTCTTTCAAAGAGACCTTCAAGAAATAAATAAAAATATATCTGTACGTATTACAACTTAAATCAGGTATTTGTAGAGTTACAATGTAAGCTGCATTGCATTTTTTTAGGAGAGAAAGGGCACCAAGAAAGCAAAGCAGGCAAATGAACACTTAAAGGTATACTGTTGGTGCACATCAACTTGTCAGACCATAGTAACTTGGCTGTAAATCTAAGTCCTTGCAAGAAGTACATAAAAAGCTCTTGTACTTGTATTGATTTAAGACTCTCCCTCTAAGGATACTTTGCTTAACCACATGTAACTAACCAAACTGGTTGCTATACTGATTTAAAGAATATTCTCTGTAGACCACGCATAATATAATAGAATAATGTAGAATACAGTTATTTTATGATATCTATACAACTAGTTCTTTTTAAAACCCTGGAAATCTTTGTTTATTACCTTTAATATATTTATTATCTTTACCTGTCTAAGCATTGCTTTAAATGCCATGAATCGAAGCCTCATTGTAAGAATTTCTCCAGCTTTGCCAAATGTGAAACCCTGTTTGAGAAAAGGTACAATGCTTAGCATACTATTATATTGTTTGTGTTTATTCAATAAATATTTTAGATACATTGTCTCTACAATGTCAAAGTATAAAATATTGCAGTCCTGAATGCACAAAGCAAATGTAAAAAAAAGTTTAATATTCATAAATTCTAGTAAGTTCACTGTACAGGCATTCAAATATTATTTCTCAAAAAAAAATATAGAGCATAGCAATATTTCCCAGCACTGCTTCACGGAAAAGATCACTAATCAATCCTTTGACTTAATTTTTACCTGAGTTGATCTAAGTCAGATATAAAGAAGTGTCTTTTAGGCCATTCATTTTAAGTTAAAGACTTCACAAGGCAATTCGGGTTCATTGAAGTCAAACGCAAATTTCCCATTGACTCCAATGGAATGAAGATTTCTTCTCTGGGATCCTAACACAACCTGACATACCTATCAGCAGTAACACATAAGTGATATTTTATAATGACTTGAACACATTTTTAGCCAGATATAGGAATCAATATAACAAGTTACAAAAAGGAATATGCTGGTTAAAATTTTGGGAAGATACACTCTTCCTACATTTTAGTATGACATCAGCGTTTATAATTAGCTCGTTTAGCTCACTACCACCTTTATGTGATTACAAATATAAATTGCTTGGAATCTACATCTGTGAAATTAAATAGTCTTAAAATACAAGCCACAGATGCAACTGTGCTATGTGCTACTAAGAAAAATTATTATGGTATATTCCAATCAGCAAATATTTCTCAGGTAATTTTGATCATTATATTTGCTGTGCTTCTATACTGTCAATAAATTTGCACAGATACGTGACTTAGAAAAAAAAACCCACAAAAGAACATCAGAGAATGGGCACTATATAAAGAGATTATAGAATGTTTTAAATTTTTTTCATTCTCACCAATCTGGGGGTGTTACATCTCAGTGAACGCTTTCCATTCATATTTAAAACATTACAGGAACATTTATAAATTGAGCAAACCTGTCATGGCCATCTACAACTCAGTCTTCTATACTCAAGGCCTTCTTGCATGCATGTGCAACAAGACAATTCCATAAATAAACCAGGAGGTTTTTGCAAGAGATTGTTTATGCTGCTGTCCCAAGTGCACTTAATTATTTCACTGTGTAGGCTCATTTAATGGATAAAACTATACAAACATATTCAGAAATTATAAAGTAGACTATATATGAAAATATTTAAATGCCAAAGTTTGCACCTGTATGGTTACTACTTTTTTTTTTTTTTTTTTTTTTTTTTTGTTGTGGCACTGTTGTAGCAGTTAGATACATAGAAGAATCATGGTAAAATACTTTTTTTAAAAAAGTTGAGATGTCTATAGAGATAAGTGAGAGCAGGGGATAAGGTATTACTGTTCATCCATTAGTATTTAAGCAGGAGAAGCTGAATATCAGCATGATGGGTGTTACTTGATGAACTGGGCCTGGAAATCTTTGGAAGGGTTCACATAAGGTAAGACTTGAATGGGGAAGGGGCTGGGGAGTAAAAAATAGGACAGCTAAGGCAGGAGATTGGTATATTTGCAATTACTAACAGATTCAAATAGGAGGGCTTGAGAGTGAAAAGGGAGTGGTATAGTGTAAAGGCTGGAGGGGTTGACTGTTAGATGGCAATGGAAGAAAGAGTGAGAGAATCCCAAGTCTCATGCTGAGATGTGTTTGACTGCTGAAGAAGAGGAGAATTTCTGAAGTTAAGAGATCAGAATAGGTTGGATGGTCTCTAACACATGAGAAGCCCTAGGTCAAAAAAGATTCAATTCAGTACAAGGCACATCTAGAACCATAAATGCAAGTTCTGGTTTGAGTTGGAGACATGTATTAAGAAGACACAAATTTTTAATATATTTCAGATTTAGTTTCTTAAACATGATGAACAGTTATAATAAAGCTAAAATAAGAAAACATACCTGAAAAAAGAAAGTAAAAAAGGAAATGATCCCAAGTACTAAAAACAGCACTGAATATAAGTTGCTCTTTTCTCTTAAAATGGTCTTGTCAGTTTCTGAAAAAATCTATAAAATAATATTTAAAACAACATCTTTTTAATCAACTAATAATCTAAAATACTCCCATCTTTCTCAATAACTATGTTTGGAAGTTACTTGCATCCATATAAAATTTAAGCGTATGTTACAAATTATTATAAGTATAACAAGGAAATTTCAGGTTGTAGCAAGATTTTTAGGATTTTGTAAATTTAACATAATTCTTCAGATTTCTTCAGCTTCATCCACTACTTGGCTTCATTACACAGTGACTGTTTAAGACCCAGTCTTATTAGAAATAAATTTTGTGGGCTTTATAGTTTTTTGCCTATTTTATTCAAACTTACCCCTATAATTTCCGAAAATATGATTGAAAATGCGGGTTGTAAAGCTCCATTGATAATTGCACATAAAGTTCCTGTTACAAAGTATGGCCATTCAGTTTTGTTCAACTTCAGAATTTTCAGAAATGAAGCTGGAGGTAATTCTTCATCCTAAAAAATGGGAATTATGTTAGGACAAACATGTACGTATTTGGAGAAATACAGAGAAAAAGAGAGATTAATAGTCAGTTTCTTATTCCCAGAATCTACTCAGGGGAAGTAAAAATGTATACTTTTTAATAACATGAATAATTACCTGATGGCACATTTCTTTTTATTATTTTAATACAAGGAAGAAAGAGCTGTTAGATATCTACAGATATTGTAATAATATTTTAGTTTATCTATAACATTTGCATTGATCAATACTCTTGGTATTGGTCAATGGTGACCAAACTATTCATTCTGAGCATATTGCTGTGTATAATCCATGACTAGATTAATTCAGGTAATTGTTCATTAAGCATTTTATAACAGCAAGGTATTTGCTGCAAATATGAATACAATCACATTTGTTGTATGCTTTGTTTGTAAGGTTTGTTGTAAGAGTTGTATGTCGGGCCAAATGTTCTGTTTCTGATCCAAAAATGAATGTTTAACTACGTTGGTATGGTATGCAAAGATATGTAAGTATATTTCTTTTATAGCAAATTGATTTTCAAGAATAAACTCATCCTTGTTATAGATTTTTCAAGTCCCATTTTATTTTTATAATTATTCATGGTGAGAATAAAAAAACAAGTTATGAATATTACCAGCCAAAGGCTATTTAGAATTAGAAAATTCTCATGTTTTTTTCACCCCTATCAAATGACTCCTTCTTCTTGTACCTCTCTAGAGCAGGAGAATTAATTTCATTTTAACATACTTTCTTGAAAGGAATCAAAGTTCACTAACAGCTCTACAAAGATACTTACAGGTGAACTCGTTTTCTCATCAGGATCATCATTTTGTGCTCCTGGCTTTTTCATGCTTCTCCGAGTTGATCGTCTTCTCAATCCTTTTGTTAAGGATTCTTCAAATTCTGGTTCAGATTCACTTTTTTTCACACTAAGTGCATTCTCATCTTTTTCTGATGATGGAACTTCAGCTTCTATTGCCTAAAAGAGGGAGGAACATGATGCTAAAATTAATTACGCATCTATTACTTTGAACTTTCAAAATTATGAGGTAATCTAAGTAAAAGTAACTTTGTTTCAGTGGAAATAGATATGGGAAAAACAATACATAATGCTATAAAGCAGATATGAAAATCTGTATCTTCAGAGCTTGATTCATATATAAGGCTATCTCACCTCTCAAGAAAATATTTATACTAAGTGGAGGGCAGGGGAGTGGAAGTATCTGTTCATTTTTTAAATGAATTGACTCCTAACGGAGTTTTAAATTTAGTCTAAACCATTTGTACTCATCTTGGGATCTTTTTGAACGAGTTCTCAGTGGATATACTGTTTATTCATGAAGTGAGAAAAAAATCATTCCTCTTTAGTGCAGAACACTCTTAATGATTCTTGACTTTAAATGTAATAAGGAAGTTCAGATTCTGACTGAAAAATCCCAAAAAGAGATTCTGACTGAAAAATCTGAACAGTCTGGAAAAGAGCCTTAGTTTTGATGGTAGTTTTGCCAGTCTCTTTGACAGAATAAATAAATGTCTACCCACCACAGAGGTATTTAATAATAACCAGATTCAAAGTTGCCTTCAACTTGTATTTCTTTTTAACCAGAAAGTTTTTATTTCTTACTACTTTTTGTACTACTAATAAAAATAACTTTTTTTGCTTTCTTTCCATTTTTTGTAATTTTCTGCTATTTTTTATTTTCTTTCCATTTTATATTTCCTATTTTTTCCTATTATTACATTTGTTTGAATATAAAGTTACTTTGAATCTAAGGTGACCAAATGCATTCTCATAGTTACTTTATGAAGGATGTTTTAATTGGCCTCATTTACTCTTTTCAGTCTGACATACTGAGATAGCAGTTTCAGTTTCTTTAATGGGCATGGTGGTTGTGCAGTAAAACACCAGTGACGCTGAAGGCTAGAGTGAAGCTCATCTATAACCCAAATATTGCATGGAACACTGGGAAGTATTGAAGTATTTTGTTCTTCACTTAATAACTAATGCATTTCTGATATTTATATTAATTTCCAACCTCTTTGTTTCTGGCTACACAACTTTAAAAGTGTACATATTTTTGCACTCAGCATAGCTGGATTATTTTTCTTTTTCTCCTATTCCTTCACTTTTTTTTTTTTTTTTTGAAAGAAATTCAGTATGAAGGATTATAACTAAACAGCTTAAAACATGCATGCTGTATTCCTCTGGTATCAGCTACTGTGTTTTACCTTTTATCATAGTCTAAGAAGAACCAATGGAATAGCAAACTACTGTAGTCAGCTGCTCTACATTAACTGCATAAAGGAAAAACATAAAATAATCTTTTAAATTTAAATCCTTAGAGGATTAAAAATGTACTATCCTGGGTTTAAATAGGTCTGGTATCAAAACTAGCGGTCTTCTCTCTCAAATTACTGCTCTCCTTTCAAAATACATATTTTTTGCTGTTAAGAAAATATGCTGTAGGATTCCCCATACTACTGATAGCATATGATAACTATGGTCATGGAATACAGAAAAGAAAATCAGGCAACAGCTAGCAAGAAAAAAGTACCTGCATGTTAACCAGTTTGTAGTAGATTCCCTTTCTCTCAAGCAATTTAAAATGATTCCCCTGTTCTGTGATAACACCACCTTCAAACACAGCTATAAGATCTGCATTTCTGACTGTTGACAGTCGATGGGCTACTATAACCGTGGTGCGTCCTTCTCTTGCCTAGAAATAACAATATTTAACATGAGTATTTATAAGTATATTCAAAAATTTTTCATCATATTAGAAGCTGAATAAGACCTAAAGGAAACATTAAAATGATGCATGGAAAAATATAACTTTCAAAATAAGTTTTTTAAATGGACTTTAACGAGTACCTTAAAACAGAAATATAATCTTTAGCTTGAAAATTCATATTAGAGACAATCTTTCTTCTGTGGCACATAAAACCATCAAATTTTGATCACAAATATCTAAATGAAATTACAAATATTTAAGTTTTAGAATGTTACAATGTTACAAACCTTAAAATTTTAAAAATGTTGAAAGTTTTTATATTTAAGCCCATAATTGTTCATCAAAACGTTAAAATCTGTGAAGGATATTTTATACTCAGAAGCATTAGAAAATATTTCACACTGACGTTTTAAAAATGTCAGTGTTTTAACCTCTAAGTCATTGATAACTTCACTGAAAATAAAATTCTCTGCAATTTCTTGTGAAATACATTTCAACTAACTATCTATCTTTGGATATTTATAAGCCTATCACACACAATGTAACAAATGTCATAGCTTGCCATTTTAATTACCAGGCGGTATTTAAATGATCAAGCAATTTTTAGTTTAAATAATCAAAGTAATGATCCCAAGCTGTGGAATTTTGTTGGAACCTGGATGGATTTCATCTTCAATGATGTTCCTCAATGGTCCATGCTGGGACCCATACTATTTAATATCTTCATCACTGACATAGACAAATGAGATTGAGTGCACACTCAGCAAGTCTGCAGATGACACCAAGCCGAGTGGTGCAGTTGATTCACTTGAGGGAAGTGATGGCATCCAGAGGGTGTTTGACAGGCTTGACGAGTGGGCCCATGTGAACCTCATGAAGTTCAACAAGGCCAAGTGCAAGGCCCTGCACCTGGGTCAGGGCAATCCTTCGCATCAATACAGACTGGGGAATGAATAGATTGAGAGCAGCCCTGCAGAGAAGGGCTTGGAAATACTGGTGGATGAAAAATCAGACATAAGTTGACAATGTGTGCTTGGACCCCAGAAAGCCAATCGTGTGCTGGGCTGCATAAAAAGAAGCATGGCCAGCAGGTTGAGGGATTCTCCCCCTCTACTCCGCTCTGGTGAGAGTCCATCTGGAGTACTGCATCCAGTTCTGGAGCCCTCAGTACATGAAAGACATGGATCTGTTAGAGCAGGTCTTGAGCAGGGACACAAAAATGAACAGAGGGCTGAAAGAGCGCTCCTATGAAGAAAGCCTGAGAGAGTTGGGGTTGTTCAGCCTGGAGAAGAGAAGGCTCTAGTCAGACCTTATTGTAGCCTTTCAGTACTTAAAGGGGTCTTATAACATAGGTGGAGAGAGACTTTTTACAAGGGCCTGTAATGACAGGACAAGGGACAGTGGTTTTAAACTGAAGGAGGGTAGATTTAGATTGGATAGAAGGAAGAAATTTTTTATGATGAGGGTGGTGAGACACTGGAACAGGTTGCCCAGAAAAGTAGTGGATTCTCCATCCTTGGAAGTGTTTAAAGTCAGGTTGGACAGGGCTTTGGGCAACCTGATCTAGTGAAAGATACCCCTGCCCATGGAAGAGGGGTTTGACTAGATGATCTTTAAAAGTCTCTTCCAACCCAAACCATTCTATGATTCTATGAGTCCCTAGGTCTTCTGCAAAGGTTTATGAGGATCCGAGTTTATAAGATAATGTGACCAAGAAAAACTAAACAAATAACTTCTTTATTAAATGTATTTCCATTAATAATTCTCCTCAAAATGTCTTTCCTTATCCAACAGCAGCAAGAAACATTCAGAAAACCATATAGACTCCTGAGTGGCACCAGGTATCAGCTGTCCCTTAGTGAGACAGCTCGTCATTAAACCAAAACAAGCACCTAGAAGTATTCATATTAACTGAAGCAAATGTCTCCTTGGAGTGTTCTCTGCCAAGTCACTGCTACAGTCATGACATGCTGGTAGAACTTACCTTGTCTGTCAGGCTTCAACACAAGTTAACTGAATAGGAGACTGACAACAATATGCATGTCAGTAAGACAGATGGTTGCCGGGAATGGCATTTACACCAAGAAAACGTTGATTTAAGCTTAATAATGCAGAAAATATAATTCCATCTTCTCACTTGAACCAAGATTCCTCTCTGCAATACCTGCAGGGTCTCAAAAATATTTGCCAAATCCAAGTTTACACTTTGTGTTTTAAGGGTCTCTATTTCTTGCAGCAATTTCAACAAATGTCTGGAAAAAAAGTAATTAGGCTCCTGCTTACCTGCTTCATTTTAGAACTCTACTGACCTTGTCCAGTGCCGCCTGCACAACTGATTCACTCTCAGTATCCAAAGCTGATGTTGCCTCATCAAGCAGAAGAATTTTAGGATTGCGAACCAGAGCTCGGGCAATTGCTATTCTTTGCTTCTGGCCTCCGCTCAGCTGTGCCCCTCTTTCTCCAACCACGGTTTCAAACTTCTACAAGACAACCACACACATTTCCACAGCCCTCAGCAGCACAGTCCTTTCACCAAAGTAAGGCAGTGTAAAGAAAAGGCACATTGGTGTCAGTGGCCCCGGCAGCACTTTTTCCTTCATCTAAAACACTACAGGACAAACACCCACTTGGATATACCCGCCTAATCATTTGTGTCCCTGGAATTCCAATAGCTCTCCAAATGCTCATCAAGTCATGACCTAAAAATTTAAAATCCGCATTATTCTCAGAAGTTATGAAGAAGCTCTGCATAGCTCTGCCTACTCACAGCTCCAGGGATAGCTTCCTCTGTTTACGAGAATCCCTCCTAAGGGACTATTTGTCACAAGGAGCTTTAGGAGAAATTATTTCAGCAGGGCAGCTGGTTTGCTTACATTGGGTAGCTTCATGATGAAGTCATAAGCATTTGCTTCCTTGGTAGCTTTTTCAATCTCTTCCATGGTGACACCCTCACGGCCATAACGAATGTTTTCTGCAATAGTAGTAGCAAAGAGCACGGGCTCCTGATTCACTACACCAATGATCTCCCGCAGATATCTTACGTTTAAGGTCCTAATATCCTGCCCATCAATAGTAACCTAAACAAAAGGAAGCAGACAAAAACTGTTTACTAAGTGTTTTAGTCAAGGAACCTCTCTCCCCAGGTTGGCCCACGCCTTTTTAGGGGAGACTTTACCATGTCATTGGAACAAGGGCAGTGAGACCAGAACCAGACTTCCAACAACTGTGACACACAGAGCAGTCATCTCACTTGAGGTATCTTACCGTGCCTTCCTTGGGATCATAAAACCTCTGGATGAGCTGAACAGTCGTACTTTTCCCACAGCCACTGCCACCAACCAGGGCCACTGTCTGGCCACAACTAACCTTGAGATTCAAGCCCTTTAGTATCTGTGCATATATGAAAGGTAAGAAAAACATAACAGTATGTAAAAATGTCAGTGTAAGTTTGAAGAAACTTTAGAGACTACAATAAAACATCCCTCATATTTATAGCAGACTCTGGTACAAAATAAAATTTTAAACATATGAGTTTAAATTTTGGGTAACTAATGACTTCAGCTTAATTGTCTTCATGTTTACATCACAAGTGGTTCAATATCAATGTATTATACAACACACTTTACAGTTACCCATATCATGAACCAGTTCATATGACTAATTAATAATAATATGGTTACTACCCATAACTAAAATATAATATAGAAACAATACTGTGCAATATTTCTGTATTACGTTCCCTCATCTTTTTCTTTAACGCACCATGCAAACTACAGGAAAATTATTGTACAGTAAAAGTCAGAGTTAAAAGGGACAGAATATACTCTACATTGTTTTGGAGGGAAAGTCATTTTAGTAACCTTGAAGTATCCTTAAATTTTCCCCTTTTGTCTGGAATTGCTGGCGGGGCTTCTTTACAATGCTGACATTTCATTGCACAATATATAACTTTTTTGTACTAGTCAGCAAAAAACATAGCATTTCACAGCCATGGAAGATACAAAGTTTTGCCTTCCTTGGGACTCATACAGAGGGTAAATATAGCTCTTCGGTGTCATGTAATTGCTCTTTCATTCTATTTTCAGTAATATAACCTGTATTGGGCTGTGTAGTGGGGCTGGAGAACAGACACACAGTTAGAATGTCCATGCCATATATATTTAATTATGACCACCTTAACCTGCTCACCTGAGTAGTAAGAAAATACAACAATAGGAAAAAAGGAATAAATGTTTCTACTTTACATGACAAAAGGGGTACAGGAGTGTGTACAGCTTTCACTACTTTGTACAACTTCTGTGGTTGGAAATGTATATTGAAATGGAGAAAAGCATATTTTTTGCTGATTAGTCTTCTAGAAGGACTAGGCTACAATGAACTATGCATACCTGAATGTCAGCATCTGCATCATGGCTAAGTGCATTTTTCCATTATAAATGTACAGCCATGTACCGATACGGTACTCTCCCAAGGTACTTCCCAATACCTTGCAGCCCGGTGTCCTTGTAACCATCTCTTTCTCCCTAAATTTCTACCTTCAGCACTACTGCTGCCTCTTCACCCTTAGTACCAATATTTGTGTGCTTTACAAGTAAAATATGTATTAGGAACAAGATAAAATATAATAAAATATAATATAAATAAATATAAATAAAATATAAAATAAAATATATATTAGGAACAAGAGTCATAGAAAAATCATAACTTTTAGTATGTCTTATTTTGCTATAATATTTTTAGATCAAATTAGAAGTCCAACATAAGTAATAATAGTTGAAAATTTATGAAGCAGCGTCATTTAATCTTCTGGTCATAAGGCTATAGATAATTTAGTCTTTGTATAGACTGTATAGACTTTGTATAGAACAACTCAAACAAATATAATGTAAATAAAGTAGCAAATAGAATTTGGTCTAAAACCTGTGGATTACCACTGATTTCAATGGATTACTGATCAGAACCTTTTTTCTATACCAAAATTAAATCCATAATTCAATCCATTTAGGCTGTTTCTAACTTAAAGCAAACAGAGAAGAGAGAGTAAGGACAGCAAATAAATCAGTCTAGTGAGATAGGAAGTAACTTGCAGTCTTTATCATGTTTGTCAGTTACTTTGATGCACTCAATCCCGTTGAAAAGAAGAGTTAACTTGAAAGTCAGGTAGATTAAATTTAGGCAAAAATAAACTACCCTGAGTTATTTGACTGCCTCATTTTTCTCTTTACTATAATTTATGAAATGTTAAATGTTTGGTGTAGCCTTAGCTTCCTACAATTATCATCTCTGAAACTATGGGGGAGAAATCTCTATTCATATCATACCTGTATAAACTTATAAAATAATCCACTGAGATCAATAGTTGTCTTTTTATTTATATTTCTATATGCAGAAATACCAAGCACATTCACTTCATTGATTTTCTTGATAGAAGGAAAAGCCGAAATATTTAACATATTTATTAGTAAAAATGGCTTAAAATAAAGCTCTGTGTCTTTCCTTTCTGCCTATCAAAAGTAAGAAAGATCCCTTTATCAAGGTCAATGATTTTCCTTCAAGGTAGGGAAGGAAATCGTTACATAGTGCAAAGACACTCTTCATGAAAATATTTTCAGAAATCATTCAAATGTCTTCCACCTTCACTGCATTAAGACTGGATTTATGGCAGTGCTTTAAAAAGCAAACTTTTTCTTTGTCTAGACAGAAAAATACAGACTCTGATCTCTATTCCATATATAACAAGTCCTTGATGGATCTGCTTTCTTTAACTCTTTGACATATGTTGTCTTAACGGCTGCATTGCAGGTACTCTTGAAACGCACTATCTCATTATTGTTATTATACAAAAACTCTTGGTTTAGAAGCATAAATTTAGATTCTGATAGCAATAAATCTTTAAGTTTTATTGCCTAGTCACACTGACTATAGCTTTAGACAGAAAATTATTTAGAAAACTTAACATGTTTAGCCAAGGTGTAAATAATTCTAGCTAAAATCACTGTGGTGGCAAGGTAGCTTTATATAAATCAGAGAAACAACTTAGAATTGTTATATTTTCAACAAAATTTTATTTATTTGACTTTTTTCCCCTAACAAATGATCCACATGTTTAACTGTAATATATATAAAGTTTCATTTACAGTACCTCAATATCTGGTCTGGATGGATAATTGAAGTATACATTTTGGAATTCCAAGTTCCCTTTAATGTGCTGTGGTTTGTAACCTGCCTCCGAATAATTGTCAATTTGAGGTTCCTGTGCAAAACAAAATAATTAAAAAAAAAAAACCCACAACTTATTTCTTAATGATTCTTTTCATAAAGAAGTCCTAGAGTGCACCATTATTCTGCAGAGATACTAAATGTAATTTTAAAGAAATTTAGGTGAGATTTCTGAAATGTAAATTGCATATTTTGTTGCCTCATTACTACATTGATGATCTGCTCATGCAAGAACACTTTCATAATTTCTTCATTTAAGCTTTTGTGTGAATTTAGTACATCATCTTTAAGACTGCACCCATAGCTCAATGAATTTGAGATTCATTTCACTACCTGATGATTAACCTGAACAGATCATCGCTAATGAGCTGTTCATACGCTGTTCATTTATAGCTTTGCCCTTTCTGCTGAAACTATTTGTGTGAGAAAGAACCGATCCACTGACCGTTAAGCAGAAACAGAGTTCCTAATTATCGCTGGTTTTGTTTCCATCCAGGGTGGGGCTAGAACTTGAAGCATGTCTTAATAATACAAAACATGCAGTTGCATTTCATAGAGCTTTGTTAGCTAGTAAAATCACAGCTTCCCTGATTTCAGACTCTCTTGGTGGTTGAAGTACATATCCAGGTTACCAGGTTGTGTTTTATTGGTTTGCCAACAGGCATGCTACTGGTGGTGTCACTGATATCTTGACACCTATGTTCATGTACCTACATCAGCTGTAATCACATATCTATATAGCACCATAGATGTGCCCTTCATGATAAAAACATTAGAGGATATCTCCAACACCAAGTGATTCAGAGATCCAGCCTACTTTTACTTTTGAAGTAACAACTTCAAAACTTTTCATAACTTTTGACTAACAACTCTAGAAGACAAAGAGAAACTGACTAATAATTATACATTCTATCTGCTTTTATGTTTATATTTCTGCTTATTTACACACTTTTACTAATTTCATATCCATAAATAGTGCCTGCACTTTAAAAAGAAGGGTCTCTCAATTTTGAAATGAGAGTGAGGGCAAAGATACTCACATTGTCTATAATATTAAAGATTGTATAGGCAGCTCCTCTTGCACTAGCAAATGCTTCTATGCTTGGAGCAGTCTGTCCAATACTGAAAGCTCCAATCAATACAGAGAAAAAGACCTGAAAGAAATGTATGTGGTGACATATATCAATTCTTATTTAAGCAGAGAACTACATTTATTTATTTACATTAGATATCTTTGGGTCAGGAGGCTCCATGCCTGTTAACAGAAGTTTAAGGAACCTAGAATTAAAGAAAAAATGAAAGGGTTTCTTCAACAGAGAATAACATTAAGAAAACTGAATCCGTGCACAATGTGAATGTTGCAATCATAATGATAAGAAGTGAAAAAGTGACTGAGACCTGCAAAATTTATGCCAAAAAATGCATAATTACACCTGATGTTTCAGAATTTATTGTACTAATTTGTTCTTTGGCAAAAGATGTCCCAAAGACCAGGAAGTATATTGCATATCTTCCCATGGAACAAAGATGGTTATGCAAAGCATTATCATTCTGCTTTAAAAGGGACAGTGAAATAGAAGTGTACAAATCCACCTTCTCCATCACAAAGTAATAAAGAGTCCCTCTGCTGGAATGAAAGAGAGTGAGTGCAAGCAAACATGAAAAAACAGAGAAAGAAAAAATATATTATTTTCTTAGAGAAGCACAGTTTATTGCTTTCAGCTAGTATCAAAACAAAAGTAATAAAACCACACTGGTCAGAGATCGTAATAACAGCCATAGTACATCAGAGCAAAGGTCCATCACACCCATCCTCTTTTCTCCAACAGTGGTCATTCACAGATGTGTTACCTAATAAGGCAACACCCTTCCATTCATATTATGAAAACACCCTGCCCATGAACTACAAAATAGACAACAGAATTTGTCAATACTTTGAACTGAAAAAATTACACACAAGGGAGACAACCTCACTGAAATGTTCTGTATGCCAGTTTGCCTTTAAAAAAAAAAAAAAAAAAGGTAGGTTCAAAAGATCCAATAACACATATCGGCCATTTTCCGCAAACTTCATAAGTTAAACAAAACATGCAGTTTAAAAAAGATAAATATATACATATGATCTCTTGGTTGGGTTTCATCATGGTTAACACAGTTATTCTTCTTACCATATTTGTTTAATATCTCATACAAAATTAGACTTATTGCCCCATCAAGAGAAGAATTTAAGTTATGACTTATGAGTTATGGTTTTCTTCCTTTGGTTAGATGGTGACATATTTGTTGGGCACAAGTATATTTTTCTCCCCCTTGATTTCTAAAAATACTGAGAAGTGATTTGAAGCTTTTATGGTGCAAAATATAAGAGAAGTATCAATAAAATGATCTACTTAGACCACACAACAGCTAAAAATAGAAGTATTTGCTTCTGCATCCTGAAAATATATTCATCCTTACAAATCTGAAAACAAAACAACTAGGAAGGGGACTCTACTTCAGTTTTTGACTGAACTATTTCTATATCAGTCTGATCTTATGTAAGTCAGAAAAGATGTAGAAGCAGTTGAAAAATATGTTTTATTTGACTTGACGTAGATACTGAGATACTATAGAAAAAACACAGACTTTTGTGGTGAGAATCTTTTTGTTAAGAAGAAGAGATGCTATTTTGCTGATTTTGGCACATAATTCTTATTAAACTCAAATAAATTCCCAATATACACTTTAATGTATTTTCTTTAGTATTTCTTACTATTATTGGGAATTTACTCATTAATACTTACGGTAAGAACATTGCCAATAGTGTAATCATCAGTTAAGACCAAGGTGGTTCCATACCAGAAGGCCAGTGCATATGATGCATATATCAGTAAGAAAGCAGCACCCATAGAAATATTAGCTGTAATAGCCTTTTTTATTCCAATCCGTTTAGCATCTTCTAAATTTTTATGGTATCTGGAAGAAAAATAGAAATAGACGTGTACCATGGCACACAGCACCAAAAATTCTGTGGATGAGTTAGAAAAAGAACATTGTACTCACAAAGTACAACAAGATATATAAAATATATAGCCCTAAGACTGTACAAAGGTAAGCCTGGTAGTCAGGCACGGAGACTTTAAGGTAACTCCTAAAAAGGCCAACATCAGTCAACCTGGTATATAGAAAAAAAAAGGGCATTGCAGTTCAGGGACTGGCATTCAGGTTCCTTAAATAACCTGCAGGTCAGTGAACTTTGATCATGAACCATTCATGAGTTTTGAGGCTATAATCATTAGCTTAAGATAAAAGGTTAAAATATATCACAAGAACGATGTTTTACAGTACGGTGGAAACAGAGATATTGTTTATTAGTACCTTCACAACTACTGAGTAATCAGATTACCAAGGATACCATCATCTCTTCTCATGGCAGGGCCTTTTTTTTTGTCTAAAGCTCTCAGTGTGTGATGTTTAAGGTAGTTTGTACACTTTCTAGAGTAGAGACAATATATCAATATATTTTGTCATTTTCTAGAAGAATAACTAATTTGTCTTTCAACATGTAGGGAAACATAATAGCCTGAAACAGACAATTCCCCACTACCTAAAAATGCAGGAAGCATATGACTTACTTGTTTTGACAGACTTTCAACAGCAAAGATACAAGAAAATTTGAAACCATCTGAAGTGAGTACTGTAAAATCAGCTGATAAAAGCAAATATTGCTCTTACCTTTTAATTTCTTTTTCCTGTCCTCCAAAAGCTATTACAGTACGAATTGCTGCCAGAACTTCCTCTGCAACAGCACCTGCTTTTGCATATGCAGCTTGTTCTTTGTCAGTGAAAGCAGAGAGAACCTAATACAGGATCAAATATTTTGACTTAAGAAAAACAGAATGAGCTCAATCACTTCATAATGGCTTTTATGAGTTACTTTATTCCAATATGAAGCCTTTTGATTATATTATGTATGAGTGCAAATGCTCAATATCAAAATCCTTAAGTAGATTATGAATTCAATCAAATAATTCAATATTACCCGTTCTCCACAACTAAGGGCTGGATTTTCCACTCTGCTTTCACTCAGTGCAGGAGATTAGATGACTACTTATACTGACATGATGTGGTTCTCCCCAGGCGGATCTCCTCAGCTCATTCTCATGTCTGGCTACTTTGGCGAAAGGGCTCTATAGCTTACATTAATCAACCACAGTCAATGAAGACTCTTAGCCAGTAGACATATGTAGCACATGCTTCTCTACTCCTCACTTTTCTGCAATACACTCACTCAAGACAGTGAAGGCTTATAGGATCTTTGAAATGTAAGGGAAAAAAATACTATAAAAATCTGAAGGTTTCAAAACTACCAATGTAAGTCACTCCAATCACATGGTAATTTAGTACTTCTCTCACCTAAGTCTGTCCAAAATTTCTTACCTAAGCTGTTAACAACTCTGAAAAGAACCTCTGCGTCTGAGACTAAGGCATGGTCTAATTTATTCACTTATTTTTCAGGAGGTGCAATTATTCCTTTCAACAGAACAAATACTCATGTAGGTGAAGTTTAATAGTTACAGATGTGGATTCTACTTGTGTACCTTGCTTCCTTTTCTACATAAATATATGCTATATTGGCAGAAACAGCTTCAAATCAAACAAGTCTGTCCAATCTATGGGAATTATAACATTCAAACTATATGAGGATATTTATATACTGTTCATCTAAGAGTTTATGTACATAGATGTTGTCTAAAGCTGTAACTGTTCTACGCAATACCTTCTAACAGTAAGAATTACAGATATGTAGATTTATTCCATTATCTCTCATTAATATAAAACCTGACACTAAATGTATGTTAACGTACCTTTGCCCAGAGGGCTGCTGAAAGTCCCAGGACAGGACTGACTGCTAGTATTACAAGGGTTAATTTCCATCCTCTTATGAGACCAACAACAAATCCTGTTACAAATGTTGTTATTGCTTGAACAAGCAACCCAATTTTGTCACCTATTCCATCATTAATCTTGGAGACATCACTGAAAAACAAATTACATCCAGACAGGAAGGAAAATACAGAAAGCACAAGCAAGTGTGTCAGTTTTGTTACATGGGAATCTGTGTAGAGAACAATCTTTATACAATTGCTTCCAAACAACAGTTTGCTTCAAGATAAAGCACTGTATAGTGTGGTCAAGGAAAATTTCATATTTCTTGTGAAAATGCAGTGCTATAAACCTGGTTTTGTCTGAAAAGTTTGAGATTCTGCCTATACTGCAAATTTACCCCCACTTTCTTAATTCCAAATTTTTGATCTCTGTGGAAACTGTGGGATATTCGGAAAGATAAGATAAAGCCTTTCATGTGGGCAGAGAGAAAGGAATAGCTTGTCATGCAGTTAAAGCTGTTCACACTGCTGGGGTCAGTCAGCACCTTACTGTGTGCGCTCAGTGTGCACAGAAATGAACTATGTGTGCACAGAAATGAACTATGTTTTCTCTTCATGGATGTAATCTCATATGTTGGGCTTTAGCCACCCTCAGAGTCCCAGGGAACTTATCAAAATGCTTTTCTGATATCCCTGTGACAGTCCAGTATCAGAATATTAGCAGTCCAGTTTCTGAGATGCTCCATGAGAAAACTTGAAAACTTCATTTGACAATGAAATAATTCAATTTCGTTTCACAGTGAAATTTCATTTCACAATGAAACAATTCAATTTAAAAATAAAATTAAAACAATTGTAATTCACACATGCTTAATAAGATAAAAGAACATTGGGAAAGGTATAGTATACTTACTCTAGAAGACGAGTGTTAAGTTCTCCCACATCATTTACATCAAACCATCCAATTTCCTGTCTCATAATTGCATGAAAAAACTTTTCTCTAATTTTTTTTATTTGCCGGCCTGCTGCTAGGGTCCAAAATGAAGTCTGGATATAAGCAGCAAGAAGAACACCAGCTGCTATTGCAGAATAGTAGTATGCATATCTGAAAGAAAAAAAAAAAGGCAAGATTCTCTGAAATTAATTTTATTTACCTTGCTAGTTTTTATTTAGCTTGATGCTTATTTTTTCTGTTTCAGACATGAATTAGAGTTTATATGTTTTTACTACAGTTTACACTTCTCTGTAAAACTTACCAAGTTTTACATTAGTAGTATTTAATATCCGTTTTCAGATATGCAATAAACAAAATTAAGCTATTATTAGATAGGAATTACTTTTTGTCAATATAGTATATATTTTCTCATAAGATTATTTTAGAACTGTATTTCAGATAAAATACCCTTTTCATTTAAATGTCATTTCCAAAAACTCCATAAAATTTTTGTTTTAACACATATACAGACCTAATCATATATACCTATATTACACACACACATTTACACTATACAACATGCCTGTCTACATAAATATATAGATGCATGAATTCTGTAAATATTTCCTGATTTAAGAACATAGCATTACTATATATAAATCTATTGCAAACAAATGCCATTAGATCAAAAATTCCTTTGGTCTCTATTTTATTCATAACTGATATTTTACTTAATTCAGCTCTGCGCTATGAGCAGGATGTCAAAGCAAAACCAAGGAATGCGTGAACCACCATATTTCTCAAACTGGAGCTGAATTTGAGCCACAGTTTTAAACTGTTTAAACAGAACCAAATCAGATTTGATTTGATTCAGAATGGACATCAGAATCAGTTACAGGTGAACTTAAACCAGAACTAAACCAAAAAATGCAACTGAACTGATTGCCTGTTTGTAAAACATGACCAAAACCAATGGCTAAATATTCCTGGTGTAAGACTACTGCATAAGTAAATAATTATCAAAAAGCTTTAAAACTCTTAGGACTTTCACTCACATGTAGTAAGTTATGCATACTGATTCTTTAGAACTGTAGCATGAAACTTGGCAGGAGCAAATTGCAGGAATCTGTGTGCAAATGCTCTGCTCAAAAAAGGAGAGAATGGCTTTATAGATGAAACTTCTCAAATTTTAATTCAGTCTTTTTTGTGGCTAAGATACTGTATAGTTTAGTCAGTGGTTTTGGAACTACATGAAATAAGCTTTATCTAAACTGCTTAATAAAAATGGGTTAATGCCTAACTGAATGCTGGTTAGTTGAATATTGACCTTGATCATCTTCAGCACCGTTAAAACTCTACACAGAAACTACCAAACTAAAACCAAGAACACTGCTTCAAAATTCAGCAGTAATTACTTTAGACAGTTACTTACGATGTTACATCACTTCAAAGAATTGTTTTATGCTTGGACTTTGTTTCATGACAAATCGTATCAAAAGAGATTGATATATTCCCTGGATTCTATGCTGATGAAATATATTCTGTGAATTCACTGTTGAAACTTAACAGAGTAAATGCTCACTGCATTGTAAAATAATGGTTCTTTTTCTTTTGAGAAATAGTCGGGGTTTAGGCAAACTGTTGTTTGAGTAACAAACACAACCAAGTCCACATGTATAGTTCAATATTCGAACACACCTGTGTGAGAACTTTGTTCTTGTAAACAGTTTTTATTATTATGTGACTCACTGGCAGGTGTTGTTAGAGAAACAAGGGGTGGGTACAAACAGCTTCTTCTTCAAACCAGTGAACACACTAACTCAAGGATGTATCTAGAAACTTTAGAAAATAGAAACTATTCCTGTGCTGCTAATAAGTGATACATTCCTCATCAACAGTTTGTTTCTAAAGAGAAACATGGGCTGCTTTTTATTCATATTTGTACTTTCAGAGTTAATGTCTAAAAGACAAGGTGGCATGCATGATGTTGGTGGTGGGTTGACCCTGACTGGATGCCAGGTGCCCACCGAAGCTACTCTATCACTCCCACTCCTCAGCTGGACAGGGGAGAGAAAAATGTAACGAAAATCTTGTGGGTCAAGATAAGGACAGAGAGAGATCATTCACCGATTACGTCACGGGCAAAACAAACTTGACTTGGGGAAAAAAATTATTACCAATCAAATCAGAGTAGGATAATGAGAAATAAAACCAAATCTTAAAAACACCTTCCCTCACCCCTCTTTTCTTCCCAGGCTTAATTTTACTCCTCATTTTCTCTACCTCCTCCCTGCCAGCAGCACAGGCAGATGAAGAGTGGGGCTTGCAGTCAGTTCATCACATGTTGTTTCTCAGGGGGAGGACTCCTCACATGCTTCCCCTTCTCCAGCATGGGGTCCCTCCCATGGGAAAGTTATCCATGAACTTCTCCAACGTGAGTCCTTCCCACAGGCTGTTCTTCACAAACTGCTCCAGTGTGGGATCTTTCCACGGGGTCACAAGTCCTGCCAGCAAACCTGTTCCAGTGTGGGCTCCTCTCTCCATGGATCCACAGGTCCTGACAGGACCCTGCTCCAGCGCGGGCTTTCCATGAGGTCACAGCCTCCTTTGGGCACATCCACCTGCTCCGTTGTGGGGTCCTTCCTGGGCTGCAGGTGGAGATGTGCTCCACTGTCCTCCCCAGGGGCTGCAGGGGCACAACCTGCCTCACCATGGTCTTCACCACAGGCTGCAGGGGAATCTCTGCTTTGGCACCTGGAGCACCTCCTCCCCCTCCTTCTTCACTGACCTTGGTGTCTGCAGAGTTGGTTCTCTCACATATTCTCACTCCTCTCTCTGGTTGCAATTTTTATTGCACAGGATTTTTTCTCCCTTCTTAAATATGTTATCACAGAGGCACTACTACTGTCACTGATGGGCTCAGCCTTGGCCAGCGGTGGGTCCATCCTGGACCTCCCTCAAATAGACCATCTCTTAGGGTCATGAGAACAGGCAGTTCTTGACATTTAGATGATGATATTCACATTTATACTTTTTTTGTGTTGGCTTGTCTGTTTTCCTGTACTCTTTATGTGTGATTCCTAGACAATAGCCCACTAAGGACAATGGGAGGATTTCTATTGTTTTTAGTTGAGACAATGTGATATGAGTTCAGACATTAAAAGAACCCCAAACCATTAATCAAAAATAGTTCTGATTGGTTGTTGGTCTAAAAGACATAAATGACACATTGATTTACACACTACACTTATGTTTTAAGGGTCAGTAAATACTTTCTGTAGTTCTAGTACATCCTGCTCTTAAAATACAGGTTAGATATGCTTGAGTAGAAAAAAAAAATGTTTTTAAAGCTGTGCCATTACTTTCATTTCAAGGCAGAAATGAAAACACTAACATAAATATCCTTAAAATTAAGATAAATTAGTAACAGCAAGTGATACAGTTTTAAAGACAATCCAAGCATAAGATGAGTTACTAGAAAGAGATTATTAAACAGGTAGGAATATAGAGCATAACTAACTGCCGTAGAGAAAAGAAATCAGGTATTTTTTACATTTGCAAGAATAACAGTATAATCAATTAAATTCAAATTATCTAATTTTACATTTTAACAGGAATTGCTGTTTATAGGACATTTTATAAAACTATTGGACTTGTAAAATATATGCTGGAGACTAAGATTTTAGTGAGTTTCAGAAAGAAATTCTATAATTGCATATGCAGTAAGAACAACTATTTTTAAAGTTCCTTCAGAATAAACATAAGACAGACTTTAAAAATATTGTGCAACTAGGCATCAGGTATTTGCTAAACATAGAACAGTTAGGGTAACTTCATCTATGCACAAATTATTTTGCTCTGTAATTTAGCCTTCAAATATGCTTTCAAATCATTGGCACAAGTATATTCTGCTGAAGGTGTGTATGCATTACTTGCATACATGTCAGAGATTGACAGAAATGTTGCAGGAGCACGAAACTCTGTGTGTCCATACGCTCTTATAAAGCATAATTGCCAATTCACTGCCAGTTCATTCTCATTAGATAAGAGTTCTTAATTTCTAAGTAACAGCCATTTCTAACTAGTTCTTGCTCATTTATTTTATGGTAAAGAACTTTTTTTTTTCTGTAAATAGATTTTTTTAAATTAGAAACTTAACTACTTATTCTAAATGATCTATAAGTTTACAGTCCACTGTTACCAGAAATGATAATGCACTTCAATATGAAACAGCAAGAGTTACTAGAGTGAATGGCTTATCTCCTCCTTCTCTTCAGAAAAGACAACTGCCTTGAAGAGCACATCAGCATTCCTGAGATGTCAGATGTTTTTCAATACCTAATGGGGAACAGACTTAAACCTGAAGAAAAGAAGCTGAAGTGGTACAAGGAATTGCACATGAACTTTAGACATCCTGCATAAACCAAGTCTATAGACAGTGGTTCAGAAAGCCCCTTTAACAAAACACATCTATTGGCAGCTGATGTATCTGCTTATTTGACTTTTTCTTTATGAAGCTTTGAAGCAGAAGCACCTAGTGACTATTGTCTTCTGCTATTGCCAGCTCTAGAATGCTAGATTTAAGGTTGCGTATAATCTAACTCTGAATTTTCTGTAGTCCATGTAATTTAATTAAACTTGATGCTTTGGCAGCAAGGTAGGTACTATCTGACAATTTTAATTCTGCTTTTTATCAGTGAATCACCATAGCTCAAGGAATTGATGGATGATAATTAATATAATTTTTTAGCATAACAATTACTGTTTATAAATCCAGAGGAAGAGAAGGATGAAGGAAGGAAATGTAGAGGCATTGGGACACAGAGCACCCCTGAAAAGTGAGTGGGATGGGTGAGAGCAAGAGATTACAGGTAAATTGTTGGGGATGGCTGTGGCTGTTCAAGAATCCTCCCAGTGCCTCCAATGATCTCATGTTCAAATCTTTAGTTACATACATTATTCAATCAACCATTGCTTTTACTTTTTTAAAAAATGCAAAACATCTGTGAAAGAAGAATGGCTTGACTAGAAATGTGTGCCTACATTTAAAAAAGAAGAGGAAATACCAATTTCTAATTACCTTGTCATATCTTCTTCCAGCTTGCCAAGAATCTCTAAAGAAGAATTCACTGAAGGCATGTTTCCTTAGAAAGGAAGAAAAGAGTAAATAGTCTTAATAGAGCAAGTTTTAACAATTTTGTTTTCCTGCATGATGTTCAGCAAATTTTGAATTGCTACATCTCCTTTTGAATCAAGTTGATTTTAATGAAAGGAGGATATAACAATTTCAGTCTTCTACCTATTCAAAAACAATGATTATACTAATATAAGGTTAGTCATAACTCCACTGATTACAGAACTACATCAGTGTAACTTGAGATTAAAAGGTCTTTCTGAGCATTCATTAAATGTTCAGTTTCTTTTTTTCTTTTTTGAAAACATAGGGCATTTGTATAATGCCAAAACCCATTTAAAATACAGGCCTAGACATTGACATCAAATCAGTAACTGTAAATAGCTTAATCCATTACAAAAACATTGACTACAATGTTGGTGTTGGTCATAAAATTTGACTGCCCCAAGGAGAACTTAGTGACAAATATTTTGAGAAGACTATAGATGCAGCATTTTGCATTTGCACCATAAAAATCTGATCAATTTATTGTACTTGAGGAGTAAACCATAAATTACTTGTTCTGATAAAGGCACTATGCCCATGTTTCTGTCTTACAGCAGCGTAATAAGAGCAAAAATGGATGCAGGACAGATAATAGTCACATCCTTTATTTTTTCTGTATAGACTTTCTTTAAAATGTTTAATAAAATTTTATTAGATAATATTTCAGGAACAAACCTGTTCACAAGTTTAACATCTAATGTGTGAGTTCAGAGGACAATGTAATCTACTCTAACTGTGAGTTGATATCAAAGGGACAGTATCAGACCTCCCTCTTGTATCCAGCAGTGCATGCCTGCCCTACTTTGTGTTTGATTTTGTACTTCTGAGCCAGCAAATGAGGCTGCTCAACAAATTGATCCAAGAGAAAATTAGTACTTTTATTTTTGGTAGCAAATTTTCTGTTGGATCTACTTACTCATCTGATTCACCTTCTGAACTATAATTGCCAGATTTGATGCAAGGCAATCAACAGGAACTCAGGCTGAGGAGATGGAAAACCAGCCTCTTTCTATTTAGCACAGCCACACTTAAACATGATTTGTTGAATGCGCACTGTAGTGGATAATTTGAAAAAAAAAAAAATCTGCTAATGCAGAAACTAAGATTAGGAGCGAAAAAAATTCCTAGTGTATCTCTATTACAATAAACATGAGAGTTACTAATTTGCATCATACTACAGTAGCAAGCTGGGGCTTCTGACATCAGTATCTCTTGTCAGGATGCTTGAATCTCCCTGGCTCTTTTCAAAATAGGAGCCATTGTTCTCTTCATAGCAGATATATTCTTACCTGTAAAATTTGAGTCTCCAGAAGTAACAAAGCTATCAGTCATATCACCAAAAATTACCATCGCAATAGGGAGACTGCTTCCATGGGCTATTGCCAGGAGAGTGCCTAGTATCATTAGTAATTTATCTGACCAACTGGAGTATCGAAACTGTGAGTGAGAAGAGAAATTAATTCTAACTGTGGTATTAGAATGTTAACATAATGTTATGTCTACAAAGTAAAGAAAGTGAAGAAAAAGCTATCAATTATACACCTAATGTCACAAAACTACAACTTTATCTCATTAGAAATTAAGATTACAAAACAATTTAAATGTACAGGAATAAATCCTTGTAATATACGCACTTTTATACTATAAACTCTCACAACCAGAGAAGTGTACTATTTTAATGCATCAATATCTGCACCTGGGTGAGAAAGGCCATATGAAAACAAGGCATAAGAAATTTGCCCTTTTTAAGCTTGACATTTAAAGTTCAAATTATAAGAAATGTTAATGGCATTGTGATAATGAAGGCAATAATTACTTTTACTGTGAATGCATTATTATGCAGTCAGAAAAACTGTTCCTAATGCACTGTAGACATTATCAAAACATATTGAAATCCTAAATACCTCTTGCCATTGAACTTTATAAAGTTTGAGCTCATCTGTTACAAAATCATTATCTTTATTCTGTACTGTAAAATACTAAGTTTACTATTGTAAATTATAGTGGTATGATGTAGTTGTACAAGTGTTAGCTGGTATAGCAAAGCAGAGAAATTTGGCATCGGCCAGCATCATAGGCTATAGTTTTATTTCTGTTATTTACCATATCATTCCTGCGCATTATGCACACTAAACCTACAAAATATAAAACATTTCAGTGTTACTAAAAGAGGACCTAGGATTTATTCTGTTTAAATATTAACAGATTTCCTTTTTAAAAATATACAGAAAATTTAAAATTTTCTGGAATTTAAAGTACTTTTCAGTACACAGTTTTTAATTTTATTTTTCGTCGGTGCCATAGAGTTGCCTTTTACTGCTGAATCAAGTGACTGAATAATGATTAATGGGGCTAATTAGTGTGATTAGTACCCAACTCAGGTAATTTAGAGGACAAGACCACACATAATCTTAGGTATATGGATGCCCATATACCTAAGTCAGAAAAATGCCTGAACATGGAAGACCCTGCTTTTCACAAACAACAATCTAGTACGGCTGTGTTTAGCATGATTACCAGGGGAAGACTCCCAAGAATCTATACCAGTAATAAAACACCTTCTTTAATAAAACTGCATCCACAAAAAGAACTGCTCGATTGCTATACTATAGCCAATATTCTGTAGCATCAAAGTATTTGGTAGAGACAAGACCATATATGCAGTACACTAACATAATTTTAACCATTTTTTTGTTTACACTTTGAAATGTGTGTGTGTGTGTGTGTGTGTGTATGTGCACATATAAAGAGAGAAGAAATCTTACCAGTGTAAATGGGCTGACCACTTTAGCCTTTTCTGCTTTCTTCTTCTCCTTGCTTAAAAGGTATGATAGTGCATTTAAAAAGTGACATTTCACAGAAATACTAATGCAATCTATTAATGAAGTTCAATTAAAGTACAATTATGAAATAATTTTACAGGAAACAATTGTGTGTAAAATGAATATGATTTATTGGGTATTCTTGAGATGTTTCTATTTAATCTCCAGGTATTTAAATAGCATCAGTACCTCACTGCTGTAAATTTAAGTCAAGCTCTTCCCAGTTTACCCCTCTGAAGGGTGAAACACCACAAACAATAGCTGGTGGTGCTACTAGCTGATCAGGGAAGTTGTGAACTGAAGCAGTATATAGCTTTCGAAACAGGAATGATGAAGATAACTTATAAAATCAAATTTTTGCACAGAGAGGATGGGGAATAAATAAAATGTTCAAGGTATGTAAAATATTGATTCCTGCCATACTAAAAATTTTAAGATAATTTTTAGCTAATGACATAACTGTATCCAAGATGTCCATTCCAACATAATTTCTGTCATATTTTAGAATTGTTTTTCAATAAACTATAGTTAATATTGTGGACACTTAGTCCTTAGAAGAAAAAGATAAAAGGTCTTTCTGCACTAAACAAATGTGTCAATCAATGCTACTCTCAAATTGATACAAAGCCTTCTGTTATTAGGCTTTCCTGACAAAATAAAGTTTAAAAAAAATTAAATTAAATATAAAATAAAATCTGAAATAAGATAATGTAATCTTATAATGTTTAAAATGTTTAAGAATACTTACTGTTTGTCTTCAGATTCATGACCCTGGCTGGATGCAGTAATCTCATGATTATTTCCATCTGCAGTACGCTTCTGCTTCTTTTCATCTTCAGAATGCATTTTAAATTTATTTAGGATAACTCCCTGTAAAATAACATTTGACTGAGAAATATACAACTGTTAAGGCAATTACAGTAACCTCAATACCATTTGTTTGAAAGAAAAATATAGCTATTTTTAAAAATCAATAAATAGTGATGTCATACATTGCAAGTGAATACTTGTCATGGGCAAGTATAAACATGTTGAAACAAGTCCAGATGTTTGGAGTTTGCTTACAAACATCTACATTTTGTATTTGTATCTGTTTGATAACAGTGGGTCCTTCATTTAATTTCATTTGCATAATATAAGCATTAAATTTACTGCGATTCAGCACAGATACACAAAATAAATGAGAAAGTAGATGTTTATTTAAAAGAATACACAGTTATTTAGTATTTTCCTGATTTTAGTTATCAGTGAATTTTACAAATATCTCTGATTTAATACAAAAAAAATATTGACATACCGTGAAGGTTGCTCTTGGTTTGTGTCTAGTCCTCTGAAAGATTATTCAAAAATCAGCAGGATTAACATGGTTAAGGACATGCAGCATGATTGGACTTTGCTCTTCATATGTAAAACAGAGATAATCAATAGCTTTCTCTTGTTTTTTTTCCCAGTCCCATTGCCTTGCCTACTTTGGAGAGGAAAGCGTATGCACTTTGGACTCTCCCTCCCTTTTCCTAAAGGGAATCTTTAGCAAGCAAAGTCCTTACGCACTCTTACTTCATTGTCACTCAGGAAAACAAGCCCGAATAGTCTATTCTTCCAGCAGAAGTTGTTCCTCTTATCTACTGCTGGCTTAATTATGCCCCTTAAAACTCCCAGGAATTTCTCTTTACTTTATTAGAGATGGTGCTGAATGCTCCAAGCAACTGTTACACTTAACGATGAATCCATTCTTGAATACACAGTGAGAATGAAACCAAATAACATGAGTGTTTTAGTCTTTTGCTTCTTTTCCCTTCTTCTAAGTCTAATTCACAAATATATGAGCCATCTAGCCTGAAAGAAAACAGGATTTTACTATAGTGCATATTGTTTCTCATTTGAGTAACTGCAGAACAGCAAGATGAGTTTCAGACTCAGTTTACAAATGGTTTGGAAACAGCTATGGTCAGTAGAAATCTGCTCAATTAGTATCCTTCTGATTTTTGAATCTATGCTCAGATTCTAAACTGTTTGAAATGGACTATTTATTTTATTGTGGAATGTATTGTTTTTATCATTATCTGTAGGCATTACTTTAATGAAAATAATAGCAAATATTTAAAACATTTAAAATAAATCAATTGCACTTCTTAAATTATTTCAATGTATATAGTAAATTAGATATGTTTAACACTTTTACAGAAGAAAAATTTATTAGAAGTTAAATAAAAATCCTCATCTTAGAAGACAAGTATATTTATGTGAATTTCTCTCTCTCTTCACTTTACTCAAATAAAACTTACTTAGTCTGATAATTAACCAGAAGAGATAATTTTTGTTCCTTTTTTTCATGCATGACTGTAATCTCAAAATTTTGATAAAAGTATTTTCACAATGTTTTGGAATACAAAGAATCTTATCAGAGTGAGGATTACTTTAGAAAGGGTAGTTTACCATTGTCAGTCAAGTAAAATATCAAGGATTATTAAATATAAGTGTTATCTGTTCATGAAAAGTCATGCTGAGATATTTGCATAGGCTTCTATACACAGCAGTTTATGGGAAAACTTCTGGGTTTTAACTTGTGTGCCTAAGTGCTTTGCTGGACTTGATCTTAATGAACTGGTCCAACTATTTCAGTGGTAGCTGAATAAAGCTGAATGAGAGATTCTAGAGAAAAGTCAATTAATTTAGACAAATGAAACAGTATAAACAGGTCTTTTACAACTGTTTCACCTTAAAGGGAAACTGGGTGAAACTACAAGATCTGTCACAATGTTCTGTTACCTCATTGCAATGTCTCAATGTTATTGCAGTACGATCATGATAAGGAACTGAAATAAAAATAAATCAGAATAGCAACTTTTACTGGAGTTTCTATTGCCTATATACAGTAATGCAAAGAAAATAAAAGACTTTTACAGCCAGTTTTATCGCACTGGTAGCTGAACCAACTAAACTGATATTTAAAAAGTGGGAAAATTGGGAAAGTACAGTATTTTACAGCTACTTAGTAAGCTACAAAATTCTGTCTATGGCTTCTCTACTTTGACTTTTCAGTGACATAGCTTCACAGGTGCACAGGATTTGAAGCCAGAAAAAGATCACTAAATCATTCTTCTGATTGCTTGTACCTCACAGTTTGCTATAAAACATTCAGATATTCCCATGTTAAAACTGTTAATTTGAGTTAGACCATATATAATTTCAGTCTGAAGAGATTAAATTTGTGTCATAGAGCAACAACAGAAGAACCTGAGGCATCACCACTGCACATTACCTGCACTTAGGTATATAAAAACCATGTAGGTTAATGTAATAGCTGATTCACAGCCCAAAAGGGAAGAAAAGACCCAGAAACAATGTAGGTGCTAATCTAATCTGAGGAGAAATATTTTCTCATCCAAAGTCTGGCAACCAGTTTTGCCCTAAATATATAATCAGGATTCATAAACCCAGTGTTTGAAAACTACTGTCTTCCCTCAGATCAGTTATTTGGCTAAATCATAGAATCATTCAGGTTGGAAAAGACCCTTGGGATCATCGAGTCCAACCATCAGCCCTACTCTACAAAGTTCTCCCCTACACCACATCCCCCAACATCTCATCTAAATGACCCTTACACACATCCAGGGATGGTGACTCCACCACCTCCCTGAGCAGCCTATTCCACTGTCTGACCACTCTTTCTGTGAAAAATGTTTTCCTAATGTCCAGTCTAAACCTCCCCTGTTGCAGTTTAAAGCCATTCCCCCTTGTTCTGTCACTAATCACCCGTGAGAAGAGACCAGCACCAACCTCTCTACAACGTCCTTTCAGGTAGGTGTAGAGAGTGATGAGGTCTCCCCTCAGCCTTCTCCTCCTCAAACTAAACAGTCCCAGCTCCTTCAATCGCTCTTCATAGGATCTGTTCTCCAGGCCCTTCACCAGATTCGTTGCCCTCCTCTGCACTCGCTCCATCAATAATCAATATCAAAAATCAATAGCTTACCCCCAGCTTTAACGAATTTTTGATGTCATCAAGGGAGATTTATTTTTAATTCTGTAGGCTGAAGCCCTGAAGCATGAAATTTCTATATGTCTACATTGTCTGTATCAAATAGACATTGACTTAATGCAATGTAAAGATGTTCTGAAAATCTTGAAAGTGGAGTGTCCTGTTCACTCAGAAGTCCAAGAAGAAAGAAAACTTTTCTTTTTCTCCTTCTACTTACTAGTCACAAAATTTCCCGCAGAAGATGGATTTAAACAGAGATGACCAATCTATGTCCTTTGACTTATTTAAGGCTCATAAACTATTTAAAATTCATTCCCAAACCGGTTTGTTATCCTATGATATGGGAACTGTTGGACAATTCAAATCGCTTATTGTATAAGCAAGTAAAAAAAAGGCCAATAACGTTCATGCACCTGGATTGTCCAAAACTCTGCCACAAGTCCATCTCAGCCCTATCCCACAGCGGATCAATGGGATCTGTGAAGATAATGACAAACTGAAGCTCAAAGAGCCACCTCTATTGAGTTATGTGGTAAATGTCCTAAGAGATTTTAGTCAGTTGAAAATTCTGGAAAGTGACTCATAGGATCAGAAAAGTTAGTCTTGTCTAAATTAAAGCCTATACATGAGGAAAACATCTAGTTTTACTCAAAAAATTGCAACTGCTCACAAGTTCATTGCACCTATTGGCTAGCTGCTTCTATGTTCCATTTCCCTTCACAGAAATCGTTTAGTTCAAGACAGAACAATACCCCTTGGATATAATTATTTCTGTGAGAACCTTCATTGTCAGATATCTTTTCTATGTGAAAATACTTATAAATATTCACAAGGTTTACTCAACTCTCTCTTTATTAAAGCAGTAGCCAATTTCCTTTTGCCTGACATAGTTTTATGGCTCCTGGATTATATTCACATATGGTTTTTAGAATTTTGAGCATAAGAACTTGCATCTTTGAAACATGACCGTTAGGTCCCTTGAAATATTCTGGAGAGATTGTAATGATGTAGACTGAGGCACAATTAATTCCCTTCTCCAACTTGATATAAATGCATGGTTTTAATAATCTCTCTTGGACACTCTACTGCAATGAGATATTGTACTGTAACAGTAAACTATGACAAACCTTAAATACTTCTCTAAGTCATTGCTCTTATGGACTATTCACCAGTATTGTCAGGATAGCTCTGTTCTTCACAAAAGTGTTTGAGTTGTATTTTGCATCATTATAACATAACTTTTAGACTGCAGTTAAGTTAGGTAACAGAGCAGTCTGTTTCGTTAACTCACTATTAATTATTCCAGACTGTTTCTGTGCATTTATTTATCTAAATTTACTTATCCAACTCTCTCCTATATGTCAAGATTTCTTAATATTTTATGAACAAACTGATCATAAGTCAGCTTCTGGAATGGCAGAAGAAGGCATTTGAAAAATAGGGTGCTCGTGTCTTGTGGTGAAGTTTCAACTAGTTATGCTTCCAGAAAAGAATTTGTGTTGACAGAATCTTATCCTACAAATCACACATTGGTTCCATGCATTTTTTTTAATCTGATGCAGGCCAGAAAAGGGGATGACCAATTGACACATGGTATCAGAACAAACAATTGACACAGAAACTTTAATCTAACTTTGACATCAGTCAAAACGTTGTGAAATGATGGCATGATAACTTCAAAATGTTTTTAACGATATCAAGAAAAACTAACCTTTTTTATGCTTATCAATAGAATCAGCAAACAAGACAAGAAACTGAAGCAAATACTTCCAAGCCTTTATACATTATAACCTGAGAAAAGGACAGAAACTATGCTTTTCTTTTATCTCCTTTAAAGATGGAGAGTTGGACTTTCCAATAAGCTCCCAGTAGGTGAAATGGTGGAGAGCATCCCAAGAATCTTGTAATGATTCCTCAGTGACATTAAGCCCTGGCACAGGTTAGAACAACTGTGAACAAACTCTGATTTATGATACTTGGGGAACCCCTCTTCCATTTTAGCAGCCCCTTTCCTGTTAACCAGTGCTGGAAAAGAATACTGCTTTGTACAGGAGTTTTGCTAACTTGGCCACCGTTCTATCAATGAGAATTGTCCTATATGAAGAGAATTATCATACAGTCAGAAAATGACAATTTTGTGTTCCTTGAACTATGCTGTATGCTCAGCCCCAAGATACCACCCATAGAAATTGCTAGACATCTTATTTGCCCTGGACTAAGCATGAGGCCAAATTAAGTCTTGTAAGCATCAAGCTTCTATTTGTGTTTAAAAAGAAAGTCTACCCTGAAACTAATGCTTTAATGATATTACAAAGCTCACTTTTATTGTCTGTTGATTTGGAGCTAATTGTTTATTCTAGTAAGGGGGATTGCTACAAACTAACGTTATGTCACTAGCTTCCTATTAGTAATGTGCCCATTTTCAGCTTTACAGACTCAGTCTTCTTTTTGAAAGCTTCACATTTTTTTGGCTTGTACTTAACCAACAACAGAAAATCCAGACAAACCTACAGCTCACTTTGAGAGATATTTCTTACATATGGAAAACAACTTTCTTGGTGTTTATTTATCACTGAAGTTATTAAATATAACTCGATGATGCATTAATGTGTGAGGAGATAATATTTTTCATAATCATTGCTTGCAATATAGCTGCATTTAAAATGAGATTCTTACCACAGTTAAAATAGAAAAATGTATTTAATTGAAGTGGTATTTACATTTGTCTTAGATTTAGTAAGATTTCTTAAACTATTTAAAGCAGGATTAAAAAGTTCCATCCTTCTAGAGCATGAGCAGATGTTTTCAACCTCAGCATACCTAGAAAGCCAGACGTCTGTTGAATCTCGAAAAACAAGATATATTCATTCAAAGAAATATAGTATAGAACATTAGGGATTTAAAAGTGTTCAGAACTTTATTTCACAGTTGTGGTGGTTTGACCTTGGCTAAATGCCAGGTACCCACCAAGTCGCTCTATCACTTTCCCCCCCTTCCCCTTTTTTCTCAACAGGGCAAAGAGGGGAAAGAAAATAACCAACCCTTGTGGGTAAAATAAAAGCAGTTTTAATATAAGCAAAGCGAAGCAAAGGTCCGCGCGTGGAAGCAAAAAAAGAAAACAGATTTATTCTCTACTTCCCATCAACAGGTGATGTCGGGCCTTCTCAGGAAGCAGGGCTCCAATACACGTAGTGGTTGCCTCAGAGGACCAAGGGTGACCTCACCCCCTTCCTCCTTTCTCCCAGCTTTATACTGAGCAGACGTCATATAGTATGGAATATCCCTTTGGTCAGTTCGGGTCAGCTGTCCTGGTTGTGTCCCCTCCCAAGATCTTGCCCACCCTGTCCCACTGTGTGGGGGTAAAATGTCGGAAAGAGCCTTGGTGCTGTGTAAGCACTACTCAGCAGTAGCCACAACTCCAGTGTGCTATCAACACCCTGCCAGCTCCCAACATAAAACACAGCACCGTGAGGGCTGCTATAGGGGAAAACCAATTCTGGCTCAGCCAGACCCGGTACAACAGTTTACTGTACTTAATATGCTATATGAGAAATTATGGAAAAACAATAATAAAAGTGACTTTTTGTACAGGTGGAAAACATTTTTCCCTACTGAAGTTGAATAAAGTATATATTATTACAGACACATCCAATTTTTTTTTTCTTGATAATTTTTCTAGCCAATGATATGCCAGGTAACATTGTAACAGTACAAGTAATCAAGGAACTTGAATGAACTTTTACCTTCCCTCACTGCATCACTTTGTTTGGACGCCTTTTGCCATGCACAAAGAGCCTTTGTAAGCTGAATATACAAACTTAAAAGTATTCAGCAGTTACTGATTAGTTACTACACACAAAAGATAATTTGAATTAAAGAAATACTAAACTGAGTGTTAGTATGCTCAGTGCCCTGGATAAGAAAAAGTCGTTGCTGGCCAGGAAGTTCTCAGTGAGGTGGGGTAGGGCTGGTTTCTACTGCCCCTGAAATGGATCCTCAGTGTGACTGAATTGCCATCTTCCAAATCCCTGCTTTTCCCTTAGGATTTTATTCCTTTTTATGATGACATTTTTCCTTTTGAATCCTTGAACTGTGGCCTAGCTCCATCTCAAGAGTCTTACCTCTGTCTGCAATTTTATCTCTCTTGCAGAAGTCTACTTAACAACTTTTTTGCAGTTCTTGTTCAGAACTTCGTAATTTCCTCACAACTCTGAGAGAGGGTTATGCAGCTGTGTCTTGGATCACAGACAGCTGAACTCCTGAGGAAAAGGGAAAGGAGCTTACAAACTCAAGTCATTAAATATTAAATATATAACACTATTAATATTATATCCTATACAGAAATCAAAGCTATTCATCTTGACTTATTCCATTCTACAATAGTATTTTAAATTGTATTTTATAAATACTAGCATTCTATTCCATACAATTTGTGAAATGTCTAGATTACACAAAAAATTATGCTGTTCAGCTTCTGCCTGTTAAAACTGAATTCCAAAGTTTTGTTTATTTCACCATTGTACAGTTACAGCTCACCATATGCCTTACAAATCACAAAAATGAGGAGTGGAAGAGACCTCAGAATGTTATCCTGTCCATTCGCCTTCCTCCAGGTCAGATCAACTATACCATCTGATGTTCTTGACAGATGTTTGAGTTCTGTCACTTTATTGGTAGTTTCCAAAAACAAAGATGGAGACTTTTAAACCCTCTGAACTGTTAGGAAGTTTTTCTGATGTCTAACTGGAATTGCCTTTGAGACAGGTTAGACCTGTTACTCCTTTCTTATCCACAGTAAATATGAAGAACAACTTCTTCCATTCCACTTCACAGTACTTTTGAAATTTTAATGCTGCTTTCAGAAGTGTTGTCTGTCTCTCTAGACAAAAAAAAAAAACAACAGTTCCTATAACCCTTCTCGATAGAGTTGGTGCTATTGATCTTTGCCATTGCTATCCTCTGGACTCAAACTATTTCACAGCTTTTTTTTTTTTTTTTTTTTTTTTTGAGGAAAGTATTGCCAAACTGGGGTTTATTTCAAAAATAGCAAGTATTTCTAATTTCTACACCTTTGACTTTCTTGTGCCATAGCAGTATGGAAGTATACTCACTTATTTTACTTAATCTTGTATGTTGAATTTTGTTACTGTAGTGAAATGACTAGAAATAATCACTTCATTCAGTTCATCTCATAAGAAATTAATTACGATACTATGACCATGTTCTGCATGTTAGTCTTTGACCAGAGTCAAATTGCTTTGTTCCTTTTTGACGTTTGCTGTAAAACAAATGATTGTATGCTGTAAGGTAAATGTGGTTCTACAGGCAATTGTATTCAGTGCAGACACACTTGTTCACAAACTCCAAACCTTTTAAATAGCCATACCCATAGACACTAGGGGTAATGTTTCCTCTTACCAACCACTTCTGCTTCCAGAAACATACTTCCACATGCAACAGCTCTGTCTGCTTACATTGCGCAATGCCAATGTATCCCTGACAACAATCCAGGTAGATCCACCAGGAAGATTCCAGTTATGATATCAAGATGTGCCTGAATGTGATCGTTTTGCAAGAAATAGTTCTAAAGATTTCTGTATGTTGTGGCCAGCTACGTTATGACTACAGTTACTGAAAAGGATTACAATTACCTGTAGTCATTCTATTGACCAAGACTAGATGCTCTACTGTCTTTTTAATTTATCTGTATCTTCTCTTAACTCCCAATTTCCCTCTTTCCATAAGGGTTCATTAATTGTCACAATTTCATTTCCTACAGTCCTAACCAATGGCTAATCAGCACTCCTTATCTTTCCCGACACTTCCAGGTACAAGCTCCTGGTTTGCTTGCAGTTCTAAGCCATTTTTAGTCTGAGGGCTGTCAACAGCTGAAGCTGGTTACAGAGAGGATGGGAAAAGAGGTCAGGAAGAAGCAAGCACATTTACATTGATCCCAAGCAAGATACATCTATCTAAGCTTACTCACTACAACTGTTAATCTCCCTGTGGACTGGTTGTTTAACAGGTATCATTTCAATTTTCTTCTTCCAGATCCTGGGTACAAAATATGTTTTTACCAAGTGTTAATCCACTACTGATAAATATACAATAGCTAATATTTCTTTGGAATAAAGGAATTTTCCCTCTGTTAGAATAATTTGTTTTATTTCTTTTAGAAAAAAAAAAAAAAAAAGACGGAGCGTGGCTTATATTTGATACAGAAAAAAGTTTTCTTCACAGGGACCCAGAAATGCCCAAGACTCATAACTTATTCTGGTCTCTAGTCTGCAAGAATTATGATAAAACTACTCTCACACTACCAAACAGATCAACTCTTTTACAAGACACAGGCTCTCAAGTCACTAGTGAGCACAATACAAGTTGTCTCATCATTGGCCAAACAGCTGCATACCATTTACATGTCAGCTTTTGATAGCTGATCTGCTTTATCCTATGCATTTCATGCTTTTCAAAGGATAGAAAAGTTGTCTTCCCAAGTCAGCAAAACATTCTATCTCATTGACAATTCTGCTATGTAAAAATTTGAATGAGTGCCAGCCCTAGAAAGACTCCTAAAAAACATTTAATTGTCTTATCTTCACAGCAACTACTTTGTATATTTATTAAGCAGCCACCATAGGGCACAGTATTACACAGAATCACAGAATCATCTAGGTTGGAAAGGACCTTGAAGATCATCTAGTCCAACCATTAACCTAGCACTGACAGTTCCCAACTACACCATGTCCCTAAGCGCTATGTTGACCCGACTCTTAAACACCTCCAGGGATGGGGACTCCACCACTGCCCTGGGCAGCCCATTCCAACGCCCAACAACCTGTTCTGTAAAGAAATGCTTCCTAATATCTAGTCTATTATAGTACTTGATTTAATTTAATTAATTTCTATACTACAATAATTTTTTTTTTTTACTTAAACTTATACCAGTATTCTAATTTCTCACCTATTAAAAATGCCATTTTTCTCTGTTCTTTCTTTTCAGTCAAAACTCACACCAGTGACAAGCTGGCACATCATAAGATCATTAAAATAAATTATGATTCCAATAAGGTTTCTTGCTCTACTCCCAAATATTATCCATATCACGAGCAAAACTACCTTTTCCCATACATTTCCCATTGAAACTTGAATTTATTAGACGTCTGCCTTGCAAATCCAAATTTCATCTTCTTTCTTACTTATTTCTTACTCATTTCTAAGCATAAACTTTATATAAAAGTGACATACTATATTAAACAGCAACATGATCAATGAAATTTAAGAAGTGCTAAGCATGGCCAAACTCATAGAGTAATATTAGTAAACAGAGACCTTCCTGCCCAATAAACAGCAGAAAGAACCAATACAAAGCATTTAACTAATCAGCAAGCTTCAGAGGTCTTCCCCAATGCTTCCTCCCCTTCCCTGAGTGGACTGTGAAATCACAATGTGATTTCTTGTCTACTTCCCAGACAGAATGGGAGATGAAGGCTGTAGGTCAGAGCTAGAAGGACTAGGGGGTGGCTCCACAAAAAGTTGATGTTCACAGGCACCCTTGAACCACAAGGCTTAGGACAGTGTTCCAACATGATCAGAGATAATTGAAGGAACACAGTGATTGCCGCTCATACTCCAATTTCCTCACCCTTTGCACTCTAGACTTCCTCCTCTCTGACGCAATCTCTCATCAGTTTACATTTTGCTTGCACACAACGACACATGACCCTTGATTTCTTTTTATAGTCAGCAACAAATAATGAATGATTAACAGCTTATCCTGACTGAATAAAGTGTTCAGAGCAGCCCTGTTTTCCATGTCACTACTCACTGAGAGCAAGTGATTTTGTTAGTATGGAACAATGTTCAAAGAAGCAACTCTCATCAGCTCATTTGAGCACTTAGTGAAACTGAGATACCTGCTACTGTAAGCAAAGGCCTATATCATTTGTAGTCAGTGTCACACACACCTGGCACACTAGGAATGTTGTTCCAGTAGAAATTAGAGATCCTAAGGCTCACATCCTAGGGACCCACACGTTCCCTTCGTGGGCAAGGTATGCTTATTAAATACTACAGGGATTCCTTAATGGGAGCATCCTCTGGGGTTTCTTGTACAGTCAATACTATGAAACAGAACTGAATTTAGAAAAGGGATGTGTTTTAAACTACCCCTGCTGAGTATGTATGCGACTTGGTGGCATGCAAAAAAAGCCTTTTATCTAACTACTAAATGAAATGATCCAGTAGTGATTCCATGTCATGGGCCATTTGAAGAAGACATTATAGCGTCTTCCATGGTGTATGGGGAAAGATATATTGTTAGGTTGTCCCACATCCTGCAGATAGATGATTTCTGCAGTGATCATGCATGGCTGGCAATCAGTTCACTAAGAGGTCCATTAGCAAAGAAAGATGCCTATTACTGTATGTGACAGAATCAGGAAGAATTTCTCACACACCAATTGGATAGTCCAAATCCAATGTGTATGTGAAATTGTATGTTTACATGAACAAAAATTATTTGAAATGTGGTACTTCATCTTGTTAAAAATATATCTGTGACAAATACTCTTTTGGAATACTGGTATGGTGGGTCACTTCACAGTAGTGGTCAAAACATCTTTTATGCTAGCACAATACTAATAGTAGTGGCTAGTCTAATAATGGTAAACTGAGTAAACTGATCCTCTCCCAACAGATCACATGGATACAGATAAGGACTTGATTGTCATGCCATATCAGATGACTCATACATTAGTGTTAAACCATGATACAAAATAGAGGAAAGCAATAACGACATTGCTCGCCTACAAAAATCCCCTTTCTTCTTCACATATATTTATATGAATATCTGGAAAAAGAGAGGGATGAACAACAGAAAGAAGAAATATGTATATATATCTTCTATACCAGCAAAATATGAGTAGAAATAATGGCAAACGTTACCAAAACCCTCTGTTGTGATAATAAAAACAGTCAGACTTTTGTCTCTCTCTTGATCTGGGTATATACTACTAGTCTAATGGTGTTTAAGAGTAGGTTCTCAGTTTCTGATTCCTAGGTTTACCTTATAGTTTTTGCAATGAGTTTACTATCTTGAAGACAGTTCCTATAAGCTATACTGTACAGATGGATTTCTGCACACTCAGAGAGCCCTTTTACTTCAATAGCAGTCACCCAGGACACAACTGTCAACTATACATAATGCATATAGTTAACATTTCTCTATCCAAAATAAAACAGGGATATATGGGAAACTCAGTCCACAACTATACTGAAACTTCATGTTAATGTGAGAACAAAACAGGTTTTTATGACTCAGTTATGCAGTTACAACAAAACGGTGGTAGAAACAGAATTCAGTGATGCTTGGTCACGTTGCTCTTAAAACTTGGGAGATTATAACAGTAGCAACTACCTAGCTGCAGAGCAAGCAAGAGTAATTGCTTAAACCTCAAGGCCGCTGAATTCAGGCCTTAAGAATTAGCTTTCCTTAACTAGTAAAGATTGCACAGCCCTTAAAAACACTGCTTCACAGTGGAGTACGATTATCAGCTACACTGCAGGAAGAATCTCCTGTAAGAAATTTAGTAGGTGGATGTCTCAGAACAGTTAGCTGAGCACTGAAAGATTTGTGTAGCAGCTATTCCACCTAGAAGAACGCTATGAGAATGTAAAATTGTATGAATCCTGGAAAAATTGTTGTGATTGGCATCTGGGGAAGTATCTGTTTGAGTTAATAGAACCATAGTGCCTTTAAAGTAGCAGTGGTACAAGGGTTAAGTCAGTAAGAGTAAATCTGGGACCTGTGAATCAAGCAGAAATACAACGGAAGGAGCTGCAAATTCATCTTCAGCAAATGGGCAAGGTAATGAAGGTAAGAAGGAATGCAAGGAAATCTCAGTCCTGTGGACCTGACAAAAGGTCTGCACATACTGTAATTTTCAGAAATTTCAGCCTCCATTTAAAAATAAAGATCAAAAGGATCAGAAAAGGGAAAGCAGTCCTCAGTGTGGGTTTAGCTCTTGGCATAAAAAGAGGTGGTAACGGTAACTGCAAAAGACCCTTGCAGAACATGATAAAAACTTCCTTTAGGGAACACCAAGGGGACCGCAGGAAAGCAACATGGTAAAATTTGAGAAAAAGAGGCAAAGATATGAGAAAATGGGATGGAAACCATAAATTCCATTCTGGCTTGTTTTGTTAAGCTAATGAAAAAAGATGATGAGGAGGTATGAAAACTACAGAACATAATAGGTCCCTCTCAATGAGGCCCTCAGGCATCATCTCTTCCTCTCAATAACAAAGACTAGGGACACTCTGCTGTCTACCTGCCCCTGGTCTAGTGCTAAAGTTACAATATAACCAAAGCAAATGGCCAGTAACAATATTAGTACTGGGTGGTCAGGGAAAGAACATTAATGACCACTAGTGCCATGATGTTAATTGATACCATAGTGTCAATAAACACTCTTCAATGAATGTTTGTACCAGCTGGAACTCAAGACAGTGGAAAAATGATAAAACTTGTATTATATGCATGAAAGGACGTTCAGGCACCTGTATTAAGATCTCTGCCTGCAGTTTAATATTTGCCAAGTTCAAGAGTTCCTTCTGAATATAGAAGTGGGAGGATCCCTCTTATAAACAGCAGGGAATTGTTGGCACAGCCTTGCTGTAACAAAATGGATTAACTGCAGATTTTGCTACGGATGTTTTTGGTATTGGGACTGACCAGTGGGAGGTAAGGGTGGAGCGATTCCTGCAAGTCATTGATGCTTTGTTATTAAGAATCCGGAGGAAGTAAAAACAGTGGATATTTGGGTAACAGAATTTCCTCGAGTTTTTTGTGTCTGTAAGTTAAAATGTGGAAAAATAGAAGTTGTGTATTAATTTAAGGTCCAGATCCTCCTTCCCAAAAAACAATATCAACACCCACAAGAAGCAGAGGAAGGACTCCAACCCACCATCAACAAGTTTACTGGAAAGCGAGGTCCTAGTACAGAAACCTGTAATTTTAACATCCCATTTTGTCTAGGGTTAAAAGCAAAGAAAAAAGCCTAAAAATGGATTTTTGATTCTCTAATAAGGTAGCCATTTCTCAGGTTGTTTGTGGTGGAAACATGCCTAAATTCTTCTAGCACTAAGCAGAATATCTCACTGATTTTTTGTTATTGACTTAGCCAATGCTTTCTTTGCAATTAAACCAGCAGAACAAAGCTGCTAAAAACAAGCATTTACCTATGAGGGGAAGCACTATTGTTTTATCCATGTACCTCAAGACTTTCAGATCAAACATATCAAATGTGGATGAAATTACCATCAAAATATGTCATACATGAATGATGTGTTGGTACATGGAAAAACTGAATTGAAAGTCTACAAATATACCTAAGAAGTAATCAGCATTACTCAAAACACAGGCTTTAAAGCTAATCATGACAAAACTCAGTTGGTACAATCTGAAGTGAAATATTCAGAAATATTTTAGTTTGGGAAGGGAGGGTGATGCTGGGATCACCAAAGGGTAGAACTGACTATGAGAGTCCATACCTCCACAGTAATAATTGCATTAGATTCACTTTTGGAATTGTTTACAGTTTTGTGAGAATATCCTTACACTTGCAGAAAACAGTAAATCACTAATCAAATTAATGAAGAAATCTCGCAAACAAGAATGGAAAGAACAGAAAGAAGCAAAACTCCACTAACTCAAACCCTGGCCATCAGATGCCCAGATTCTTGTAAGCTGTTTCATGTTCAGCTAGCCACTACTGATCTAGACCTTGGGACTGTGCTATTTCAAGAACACAGAAATAAGATGCAAGTTACAGCCTTTGCTTTGAGAGTTTTAAGATCAGTGGGAAAGAACTCTATTCCATGTCAAAAAACAGGTTTAGCATTGGCATAGGCAACAAGCTTTGGGAATACATCACTAGAGGCTGTTTTGCAGTAGTGCATATCACACATACTCCACTAAAGTACATAATCGGTGGAAAAGTACAAAGTGGGTGTGTATCAGACCCTAGGTTAGCTGGATGGACATTGGCTTTTATAAACAAAGAGCTTTCTGTAGAAGACAACAAGGTTTTATCACCAGCTCTATATGACTGAACATAAGTATCATTTACCTGTTTACGTGTCTCTCACCAGATAAAAGCTCCGTTGCTGACTTTGTGCCACAGGATGTTCAGTGTGGTTCACAGATGGGTCCAGTTTTTACCAAAAGGTTGGAAAATCCTCAATTAAAGATGCTGCAGCCCCTGTGAAAAATAAAAAGAGCTGCCTGCCTTCACTCTACACAAGCAGCAGAGATACAAGCTCTGCTAACAATGTTAAAAGAGGAACCTGAAGGAAATGATCTCGCTTTGCACATAGTTTCAGACCGGATATATCGAGCTTTAACTATTTGGCTACCAATGTGCAATAAAGATAACCTACAAACACAGAATGGAAATCTGGTAGCCTATCAGTCATGGAAAGGAAATCCTGAATGTAGTTTAAAAAAAGCAGAATGGAAAAAAATATGCAGGTAATGTAAAAGCACACCAAAAGGAAAAATACAAAAGCAGCAGTGCAGGAATAGCCAAGCAGATGCCCTTGTCAAGGTTGTGGTGGCCCAGTAGGCTTCAAATTTGAAGAAATACCCATTTTTGAAATCAAAACAAAGAAAAACATATAAAGAAAGGTATCAAAGACCTAGCCACTTTACAACATGGAAATGAGGAAATTGAGGGGCGATTACTATAGGAGGGAGTAGACAGGTGAACCATAGAGAGCATAGTGTGGCCAGATGACAAACACTTGTAGATGGAGAGCACTATATGCACTTCAGGTAGGTTTGTTTCAATAGGTGCATGAACAAGATGTAGGGGTTGCCTGAATGCAAAAGGGAGTATTAGAAGATAGCTCATTGGCAGAACATGAAGACAGATGGGTACATAATTGCCTAACTTGTGCTGTGGTGAATACCCCTACTAAGAGAAAAATAACATTAAAATGTTAGAGACTTCATGAACCACAGACTAGGATACCGACTACAATCAGGTCTACCACAGTGCAGGCATTTAATGTTGTATTTTCCGGATGAGATTTAAACCAGTAAATTGATTTGGATATTTTCCAGGGCAAATCATCAAGAAATTCTGTGAAGGCCTGGGAAGAAAAGAAAGGTTCCACATTGCTGGGAACTCCCAGTTCAAGGTAAATTGAATGACCCGATGGGATTATAAAAGTAGCACTAGGCAAAACAGTGAAAAATTACAGAAAACTTTGGGGTATTACATCATCTTGTCATTTTAATGACCTGTGAGCCACAACAGCTTCTCACAAGTTCACGTGATTTAGAGCTATGCCTGGGAGAAAAAAGACTGCCTAATGTTTTAACTGAAGAATGGATACAGACTCTATCTAAACACTGGAAAGAGATTAATGTTGTTACAGCAACTCAACTGGGAAGGAATGTTCAATGCATGGATAAACAAACAAGAACAAACCACTACTCTGCAGAATGGCAAGGAGGATGGAAAGTAATGTTCCATACTTTCCACGCAAGTTTATAGTCTAAACTGTAAATGGGATGGACTGGCTCCAATTGTAAATAAAGCAGGACCTTATTGCATATCAAGTAAAACACCAGAATGGAAAAATGCCTAAGTAGTTCCAGTTTCAATTTTAATTATGGGAAGTTAAATAAGTTAACAAAAAATCAAGGATGTTATGTTATAAACGTTGATATTAAAATTGAACAGCGAGTAAGGTGTATAGGAAGTCTCACCAGAATCATTGTCAGATGAAAGGCTCTTAAAAGAAGCAGCATAAATTAGTGTTAGGCTTTGTCTGAGTGAAGTTTGCTTGTTTTCATTTTTATTAATAATGATGTTACGTTCAAAATTGTGAATATTTGTTTTACAAAGGAGTAGCAAGCACCCTGATTTTTGTTGATAATAGACCCTACCTCTAGTGGCAATGGAAAGCTCTTTTGTACCAAAGATCATGAAAACATCAGATACATGTCTCCACTACTTTAAAATTACGAGAGAGAAGTGTGAAGGCTAAACAATAGCATATATATTCCATGATGCCAAAAATAATCTTATGAATTTAAAGAATGTCTCTGATTTTAACTGAATATACTATGGTGGCTTGAAGCAGCATACAAATTAGATATTTTATTTCTACTTACTTTGCTAAAAATCAAAATAACCTACAACAACTCTGATGGAACCTGAACAACGACACCAACTGAAATACAAGTGGAAAACACCAGAGATGGTTAAACCAAATGTGAAAGCCACAAGAAAAGTAGAAACTGAAAGAAAAAAAAAAAAGGTCAAACTTGTTTAGTTCACAGAGTTTTGTTGATGCTGTTATTTAACTTTTTAAACCAAATATTCCAGTTGAGAAACAATTTACAGTTCTGGGAATAGAAGATACTACTCAGTGACAGCAAATTAGTAGAGTGCACATTACTGTGAACAAAGCATTTACTTCGACTTTCTCAAGGCAGAACAGATATACTCCTTTTATTAAAGGGGCATTTCTAACACTGACCCAGAAATGGATTCCATATGATTGAGTATAACATACCAAGCGGGTTTAGGGGTACCATTTTAGAGGGAGTAGAAGTTGCAACTGGAATTTTGGATGCCACTGATGTAGAAACTTTGACTAGTAAGTTATCAAAATTGGGGCATATTACATGCAACATTCAAAATTTGTGAAGTAAATATATGTATAAATACATCTTTGAATGTTATTTACCTGAGATTTAACAAAAAAAAAAAAAACGTACTGGAACTAGAACGGGGTACTTGCGTTGTTAAACTACTAATAGCATAGTAGATTTTGTGAGCAATAATTACCAACACACAAGTTATGGCACAGTCGGTGTGTAGGATGCCCAAAGTTTCAACCAGTGAAATGGGACAAAGCTGTGATTTTAGGAGAAATGAAGGCCAACATACTATGCAGGAGACATAGAGATGACTGTAAAACAGCACATGCACAACCCGCATTGCTATTGCCTGAAGAGGTCTATCAGTCACTGCACAGAAGTTAAGTAGCATCACTGATGGTGTGTGAACAGATTTGGAAAGAAATGGGGTTATAGTCACTGAGACCTGTCCTACGGGACTGCAGTCTGAAGAAGCCCCCCACAATGGAAACAGAATATTGCTCCTACAATAGCAGTAACTACTTGTTTGTGGAGCCAATTATCAGTTATCAATTCTAAAATCTATGACACCAAATATGGATAAATGTTATCATATCTCTGCCTCTATTTCAGTAGGAATTGCCAGAAACCGGTGCTGTGTGTAAAGAAGTAAGTGTGCAACTTTTCTCATCTATCTAATTTAGGGTAAACTTTTGCAATATTCACCCATATCACCAGAATTATAATACCCAGAACAACACCAACCTGGGGCTAATTTAGAATCTTTATAACAAAAACATTAAGGAATCACAGCAAATAGAACAGGCAGCTAAAGAAATTAATGAATAGGCACCAAGCAGTGAAAGGACATATTACTTTAGAGAAACAACAGCCACTAATATCAGGATTGGATACAAAACCCCTGATTCTACCATGACATTTTTAATCAAGTACTGGTACAAGAATCATGTGTTACTTTAACTGTAAATCATTACCTGTGTATCAACTAATGGCCTTTTTGTTCCAGTTTGTAGTATGTCTCATAGTGTGCAACAGAAGATCCTGGGGCTATCTGAAGCTATGCAACTGCAGAAGACCTACATGGATTTTGCAAGAAAACCATGAGACTAGACTGGAGCTGGGTGACACTCCACCTTGCTCTGAGGCAGTACCAAGCCTTGAGCCAGCAGAGCTTGAGACTGCAGGTTCAAAATCAAGGTGTAGGAAAACTGAGGTTCCATCCCATCACTGACAGAAAGCATACCAAGGCAGAAGACTTATATAAGTATACTAAGCATGATATAATCAATATTTGCTTGCCTTGAACCCAGACATAAGCACACTAAAACAGCAAACTGAGCAATAACATACAAGCATTTTGTAACACAACTAATTTTATCAATAATATGGAACCACAAAGGGACAGAAACTTGGGATATAGTTTCACAAAAGGGATACAGAAACACATCTGCAGGTAATGAAATCTGAAAAATAAGAATTAAGGATGAAGAATAAGCAGGAAAGAAGCCTGACAAAATCAGAACAAGTTCTAGTCCTAAAAACCAATTAAACTATATTGGTAGCAGATGAGAGCCTCTGATTGTTTTGATTGGAAAGGGGTGAGGAACATTTAAAAAACAAGGATGAGCAAGGATGGGGAGAAAAGTCATCCACTTTAGTTCTGTCCTTACTGAAGAGCTCTTAGTTCCGACCACCTCAACATCAGCAATTCAGGCCGTCAAGAACCACAGCAATTAACACAGCATACACATAATCAGTTGCAAAAAGAGATATACTGTTCCTGGATGTATAGGAAGATTATATAGCAAGGTTTGAACTGCACATCTGTGAAGAAAAAGGATCTTAACTTATATTTTTATCACCTATTATCTGATCAAATGAGGCCACCAAGTGGCAATGTAAATATCTAAAGTCACAAAGGAAAAGTGTAATACCTTTTAATAACATAACAACTTTAGAATATGCAAAAAGAATAATCAAGAGAAATGAACACAGATTAAATTTTATGTGCCCTGACATAAAGCAGTAATCTCATTTATGGTTCACTAGCAAAGCTGACCTGCAGTGTTTAAGTATTAAGTTTAATATTGCTTTCCTACTCATTTCAGGCAAGCAACCTTAAACTGACTTGCCACAAGTTTTAAAACACACAGACTGACATTTACATCCTTCCTGTCCTAAATCACAAATGCACTTCATATTTCAGTGTCTGCTTTTTCTTGGCCCATTCTATTATGATGATGTCATTTTGTAGAATTCAGGTCTTGTTCTTATTCTCCTTCTGTTCATGACTGTCACCCAAGTATGCTCTAAAGAGGCATATGGTACTCTGCCTTCCTCAATTCCTTTCACTCCTTCCACAGAATTAAGTATCAGCAGGATGCCAAAAAAGAAGGTGGGTGGAATTCCATCTTCTAAAACACCCTCAAACCTTTCTTTTAAAGGATCCCATACAGATTTTTTTAAGACGTAAAGATAAGTAATAATGCCAAAGTGCAAGATCTGCAAATAATCTGACAAATGTTCCGAATCTAAGAATTCACATCGGAAAGAGTGATTTTCAAAAGTGCAACTAGAACTCTAAATGGTACCTAGCAGGTTTCAGTACAAAGATATTGGTAAACTGCATATACACAGATATGTGGAGGATGCTGTCAAAAAAAAAAAAAAAAAAAAGCACAACCAAAAAAGCCAAAACCCCTTCAAAACACAAACTTTTAAACCAGTAAGCCTGTATGCCTTCTACATATACACAAATCTAAGCAACTGACCGAAATCCATGAGATGTGCTCCAAACTATTAGTACACTCAAAACTATCCAAAAGTGCAATAGTAAAATATATCACATCTCATACCATATGCGCCATAATGAGTTTGTGTTTTGCTCCTAACTGAGGAAGTCTTACGTGATATCTTGATACCAAGTTCATTTTCTCCTACTGCAAATCACAGCACGGTGTCAACTTGTTGCGGGTTAACCCTAGCCAGCAGCTAAGCTCCACACAGCCACCCACTCACTTCTGCCTAGTGGGATGGGAGAGAGAACTGGAAGGGCAAAAGTGAGGAAAATTGTGAGTTAAAAACAGTTTAATAAGTGAAGCAAAGCAGTGCATGCAAGCAAAGCAAAATAAGGAATACATTCACTACCTTGCATTGACAGGCAGATGTTTAGCCATTTCCAGGAAAGCAGGGCTTCATCATTCCATGCAGTTACCTGGGAAGACAAATGCTGTAACCTCAAATGTCCCCACTTCCTCCTTCTCTCCCTGAGCTTTTACCACTGAGCACAATGTCAGATGGTGTGGAACATCCCTTTGGTCAGCTGGGGTAAGCTGTCCTGGCTGTGTCCCCTCCCAACTTCCTGTGCACCCTCAGCCTGCTCGCTCGCACAGTAGCATGAGAAACAGAGAAAGCCTTGACACTGTGTAAACACTGTTCCGCAATAGTTAAAATATTGGTGTGTTACCAGTACTGTTTTGGTAAGAACTCCAAAACACAGCACCATCCCGGCTCCTACAAAAAAAATTAACTCCATTCCTGTCAGACTCAGTACACAACTTGTATAGTAAATTTGTTCAAACAGAACTAAACCTTGTAAAAATTTAAATTGTTCAGAAGTGAAGTTTTAAAGTTGCAAACTGTGCTGAGACACAAACTCACTGAGAATGGAATAAAAAGTCTGACTTTTAGATTTTATTTTCCAATGTGTTTATGCCTTCAGAAAATAATTGGAATGAATTCTGTCAAATTTGAAAGGGGAGCACATCACGGCCTTTTTAATTTAGAATATCCTTAATGGAGCTTTTGCCACTTCATTTATGCAAACAATCAGTTTAAAAGGCATCTTCTTATAGACCGAAAGCCAGTAAGTCTGGAGAAACACTTTGAGTCTTCTGTTCTTTGAGATGCAGCGATTTTCATGCAAGCATTGCTATCCATAAATCCAAACCGTTTTTAACAAATTAATATTTTTCATTGCCGCTATACCAGTCATAGCTGCTGTATTTATTCATATAGTGACACTTCAAATTCCTGCTTCAGTAATACTGTTTCTGAATGTTGTAAGTAATGCATTCTAGCTTCACATAGTTGAAATCAAACGGTAGTTAGTTCCCAGTAGGTTTGGTTTTGGTTTGGGGTTTTTTGTATACTTTTTTAGAATGACTCATGCCCGTGCTTTACAGAGACTGACTTCTAACTGAATCCGTATACTCTGACACACACAGCTCTTGGTATCTTACTAGTGTTTTCAAGCTAACATTGTTAGAGGCAACCAGTTGAAGCCTGTGCATCAACTCAGACAGACACAGTGTTGCCATTACTACGGTGCATCCATATTATGCATTCTGGATGCAGAAACTTTAGAGCTGGAAGTACTTTTTCTTATGAAATTAATTATAGGAATAATTCTATGATGCAAACGTCAGATGTGAATCAAACCAGTTGAGGCTGGACGTCACCAATAGAAGGAATTTTTCTACCTGCTCAAAGCATGGCCAACTTTGAAGTTAGAACAGGGCATTCTGATTCTTCATCCACTTAAGTTTTGAGTATCTCCAGGACAAACACTGTACAGCTGCTCTGAGCAATCTGTTCCAGTGTTTGAACATCTCTGCTGTGAAGAATTTTTCCTAATATCTATCCCTTGTTGCAGCTTATGACAATTGCTCCCTGTCCATTTGCTATGCTCTCCTCAGAAGAGCCTGACTGTTCCCGCTATCCTCCCATTAGATAGTTGAAGAAAACAAGATTTTCCCTTAGCCTATTTTCTTACAGAGAGGCATTAAAAATGCAGGTTACTACTGATAAAATTATTGAGCTTTCTTAAGTCTAAGGCAGCTGATGATATTAAATTTATTTATTATTTTTATTCTTTTGAAGTCTTCTTGAACCTTTTTACAGTTCCTGCTTTGATAAGATGGTAGTAGAAGATAAATTATATTCGAAATAAAGCAATGATCTTTGAGAAAATTCATTTACTTGAGGACTAAAACCTATGAATATTGAAACCTAAAGCTTGGTCCAACAGATAAGCCTGATTTCCTTCCAAGTATAAAAACAAAAAGTTGCAGTTTCTGGAAAAAAGGCAGAGGAGAAGAACAAAGATACTTTTGCTTTTGATATATGTAGAAAAGTTCTCCTGTTGTACATTTTTTTTGCATGCTGTTTTTTTTGTATTGATAATTATCTAGTATGTTTATCATAGGTTCAAGAACAGACCTTGCAGCTGAAATTGCTTGTCTGCAGAGATTAAATCTATTTCAGCCTGAGTTTGAACATAACCGAAAGTTACTCAAGCTGCATGAATCTCTTAATAGAAGCTACAGAGACAATGGGCCTCAACAAAGAATGAGAAGCAGAAAGAAACCTGAAGGCAGGCTCTTCATTTCTGAGAGTTAACAAGTAACGTATTCAACATTTTCCTTCAATTGTGTGAAAGAATAAGAAAAATCGCTTGTTTCAATCTTGTTCTAGAGCCATTTCATCCAAAAAATTTGTTACTCTTGCTTTCAGGGTATAAAGTATATCTTCCTTCAGTTTACCTGTGCCCCCACTTCTTTTATGCTGTTTCTGGAGAGGGGAGGAAGAGAGGTAGGAAACAGACTGATGAACTACCTTATAGGGAATTTGCATTATAATGCATTTGGGAAAAAACCCACCCGAGAAAAGATGAAGCTTTACCTTAGGGAAGGCAAAACAATTTACTTACCTTGTGATATAAAGTTCAATGAAGATAAAGATTAGTTCAAACTTACTCAGCTACATGCTGAGAGGAGTGAGAATACAGCATATCAAGCAATACATGACGATCTTGGAAGTTTTGGTAAGTGGTAACAACACTTGAAACAATTTGTGAAATATCTTCTGATTTAAAAAAAAAAAAAAAGAGACATTAGTATGTTACTACATATGAAAACATGGCCATCTATATGGAAATCTACTTTTTAAAGTTCCTATGTCAACACGGTGCCTCTTCAGGTAACGTAATTGGCAGTCAGTAACAGGACACAGTTCTCTGACAACATCTCTAAGAAATAGCTTCATATCTACAAGTGACGTTCTCCAAGAAAACCATAGTCCAGTGGGAATTTGCATGTCAATAAGTAGGAATTTTCATATTTCAGGAATAGGAATGGATAGCTTAGACTTTAACAGGAATCTCATTTAGGAATCTCATATGCATAACTCAGTAGAATAAAGAGTTGCGCCTCAATTTATGTCGCCATTCATCCCTGTTGCACACAGATAAAGTTATTTTATTAAGCAGAAAGGGAACTTCCTCCCATAAAGGAAGGAAAACAAATTAATCCATACAGCTTCACATCTTCCCAACTATCCAGCCAAACCCACTCCTTCACACCCCAAAAAACCACAAATAATTTACTGCTAGGTTTTCTTTGGAAGTGTTGTATCATCCCATCTTCCAGTGACTTGAACTTCATTTCATCCTGTGTCTCTTGTACAACTTGACACCAAGGCAAAGCCTTATACACAGAGCTCTTCTACGCATGCTCAGAAATAATGACTTTGTGACTTTGTTTAGAGCAGGGACAGACGCCTGTATTTTGGCTGCAGAGTGCATTATCATTTCATACACATATTCCCACACATACGGCCTCTAAAGGTTACACATGCCATCAAGCAGTATCTAATGGTTCACGGCAGTTCTAACTCAAAGCCACCACAGCCTACAAAGTTCTCACGTCCTAGATGGCAACTTGCTAAGAGAGAGAATTGATGACAATTAAAAGAAGCTCACAATTCAGTAGAAAACTGACTATGAGCCAGCAATGTGCACTCGCAGTCCGGGAAGCCAACCGTATCCTGGGCTGCATCAAGAGAAGTGTGGCCAGAAGGTTGAGGGAGGGGATTCTCCCCCTCTACTCTGCTCTCGTGAGACCCCACCTGAAGTGCTGTGTCCAGCTCTGGGGCCCCCAGCATAAGAACATGGACCTGCTTGAGCAGGTCCAGAGGAGGGGTACAAAGATGATCAGGGGGCTGGAGGACCTCCCCTGTGAGGACAGGCTGAGGGAGTTGGGGTTGTTCAGCCTGGAGAAGATAAAGCTCCAGGGAGACCTTTATAGTGGTCTTCCAGTACTTAAAGGGGGCTACAGGAAAGATGGGGAGGGGCTCTTTGTCAGGGAGTGTAGGGATAGGAAGAGGGGTAATGGTTTTAAACTGAAAGGGGGTAGATTTAGATTAGATAGAAGGAAGAAATTCTTTCCTGTGAGGGTGGTGAGACACTGGAACATGTTGCCCAGAGAAGCTGTGGCTGCCCCCTCCCTGGAAGTGTTTAAGGCCAGGTTGGACGGGGCTCTGAGCAACCTGGTCTAGTGGAAGGTGTCCCTGCCCATGGCAGGGGGTTGGAACGAGATGATCTTTAAGGTCCCTTCCAGCCCAAACCATTCTGTGATAATTTCAGACTCCGAGAGGGCTACGGGACTCAGTCAGGGGGCCCTGAACCCCACAGACACATACCGACTGAGGGGACACAAAGGTGAGTGAGGGGAAAGGGACGTCTGGCAGGAGGGGAGCACAAGAAGCCGCTCCCGGCCGCCCCCCCCCCACACACCTGGCGGGGCGCTCCCCCGCCGCCTCCCGGCCCCTTCCCTCAGCGGCGCGCGCCCCTCCGAAGCACCGGCCGCTGGCGGGGCCGCGCCGCGCCCCTCCCGCGCGCTGATTGGCTGGCGGCATCGGCGCTCTGCGGCGCTGCGATTCCGCGGCGCCGTGGCTGCCCGGCTGCCGGGAGAGGGGGGGCGGGGGGCCGGGCCGCCCCCGCCGCGGGGACCCCGGCGCCTCCTCGCCCGACCTGCCGCCTGCCTCGGGGCGCTCCTCCCGCGCGGACCGGGCGGCGGGAGGAGGAGCGGGGAAGACACGGGGGCCTCGTCCTCCTCCTCCGCGTGCGGCGGCGGGCGCAGCATCCTCGAGAGCGGGAGGCCGGGAACAAAGGCTCCGCGCCAGCCCCGGCGGCTCCACCTGCCCCCAGCGGAGATGGCGTCCCTCGGCTTAGGGGGGCTCAACGTCTCCGCCCGCAGGAAGAGCGTCCCGTCTCGCAACGCCGCGGTGGAAAGGCGCAACTTGATCACGGTCTGCAGGTGAGCCGCCGGGCCCGGCCCGGCCCTGCCCCCGCCGGAGGGGGCCGCTCCCCCCGCCGCTGCCCGCGCTGCCTGCGCTGCCTGAGGGGACCGTTCCGCCCCCACCCCACCCGCGCAGGTGACTCGCGGGCCCCGCTCGGCGGGAGCGCGGGCGCCAGCCCCGCCGCCGCCCGCCGCGCTGTCAGGAGGGGAGGCGGGGGGGTGCCGGCCGCCGGGGGAGGCGGGGGGTGGTGCCGGCCGCCGGGGGCACGTAGCGGCGAGAGGGGGCAGCCGCCTCCCCTCCTGACTCAGCTCCTCCGGCGGCGTTCGCCCGAGGAGTGTTCAGGCGGCGGCGGCGGGGGGCAGGGGCGCACCGGGCAGCGCCGGCGGGCGCATCGCGGCGTTCGACGGCCTTTGGCGGGGCGGGGTGGGGCAGGTTTGGTTTCGGCACCTTGACGGCGCTCCTGGGCGAAGGGTGTGTGGCGGAGCAAGGCAGGGCAGGCTGAACTCTCAGCCGTGCTCAACTGAGGTTTGCATCTTCGTGCGAATAGGATGGGTGTCGCGTCGATTTCTCCTAGATGGACGCGATACGGCCGCTTTTAAGGTTGAGAATATATATTGGACGTGAACCGAAACCTAGAACTCTGCTTCCAGTCTGCTGCAAAAGTGGCTAACCGTGTTGTTCTTGCTAACGCACTGCTGCTGCAAGAGCAGTCCCGAGGAGGCTACGTTCAGGGGATATTTTTATCTCCAAAATCTAGATCAGGAGATCTGCAGTACAGGCTAGATCTAGTGTATTCAAATTTTTTTTTAGCATCTTAGTGCTGAGCTTATACAAGCTTAATAATACTTCCTATGGCTTTCCGTGTAAGCGTTTCCACTGCTGTCATTGTTGAATTCATGCAGCATTTCCAAGTGTGCAGTACTGACCCATTACATCATGGCAAACTTTTAAATACATGAACGTGCTGGTAGCAGTAACTCCATTAGTTTGTTTCAATTGCTGAATTTTTAAGTTTTCAGACTAATTTGAACATTATCTGGAGAAGGTCTTCAGCAGATTCATATGAGCTATGATATAATTTTAATTCTCACAAATTTTAATAATGTACCAGGACATCTATTAGATAATTTTGTATGCTCACTACTTAATGCTGTAGCAGTATTTTTAAAGGCAGTTTAGGACATCATAGTCTTCCTTTTTTTTTTTTTTTTTTGATTTTATTGTACATTGTTAATGAGTTTTACAAAGTGTAACTTTATCATCTGGCTACTAAAAAGAACTTGCTTCAATATTCCTTCAAGTCCTAGTATCTGGGTTTCAGAGTAGCATCAATACTATTTTGTCTTTTCCCAGGGTTTTATTCTTACCTCTACTCGTGAAAAATATATGCCACAAAAACATAGAAAAAGAAGGTTTTTATCAAACTTGCTGAAGCAGAACGAATAGAAGAAACAGAAGTTTTCAGTTTCACTGTTGTTACAGAGATACAGATATTGCCAGTCCGTGAGCTTGGGAAAACAACAGTTTTGTCAAGTAATGACATAATTTTGCAGGATATAAACAGCTCTTTTTAGAGGAGTATATTGTATTCTGCAGAGCTTGCTATTTTTTTCTGCCTCTTCATTTGAGAGGAACTCTTCTGCACTCTGTGCTGTTACATTTTATTTTTTGGTTTATTTCATGTCCTTGTTCTGCAGTTGAAATGATATTGTAACACTTTTAAAGATGCTTAGAAATCTGAGGGAATTCAGTCAAATGCATATGAAACAAAGAGCTACTGCAGAGACTACTTGAAATTGACATATTTTAATTATTTTCAGTAAAACAATTTAATTTTGCTGTATCTTCACAAAACCTGAAGTTCCTAGTTTGTGAATACCCTGTAAAATTTGGAAAGGATGATGAGGGAAAAGGATTTGTGTTATTATGATGTGCATACATTTATTTTGATTCTTTTGCCAGTGTAAGAGTGTTTAAAATATTCCTGTGCTTTACTGTATTTATTACATGTTTTCTATTATTGAAAAGTGTTATTTGTTAGGAATAGCTGAATTGGTATCAAAACCAGTAAGATAATAGTCCTTTCCCATCGAAGTCCTATGAGAATGTGAAATATTTCTTGTAAAAATAGGTCCAATGAATTGATTCAATTAAATTTGCATTATATGATTTGCTAGCCAGTGAAGGTGAGAGATCACAAGAAAGATGATATTCTGAATTACCATTTGTTAACAGTCTCTGATTAATTTAATGAACTGCTTTTGTCAAAACTTCAATTTAGCAGATTTTTACTTAATAGTTAAGCCAGCCTTTGGGTTTTTAGTCTTACAGTGATGATACCTAACTCCTCATGTAGATGTGGATAGTTTCTTATATTTGCAGTTTTGGGAGGAACGGTTTGTTTCCACTAAAATACTGAGTGGCACTGTAGCCATGGGAAGTAACGTTGTTACTTAAGTTCCATAAACCATTTGCATGTGAAAATGCATGGTTATGTTTGTGTAACTGCACAGCCATGATTTAAATTGCAGTAATTTTTAGGATTTTTTTGTCTGAATAAGTAAGGTATGTTCTGAGCTCTGTCTCTTTCCCTACCTTTTTTCCCTAAACTTTGATGCTTTCTATTTTCCAGTAAGTGGTGCTGGGTTGTTTACCTGGTTTTAATCTAGTCTTCCCCAAGATTCATAGCTCAAAGATCCATATAGATACAGAACCACCAAAAAAGTAGAGACAGGTATTGGAAGTGAGGGTCATAGCTTAAATACAGAATGTTAATACAGAATTGAACTGTCAGGAAATATGTTTTTTAAATAGTGATTTTGCTAATATGCGTATGAGCTGTTGCAGTGACATTGACCCTTAGCTGAACTATTAGGTTTCATGTCCAAGCAGTGTCCCCCAGTATAAGGGATATTAATTTACAGTCTTGGCGATAATTTTATATTAATAGCTTATGTTCTTTAAAATGGCATTTTAATTATATTTCCCAAATTGCAAGCTAAATAAATTTGACAGAATCCTTCCATTCATTTGAAAACTGAGAGAAGCAGAATCTGACAGTGAAAAGTGACAAATTCATATAGCAGTCACATTTTCTGTCTGTTTGCTTTTTGAGTAGAGGCTTATTACTCTTTTGGGAATAAGCCTGTAGACCTGGGATATATCCACAAAAGGTTTTGCTTTGGTTTGGAGTTACTCAAGAAATTTGTGAGACTTTCTTTTGCATCTTGCAAAACAGTGGAAGAACCTACTCCAAAAAGATTGCTATAAACCTTTCTAATCCAAGAATGTTTCCCTCTTACATAATTCCGAAGGTCTTTTTAAGGTTGGAGAATGCTACTGTTTCTACATCCTTTTTCAGCTCAAGCAAGAATAGATTCGTGACAGAGAAGAATATGTAAGAATTTAAAAACATCAGAGTTGACAAAAGTCGTTTAGAAACACTGATATTGGAATCTCTCCAATGGCAGTTACCATATGAAAAAAACCTAAACAAAACAACAAAACAACCCTACTGTTGCAGGGACACAATGGGAAGTGATTGGATAAAGTACATTTTTTTAAAAGAGTCTTGAAGCAACAGATATTGGAGCTATATTACTCCTCTGCTCCTACAGTCCACAAAAAAGTTCATCTTAGAAAATTTTGTTTTCAAGCCGCTTTACCCACTTTACTTTCTCATGCCCTTTTGTTACACTTTCTCTGTTACCTAGAGTGAGTGTGGTGCTGCTGTAGCAGCCCAGTGGAGAGAAGATAAAGTTGGGAGCAGGAAAGGGAAACAAGAAAGCTGCTCTAACTCCGCCTGCTTGGACATTTTTTTTCTTCATAGCGCTTGTGTACTTTAGACCTGACCTTTTCTTTCTTGACTTTCAGTCCCCAAGTGGTTCCACATAACTGTGCAAGAGCACAGACTTTCTTTTCGGGGCGGAGGGGGAGGGGGCGGGCGTACACTGGAAACAATATATGAGGCATCTTTCATGACTGACTAAAATTGCTTATCCAGTGCTTACAGTGTAAGCTTTTTTCAAAGACATCACTTCACCATGCTTATCACACAGATTGGAAAAAGCATTTAAGATATGTGAATTTCAAACATGCAAAATGCGTTGGTGACTTTTAACTTACGCTTAGAGATACATTTGTGTCTCTGTAGTACTGGAGAAAAAAGAAAAAATAAACACAACACGGAAATATTTGTCTAAGAATTTTTTTTAAATCTCCCCGAGAATACTTGCGGTCAATCAGACTTTGCCTAGTAGCATTGTTACCTTCCTGGTCTGTGGAAATAAGGTGTACATACTCGTACTCACTGTCAGTTCTCCTAAAGGCCAGCTGCAGCCAAGCTTGACATAGCTATAAAGGTTGTTTAGGGTTTTGGTGAAAGTGTAGAGAGGTGGAAATTAATATTTCTATGGAGAGCATGGTGGCAGTAATATGAGAACTTAAAAAGACCACCATTAATGATGATGAGCTGTTAGACTGTCTTTTCTAATCAGCCCCTAGGTATTTCAAAAAATTGTTGTATCCTTAAAAACTAGGAGGTTTTTATTTCCTTCAATTGAATTGCACAATGCTTTAAAAATAAAAAAAGAATGTACTTTTCTGTGATTGTTTTAGAAGTGTATGTGAATTGCTCTTAAGTGTTTTTTCTTGCATACATCTCAGTTTCTGAATATGTATTCCATACAATATTAACCAGTGAACTTTTAAATAGGACACTGAATAGAGGAAAAATAGGCATGGACACATATTATACACTACTTTGTTTTGCAGTTTATGAATGATTATGTCATGATCATGTCTGAGTTTTAAGGTGATACTGCTATATATAGTCCCATACATTACACTGCTAACACACACAGTGTCTCTTCTGTTTGTACCCGTGAGTGTTTATGCTGCACCTTCTCTTTTTCAGACCTTCACGGTGTGGGAGTCGTCATCTTGTTACAGTTAATACTGACTTAATTGTGGCATTGTTAAATGCATTTGTTTTTCAAAATTAAGAAGTTTTTTCATAGATAATTTTACAGCTCTTGGTATAGCTTTGAGGAAACAATACCGTCATTAGGTAGTCAATAGCAATGGTACTGACTAGGTAGACATTTACTGGTGGGCATGCATGTCTCTCACTTACTCAAAATTGGTTAAAAATGTGGAGGAGCTTACAACTGAGTCATAACTTGGCACTGCAGAAACTTCCTCCCCCACCCTTCTCACTCATAATTCCTGTCCTGCCAAAACCACTACAACAATAGAAGCCTACAGGAAGGGTAGGATGGGGAGTCTTTATTCAGAAGTTTACTTAGTATAACATAATTGAGTTGAAACTCTTGAAATATATATATGTCAATTCAGTTTGAGCATAATTAATTTCATTTAGTAAATCAGCATCAGGAGGTTGTGCTGACTCCACTGAGGATGCTGTTAAGTTACTTCTACAATACAGAACATTTGAAAAATAGTACTGCTGGTTTAAGGAGTCTCATTCTTGCCCATGCCTATATAGTATGCTGCTTCTGCAGCTGTGCTGTGGCACTGGTTGTGTTGAGGTGCTGTGTATTTATTATGAATGTATCCATACTTAAGAGGCCCTCCACCCATCCTCTCAAGTGCTGAAAATCTAGATTAGTTCATAGTGAACCCCATAAAAAGTAGAACTGGCACATGTGAGGGAGCAGTGTGCTCAGGTATAGGGTCTGGGACGAGCAGGCAGAGTGAAAACTTCCGAAGCTGGTACTGTTGAAGTTTGGGTGTTGCAAAAACTGTTGCCTCAGGCTCTAATATGGCACCATTAATACAGATAAGGATTGTCAAAAAACCGTAAGAAATTCCTCAAAATAAGTGTTACTTTCAAGGTGGAGGACATACAAAACTTGACTTGAACTGAAAACTGAAGAATAAGGAGCAGAAAGGAAAATAAAAATGGGTTATGATTAAAATGGCCAAGGCAAGAGAAAAATCAATTTTTGTCTTGTTTCTTGAGGTTTAAGCTATCTTCTGAATAAGAATGAAATTGTGTAAGTGCAGGTGTAACTAAACACGGCTAACTGGCTAATTGACTAGTTAGATCTTGTCTGCTTTTTACAGTGGTTTGATTTAGCCTTTACAATTTCAAATGTTAGATCATTTAAATTGATAGCTTTTCTGGCATAATAATGAAGTAGTATAGTGCTGAATAGGGATTGCCCCCATTCACAGCGAAATCAGCCTGTCCAAATTAATGCAGAGAGTTAACAGTGCATAAAAAATCATTGTTTTGTAGTATGTTTGTATTATTCTTGCATTAGGATGACATGACAGTGTTCTCATAATAGGATAAGTTTATACTTCTGATTTTTGGGCATGGATTTTGGGAATAAAAGAAGCATTGATGAAATAAGCAAAAATCACAATGTTTAGGATTACAAAGAGAAATTGATATTGGATGCTTTTGAGTGCTTGTTTTTCTGCAGCTTTATTAAAATAGTTGAGAGAAGAGGAAAATAATTAGAAAATAATTAGCTCACTTCTATGTAAAAAGTGTGGGGATTTTTGTTTTCTTTTTGTTTTTAAGGCTTTATGCCTAAGACCAACAATGGTGATTGTATTTCCAGGCTATTTCTCGATGTGGTATGTGTTTGTGTTGGTCTGACTGAACTTGAAATCATCAAGGTGGTTTTCTGGTTCGTTGCTCACTTGGTTTACACAAACTACTGTCCTGCTATAGAGGACCAATAGCTATCCACATCATTTATGATTGGCCTGTACTTTTGCTCTAGGTTTTCAGTCAAGACTCTGATTGACCGTTCCTGTTTTGAGACTATAGATGATACTTCCCCTGAATTTAATAATTTTGCAGCCATTCTGGAACAGATTCTAAGTCATCGACTGAAAGGTATGTTAATTAACTTCCTTACTGGTGATGTTTTTGCCATGATAATTTGTTTATATGAAACCAGTGTACATCTGTAGAAACTCCTTGATGCTGAATGAAAGTGTTGGCTTTCTTTGTGTTCTGTCCCTTTGCTTTTGCCTTCCTGATTGTTTGCATTACTGTGAAAAAGTGGAGGAAACGGTTTTTGTGAAACATGTTTCCAATGTTCTTGTTGGAAGCCTTCTCGGCTGGTAATTAAGCAAGTGGATGTTGCCATGGTGCTGAGCTTTGTCTGCTTTTCTGCTTTATGATAAGGCTGTGTCCTAAGAGTCTGAGTCTGAAAGACAACTGTAGCATCTTCTGCTTTAACAGAAGCTACAGAGCGTATCTGTGGTGCTGTTCCCTTTTCTTTCTCCCTCCCCTGCTTTTGTTGGCTTCTTTTCCAGATACTGTGTTTAGGTCCTTTGATTCCCATCCCCCCACTGCTCTAGTGAAGCTGGTTTTTGCTACTGGAATGTAATGGACCTGGATTAAATTGCTTTTGAGAAGGGTCAGTTGTTGATTTTCCTCTTGTGTTTGAGTCAGATGTTGTTCTAATTCAAGAAAATGTCTGTTTGCATTTTCTGATTGTTCTAGAGGAAGCTGCTTTGCTAAAACAACAGAGTGTGCCTCAGCAGTAACAGTCTCTAGAAAAGGACTTTGGAAGCTTCTCCTCACTTCTCAGTTCTGTGTACAGTTTCTGAAATTATTGGAGGATTATGAAGGACATCATAATCATCTAAATATAGATGTGTAATATGACAATCTACTCCTTTTCATACTTTTGCTTTTTAATATTCATAACTAAGTTTTGTGAACAATATTGTGTGTAGGCTGACATTTGAGTAGCACAATTGCTACCTGCTGTCATTCTGTCAGAAGGGAAAAAAAAAAAACCACACAGTGGGGTAGAAATATAGTGTTTGTCACATTGTGACAAAGATTATTGGAGTGATTATGGGTACTTAGTGACTTGACACTGTAGGGAAATTGCTCTGTTTTCTTCTTCTCCCCCAGTTCCAGTGATGCTTGAGCAAAAATCATTCTGAATTTTACATATTTTTTTTTTCCCAACGTTATTTTGCTTCACAGTCTATTATTCAGGGCAGGCAGTACAGAGAAGCCTTGACAGGTTGGCAAATGGGTTACAGGCAAATGAAATTTGCAAGTAAAAACTTATTTCAAATAAATAGAGAAAATCAAAAAGCTAAATTGTTGTTTCAGTCTTCCCCTTGTAATTACCAGTATGATTTTCTAAATTTGCAGAGTTAAATAAAAACGCAGAAAAAGGCAGCAACTTGTGCATCGTATTGCAAACAGGGAATATTTTGGTAATAAACTAGGATCATTGCGAGTAATTGGCTTATTCTTTAAAAAATTGAAAGGGAAACTTAGATAATAAATGTAACATGACAATTCACATTTTTTAAGAGTATATATTATACAACACAAGGCTTGAAAGAAATTGCATTTTATTGATGGAAATGACTAATATATTCTGAATGCATACTTCATGTCAGTAGGAGCACACTAAAAGCAGACTGGTGATTGCAGTGGTTTGTATAAAGAGTTTTAAAGCAAGCAGAACATATATGATCTGTTTGCCTATGGTAAGATAAATGGCTTCATTATATCAAAATTGTCAGGATAATCCCATGGCAGTGTATTAAACCAATCATGCAGAGCTGAGAGTTTGAGTATATAGACATTTACTTTCTTAAGCCCATGGCAAGTAACAATTGTTAATCTTGAACTTCCTTCAAGTACTGGGTGAGGAAAGGAGAAATTTTTTTTTTTTTAAGTATTTAATTTGCTTTGTAAAGGACCAAGTTTACTTCTATTACAAAACTCTTACTGGCAGCTGCCTTTTCTGACATCAAATATAATATATTTTTAAGGAGCAAAGCATAGTCTTGATGGCATATAGTGACTGTTCCTGCTTATTGGTTCCGTGTTCAGATAGGATCTAGACAAAACAAAATGGAAGGCAGGATAGCCATTTTAAGGAGAAAAAATGTTCAACTACAGCGATTAGAGTTTTATGCTTTTCCTGAAACCACTGCAATAAGAATTCTGAAATAATAGTTCTCCAAGCCTCATCGTCCTGGCTGTTCTGCTAAAAATGCCAGTTGTAGCAATATGAGCACCATTTTAAAATTGATTTTTGATAGATAACTGACTGATGTAGCCAGCTCTGAATAGCAAAAGGGTCATGAAACAACATTCATAGTGGTTTGGGTGGTTTTGTTGTGGCTTCTTCTTTTCCAAATCATTGAAGAATTCAGTTTGGAAAGTACCTTAGCAAGTCATCCAGTCCAACCTTTTGCTTAAAGCAGGGCTGTCTCAGATTGCTCATGGCATTTTGCAGTCAAGTGTTGAAAATCTCCATGACATTTCTTAAACTCAGTGCAGTTTGCTACAGAATTATTTTTTTTCTCCCCTCACTCTCACTTTGTGTTTACCTTTCCCTGATACTGGCCGTAGTCTTCACCAGATCCTGTGGTGATCCAGATCAGGAAGTCAGACATGCAGAAAACTAGTAACTTTGCCCATGCATGCTCTTCTTTAACCCAGCTGCTCATTTTCTTAAGAGTGGTTTAGATGTGGGCGTTTGCTTAGTAATAAAATGAGATCAGCATAAATATATCAGCTCACACAACAGAGGTCTGTGAATGCTGCTTGAATGCAAGTATCTGTTCATGTGATACAGAAGATGTAGCACATATGGCACCGAAATAGTTCTGAAAAGGTAACATAATATGGCATGGCCAAAAGGCCACGTCTGTACTACCTTACAGTTATATGTACACCAATGTCAGTAAGTAGCAGTCAGGAATAGGCCACTGTTGTTTAGAAAAAGCAGTCTGGCTCACAGTCCATTTTTTAATTGCTCTAAGGAAAAGAGAGAGAGTTTGGGTAAGCTGTATTAACTGCCTTTTCAGGGATTGCAAGTCATTGACTGCCTTCTGCTCTAGAAAGTGGAGAGATACTTGTCCCTGTACTGCGTAATACTGTATGTGTAGTGTAGCTGGTACTCCCTAGAAGTGCTGGATTTGTTGTGAATGCAGAGTGACACCAAATATCGTAATGAGGAGGATATAAAGCATGTGTTCTTCCTGTCATTAAAATAAGGTGTGTGGCATGCCTGCTGGCAAGATATGATACTACTGAACAGGACAATTGGAGATCTTTAAAAGATAGGAGAGAAGGAGTAACAGAAAAAAGCTGAGTGACTCTTTTATTCCTTCTTAGGAATAAGAATTTGCATGGTTTTGTAATATAGCAGAGAGTAAGCGGTATTCTGAGTGGATAGAGAGACAGTGTGTTTGAAAGTCTCTGGACCAAATAAGACCTATAGTCCTGAAAGGGATTTTACAAATTTGTATACAAATTTATGTGTGTTTGATAATCTTTAAAGCAAGCTGGGTCATTTCAGGGGCTGGTTTTTTTCCCAGATAGTTGTTTAGAATTTGTTCCTTTCTTAACTGTTCCATACTGTTAATCTGAACTACAAGATTAAGCTGTATCTTGTAGTTGTCTTGGTGGTTTCTTGTTTTCACTGCTGGCCACAGATTTTTCAGGTATATTTCCTGTAAATGTCCTTTTTATCAGATCAGTTAAGTAAATATAGTTAGTGCAGAAATGGTAGGGGCATCAAAAAGTGTTCAGCAACAGTACGTGGGATTTGATCACAGGTATGTCCTAGCTGATTTAAAACCTGAAGTCAATTCATAGTGATGCATATATTGTCTTTAGTATATCACAGTGTTGTATGGTCTTCTGCCTTTAAATTAGTTTTAACTGAGTTAGTACTGAAGAATGTTAATAACTATTGTAAATTTTTATGGCCATCATCTCAAATATTTCTGAAAACTATTGTCATGTGTATGTATTTATTGACTTACTGTGTTTTCATTGTAATATCCTTTACAGAAAAATGTGTTTATATCCAAACTGCTAGCCAGTACACATGCTTAAAAATAGTTTTGGTATATAAATTGTCACTGACAACCTATGTAGTGCATCTTGCTTGTGACTTCTGTAATTTTTGCATGTCATACCTACTGTGAGCATACTTGTCATCTATACGCTTACTTGCATTTACCACCATAATGACACAAACCAGTATGCTATACTGTGCTATTTTGACACTTTAACAACTTTGTGTGCCTTTTTTCCTGTATGTACATTTAGAAGGTATTATAAACACATCAAAAACTTCTGCTAGAGTTGCCCATGGAAGCTGCTTGTCTCTGTCTGATCTATGTTATTCCTAGTTTTTAGTGACTCTGGAGTTTGCTTTTAGAAAACTTACTATGAGTAGTAAGCTTCTAGGGTGATCAGTGCTGCTTCAGTGGAAAGACAAATGTTGTAATTTTCTTCCTTTCCTCATGCTAAAAATGTTCTAGTTTCATGCATCATCAATAGCCTGGTAGTAGTAATGGTAAATGGCTGTACTAGTGATGTCACTGGTAAATGTTCAGTTTTTCCACTTCATAGTAAGATGAATTATTAAATAGTTTATTTCAGAAGCAGTGAAAGACTTTTCTTATATCTGCAGTGCACAATTTATCTCTTCTGATATCGTTAGATAAAAATATATATGAAAAAAATATATATTAATATCTTTTTTGTTAATCAAAATTCCCTGAATTCTAATAATTCAGGCATGAACAGTGGTTACAAAGGGAAAGGGTATGAATTACGTTTGCAGAAGACAATTTGCGCTAGTAGGTCTAGGTCACAGGTGAGGAAGCAGGATTCTTTGAGTGAGATACAGTTTGTAATGCTGCTTATCCTGAAAGAAATAAGTCTGCTGGACAAAATAGTTACGGTAATGGAGATATAGTGGGGGTGGAAAAGGTAGGTTAAGGAAATAAGAGCTGAAGGCACTACTGTCATGAAAAAGACAAAGTCTAAGCATATAGCTGTGGTGGCACTTTATTTGGTGCAATAATGCTATTAGCAGAATAGCTTCTATTACTAGATTTAATATTTATACACACATAGTGACCCTATTACTGCTTTTGGCTAAAAAAAAATATAGGACTCCTGTGTAACTTGCGGTTTAGCTCATTCTCCTTTGTCCTGTATGGAGCAAAACCTTAAATGAATTTATAACTGTCTGGAGCAGTGGGTTTATGAACTACCGTAATTTTTTAATTTTTAATGACCTGTTCTGTAGCCCCAAAATAAAAAAAGTAGGTATCACAGAAATTCCTCAAAGGACTAGCATGCCACTTTATTGCCAACAAGTTGCATTAAAACTGATTTTTTTTCAGGATAGAAAAATTTGCTGTGAACTATATAATACAGAGAAATCTGGAGAAAAGCTGCCTGTACCTTAGAGCATCCTAGTCGTTAATACTTTGCAACTGTGGAACTTTGTAGGTATGAAATTGGACTGTGATTGAGTAGATATCAAACTGTTTAATGTCTTATTTGTGAAGAATTTCTTGGGCATGAAGAAAGATCTGCAACAACTAGCGTTTGTATCTAACTGAAGCAGAAATGGGTTGATACAAATAGGTGTGTAGCAGTGTTCAAAAATATGGTGAAATAGTTTTCACAATATTGTTTCTGTTTGCAGTTCTGTACACAAGAATTGAATTAATTTGAAAGATGTTTAATATTAAACATGCAGCATCCATGTTTGCCTAACAATTTTGTTTGGCTGACAAAAACAATAACATCATTCCTGTTGGAGTAGTTGTCAGCTTATCTGTCTTCTGATGACATATAAACTTCATGGCAAAGACCACATATTCTTTGTTCTTTGGCCCTTACTCTTTCCTTAAGAAGTATAAATTGTATACTAAAATTAGCTTTCAAGTTTATTAGGACCCTTTAAAATATAGATACGAGTTTGAAATCATAGAATCATAGAACAGCCCAGGCTTGAAAGGACCTCAAAAGATCATCTGGTCCAACATCTTGTGGGAAAGGAGCCTAGATGAGATTATCTAGCACCCTGTCCTATTGCATCTTGAAAACCGCTGGTGATGGGGACTCTGCCACATCCCTGGGGAGGTTGCTCCAGTGAATGATTGTTCTTACTGTAAAAAAATTCCTTTCTTATGTTGAGATGAAACTTCTCGCAGTGCAACTCGTACCTGTTGCCCTTTGTCTTCTCTGTGTGACTCCTTGTGAAGAGAGAGCCTCCATCTTTGTAGCTGCCCTTTAAGTACTGGAATACTGTGATAAGTTCCCTTCTCAGCCTTCTCTTCCCTAGGGAGGAAAGACTCAATGCCTTCAGTCTTTCCTCATGGGGCAGGTTCTGCAGCCCTTTGAAGATCTTTGTGACCCTCCTTTGGTCCCTCTCCAATCTGTCTGTGTCCTTCTTGAATTGTGGGGACCAGAACTGGACACAGTACTCCAAGGCACAGCCTGACAAATGCTGGGTAGTGGGAACTATTTCATTCTTTGTTCTTGAGAGTTCTTGTGGCTGTGTACATTGAGTGCATTGAGGGCCAAATAGAATTTCATACAGTGAAAGCTTTTAAAACTGTAGGAAATACAGCTTAATATCTTATTTAGTAGTTCTTAAAATACATTCTCAGTATTCTCAGACAGTCTTTTCCAACATTTTTCTGTGCATAGAATGACTAAGGAAGTTTTTCTTCAGACGGTGTTAATTGCTAGAGTGGGGCAAGGTTTAAAGCTGTAGGGAGAAAATAACGAAATATAGAAGTCCTTGGGTCACAAAAGGTCTTGAGCTGGCTATGTGTTTTCAAGTGAAGACAATTCCTACTGAAGTCTGAAACCCATCATACTCTTCTCTCAGAGCTGGCTGCGAGATGAGAGCCCACTGTTATGTCAGAGTGTATTGTAATTATGGCCAGCTTGCTTTGTTGATCAGTGTAAGCCAAGTAAGTGCTGTGTGCTGGTATGTGTTTATGTTATAAAGGTATTTTTGTGTTTAAATTACATGTGTTTTTCAGGTATCTATTGGTAAAAGGAATTACTTTGAATTAGTGACTTCAGAAAACAATATGGAGTAAAACTGTCAGTTTTTTGCAGAATATATTCTGTCCTTAAGATAGTTTGAAAAAGCCACAAAAGTTATTGTATGATATGCTTGCCTTTATTAGTTGGCAGTGGAATTTGTGACACAAAGTCATCTTCACACTTAAGTTGCATTTAACTTTGCAGGTGTAATCCCCAGGGCAAAAATGTTTATGGTATGGTAAAGAATATGAAAAATAACTGTAGCTTTCATGTTGTTAAGATGCCATTGAATTCTTGTTGCTGTCCACTTGGCATTTCAAGAAAAATAGTGAGTGTGTAAGAGCACTTACCTCACAGATATTCTTTTATTTTAGTCCTTAGAGCTGAGAAGATCTGAATCTACAGCAACTGAAGCACCTTGGGATTTTGTTTTTCCTTTGGCATATTGAGTAGTATATATTAATTCTTCCTGCTTTTTTTTTTTTGGTCTTTTACCAAGCTTTGAATTTAATAAATAAATCCATATGGTAAGTAACCAGGTGGGCCACAAAGTCAAGTTACATGTACCCTAAGGGAAAAAAACCCACCACTTGAATTTCTTAAGATCATAGGGGACAGATCTTTGACACTACTCTGGCTATGCTTGGAGCTAAGATAAGTCATGCTAAATAAAAATATCCTTGTCATCATATTTTGGCATTTTATTTTCAGTATATATGATTTGTAGTATCAGTCTAATATATTCTTTCTTGAAATAAGAGCTTTCTAACAGCAAAAGAATTAATGCCTTTCTGATAGATTAGTAATGCTTCAGAAGCGCAACTCAAGACTTAAAATAAAATTAGCTTAACAATAAGATCTCATTTTATATGGACAACAGGTTTTGCACATGTGTAATAATGGCAGTCACCAGAGGGCAATGTTCATTTTACTTTTTACATACCTGTTGACAGTTGTGTGCCGTTCAGTCTGAAAAATGGGCCTGAACTGTTGCATCTGTGATGTTTATTTAGTGTGAAGTAGTTGTAAGTAGTATGTAATTTTTTGCCTTTTGTTTTTGAACTGCAATACATTCCAAGGTGGAAGAAAACATGAAGGATTTTGGTTAAAGCTGCAGAAGAGCTATTGATTTGCTCAATGAATTTTGGTCAACTTTCCAAGGAATGTTCTGGGTATACTCAAAATAAGTTGTGACTACAAAGCTTTTTTGAATATACCTCAATTTCTCCTTCAATAAAAGCACATTTTGAAAAATTCCAATCTGCTTCTAAAATAAAGATAGCATACCACAGCAAGCAGTGGTCTTTTATATATAGACATATAGCTATTTTTTTTTAATATACGTAAAAACCTTATTTTTTCAAAGAACAAAATTCTCTTTACTTGACTGTATTAATGAAACATGTGGTAGTACTACCTAAAGCAAATAACTGAAATACTTCTTGCATCATATTTTTAAGTCACAGTGTGTGCTCTATTGTGATTTAAGAGTCCTGTGAAGAACTCTTGAGTATTATTATAGCATACTAACAAGGAAAAAAACAACAGAGTACGCATATGTACACAAAAGCCTCAAACTTCTCTTTGTGCATTGGTTTTGAACTAAGGTGAGAAGCATAATGCAAGGATTTTTTTTATACTTGTGAGCCAGTTTTTGGTAGGAATTCATGGACTTGCTACTATAAAATCCTGTCAGTGCAGGCAACCTATAGGGAAGTATTTTAATTCTGTTTATGTCCAATAAGCAGAGAGGGGAGGTTCATAAACCTTTTATATATCTTGTATTTTGATTTAAGGTCAGATCACCTGGTTCGGCTATGAAAGTCCTCGTAGTTTCTGGGACTACATTCGAGTAGCTTGCCGAAAAGTCTCTCACAATTGCATCTGCAGTATTGAGAACATGGAGAATGTCGGTTCTTCTAGAGCTAAGGTAGGGCGGAAAAAAAAGTCAAACTGGCTTTATTACCCTGTTTCTTCTGTTTAAAATATACCTCACATTTCTGTACCCAGAAGAAAAGCTTGATGCACAAAATTTTTTTATTGTTTGAAATAATTTTTTTATATGCACAAAAGTAAATACTTACTTTACAAAACCCTTTTAAATCTGAATGTTTACTTTTAAATTTGTTATTCAGTAGAATAAATCTCAAATTCTCTATTTAGTGAGTGCGTTGTATTATAAAATGATTGCCTTCACATTTTCAAACTTATATGACTTTATGAAAATGTAGTATGTTGAGCAAAATTAAATTCATGCAGGCATGCCTTACAAATATTATTTTAAAATTGTAGAAATGTGGTATTTTTTTCGCCTAGGCTGAATATCATTTTATTTTGTAGGTAATTTATGCACTAATAGAAAAGGTGTGATCCACTCTTGAGTTTGTTGGTGTGATTGTACAGGAAGACTTTAATAGATTTGTTTGCTAATAAAGATCCATCATTTTGAAGGATCTATATAGAAATGACATCACAATTTCTGATTGTAGGTACAATGGAAACATTAAGGAAGTAACAATTTAATGTGTTTCATATGCTTATGACCTGAATAAGAATAAACTTTAGACTGACCTATCATTAGAACTTAATAGTGTGAGACAGTATAGACCAACATCTTTAAAAAAATAAAACAAACCAAAAAACCCCCACAAAACTAAACCAAAACTGTAGACAGAGATTACAAGTTATTTTTTCTAGATTGGAATGCTTTTCTATAGTGTTTATTTCTGTGTAAATCAGCCTTGACTGATAAGAGAACCATCTGACTTGAAAGTAAAGTAGTATAAAACAATACACAAATCAATGTTCTGAATTATTTTTATTCCTAGATGAACTAGAATCAGTTGTTTGAACAAGTATCCAAACTGTGTTCCGAGACTATTTTAAAAGTGCTGTAGTTCCAGACTTTTTTTATACTCTGGATTATTCACAGTTGGTGTCATTGGTGAGGTGGAGATATTTAGCTTCTTATATACAAACATTTTTTTAGGCTTTTTTCAGGGACGTGACTGTGGTTAATACAATTTAAATTACATGTATTTACACAACCACAGTTTTCTTCAATAAAAGATGATGCTTACTCCAAGCAGCACCATGAATTGAGGAGATCTTTGAGCAGCCATTCTGGTGATCCATAGTATTGCAGAACAGCTTATTTGCTGTGTTTACTGTTACTCCTTTCTTCTTTTGTATAGACTCGGTTTTAAATTTTATATAGTAAATGTATCTGTAATTTTCATGAAAGGTTTTTGCCATAGAATCCTAAGTGTTTCAAAGTTATTGACTGGTTTTCCTATCCAGAATATAACATGCTCTTACTGGCACTCGATGTGCTGGAGTAGTAGACTGAAGATTTAAGTCATGCAGCTTTTCTTCTTGCTTATGTTGAGATCTGGAAATTCAGATAATTTGGAGAACTTATTTCCAAATATGTGGGGAGATTAATATTCTAGAATCTGATGACTGTATTGCTTATATCTAAAGTTTATTTTAAATTTCTGAATCCTGAGATTTTAATAGATATGAATATTTAAATTCAGTAGATAAAAAGATGCAAAGCTATTTTCTGAAATACTCTTATAAATAAATGAAAATTTTTGTTTACTCTGTGGAAAACTATATGCCAAATAGTAAACAGAGAAGATAATTTGTGCAGTGAGTATGGAGAGCAGTGTTGAATTTTTAAAAGTGTGTGTGGGAGCATTTTGGATGTCCATATCTGAAACGGTTGGAGGCATGTCGACACAAATACCAGTGGTATGCATCAGTTTTGCTGGTGGTCCAAGTGGGTGTCTGCTTCAGCCTGGAAACTGTTAGTAAGGGTTGGCCAGTGCTAGTTAGCCCTGCTTTCACAGGAACTGTGTAGGCTTTAGTTGTTAGCTAAGCAGCATCAGGGTTTGACTGTTTCACTTACGCTCTAAATAACTGCAATATGAAGGCAGCTATCCAGATAAACATTCTTTTAATTTTAGTGCACGCTATGTTAAAAACTGCCTTATGAAAGCAGTTCTTTTTTGTTGTTGTTATTTAGCATCTGCCTATCTTAAGTTTAATTTTATCTAGGTCTATATAAATTAGAAGTAGGATTATAATCTACACAGGTCGTTTTGGTAGAATGTCTGTAGTGATATTCAGCTAGATGTCAATAAGCACCAAATATATTAAGCAGAAAGACTCTTACTAATATAACTGTTTGTAAGTTTATAGGCGTTACAAGAAGTGTTCCTGGTGTTCCTAAACTGCCAATTGTGACTATGGCACCCATTTGAAATGTCTGTTTCTTGTAAACTACAATCCTGTGCACTAGACCTGTAAACAAAGTGCAACATACATTCCTAATGGAATAGAAGCTATTGATGTTGTTTATAGAACTGTTTGAATGAAGTTTTGCTTTTGGATTACAAGTTTTAGGCCTCTTAGATTTAGATTTGCACCTTCTATAATGATGTCCTTACTGAGGGGAAAAAATAATTTATGCAAATTACATAATATGTCACGTGAGTTATAAATTTTTTTTTTATTGATCTCACAAATATTTGAATGAACACAGAGAATTAGTTCTTACTTAAATCACCTTGAGGGTAGGTTACTGCTGTTTTACAGTGAAACTGACTGGATGCTTCCAATACCATTGTCTTTAAAATGAAAAGCTTTCTGCCCTGATCTGCTACCACTTATGTATATGAGATTTTCAAAAGTATATAATTAAAGAAAAAAAATTTTTTCTTTTTTAATTTTGGAGAACTTTATTTCACAATAAAGTTTATTTGTAGGAATGCATTTTCTGTTTTCATTATTACTGTAATGAAGTACATCTTAGCAACATTTTCTGTTTAGTGGTAATTTTGTTAATCAGTTCATTTCACCCAGATAAATCAACTGTATTAATTTTCAGATGTAAAATTAAGTGTTTCATTCTATACTACTTAAATATTTGATATCTGTTTCTTGCAGGGTCGAGCCTGGATCAGAGTAGCGCTTATGGAAAAGCATTTGTCTGAATATATTTCCACAGCTCTGAGAGACTTCAAAACAACCAGGTCTCTAAGACTTTCATTTTTGCAATATCTTAGCAAATGTTGCTTATGTGAGGGACTCTAGGTTTGGAAGTGAATGTTCCACTTGATTTGTATAGGTAAGGATGTCCCTAATAAAGGGACTGTAACCTAGTAAAAGATATCTGGAGTTGGTATCAACTGATTAGATTTTAGCATGGATAAAACTGCAAAATTGAAAATCCCTTTGTGTTTTAAAAATGTGGAAATAATTCTGGAATTCTTGAAAGGTCAAAAGAGAAGAAAAACTCTCTAAAGAAGGAACTAATTCTGAAATTGTAGCTTGATAAGGGTAGAAGATGTAATCTTCCTTTCAAAATTAGGTATGGTTGACAGAAAGCCCTAGAGACTCAGTAAAAAATAATTTTTATAGGAACTTTTCTTGAAGAGAAAACGAAGAGAATTCCAGGAACCTTTTGAGAAATACAGAAGAACAGAATTAGTGATCAGGCATAGCTAGAATTCTTGATGTAATATGAAAAATGTGTAACAGATTTTTTTTGTACCTTCTAATGGTAAAAGCTGGTATAGACAAGAATATGCTTTGTGCAATATGCTTGGCAGTTTTGGACTGGTTCTAGATAATGTGATTGTTATATGATGTTTTCTCCTGTAACAACTGTGTCTTGTAGATATATCATGAAGTCATCTAAATATGAGTGAGTCTGTAATATGTTGTGGTACATTATGTTGAATTCTAAAAGTTTTAGACGTACTGAATGGACTGTTTAAGAACTTCCTCTGTAAGGACTTCTGTTCGTTTAGAATATTATTTCTGTTTGTAATACTATTTGTCCACAGATCACTATATATTTTGCCAATATTAAGGTGACTTTGAAACACAACTAGGTAAACATCCCATTTTACTGAAATTTTCCAGACCTGTCATCTTTATTTTACCCAGATTTGCTTGCATTTACAGTAGACAAGAAGCTCATAGAACAAAGATTTCTGCAAAAGATTTACTCATGTTGACTCCAAATGAAAAGTCACTTGAGTTTTTGAGGGGGAGATGAGGAGGAAGAGGAGGGTCACAAACTATGTAGTTAAGTAGTATATTCTTTGTCCTTGTTTGGTAGTGCGGTTTGTTTACTAGTGGATAACAGTGGTATTATTTTATTAGCAGTTTCAAATTAATTTCTTTGAACATGTTAATGTTTCATATATTTGAATGTTCTTTCAGTGGTATAGCTTTTGGAAACAAGCCCTCTTGCATTCCAAACATAGTAAGTGCAAAGTTTGTTTTGAAGTAATATTTTAAATACATGTAATGGAAATAAAAGTTACAGTTTCAGGTCTTGGTAGTGTGGATTTCAAATCCACTGTCAATAGTGGACAGACGCTTTTCCTGTGTGGGATATTGGATACCTAATAAGTGGTCTGATTGTTTTAGTGATGTTTTGCACCATCTATTTAGTATTTTAAATTATGTATTGTGCTATATGTATATTCAATAATTATTTATGTAAACTGTAAATATCATGTTACATGTGTGTATGTAGAATATGAGCTTCATCAATCATACTGCTAGCTCTTTTTAAACCTTGCTGTTGTGTTTAGGTGCCTGATCTTAGGGCTAGTCCTTTAATGAAGTGGCACATTATTAGTGCTGGATCTGCACATTACACTTGGAAGGGGGTTGGATTCAGCACGGTCACACAATTATTTTTCTAACAAATTGGTCAGCACAGACTCTTAACTTAAAGTAGACTGTTCTGTTGTGACATGTCAGCTGCATAGTGCTGAAAGAAGATTTGAGAGTTTCCAAGGGGACTGTTGTTTTGGCTGGGTAACTGTAGTTGGTTTAAGAAACATTGCTGCTGTCAGGCTAACATCTGTGTCTCACCGTTACAAGTATGCCCTGTCTTTTTTGTGTGATTACTTCCTAGATACCATTTTACAAGATAAACTGAACACGGTACAGATTGGTACCTGGCAGTGATTTTACAGATGCCAGTGAAATGGTTTGTAATCAGCTTGTACTGGGATCATTGCTGTTAGCTCACAAATAATAGTAACTGTACTGAATCAGACTGTAAAGTCCATCTAGCTCAGTATTCTGTCCCAACCAGTGGTCAGTTTAGCCTCCTGGTGCCCTTCCTGAAGTACCAGGGTAGAGAGATGAGTCTGTACCTCATAGCCTCAGTGTCAGGACTATAATCTCTGTCTTCCCAGAGGAAGTTTTCCAGATTTATTGCTTCCACTGAGAACATCCAAGGTCTTGGACAACTCGATTCCTTACAGCAAATGGATGTCTGTTATGAAACTGCAAAACTTCTGACAGTGTGCATTATAACACAGTTCAATCTTTGGAGCTGTGCCCCAAAATGTGTCTTTTCTGGATGTTCTCCATGCAGACAACTCGAGCTCTCACTGAGCCATCCCAATGCTTTCATGCAGTTCTTAAAACAGATGGAGCTTTTGGCAGGGCAGTGTTGCTGGTATTTGTATGAAGGATAGGTTGCATTCAATAACCTGGCACATTCTTACAATCGTACCTTGCTAGAATGTATGGGTGGACTGTGCATATCGGTTTCTGGTAAGTGACCTTTCAACCTTGCCTTTGGTACTGAACAGCTCTTGGTTTCTCTCTTTCCATGTGTAATGCTCAGGTGAATTCTAGTCACCTTTCTGCCTCTGCTGCTGCCAAGACTCCTTTAACACAGAAATTAAAGTTCTGTGCTACTTTACTGAACAGACCAAATGCCTTTTTTACAAGGCCAGGCATTGCAATGATGGGACCTATTTGCCTGCCCTGTGCATGGAGCGTTTCTGTCTGGAAATAGCTTCTGTGGTAGCTGGGAGGAGAAAATTAGAATACATGGGAGAGAGTGGGGAGGCAGTGAGGGAATACAGATTTTAAAATTGGTGCTTTATTGGTCACTGTTCTCAAGCAGCCTTCACAAGTTTGCATATACTGGGGTATGTGAAGTGTATTTTGAGATCAAGGCATGGAATTTTAAAACTTTGGCCAGTAGGTGTTTTACAATAAAAAATGGTGTTAAGAAAACACTCCTCCTCCAAATAATGAAAAGTCTCACAATAACTGAATGCAGCATGTAGCTTCCCAGCATGCAGTATTTTAAGAAAAAGTATGCTACCTGGAAAATAGTTGATTTGTGAAAATATTTTTTTAAAAATAATAAACTACTAAGAGTGAAGGATGAATGTTGAACTTTAAAAGAGCCTGCAAGTACAAGTGTGAGACAGAACTTTTTTTCATACAATGGAATAATTATTTTTTTTTACGTACGTGACACAAATTCTTCCTTTCATCAGTAAAGTATAAGATATCTTCATCATTTTCTTTGCATTTTGTCCATCATGTTCTACTATTTCTTAGGGCTAATATTGTAGATTCTTTTTGCTTCTGTCTCAATTTCCATGTGCTCTAAGATTGTGGTGTTTTGTGCTGTGCAGTGTATTGGTTTGCTCTATTTAAAATGAAATATGAATGCCCCTGGGGTTTACATGAGTTATTTTTATTTAAACTGGATTTCTTCCATTTTCTGTTAACTATGAAAAACGTTATTATTATTTGAGAGAAAATGGTATTAACTGAACTAATTCCTTTTTTATCGAAGGAGATTTTATGAGGATGGAGCAATTGTTCTTGGTGAAGAAGCAAATATGCTTGCTGGTATGCTGTTGGGACTCAATGCAATTGATTTCAGGTATTGTATTTGCATGCTTCATAACAAAATGATCAGGGAAAGTACTTATAAATTGATGCATTATGGAAAAAATTGTTAGATTCCCTTGATAGTTTGAGAGACAAAACTTGGGGGGTGGGGGAAGGAGGGGGAGGGAAAGAGAGATCTTGGATGGCTATTCTAGGTAAGAACAAAGTTATACCATACTTTATATAGCTGCATGATTACACAGTATTTCTTCCAGGTATCAAAATCCTGAAAGCAATCAGAAATATAATTGCAGAAGATATATCAAACCTATTAAGTGAAGCTTACAGACAACTAAATCTTGTTATTTTTAAACTGTAAGGAAAACTGTGTGATTAAGTACGTGGTTATACCCTGGTACTCAGTGACAGCATTGTAACTGCATATGTAGAAGGTGTAGGTATCTTTAACTTTAGCGCTTCTAGATTTTAAAAGCTTAACCTACAAATGACTGTTTAATTTGTAAAGTATCATCAGATTACATGAATTTACCTTTGCAATTTCAAGATAGACTTTTGTGTGCTTTGTTATACAATTAATACTGTGTTTTGGGGTAATGAAGGTGGAAGCACATGCTAGAGAATATAAAAAACATCCTAGTATGTATATATGAATATATATCTATATAAAAAACATCAGCAAGGTATGAAGGCTTGTGCCTATGAAAAGATCAAGCCTGGTTGGTGCAAGGCCCTGTTAATATGCCTGGTTGGACCCACTTAGCCTCATACAGAGCCACTGGGAAAGGGTTTTGTAATACAGCATAGGGAAAAGGAGAGTGATGATGATTTTCTACAGTCTCCTGGCAGTACACTGTTAATATTTACCCTGCAGCAGCATTAATGTTTGTCACAAACCAGTTTAGGAGATAAACTGGCAGAAAACAGCATATAGTCTCATTGGATACACTGAGTGATTGTTGCCAAAAGGCCTTTGGAGATCTACTCCTGCTTATGTACCCTTATACCAATTTTGAGGTTTGTTGGACCCATCTGTGAGCCAGCTTAGCTTGTTAAAGAGTAAAAAAACATACCCAGTAGGAAGACAAGATAGTTCTTTTGTTGTTAGCTAGTTTGATTCACAAAAGCGTTCTGTTAGTGGCAGAGATGATGGGACCATAAGGCTTAGAGAAGAGAAGGAGTAAAAAGGATTGAGTAATGTCTTCCCTTTCTGGGGGCAGTGAGCATTTAGTTCAGCTGCTTGTGGAACTGCAGCTGGATGCTAAAGGGGAAAAAAACCTAAAAATTCTTGTTGTCATGGCTGAACTAGCTCATCATGGAGTCAGATAAGTGCCAATACCACTGTAAGAGGGGAAGGGGAATGTCTAGTTGGGACTTAAATAAATTAAAAAAGAAAGAAAGAAAAAATGTGGAGGGAGAGGTTGAAAATGCAGAATAGCTCCTTTTGCCAGCATTTAGTCATTAGGTTGGCTTAACTGCATCCTCAACATATGTTCTGGGGGAACAGAAGCGTGCTGCAGGATAAGAGAGCTAGCCTCGTGTACAGCAAATTCAAATCTTACCAGATTTTATTAAACTTTACACTATGTGAAATTAAACTGCTTCTGTATTAGCACTATACTTGGAAGGACTATAGTTATACATGAATAAGAAGCATAACAAGAGTAGGTCTGCAGTATGTAAATCCTGTTGTAAATGATCATCAATTGACTGTGTGTCTCCCATAAGTCTCCGTGGTACATACTACTGGTACGTGAGTTTAGTTGTATGCTGCTTGTTCTTCCCTTGTCCTCTGATATGTAATATAAGCATATTTATAGGTATCTGTTAATAGTGTTCAGAGTAATGATTGGTTCTCGTTGGAGACACTTTAAGTTTTTGTCAGTGCAGCTTTTAAGAGCCTAGAAATTTTCTGGGCAAAATAGGAAGATAGTGCTACAGGAGCATTTTTATTGTGCCACATATAATTCATAGTACTGTGGTTTGAATGGCTGAGAAGCTGTAGCCATTCTTTGCATGTCATATTTGAGATCTCTTTTTTTCAGTTCAAACAGCCTCTTATAAATGTTGACTGGCTTATCTATGTGGAACTGTAAATAAGGCTTTGGGGTGGAGATGGGGGAACCCAGGTGAGAACAGAATCTAATTTATTCTTTCTTTCCCCCTTATAGCAATATGGAATTATGTATCTACTTAAGATAATTGTGGTTTTGCAGGGGTGGTCTTTGTTGGTTTCTTTCTTTTTCTTTTCTTAGGGAAAAAAAAACATTTCAGATGTACTTCCCAAATACCACTTAGGTGACTGCATTGTCAAAAATGGCACTTTGCAATTAAGTTAGCAAAATCTGTGTTTTTTGATGACAGATAGGAGGAGTGAGGAATATGAGCCTTGTGGAAGAATAATTAATTTTGTCACTTCTATGATAATTAAACATGATTCAACTACAATCTTTTGTATCCAGTACAAAAAGAATACAGTGTAGACGAGAGCTTTATAAAGCTACAGCCATTTAAGAACATGTTCTGAAAGTTAGTTTCATTAGTGTTCCTTGTCTTCCTGCAGCCCAACACCAGAAAGTATCTGAAAGGAGAAAGACTGAAATATTTTTGAGAACTAATTTTTGACTTAAAGTTAGTAGGATGGTTATGTAAGCACTCTGCAAACACTTTAAATGAGCTTAAATACTGAAGATTGCAAGCTTATCCATAGCTCTTCTGTTTCTCTTGCTTCAGCTGACGTTACTTTTCCTGTTATTCTCTTGCAATCCATTTGTATTTTCAGAATAAAAGCAAATATTTAAAAATTAGGGTTTATATCACTTGCCCTCATCTGTTCCCTGATTACATGGAATTTCTGTTTGTTGGGGTTTTTGTTATCTTATAATATGCTCAGTGACTCTCATTTAATATTAAACAGTCTAGCTTGGCTGACAAGGATTTCAGTGTTAAATGCTCTAGTCCTGTATTATTACCAAAAAATTAAGAAAAATCAAATTTCACATTGCTAAGATTCAACTGTCACTGTCATTTAATTTTCTTGTTATAATCTTATCATTGTTTCTCTGTCTTACCAGTTTTTGTCTGAAGGGTGAAGGATTGGATGGCAGCTTTCCAGCTGTCATAGATTATACACCATACTTGAAGTACACCCAAAGGTACTTTTTATCTTTACACTGTTTTCTTTAAATTTTATTTAATTGAAAAAATTTTACTTCATACTGCACCTCTTACTTTTCATTTCACATTCAAAATAATATCCATATCTAAATACAAACCTGTACACTCAGCTACCTTGGTCTTTCAGACTAGTGAAATGATTACATGACTCATCAGAATGAGTCATGCTAACTTTGTTTACTTGGATTAGAATCACAGTTTAGCAGGAAACACATTTTTTATTTCCTTTGAAGATCACCAGAGCAAGTTGTCTTTTCTCTTGGGCCTTTTCTGTGTAGCCATAAACTTAAAAGTGGTTATTTTGTAAATTAAAATTATATATGCCCTGGTAAATGGTAAGATATGACAGATAAGCAGTGTGCAGTATGAGCAGATAGCACATAACAGAAAATTATGGCCAGTTGTGGATATAATCTGACCTTCCAGCCACATTTTGCTCCTCTGATCAGCCATATAATTAATAGTGAAAAGAATGATCACTATCTAACAGATCAGGTAGCAATTTGGCATCTCCAAAAAGCCTGGAAATTGATCGGATGTGTTCTATTGTTAGGTTTGTCAAAATGAAAAAAGCAGTTGGGAGTTAGGAATAGTCTTGAAGATGTACAACTAAACATGACACATCCTAGTTATTCTCTTGAAGTTCTTATTAGTTTACATGTTAATGAAAAATTGCATGGTTCAGTTAAAGCAGAATTTGCATCACAGCAGGATCATGGGGTCTCAGACTACTTAAAAAAATAGTAAATTCTGTTGATATAGTGGAAAGCATAGTTGTAAGGGATGATTTCAAATAGTTATTGGGATAAATTAAAATTCTTTGCGACAGATGTCTGAATTCTCTGGCATACGTTGATTCTGGATGATACAGAGATATTTTAACAATGAATCTACATACTATGTGGGGTGATACTTAGGTACTGTGAAATAACAGGCACATGGTCTTTGCTGACCATAACTTTACATTCTCATTTAAATTTTTCATGATTTAGCATAACAACAATCGCTTTCTTATTTTTCTGCATTCTTAGAAACAAATACAATTTATTTTCAGATACTACTCTTTGCCCTGAGTTTGTGAAGGAAAGATTGTCACCACTTCCTTAGATAACACATTGTAATGCTTTGGCCCTTTGTATTCTAGGAGAGTATCCCACATAAAGTTGTCTGACTTGCCTAAGACAACTTGACTAAGATCACAGGCAAATCTTTGCCCATTCTTTAGGTGGCTTTTCAAATAAAAGCTTGAAATATAAGTTGCATTTGGTGATCTATCCCAACATTTTGATTCTTTTTGGTTTACAGAGCTTTAGATGTCTTTAAGAACTGTGGTCTTTTAATTTCAAGGGAATTTGCATTTTAACAAACACAGCTTTTCACTTGACTAATAAATATGATCCTTCAGTTCTGACAGCATCAGCAGTGATGAAGAAGAACTAAGAACATTGGGCAGTACTGGCAGTGAAGGCAGCACTCCAGAGAACATTGGTCCTCCTTTCATCATGGATGAAAACAGTTGGTACAACAAATGCAAAAGGGTAGAACAGAAGTACCGGCTTGCATTGGAACAGAAGGTAAAAGATTAGGTTTGTGGGGGGTGATGGAGCCAAAGCTCATCACCAGCCAAATGGTGACATATCCATTTAAGTAAAGGCAGAAAATAATAAATTAAATAGTATTTAGCTTCATGTAAATGGTCTTAAGTTTTATGAGCGTCAGAGTATCTTAAGTATCTTTGCTCACTGATTTGAGGGAAAAAGTTTGGGGAGAGGGGGAAGAGAATGATAATAATAATTCAGAGATTAGATTTCACAATATAATGTAGAAGCTTTGGCTCCTTTTTCTAATCTCGGAGTTCCAGGCAGTGTATCTCTGAAGCTGTCAGGTTGTGAGCTTGAAGCGAACACAACTCTCCATGTGATTTTCCTCTTGCTTGGAGGCCATAGGCTTTTACTGATGTAGGTGCCTGAAGGCTTTTATAATGATAGTGATGTTAAACATTTAGTCTTGGAGTAAACAAAATTGATCAGCAAAGTCATCCATCTAGGAATGAAAAGCATAACTATCTTCTCAGTGATACTGAGATGAGTTTTTAAAAACATAATTTTAAGACCTGCTTCAAGCTAGGATGAGAAAGGAGAAAAAAGTATGTTTTTAATAATTTAGGTGGCATATTGAATGTTATTATAGAAACCAAAGGTAGTCTACCACCCAAAATACTCTAAGTTAAAGGTGAAGTGTGTGTCCAAACTTTTTATTATTTTAGTATTTTTAAAAGCAAAGTGCTTGTCAGTTTTTCTTAAGAGTGTATTACAACTACAGAGACAACAATACCTGTTGGCTAGTGGCAGAGAGAAGGGGGAAGACTGTTAGTAGACACTGAAGAAATAGTGCACAGAAAAATGAGGAGTCAGGAAATATGAAAGGGAAGAAAAATGAAAGACAAATAGTTAATGCTTTTAAAGACTTTATTAGTATTTTAGTATTCTTTTTACCTAATGTCAGAATTTTATTTTGGTGTAACTCTGAACACAGTAAACCAAAGGCTGGAACTATATAAGGGCTCTTGGAGGTGTGATTATTTCTCTTAGTTTAGGGCATTACAATCACAAGATTATCTCTCTCTAGTTTTTACTGTACTGAGAAGAAAAAAGGAGAGGGACAGATGGTATTTAGAATGGATCTTCTGCCTGTTGGGACTCAGTACATTAACTGTGCCCCAGGTCCTGCAACCAACTCAGTCACATATTTAAATTCTAAGAATGATTGCTGTCATGGTTTTGGCCTGGGACAACTAGCACGTTCTCAGATTATTTCAGGTCATGGTTTGTGAATTAGTGTTTGTCAGCGATCATTCCAAAAAAACAGTATGACTTCAGACATGGTCCTTTGTAACTTGAATTTTACTATAATAGAGCCAGACTGAGAAACTATACCTGGGGAGGAGTCCTAGCTATGTTCAATTCATTAGGGTAAATGTAGTATGGATTGCTAAATATCAATCTTAGTACAGAATGGGTAAAACCAAAGTTGGTTTACTTTAATGTATGTGAGAGACCCTAGTTAAAAGTTTTTCTAAGTAACAGTGAAGAAGTCAGACTTACTGTGGGGTGATAGATGTGAGAGGTTATCTTTTTTTAAATAGGCATACAATTATTTATTTTCTATTTTGGGTCCCTTAGACTTCTTATTTTTGAAATATGACCTTAAATGTTGGTATCCAGGTTGCTGGTACTATCTTCTTGGCCAGTGTGGTATCACCTTCCATACAGAAAGAGCTTGTGTTCCTTGGGGCTCTCTCTGGTACAGAGGACATTTTCCCTGCTTTTGTAAACCAAAATGTGCCATTCAAAAGGAATCTCTTCAACCACATAAAATGAAAACGTTTCCCTCCCCACCCCAACAGTGCTTGAAGCACAGGAATGTATTCAGGACAGCGTTTCATCCTTGTGTCCAGACAAAAACATAAGATCAATTTGAACTTTGCTCTTCTCCTTCGCCCCAAAGATTGTAAAATATTTTGGTGCTTAATGAGGAATGTGTCATCAGCTCTGGAGAATCATTGAAGAGAACAAAACAGGTGGATGTTTATTTTTCTTGTCACATCCAGATGATTAATTTCCAAGGATATCCCATGAAGGATACCCCATCAAAGTTGTGACAGACATCTATAGAAACAATATTAAAACATGGTGTCCAAAGCCACTAGCCAGAATCACTAGGAAACTTTACATCTACAAAAGCACAAAGATCTTCAGTGGCTGTAGCAGCAAATGGAGGTTTTGGTTTATTCAGAAGTCTAAGATCCAGAAACGTTTCTACTCGATGGGAAGTTACTTGCTGATCTGATACTGAGCACTTCAAATTTTTGAGCATTACTATTTTAGTGAGTCACATTATTCCTTGTACCATTCTCTTAATGAACTGTCAACTTCTATAGTCAGTTAATGTAGGGATGAATTCACGTCAGTTTTCTAACTCTTTGAAAACTGTGGTGCATTTAATACAATTTTCAAAATGATAGCTACTCTGACAGCTGTTGACACTTCCCTAATTGTCCTCCTTTTGAATGCCTATTTGACAATTGCAGCGACAAAATAACTTCTTTATTCCCACAGACAGAAAGTTTTCCACTGTCTAATTTTCGTTTGGGATGTGCCTACCAAACGTTTGTTTAATTCATTTCAACTATACTACGTCTGTTCTATTACAGTTTGAACAAATAACCATTAAGAGGTTAGATGGACTATGGAATTGAGCTCCTTTCCTAGGCGTTTCTCTCCTTCCCTTTTTGGGATGTTTTTCATGGCAGTAAGTTGCAGTAACAATCAAGTTGCACACAGTGCAGTAGGTACCAGTTAATCAGGGACAGTGTTTTCTTTCAAACAAAGGGGCTTTCTGACATTGTGTGTTGGAAAACCTTGTTTGTGACAAGAAGACCAAGTTAAAAAGAATGTATTTTTAGCAAGTGATATAGTGAGTCTGATAGATCCTTCTTTTGCTCTATTGTCATTCATTTTACACAATGATAAATTCCTTTTGTGCCTCCTAGGTAAGTACGTGCAGTCATTAATAGCACAGGTGAATGAAGTTTAACAGGGTCACAATATGACAAGCAGTTGGATTTCAGCTAAGATAAAGGTATCTGTATCTTCTGAGTTGTTTGAATGGTAGGATAGGGTCAGGTATTATTTTTAGCAAGGTAAATCTTAGCGTTGCTGTATTGGATCAACAATGCTATGCTGGTTTAGACCAAGAATCCTTGTTATCCTACTATCCTATCTTGGATACTTGCCTGAAGTAGACGTGGAGGGAAGAATAAAAACAAAGCTGATGTATATGCACTGCTTTTCTTCTAATACTTTCTTGGCCAATGCATATCAGCTCAACAGCTTCCTGAAGCTGATAAGGTTTGTCTGTTGAGTCACCAGTGATGGATCTCTCTTCCAAATGCTTGTCGAATATCTACTTGACCCCGTGTAAATTTTTAGCATCCAAATAATTTTTTTTGGCAAAGCATTCTGCATATCTACCATCTGTTGTGTGAAAAGCCACCTCCTTTTCTGTCTTTTGAATCTGGCTCATACAAGCTTTGTTTTATGGTACCTAGCTCTTGTATTTTAAAAAATGATGAACAGTGGCTTCCTTCCTGCCCTCTCCAAGCCACTCTGGAAATATAGTGAGTTTGTCCTTTCCAAGTTGTCTCTTGTCCAGATTAATGAGTCATAATTTACACAGTAGTTACTTATGTGGAACTTATCCCTTCCCTATTTTGGAATGGTGTAAACTCCTCACTTTTGTGTAGTAAACTAAATTCTTTGTGTACTGTTTATACTGGAGTTTTATATGCTTTCACTGGTGGATGATGCATCTCCATGTCATTACAGATAGAGGTATTTACTGTTCATAGTATTCTGTTTCCGATACTGGTACTTCATATCTAAAATTTTTTTGCAAAATATTTTTTTGATGTTTCTGGGAGGCAGAAAGTTTGTGTATGTCCTAATGCACCATTTATTACTTTCAAAGCACTACTTAGAGCTCCAGGGAGCACCTTAATAGTCAAGGTAACAGTAACATTTGATGGGGCAGAACCAGGCATACTGAAAAGCTCTCAAGATTCCTTGGAACCTGTACTGAGATTAAAATAAATTCCTATCAAATATAAATATATCCAGTGGATAGAACTGTATGTAATCACAGAATCACAGAATACTTGTGGTCGGATGGCGCCTCTGGAGATTGCCTAGTCCAACTCCCCTGCTCAGAAAAAGGTAGACTACAGCAGGTTGCTCAGGGCCTTGTTCAGTTGGGTTGTGAATATCTCAAGGATGCAGACTCCTCAGCCTGTCTGGACAACCTGTTCCAGCATTCATTGAAAAATAAAAATAAAAAAATAGGGGAAAAAAGGGTTTTTCCTACATTTAAATAGTTTCTTGTATTGCAGTTTGTGCCCATTGCCTCTTTTCACTGGATACTGCTGGGAAGAGTCTGACTGCATCCTCTTTTCACCCTCCTATTAAATACTGATACACATTGATATGACTCTCTTCCTTCCTCCTCATTCCCCAACCCTGGACTGAGCAATGCCAGCTCTTTCTGCCTTGTCTCATATGAGAGATGCTCCAAACCCTTTATAGTCTTTGTGGTGATGAATTACATTAGTTGTATTTTACTACCAGCTAATGTGAAACCTGTATTCTTACTCAACAGGACTACACCTGTGTCTATGAAAAATACCTTTTTTAAACTTTATTTTTTTAATGTGGGCACCTATGAAAGTTACAAGTTTTTCCAGGAATGTGCAAAATTTTATGCAGTATAGACTTACTGTATCCAGCTTTAACTAAGAATTGATAAGAAGTTACTAGCATCTGACATGCTGGGACTCTGCTTGAAGAACAAAAAGAAATAGCTGCTTAGTATTGTAACCAGATGTGTAATTTGTGAACACACTTTGTCACCAGTGTGCCCTCACAGCTGATGTTAAACACTCACATTGTGGATTTTTGTAAATGACTAAGTAGTTGGAGTGTGATTAGGACTGCCCCATATCTTTTATAGTATCAGCTGGAAAAACAATTACATAAATGCACATTCCAGCCCTGCATGTCCAATGTTACTAAAAGAAGTGACCTTCACCATTTGTCCTACCTTATACTTCACAGTAGATGAATATTAATTTCTTCTTTGTCATTTTAATGTGTGATGTGATATTGCAGTTTTCAAAGAAACTTTACAATAATGTTGGATTTTTTTAATAATAATTTTGCATCCCTTTCATTAACTATACAGATCCATATATATTCTACTCTTGTCCTTTTTACATAATATCTAACATCGTGCATCTGTTAAGTCATAGAGTTCTGATCTTTTTCTTGTATCAGTGAGTGTTCTATGTTGTTTTTGAAAAATGAATGCTGGTGGCATTCCTGTCTCATTGTTTCATCCATTATTTTATTCCTCTGCAGGATTATAAATAAGTACATGATTTTCTTGGCACCTATTAGGAAACATCTTAATCTTAAGTCAATGTACTAGTCTGTTTAAGAACTAAAAAAAAAAAACCTACAACAAAACCAAAGTAGAACTGTATACATCTTAAACCAGAAAAATGTGAACATGTGTAATGAAAGGTTTTTTGATAGTGTGTTCTTTAAAGCTTTCTAACACTTATATTTCCAGGGTTACCTTGAAGAATTGGTACGACTCAGAGAAAACCAGCTATCTGAATCTGTCTCACAGAATAAACTGCTGTTACAAAGAATTGAAGATATGGATCTTGCCCATAAAATGGAGAAGGAACAGCTGGAATATATCATTGTGGAACTGCAAGACCAGTTGTAAGTTAGTATAATGGAGAAATGTTGTTAGAGCAGTATTACTTAAATTATTTAACTCATTTAACTGTACAATACAAAGAACTTCTGGTCCTGTGGAAATGAGTCAAACTTCTTAAAGAAATTGATGTATTTTAGTTTGGTTTTTTACCTTTACAAATGGCTCCCTGTTGTGGTTTGAGCCCAGAAGGCAACTGAGCATGACGCAGCTCACTCTGTTCTCTCACCCCTTCCCCCGCAGTGCTGGAAAGGAGAAAAATGAATCAAAAGGCTCAGGAATCAAGATAAGGCCAGGGAGGGGTAGCTCACCCATTAATGGTCACAGGCAAAAGACAGGCTCCTTAGGGGAACAGAAAGGATGTCATGCTAACGGCACTTAACGGACAGAAAGGGGCAGTAAGAAGTGTTACCATATCTTAAAAACACCTCCCCCACCCCTCCCTTCTTCCCGGGCTCAGTTTTGTTCCCAATACCTCTACCTCCTTCCCCAGCAGCCCAGGGACAGGAGATGGGGGGTGCAGTCAGTCTGCTGCTTCTTCCTCCAAGGTGTGGGGAAGAAGCACTCTTCTGCATTCTTCCCCCTGCTCCACGTGGCGTCCCTCTCACGGGAGACAGTCCTCCACAAACTCTCTCTGCTGTGAGTCCTCCCCACGGGATGTGTTCTTGTTGAGGTGCTCCGGCGTGGGTCACCTCCACGTGTTGCAGTCCTCCAAGCGCTGAACTACAACAGCCGGGGCTGCATCTTCCCACAGAGTCCTGGGGGTGCTCCATAGGCCGCAGGTGAATCTCTGCTCCTCCAGTGACCTCCATGGGTGTCGGGGGTGTTGGCCCTGCCATCTCACCACAGGATACAGGGGGACTCTGCTCTGGCGCACCTCCTCCGCTTCCTCCTCCTCCTTCCTTCCACTGACCTCAGTGTTCGTACCACCACCATCACTAACTGGCCTGGCCTTGGCCAGAGGTGGATCCGCCTTGGAGCCGGGGGAGCTTTCAAGAAGCTTCTCACAGGGGCTGCTGCTGTAGCCCCCTCCCCCGTTACCAAAAGCCCCACCACACACAAACCCAGCACACTCCCCTGAAAACTGCAGTAGTGTAAGACAGAATGATTCTGAGATTCTTTCCAAGATTTTTTTTTTCCTGAGATAGCTTACTTGCTTAAGCTTTTAACACACTTTGATAAAATGTTCTTTATCTTTTATTATTGGAGCTGGAGCTTCAAGGCTACCCTTAAGAAAAAAATATTGGAAGCAGCTTCCTTTTGAGCACTAGTTTTAAAATGTTAGGCAGGAGAGGATAAAGAAATACTTATTTTCTTTGTGTAGATTCTATTTTATTTGCATGTGGCTCAGACACAGTAGAAGTTCATCTGGTAGTCCTAAAAATATTCAAACTGATGAAGCAGTTTGCTATTCACCCTTTCTTCAGTGCAAGGCAAAATGCTAAAACAACAGAAGAAGGCTTAATTTTTTTAATAGCATGTGACTCCTAGAATGATAAACATTTGAGTATCTCATGATTCTTACATAGTTTATCCTCCCAGCCCTGTCTGTTGGGTAGGGAGGTACTGTCCTTTTGCAGAGATGCTCCCTGGTAATGGTTAAAGACCCAGATAGATTGAAAACTCACTGTGGTGGTAAATTGTCATGAGACTGCTATAGTACACACATCTGCAGTAATTGTATGTTCCATTCTGTTCATAACAAATACAAGATAAATTATTTTACCTTATACCTGGAGTCATGTATAAGTGTCTGAGCCCTGAAGTAAAATGGAAGCCATCTGTGGCCTTTGAACCAATCCAGGATGAAGAGAATATAAAGATACTTTGGTTCTCTCTGCCTAATGTCTCAGAGATACCACCTGGAACAGTCTTTCCTATGCAGTAAAAAGTACCTCTAGCTTGTAAACACAGCTTATTTTTTTGGTTGGTTGTTTCCCTTCCCACTCTCTGTCTTGTGGTAGATCATATTATTACCAGTGCTTGAAATGGATTTTATTAAAATCCTCAGGAGTACAGCATTTGCATTTTGTTTATGACAGTTTCAGAGTTGAGGAAGAAAAAAAGATGTTTTTCCAAGTCTGTCTTTTTTTCCTTTTTTCTTTTTCTGATTGCCTGTAAGCTTTTGAGAGATACCTGTTCTTGAGTTCTTTTCTGAACTTACTGATGTAGTTAATGACTCATGTTATACTACTTTGACCTCCCTGATTATTTGAGGGAGGTGAGGGGAAGGTGTGAGATCATTTAAACCCACTCTGATATTTGGAAATTTTGAATGTTTAGACCTGCTGTTAAGTTTTAGCTGATCTATATGCAGTCAGACTGTTCTAAAGATTTCAGTCTCTGGGGTTTGTTTTGTTTGCTGGCTTATGTAAAGGCTCAAATTGTGGAGCAGTTGCTGTTGCAGCTTGACAGTGTGTTCTTGTATAGCTATTGGTGAGACACTGCAGTCAGCAGCCTGGACTACACTAGATATTTGGGGAGATAGGTATAATTTTGTGTTGTTATTGCTGTGAGTGTAGTGTGCCTGTCAGATGAACTCTTCTTAAAAGTGTGTTAGGAACTCATAGTTCCTTATTGGGGAGAGGGAAGAAAAGAAATATTCCTAGCAGGTTTCTGATGGTTGACGCCAGTCATAATAAACATCTTTTAATCATTCTGTCATAGTCGTTCTTTCTTACTCTTTTTTGTTATACTCTTTCTCTCTCGCTTTCTTTTTAGCTCTCTCCCCCCCCTTTCTTTTCTCTCTCTCCTCTCTCCCCCCCTTCCTTTTTTTTCTCTTTCTGTGCTCTCTTCTCTCCCTCTATCTCTTCTCTCCCACACTCTAGTTCTTTCCTCTTTTTCTTTTGACCAAGGGTGACCTGGCAGCAGAATATCTTGTGTCACTAACGTGTCTGTAATGAGGCATGAGTTTTGACCAATTGCTTTTTATGGTCCAGCCATTTTAGGATGGTGTTCATGTAATTCCAAATCTTAGTGTTTTGCTCCCCTACTATTAGTAACATTTTGCAGTAGTGAATGTAATCTTTTTGAAGAAGGTGAGAGCAAGTTTGGGATTGTAATTCTGCCGAAGGCATGCTACATTATGGTTTGTAAAACACTGAGATGTGATTTAGGATCATTTGCTGTGTAATGGAAACCATTATAAATAAACATTCTATATTTTCTTTTTAATGATGCTTTTCTATTCCACTGGCTGTTGTTGTTAAGGTAGGAAGTTCTACCGCTTCAAATTTCTGTTGAGTAAGTATTTGTTGATGTTTCCAAAACGGTATTTCACGGGCATGCAAGTCAAAATGTTTTATGTATTTTCTCAGTGGATTTGGGCAGAATCTGAGTCTATGTCTAGGTCTGCCCCTGCCCTTCCCCCCCCCCCCCCCCCCCCCCCAAAAAAAAAAAAAAAAAAGAGGAAAAAGCAGGGAATAGAAATCTGACTTTCTTGGCAGTATAGGTTGTTACTTGGAAACCAGATAACACTAGTGATCAACAAGGCCTTCAGGTTTTCCATATTCACATTTAATAAGGCAGCTTGCTGTAAAGCATGAAATACATATGAAGATAGGAGATTAAAGAAACTTGGAAGTAGTTTTTGGTTTACAGCTGCTATGCAAAACTTAATGTTCTACAGTTTTCAGTATTCTTAACTTTACATCATATGCTTGAGTATCCAAACTACAATGAACAACTCAGTTTTCAGTTCTCATGAATACCAGTATCTAGAAAATAGTGAAGCTGAAAATTTATCAAATTAGTTATTCACAAAACAGTTAACATTTTTTTTTTTGTGGCTCTCAACTTAATTGGATTGCTTAGCAATATGCCCACCCATCTGGGGATTGGATGTCTCACTTTGCTGGCAGGTGTCTGATGGCAAATCAAATTAGAAAAGTGAAACTGCAGTAGACCACCTAATCATCAGTCAGACACATTTAAACTAATGCATGGCTGATCAAGAAGAAGGCTCAGACTAGATATTACAAAATATTTTTGTACTGAGAGGATGGTCAAACACTGGAACAGGCTTTCTAGAGAGATGGTCGATGCCCCAAGCCTGTCAGTGTTTAAGAGACATTTGGACAATGCCCTTAGTAATACACTTCAACTATTGATCAACCCTGAAGTGATCAGGCAGTTGGACTAGATTGTCATTTTAAGTCTCATCCAACCGGAACTATTCTCTTCTATTCTAAGAACAGCCTGCTCTTTTACCACACTTCCAGCATCTCCAGATTAAGTGATTGCCTCGTGATACGTGTCAGTTGTAATAATGATGAGATATATTCTAGCTGTCGTTTGCTTTCTTCAGAAGTGTTTGCTGTCACTGGACATGTTTTTGCCTGGGACTTGTTGTAGTTGAATGTTAGAGAACAGTCCTTTTGGCTCCACTTTTCTATAGAAATAGTGTATTTTTACAGTGAGGGTGGGGTAGTTCTTAAGGCCTTAAAGTGCTTAAAATTAACAGTTCTTAAGTGCTTAAAAATAACAGTTCACAGGAGGACAACCAAGAGAAGCCTGTTATTCACAGTGTGTCTAACTGAAGAAAAACAGTTTTAATTCTGTAACATTAAAAATGTGATGGGAGAGACATCCCAAATCATCAAAGAACTGTTTCCAGGAGTATTTAAAACTCAGAGGCAGCCATTTCTTCTTCCTCTAAGATCCTGCAAAGAAGTGTTGAATGTCTCTTGGAGCAGAGAGACATTTAATTGCACACCCCATCAGTAAAAAAATTCTGAGCACGCCATCATAGTATATTTATTTATTTATAAATTATATACATGTACTACTGTACTAATATGTACATTATAAAATGTACACAAAAATAGAAATTAAAAAGTATGAGATAAAGATGAAATAAACACTTTTTTTTCATTTATTAACAGTAGAAAAAGTATTTTCTTCACATAACCCGAAGGATTGTCTTACGTACCCCACTTTGGAGACTATTGCCTTGAAGGACTAGTTAGCTCAGTCAAAGAAGTGACTGGGCAAAATCTGGAACTGATTGTCCACAACATCCTTGCATTAAAACTCCTTATCTCAGCTTAAACAGGCCTTTTTACCCCTTAGGGTGATTCTTAGTCTTTCTTTTGGTTTACACACTACCTGTTTCTAAGGCAAAGTCTGCTGGTCTTTGCTACTTTAAAGTTCAGATTCTGCATCTGACATTGGTATTTATATGTGTTAAATATTGATGTATGATTTCAAGAGAGATTTCATCAATTTCCTGAATAGTGACTCATCTCCTGTATAGCGACTCACTGATGTTACAAAAGCTAATCACTTCATTAAAAAAGATATTTTTGTTAAAGTAATAAGGGAAAAGGAAAACATTGTATACAAAGGTAAAAAACCCCACTACTTAAAATGCTCTAAAGGTTTCTTTCTTCTGCTGTGATTTTTGTTGAAATTACAATAGTGATTTGCATAATGTTTACCAACATAGGTTTCCTCCCAAGGCATCTTTCAGGTTTTCAGGCTGGTGTGCCTGGTGTGAGATGGTATAGCCCCTTTGTCCCAACTGGTGCAATTTTTTTCAATTTATCACATGTATTGAAAATGTATACCTTAAATTCAGTGGCTATGCTATATTTTTTACCACTCTGTTTATCTCCCTTTGCTGTTTCTTCCTGTATCCCTGCCTTTTTCTGGTGTTTTGTGGAGGAAGGAAAGTCAAGAAAAGTCTTCTGTGTTTGGAATTCTGTCTTTGGTTATGGCACAAATAAGACTCAAATTAAATTGTAGAGACACTCATAGCTTACACTGTATTAAACTTGTCTGTATAATTAAGAATTTTTTTGTATGTTTTAGCAAATCTTAAAGCTAAATTTATTTAATTTGTCTGGCTGTTACTTCAGAATTGGTCAGTCTTTTCAAGGCCCGTGCAGTGCTTGTACTACATCCAAATATTTTAATAGAGCGGTCTGGTAGATAAAGCAATACTTCAGTTCCTATCTGGATAATACAAAAGCCGGTAAACACAGGAAATGGCAGTTTAGTTGCAACCCTGAGAGACTGTTTGTCTCAGTGACACACTTCAATTACAGTAAATGTTCTGTGTATGTTTCCACTTCTTAGTTGTACACAGCCTGTCACTTGTGCTTCATTCTTTTGCAGGCACTGACTGTTGAAGTACTCTGTCCACACACCTATTTTTCCATGCCTTAGCACTGCATTGAGCTCAGGCTAACACATCCTGCCTTTCAGGGAAGTCCATCAGCTCATTCTCAGCAGCACCTGAACAGAGCCAACAATAGTTCTGTGGGAGCAGAGTAAATTCATACAGGTTTAAGTCCAGGCAAAATGAGCTTCTCTGTTTCAAGTACACCATGTACTATCAGATCTATTATGGAGTGCTTGAAGGAAGATTTACTATATTCTTTGTAGCAAAGATGATTCCTTTCCAAAGATTGATCATGCCCCATAAAAAACTTGCTTATGAAAATAGTATCTGTGCTTCTCGCTTTGTCAAGATGCTGTTTGTAAATGCTCTAGAGCCTTCAGAGTGGTGCCCCATACGCTGTGCCCGAGAGCAAGCAGGGGAGGGTCACAGATGAAGCCATGAAGTTGTAGAGGATGTAGGCTCTATCTGTGCTGTCAGGGAGAAAGCAGACGAAGCCGAAGGGTCTGAGCAAAGGCTTTGAAACTTAGCCTGTGTTTTGTATCTCCTTGTGAGTACAATTTTAAATGTGGGTTGCCTGGCTTTGTAATCCTCACTCAAAAACTAACTCATCTGGAGAAATAAGAAAGCTGGATCACTTTTTCAGCACTCTTACCTTCATTTTCAGATAGTCCTCTTGTAAGACTTTTTTTAAAGAAACTGGATTCCTCAGCTGCATAAGTACAGTAAATCCAATTTGTTGCAGCTGCTTTAATTTCTCACTGAAAGGAAGTGGGAGATTAAAATTTAATCTTTGATCTTCTTGCTGAATTTCTTTCCTAGAATGTCAAAACTGAGAATGCTAATCCTTCTTTCCTTTTAAAGCTTTCATGTTTCCTTACTATCAAACCATAATGCACATTAGCCACGCTTTTATTTGTAGTGCTTCCTGTATGTCCTCTGTCTCCCTCAAGTTTGCAGCTGCATTTTTAAATCCTTAATATTGCAGTCTGGTCCATTTTCAGCTCCTTTTCTTAACTTGTCTTTTTTTTTTTTAACAGTGTAGAAAAAATGTTGCATATTTTGACAGGTGTTAAAACTGTTTTGCTTAGTGTTTTCGATTTTGGTTTTGTGGAATTCTTTGTTTTGAAGTTTGTAATAGTGTACTCCTGTTTTACAAAGGTGTGTGGGTAGACAGCAAGAAGGGAAGTTCTGTTTTCAGTGAGGTGGAAACCTGTGAAGACATGGGAGTTTCCTTTTTGCTTAAAAGTATAACTAGGAAAAGTTCAGGTGGGTGTAGTACATGGACAGGCAGACTCCTGCAATTCAGAATGGAGCATATAGTGTGAGGCACAGCAAAGAAATACACAGAATTAAACAAAATTGCAACCAAGCCTCTGATATCACAGAGGACACACTATTCTTAGAATCCAGAGGGATTGCATACGTTTCTCGAACAGCAGGAATCCAAAAGTTTCTGGATTGATAGCAGCATGAAGAAAATAACTCTGCAAGGTGTAGTAGTTAGGGAGGAATTTATTTTTAAACCCTCATATTTTAATATCTCATTCTGAACTTTTTAAAAGGGGGTTTAAAAGGTTTCTATTAAACCTTAAATTTTAAATAAGTTAAAAGTTTTTGAAGTTATTGGTGTCTTCAAGGGCAAGATATGTTGGTATATTTACAGCGAAATGCTGTCTGACTCCAAAGTGAAAAAATACTCGTTTTTGTAAGGAGTCTCCCCTCTCTGCTCTTCTTTCCTTTTTTTTAAATTTGTTTTTTTCTTTTTTTTTTTTCCCTTTCCTTTTTTTTTTTTTTCTCTTGGTGGGTTAGAGAATCATAGGGACTTTCCTTTGACCATTTTGCTCACTTAATGACATTAGCATGGCAATGTGTCCCCTTTTCTGTGTCTGTAATGTGTAATACTAAAATCTGTTTTTATAGTGGCATCCTTTCTCTTTTCTCCTGTAGCTACGCTTCTACGGATAAAGGGTTGCATAAAAGTATCAAGCAAGAAAGCTTTATGTTATTTGAACATTAGCACTCCATGCATTCCAAATTCCAGAATTTTTATCCAGTGTAGAATAATAAGATTAGGAGCAGGGGAAGTAAGGCCTTTCTGAATAATAATGAGAAGCATTGAACCTTTGAGGGCCTCAATACAGTGCAGTTGTAAATGATGTGCATTCCCAGTAGGACAGCATATTGTATGGATCATAGAGTTTCTTCCTCTGTTAGTATTACCTGAACTTAACCTGAACTGTGGCAAAGAATACTTGCTTTGACATAGTAATGCTAAGGGACCTATACAACAAACATCAATGTTTTCCTCTTAATTCCACAGAGAGAATTATGTCATGTCTAGAGCAGGTGAACCTGAGGCTTTGATTTCAATAAGAGGGTTTGAATATCTTGATACTCACTGAGAATGGAGGGGATAGAAAAAAAAAAAAATGTCAGCTAAAAAACAGGGTACATCAATCCTGGTGCATGATCATTAACTCCTGGAGTACAATCGTAAGAGACTGAATTTGATCTCCTTGTGTTTTACCCATTTAAATAAATAAATTTGCATTGCCATTTGCTTCTAAGAGTCCCAATATTTCTTGCTTCATTTCTTAAACCTCATATTCATTTACTGTAGATTTGCTTCTATATTCTGGAAGATACTGATGGGAAAAGCTAGTATTTGATAGTGCCTATAAACAAATGAGAAGAGTTGAGCAGAAGTTATTTTTACATTTGTCTAGTATGTTCAATGCAAGCTACATGAAGTTCAATACCAAATTAAATGGACTTCAAATGACAAATAATAAAAATATAACCAATTTTCGTGTTCAGTACCAAATTAAATGGACTTTAAATGACAGATAATAAAAATATAACCAATTTCTGTAAGGGTGGAAGAATATTGCCAGGTTAGAATGGTGAGGAGAGGCTAATTCTGTATTTGCGGAGATATTACTTTATCATTGATATACTGAAGCAATCTCTCTAAGATTCTTTAGACAAAATAAATTGATATTTAAATTACCCTAAATTTCAGTTTTATTTGGCTATATTTATTGCTTTAAATAAATCAGATTGAGAATTAAGTTTCATCCAGTAAAAAGGAATAGAAAAATCCATTTTATACTTTCAAAACAAAATTAAAGGTTTCTCTAAAATACAAATAGTTTGACCAAATGAAAGGTGAGTTACAGGTCAGCATGCATACACACACAGTCACAGAAATGTTTGGTGGTTTTTTTAAAAAAAAATTATGCATGGTATTTGCACATTTAGGATACAGCTTAATTTTCTTTCTTTGAAATCCGCTTTTAAGGCTATAACTTTGTCTTGACTTTTTTTCAGTGTGTTGTTAAAATAAAACAGTTTAAAATATTTCTGGAAAGGCTTAAATTAAAAAAAGTGAAATGTCTGAAGTTATAACCAAGAAAATAGAGTGTAGTGTGTAACCTGATTTCTTGAGCAAGAAGCTTTTAGTAGCTGCCTTTCTATTTGGATAGCAAGTGGTTGACATTTAGATTGGTGCTTTTTCTGTTTGTCATTGAGATATTCTTATGCAACCACTTAATGTAATAAAATTTTCAGTATTTTGTTATCCAAACTATAACTCAAAGATTTTTACTTGCCACCTGTTTTCCCTTCCAGTTTCTCCATTTCTACTGTTCTTTTCTCTGTGTGGGGTTTTTTGTTTGGGTTTTTTCCCCCCTCTCTCCCCTTGGATCAGATTTTTGTCCTGCATTTTTTTCATTCTGGAATTGCCTTAGACTTTGAAGCTCTGTCTTACTGTTTGCATAGTTTGGTAGTTGTATTCATTCCCATTCAGCTACCAGGAAGAACTTAAGTTACTCATGGCTTGCTGCTTTTTCTTTTTCTTTTGCCCCCACCCCCGCTTTGTTGGTTTGTTTTTGGTTTTGGGTTTTTTTGTTAAAACCAACGTGGTCTTCTGTCCTTCAAAATAAGTCAACATTCCCGTATTCGCTTTTTTGTAATTAGAAACATGGCATTCTGAAGGAGCTTATATGCTGATTTTGGCAAATACTAGTCTATGTAGAAGATCCATCTTACAGTTATAATGTTGGTTATCTCTGCTGAAACTCTTGCTGGCTTAATATGTGAGTAGAAGTTTAAAAAAGTGGTTGTTCTGTCAACCCAAAGTTTACCCAACCATTTTGCAGTTGATACTGCTGTTTTCAGCGAATCCAAGGGAAGCATGTTAAAATGGCAAACAATTACTGAGAAGACCACTATTTTTGGTGAAGTTTTCCTGATCTGTTGTGAAGAAAGATCTTGATTTATTTTTTTTTTCCCACTGTCCCCCACCCCCATAGAAGTGTTCTTTTAAAAGGAATTCAGCTATAGACAGATAATTTGTGTTTACATGACTGACATGGAAAAAAAAAATTTCTTGACTGACAAGCTCTGTTTCAGGGGATATTTTCTAAAGGCAAATTTGATAATGTGTCAGAAAAGCTCTCTGCTAACAGTTCTTCATTTTGCAGCAAAAGAATCTTGTAGTCAAACTGAATTAAAAGCTGCTTCTTTACTTTTTTAATAGTTTGGTTGCTAGTCCAATATTTTTCTTGTTTTCAGTCAAGACCTACTATCTGGGGGAAATGGCTGTGTTGTGCCTGTTATCCTCCAAAGAATCAGGCCTGGTTATTTGTCCAAGGACATGAAGAGCGTCAGTCATGCGCCACAGTAGTATTTTAATGAGTACACACAAAATTAATGTGTTGTAGTGTGTTTTGATCCATTTTGGATGTCTGTATTCTGCAAAAAATCTCCAGCGTAATTAGAGTAGAACTCAAGAGTCAGGCTACCGGTATTTCTGCCAATGTGTGCTTATCCAAGTTACTCCAAAGGTCAAGGAGATCAAAGGCTCTATAAAACTGATGACCGCAGTTTTTTTACTGGAGGATATATTTGAAGATCTCTAGGAGATAACAAACGAAGACTAAAAAGACTGCTGAAGAAGCTTCCAGGGGATCTGTTCTGTGGCACAACTAAGTACCATTGCTGTGACACACGAAGATCTGTTGGCCAGTCAGAAAGAGTAAGAAAATGTGGTGTGGTAGGACATGCCTGCTTTTTTTCACTACAGCGGCTGCCTTTAGAAAGTCTGCTGGGATCTAATTGCTCTGGCATCTAATTTGGGGAATACTGTGTCTGTGCACAGGGCACAAACCAGAGAGAGGTGATATATTGCAGCATCAAAATCTACTGGTAAGTAACTCATTTTCATACCTGCTGATCTAATTTCTCAAAGTCCAATGACATACCAGTCCAGACAGCTCACTGTCTTGCTACAGTACTGACAATTTGAGAGTTCCCTTTTATTTTAGAGTTGCTCTTACAGATTTTAGTTATATTCATGTATGCTATCAATTTGAGTTTGCATTCCATATTTCCTGTCCTAAATAAAAGTTTTTAAAGCTTGTTCTTTCTTGTTCAAATGTTATTATTTTTTTTAAGCTTTTATTTTCATTTTTACTTTTCACTACTCAGGTAGTTCTTGAACTGGAGTACTCATCTGATAGAATTCCCTTTCTTAGGGAATTAGTCTGTTTGGTTTATTTCCTGTCTTCATCTGCTGGTAGGAGGGCAAATTGCCAACTGGACTGGCATTTTCTGGATTTGGAGAAATTAAACTTGCAGGTAAGAAATTATTGGTTTTTCATAGGTATAATTCGAAACAGAACTGAGTTTTTGTTTATTAACCAAAAAAATCTGTGTAAATGGGTCTTTCAGAATAGGCTTCCAATGGCATAAATCTGGATTTGATCCAGGGGAAATTGGAAATCCAATTGTCCTGGTTTAGCCAGGATAGGGTTAAGTTTCCCCAGCAGTGGGGGGGAAGCTGTAGCCGGGTTATTCATATGTCATGCTGACGTCACATCCTGGCGCGAGCGCGGGAAGAATCGGTGATCGGGTGGGTTGGCGCAGCCGGTTCTCTCGCTGCTGTGTCGGTATATACTTTGCTCTGTTCATTGTTATCACTGTTATTGTTATTGTTTGTTGTGTTGCTATTGCACTGTTGTATTAAACCTTTCCTTATCTCAGCCCTGGGGCTTTGTATTTCACTCCCTTTGTGGGGGAGGCAGTGGCTGCGTGGTCTCAGACCCTGGCAGGGGCTAAACCACCACAACTTTGGTGCCCAACATGGGGCTGGAGAAGGCTGAGATAAGGACAAAAGGAGAAGGTGTGTTAGAGCAATCTGTTAGGTGTAATATTTTTTTTTTCTGTTTTTATTTGTATTGTTTGATAAGAAACGTTTGCAATGCTGGCCAATTTGCTTGAGTGGTGGGGCTGGATTAATCCTTATATCCCCTGTGTGTTCCCAGTGCTGGTGTTTGTTGGCGGTGGAAAATGTGCCAAGGGACTTGTTTTGCTGTACTGGTTACTGTCTGCTTATAATGGGCTCGTATGGCTGCTTGTGGAGGTGAACCGGTACCTGTTTGCTGCCTGGTCTTTTGTTTGGGGTCTCACCCCCTCTGTGGGTGAGCCAGGGGAAGAGATTCTCTCGGTTTTTGAGAGTTTCAGCTATCCCTGGAGCACCCAGGCCAGTGTGCTTGTGGCACTGTTCTTTCTAAATGTCTGCCAGATCTTGTTTTGGGCCATGCGGTACTTCTCCAACAATAGCACCACCCGGAAACCTGCCCTGAGGGCAGATAGTTATAAATGGCTAGGTATGTGGGAGAAGATGGGCAAGTACCTGAGTGAGTGGTCACCCCCAACGTTCTGGGATTTCACTCCCGAACAAATGCAGAGTCCTGATAAACTGGTGGAGTGTTTGGAAAAGGTGTGCTGCCAATCTGACAAACCCCAGGAGATGCAACTCGCTGCGATGTGCTGGGGGCTTGCCCATGCTGACCGCATCGCCCTTAACACTGATCACTGCCCTCAAGGGGGAGAAAGAGCTGCAGGGTCTGAAAGTGAACTTACTGGTGCAGCAGCTGGGCCAGGGGGACAGGCAGTGCCAGTACCAGTCGCCTCCACCAGCACAGCAGCTGAGCCAGAGGGACAAGCAGTACCAATATCAGTTGCCCTGATACGGAAAACCAAATATACCAAAAAATCCCCTCGCGATGTGCAGGGTGATAATGAACCAGGCCCATCACGAGAGCAGGAGGAAGAGCCGGAGGTAATCATCCAATCTCTATCCCTCAGTGAGTTGTGAGATATGCGGAAGGATTTTAGCCACAGTCCAGGCGAGCAAATTTGCACCTGGCTGCTCCGATGCTGGGATAGTGGAGCTGCTGGTTTGGAATTGGAGGGGAGAGAGGCCAAGCAGCTGGGACCTTTAGCAAAACAGGCTGGTATTGACAAGGCAATAGGGAAACAGGCTCAAACCCTCAGCCTTTGGAGGCGACTCCTGTTTGGTGTAAGGGAGAGGTGCCCCTACAAGGATGATGTTCTATGTCGGTTAGGCAAGTGGACCGACATGGAGAAAGGCATTCAAAACCTCAGGGAAATGGCTGTGTTTGACATGATCTATGGTGATCTGAATGATGAGCAGTCACCAATGGATCCAGATCAGGCCCCTTGCACACAGTTGATGTGGCGGAAGTTCCTGCAAAGTGGACCAGAGGGACATTCCAAAGCATTAGCAGTAGTGTCCTGGTGGCGAGACACCCAGACTCAGACAGTGGACGAAGTGATTATCCAGCTCCGGCAATATGAGGGAAGTCTCCCTTCCTCCCAACATGCTTTGGTTTCAGCTGTAGAGGAACTGTCTCAGAGGCTCCAGAAAGTGGAACAGGACATGTCCTATGTTCCACCTGCACGGGCCAATGTCTCAGCTATTAGAAGCAGGCGCTTCCCCACTCAAGAGAAGGGCAGTGGAAGACACACACCACAGGGCACCCTGTGGTTCTTCCTCCGCGACCATGGGAAAAACATGAGAAGGTGGCATGGACAGCCCACTTCCGCCCTAGCTGCACGAGTACAGCAACTGAAAGGGAAGACCACCATGAAAGGGGAGTCTTCCAAGAGAGATGCAGCTCCAGTGTCTAGTCGGAAATCCCCCAGACAGAATAGAATGGCCGACAGTATGCTTGACCCTCTTGAGGGGACCAGGAAGTCATTCTTGCAGGAGTCACTCTTAGATCAAGTGAGTGATGGTGAGCAGGATTAGAGGGGCCCTGCCTCCAGCCAGGTGGAGGAAAGGGATAATCGGATTTACTGGAAGGTGTGGATCCGATGGCCTGGCACATCAGAACCACAAGAATATAAGGCCTTGGTAGACACTGGCGCACAGTGCACCATGATGCCATTAAGCCACAGTGGGGTCGAATCCATCTGCATCTCCGGAGTGACAGGGGGGTCCCAACAACTGACCCTATTAGAAGCTGAAGTAAGCTTAACTGGGAAGGACTGGCATAAGCACCCCATTGTGACTGGCCCAGATGCCCCGTGCATCCTAGGTATAGACTACCTCAAGAGAGGGTACTTTAAAGACCCAAAAGGGTACCGGTGGGCCTTTGGTATAGCTGCCTTGGAGGAGGTTGAGCAATTGTCCACCTTACCCAGCCTCACAGAGCACCCCTCGGTGGTGGGGTTGCTTAAGGTTGAAGAGCAGCGAGTGCCAATTGCCACCAAGATGGTGTACCGGCGGCAGTACCGTACTAACCGAGATTCCCTGGTCCCCATCCATCAGCTGATCCGTCGACTAGAAAGCCAGAAGGTGATCAGCAAGACTCATTCACCTTTCAACAGCCCTGTATGGCCAGTGAGAAAACCTAATGGCGAATGGAGACTAACCGTGGACTACCGTGGCCTGAATGAAGTTACGCCAGCGATGAGTGCTGCAGTGCCGGACATGCTAGAGCTCCAGTATGAGCTGGAGTCGAAGGCAGCCAAGTGGTACGCCACGATTGACATCGCTAACGCGTTTTTCTCCATTCCAATAGCACCAGAGTGCAGGCCACAGTTTGCATTCACTTGGAGGGGTATCCAGTACACCTGGAATCGATTGCCCGAGGGGTGGAAACACAGCTCCACCATTTGCCATAGACTGGTCCATACTGCACTGGAGAAAGGTGGGGCTCCAGAACACCTGCAGTTCATTGATGATATCATTGTATGGGGGGACACAGCTGAGGAAGTCTTTGAGAAAGGAAATAAGGTAATTGAAATCCTCCTGAAGGCTGGTTTTCCCATCAAGTGACAGAAAGTTAAGGGGCCTGGAAGGGAGGTTCAGTTCCTAGGAATAAAATGGCAAGATGGGCGTCGCCACATCCCAATGGAGGTGATAAACAAGATAACAGCCATGGCCCCACCAACCACCAAAAAGGAGACTCAGTCTTTCCTGGGCGCTGTGGGGTTCTGGAGGATGCACATCCCAAACTACAGCCTGATTGTGAGCCCTCTCTACCACATAACCCGCAAGAAGAACGATTTTAAATGGGGCCCAGAGCAACAACAAGCCTTTGAACAAATTAAGCAGGAGATTACCCAGGCAGTGGCCCTCGGGCCAGTCCGGACAGGGCAGGAGGTTAAGAACGTGCTCTACACTGCAGCCGGGGAGAATGGCCCTTCCTGAAGCCTTTGGCAGAGAGGGGGAATCCCGAGGCCGACCTCTAGGCTTTTGGAGCTGGGGATACAAAGGCTCTGAAGCTAACTATACACTGACTGAGAAGGAGATACTGGCAGCGTACAAAGGAATTCGAGCTGCCTCAGAAGTGGTCGGCACTGAGACACAGCTCCTCCTGGCACCCCGACTGCCGGTGCTGGGATGGATGTTCAAAGGAAAGGCTCCCTCCACACATCATGCAACAGATGCCACGTGGAGTAAATGGGTTGCGTTGATAACACAATGGGCTCGAATAGGGAACCTCGACCCCCCAGGATTAGTAGAAATGATCATAAACTGGCCAGAGAGCAAAGATGCTGGGATGTCACCAGAACAAGAGGTGAAACATGCTGAGGAGGCCCCACCATATAACGAGCTGCCAGAGGAGGAGAAATGATACGCCCTGTTCACTGATGGGTCTTGCCGCATTGTGGGAAAACATCGATGATGGAAGGCTGCGGTGTGGCATCCCACACGAGAAACCACTGAAGCTGTTGAGGGACAAGGTGAATCGAGCCAGTTCGCAGAGGTGAAAGCCATCCAATTGGCTTTGGAGATTGCTGAGCGAGAAAAGTGGCCGAGGCTCTATATCTACACTGACTCGTGGGTGATGGCAAGTGCCCTGTGGATGTGGTTGCAGCAATGGAAACAGAACAACTGGCAACGCAAGGGCAGACCCATCTGGGCTGCTGAAGTATGGCAGGACATTGCAGCCCGGGTGGAGAACTTCGTTGTGAAGGTGCGCCATGTGGACGCCCATATACCCAAGAGTCGAGCCACTGATGAACATCAACACAACCAGCAGGCAGACCAAGCTGCTAAGATCGAAGTGGCTCAGGTGGACTTGGACTGGCAGCGTAAAGGTGAACTGTTCATAGCCCGGTGGGCCCATGAGACCTCGGGCCACCAAGGCAGAGATGCAACATACAGGTGGGCTCGAGATCGAGGGGTGGACCTCACCATTGACACCATCGCAGAGATCATCCATGGATGTGAAACGTGTACTGCAGTCAAACAAGCCAAACGGGTGAAGCCCCAGCGGAATGAAGATCGATGGATGAAATATAAATATGGAGAGGCCTGGCAGATCGACTACATCACACTGCCACAGACCCGCCGAGGCAAGCGCCACGTGCTCACAGTGGTGGAAGCAACCACTGGGTGGCTCGAAACTTATCCAGTGTCCCACACCACCGCCTGAAATACCATCCTGGGCCTTGAAGAGCGAGTCCTGTGGCAACACGGCACCCCAGAGAGGATTGAGTCGGACAATGGGACTCACTTCTGAAATAACCTCATAAATGCCTGGGCAGAAGAACACGGCATCGAGTGGGTCTACCACATCCCCTACCATGTACCAGCCTCTGGGAAGATCGAGCGCTACAATGGACTGTTAAAAACTACATTGAGAGCAATGGGGGGTGGAACCTTCAAACACTGAGACACACATCTGACAAAGGCCACTTGGTTAGTGAACACAAGAGGATCTGCCAATCAAGCTGGCCCGGCTCAGTCAAAACTTCCACGTGTTGTGGACGGGGATAGAGTCCCTGTGGTGCGCATGAGGGACCTGCTGGGGAAAAATGGTCTGGGTTAGTCCTGCGCCAGGCAAAGGCAAACCCATCCACGGGATTGTTTTTGCTCAAGGACCTGGGTGCACCTGGTGGGTGATGCAGAAGGATGGAGAGGTTCAATGCGTACCACAAGGGGACTTGATTGTGGGTGAAAACACACCGTGAGTTATACTGTGCTTTTGTTAATTTTTCTTTGTCAATGCTAATTGCTAAATGGCAGCTGGATGTGACGCACATAGTATAGAATAAAGGGGTGGATTATGTCCTGGTTTAGCCAGGATAGGGTTAAGTTTCCCCAGCAGTGGAGGGGAAGCTCCAGCCGGGTTATTCATATATCATGCTGACGTCACATCCTGGTGTGAGCGCGGGAAGAATCAGTGATCACGTGGGTTGGCGCAGCCGTTCCTCTCACTGCTGTATTGGTATATACTTTGCTCTGTTCATTGTTATCACTGTTATTGTTATTGTTTGTTGTGTTGCTGTTGCACTGTTGTATTAAACCTCTCCTTATCTCAGCCCTGGGGCTTTGTATTTCACTCCCTTTGTGGGGGAGGGGCAGCGGCCACGTGGTCTCAGACCCCGGCAGGGATTAAACCACAACACCAATCTAGCTGAAATGAGACCAGAAATTTGGTAGTTACCAAGAGAAGGCTTTTCTATATTAGCTTGGACTCAGCTTGAGATTAATTTTTATTTACTTATTTATTTTTAAATTCCCAGAGGTAGTATAGTTACAGTATACTAAGTGACCATCATTGTTATATCATTTCTGCTTTGCATGCAGGAACCCCACATACAGGTAGTCTTTTGTCCCCATCCCCCACTATGAGTGAGTGAATCAAGTCAGGTCACACATTCAAGATGCAGAAGTCTTAGATGTATTAATTCAAAAGAGTAAATTCTTATCCTTTTGAGAGGTAGCTGAGCTGCCAAAAGCAATGCTAGTGCAAACAGAACTGTTTGTGGAGTTACCTTATGGATTAAATTTAAAACAAACAAACCAACAAAACCCAAACGGCTTTAAAAAAAAATAAAATTGAACATTTCAATGATCCATTTTCTGAGTGGCTCCTACCTGACTATACCAGAACAACTGAAAGGGCAGCATACTGTGAAGCAGGGATGGAAATGAGCAGTAATTTGTCAATTGCAAGTTTATTATTTCATATGTACCATACATAATTATATTCATGTGCTTAATAAATAATGTTGAAATAATAAATTATGAAATAAACATCTCAAAAATGATAAAAGTTGAGGAAATCAGCAAGTAAATATTTTGGAGAGTACCTGACAAAGACAGGGCCAGCGAACACTAGTGGAGGAGGATGTTTGTCAGAAGACTTCACTCATCTCACTTTTCCCTCCTTCTTAAATACACAATTAAAGGACTGAAAGTCAAAAGCATGCAGAGACATTTCTGGAATAGTTATATAAACCTGATGTTAATGCTCTGGCTGTTGCTGCTGTTCTTGAATAAAAGAAAGTAAATTTACAGGCCTGGAGGGAGTGTATGTATCTGCAGTTCAAGCAGACACTTATTTCTAACTTGGGAGTATGTTAGTGTTGATTAGTTAATCAATCATCAGTATTCTTTTGTAATAGACAGGAAATCATTAGCAGGATATTTTTACTGCATACTTTTTTTTTGTTTTCTATGAAGAGCTTAATTTAAATAGTAGTTCCTGATGTAGAAAATAAAAAATATAAATGTAAGCAAAATATTTCTTAGTTTTTATATATGTATTCTAGTATGAACATGATGTTCTCATCTCTTGCTGCTTGTTTTTCCTAACAAATTGTTAGTTGCAGTAGTATTTGAATTTGTGTGATGTTTTTCTTTTTTTAGACATTAAGAAAAAACCACCACAATTTAAACGTCATAACTTAAACAGGGTATCCTGGGCTAACATGGTGGGACTGTGTGTATTATATATATGCATTATGAAAAAATTTATGCCATGAAGTAATACAAAGGATATTTGGTAATTTTAAAAGCAATTTTTTGAAAATACTTCTGTCTCCAGCGTCACCAATGCCTCTCTCCTGTAATAAATCCCAACGAGCATTTTGCTGGGTTTGCCTCACGATTTTTCACTATGAAAATAGCAATTCAGCAATTACTTCCAAAGGAATTAGAAATATTTTTTCTCTGCCTGCTATCTCTTCACTATTTCTGGATTATTTTTAAAATGCTTTTCAGATAAACATGATAAACATTTATCTTATAAAAATATTTGTTGGGGTGAAGACTGTTCAGGGCACAAATGTTGAAAGCAGGAGAAAAATAATTGTTTTCTTTCTGCAGATCACAAAAGAGAGCTTCTACTTTTGCCAACATGATTACAAAGAGGTGGAAATGATTGTAGTGTGGATGGTAGGGGCGGAATTCACAGGCTTTCAGACAACCAAGAGTTTTCATGCCTAGGTTAGGTGATGTACCATACCAGCTTAACCTCCCTCATAATAAATTCTTACATATTCTCCCTACTCTACACAAAACTTTCTGCACTTGCAGTCTCACCGTGTTAGGCCAGGATACCTTAATCAAGCCATCTCTCACACACTGCCTTTCTTTCATTCAAAAAATAATCGTACAGTCTCTTAAGGTCCACTGTATTCTCCATGTACCAACTACCTTTCTGAGATTATTACATTTAGAAGCCATTGCTTTTATCTTCTTTTTGATTTTCAAGTTTTCTATTTCCAGTCTGAAGAAAAGGAGTTAACAGCTTGTATATGCTCATTTGCTTGTTTTCACTCAAACTTGATTGTATTTACTTCTTTTTTAACTTCCCCTATAGTAA